>NC_080670.1:199992045-200619822 GCF_030247195.1 Topomyia yanbarensis | reverse complement strand
CCCAATTTGTACCCATGAATGTCAAGCAACCGTACATAATCTGCTCGATAAGCTCGAGGACCCAGTGCTGTTCTTTAGTGATATCAATGCGCAGGAGGATTCCAGTCATCGAACGCGCTTGGTCGGTTCATAATAGAAACGAGAATGATCAGAAGGCTCGTAATTCTGAATGATTGTTCCCCAACTCACATCAACGGGAAGTACGTCAATTGTTGATACTTTTTACTCTGACACGGACACGCAAAACAGCGATCATTTTCCGATCACGAAAAAAAAAATTTGGCCAACATGGTTTCATGTCTTCCCTGCGAAACGAAAATCATGGACGACGAGATGTAGCTGCCGCTCAATGGCTATGGCTAGCCAGGGACCGGATATTTCACTCCCCCCAGGAAGCGCATGAGGTGAGCAGCGACATAAAGTTCATTTCCCGTTCCGAAGTTCCCAAGGAAGGCTTTTTTTGTAGCTGACAACCAGTAAGAGGGAGACGTAAAAGTCGGTCACCTTTTCTTTGCAACTTTGTTGTCAACGGGGAGGTTATTCTGCGCGGCGTGTGACGTGAGATGACTAAACTCACCATTCTATAGATGACTTTTCTCGCCGGATTCTGCGAGTCGACTCGGATGAGATTAGATTCCCCATTGCTGTTAAACGGGCGTCTCAAGTCACCCGAAGTGACTTTAGAATTGAATGGGAAAAGTCACGTAGAGTGAGGTGAGCTTAGTCATCTCACGTCACACGCCGCGCAGGATAAGGCCGAATAAGATGGCCAGTAAGTTGAAGAATATGCCAAAATCATACTTCAACGACTATGGACAAAGATCCGGCCAATTGCCGTAAGACCGCCTGATAGGAAGTGGGGTCATTTTTGTGATCTCATTGATTATTACAGAAATGAATGAAAATTTGTTTTGTTTTGGTCGGGCTTAATCTGCGCGGCGTGTAACGTGAGACGACTAATCTCACCTCGGGCCCTGTTCTCACAGTCACGTCACCTAGTGACTAGAAGGAAATTTTCTTCTACTCACTAAGTGACGTGACTGTAAGAATAGGGCCCCTCATTCTACGTGACTTTTCTCACCCAATTCTGAAGAGTCACTTCGGGTGACGTGAGACGCTCATTTAACCGCAATGGGGAATCTCACCTCACCCGAGTCAGAATCGGCTGAAAAAGTCACGTAACGTGAGGTGAATTTAGTCGTCTCACATCACACTTCGCGCAGAATAAAGGTTCCCCCAACGACACGACCTGAAACTTCATGTAAAATTTCGAAAAAAAAGTGTCCAAGAAATATCCCGCCAGTTACCAGTACATTGAGCGACCCCTCGGTAATGATGAAATATAAATTTCTCGTGCAACACTGCCTCGATTTTTCTCAATGTTTATTTGAATACCCTAGCAACCAAAGTCCATAACAGCTAGGAAAGAAAACATACTGTTTCGTTTGCCGCAAGAGTCGCAAGCGAACTTGTTTTTTGGATTTCGGCAAAATTTGCTTCTTTCGAAGCCTTCTGGCCTGAAACGTGTCTAAAACGTGAAGTGATAGCTCTTATTATTGGTCTAGAAAAATGTCTCACATCCTCGCAACTCTTTGTTTATGTTTAGGTTGGAGAGCTATGCAATAACGCCAGCAAGCAGAAGATTGAGATCCGCTAAGAAACGTGTGGGTTGCTCGCAATCCATCCGGGTTTGCATTTGTAGCATTTGAAGATGCCTGGGATGCAGAGGATTCGGCGCGTGGTCTTGATGAAAAAACAGTCTGCGGCCGTTGTGCTCGTGTCGAACTGTCTACCGGCAAGAGCGGTCGTTGTTTTCGCTGTGGTGGCGAACCACCGCATGGCAAATGAGGTCGTGGCAACTTCCATCCGGACGACAGACGCTACGAGTGTGGAGGGCGAGGTCATTATGTCCGAGATTATACTAAAGCAAGCAAGAGATCTCGGAGCCGCAGTTCACGTTCGCGCTCTCATAAGCTCCGAATTCGTTCCAAGAGTTACAGTCGAAGCCGAAGCGTAAACATGACCGCGACCGCCATACCCAATCCAACACACTGAGGAAGACAACTCGCGAAAGTTCGTTTACTCGTGATTATACTAAATCGCCACGACGTTCCAAGACCCACTCCTGGAGTCACCCCGTTCGGCAACCAGATCAGGCTTCAGATCGCATCGCCGTTGACCGGTTGCATCGATATGAGCCTTGCAACACAACCTTCAGTTCATCCGAGCAAAACGGTTTAATCTGAATAACCGTGTACGCAAATTACTGCCCGTATAACGAACAGATATATTTCTCAAGATGTACGCAATTTTGGTAAAAAATAGCTTTCAGCTCATTCAGAAACTGCACGGGGATGTCGGATCCGAGCATTTCTAGTGTTCACTGCTTTTAACGATGGATTGGAATAATGCTACAAAAACTACGTCATCTAGAGAATGTTTCACTTGGAACAGAAATACAGATTGTAACATTCAATAATGCAATATACAACTACTAAAATCCATGTTCTTTTGAGTTATAAGGACAAACTATGCACGTTAAAATCGGTGTTAGAAACCGGGGTGTCAATTTGCTTTGGCAATGTCCAGTCCGCTGAATGCTTGCTGCAGGGCGGCAACTTCTTTAGAATGCTTTTTTTTTATAGATTTACTACTTTTGAAAACTTCCGATGGAATCGCTCTTTGCTGAATCTGCCCGATCACCCATTATAGCTTTTAAACTTCTTTCCGCTTACTGATGGTTGCCTTTGAATTGGCAATGTGGCCACAGAAAACCAATCACAAATACGTTAGGGACCATTCACGTACGAGAAGTTGTGACATGTTGTGACATATGGGGGAGGGGGAGTAGGCTAGATCGTTACGTAACATGTTTCTACCGAACAAAAAAAATTTCGTGGAATTTGTTACGTAATAGGGGAGGGGGGATAGAGAAATTTGTGACAATTTGTTACATGGGGGGAGGGGGAGTCAATTTTGGGCAATTTTCGCGTTACGTAATTTATGAATGGTCCCTTAGTTGCATCGAGCTTCAAACCTAATTTCTTTAGGAGTTAAGAAAATAGCCTGATTTAAAAACCTAAAAAGCTTTCAACTGGTCGGTGTTAAGTCAGACCGGACTAAGTCGCAAAACATCAAAAAATGAGATAATTATAGCAATGGATACAGAATTTCGTCAGCTACATTCGACTCTTGCGAGATTTGAAATATGTAACAATAAACAAGAATTACGGCAAAAATTAATTTCCAATCATAATGTAAAGGATGCTGCGATTCAAACTTTAAACTCGTTTTTTCTCGAAATCAATATTTTGTCACTTAGTCCGGTCTGACTTAACACCGACCAACTGTCATTCGAAGGATAACTTCGTATCTAAGAGATGAGATAGTACAGTTAATCAAAACATCTGTATTAGATCTCCCCTAGTTCTACAATTTTATTAAAGCAAACCAAATGCGACATAGCTTATCTTTCCCTGTTTAAAAAATCCCAACCCTTGGCTGCTAGTTCCGGCAGCCAGTGGTTCAGTTCCACCCCTTTGAGTATCGCTCTTAGAACCATTTGACATCGTTGTGGCCGTTCTTGGTGACGACCATGGTGCGGGTGCGTTCGTTCTGCCAGGTCATCACCCCAATCGACTGGGCGTAATCGCGCAGTTTGTTGAAATCGCCCGGCGAAAGAAACTGATTGTACACTCCCTCGGTGTAGGTGAATCGATTGCGTTTGTTTTCCCATAATTTGATCTGATTGACAACCGTCGGTGGTAGGGCTGACTTGGTTTTGGCGGTATGTTTCGTGTTCAGCATCTTTAATGTTAACAAGAGGTCATAACAAATTTAAATTGCACGAAACTTTTCACTTACCGTGAGATGCGCGAGCTGTTTCAGATAGCTGATTATCTGTTCAGTTGTTATACCACCCCGGAAGGACTGCCTCACGGGCCAACACGCCCACCACGAGATTTGGGAAGCGATTTAGTAGCTCTGTGACCCAGTAAAGCCACCTGCAGGTTAGAATCCGTATACGCACAAGCTCTGTAGTTTGTTTCAACCCCAATCTATCCTTTGTCTTGAGTCGAAATATCATCTTCCGGGTGGTCGGAATGGCGTTCTTCGAAGTAATGTTATTTTCCAATCGAGTAGTATAAAACCGCCGCTCCTTCCGCTTCTGCTGATAGACTAAACCAAACTCTCGCAGATGCTGCAAGAATATAAGCAACCCTTAGCTCAATCCTTCGGAACTGTAATCTCGGCCAAGAGTTGAAAAGCTCAGTTAAAACAACATCGACAGACATTCGGCGAGGTCTAATCCACTAGCTTCGCACGTATCCAAATATTGTAGCATAAAATGCCAAACCTGTGCCTGAGTATCCAGCAACAAGAATTGGAAGCCCAATCAAATGATGAATAATTACTTACTATAACTATTACTCTCTACACTACACAAAATATTTTTCCGAAATTTTTTTTAACTGATAAAGATTTTGTAAATAAATAACAGCGTAACCAGGGGTTGCAATGGAAGGTTATTTGGAAAAAATAACAACAGATTATTCAGTGTTGCAGGGTTCATATATTTTCCATCCAAATATCATATTTGACAGTACCAGTTACCTGAGTTACTGAGGGGTAGTCAGATTTGCGATACAGTTTCGGAATGCAAGTGTCTAGTCGTGTCGTTGGTTCCCCCATACTAGTCTGCGATAATTTCGCGGTGCGACTTGTCGCCAGCACTCAGATTAGCCAGATTAGTCGTCTTACGTCACGCCGCGTAGGGTAAGGCCGAATTTTCTGATAATTTTTTTCATCCATCCTAAAATTGTCTCTAGTATCACAATATCTTTAAGTTTGGGAATTCGAAACAATCTAACAATCTTCTGAAGAGAAATTGTTGGACAACACCTGCATTTTGGATTCTAGCGGGGACCACTTCCAAATTGTCCTACAACTCGCGAGCATCCTAGAGGCGGCAACGAGCATATGATCTCAATGACATTATTTTGGTCTTGAACATTAACGGATATTAAAAAAATGAGAATTATTTCAATACTGTACCTAATTCAAGTAATTTTTGTCTCCAAGAAAATTGCTCTCTGGACTTCCTAGAAATGGGTGACATGTTTCTTTTCGCTCGGGTGCTGTCAGTTCCATCGAAGATGGCGTCGAAACAGCAAACACTCCGGGAGCGTGTTGTACGGTTTTACGGAACGGATGATCATCGTTGAAAAAATAAATATGTAACTGTGGTAGACCACTTTCGAGACGAAAACGTGCCCGTGAGTACAGTTTACCGGATCCTGGCATCTCTGAGCGTCTGACCAGGGCCCCTCCTCCAATATTCATTGACGTTTTTTGGAGAATAAACATTGTTTTTAATAAAAAAAAAATAATGAACTCGTTGAAATTTTGTTCTGTTTTTTAACTACATGACTGAAAAAATTCTCATTTTTATTGAACACCCTTTCAAAACTTTCCACGGAAAAGCAATTTTTTCTTCTCACTAAAACTATTACTAATCCATGGATTCTGCCCAACCCGGATGTTTCCAAATGCGTCAAACTGCAAAGAGTAGGCAATTTCTTTAAACAAAACACCAATCGGTAGAGGTACCCAGTACTGGACACAGGAAAATATTCGGATACCGTAGAAATAAAAAAAACGAAAAAAGAAACAACAACGTGCTAAGTTTAAGCTCGACAGGCTCGATATAATTTGCATTTTCATTCGTACGTGCTTCATTCATCAAAACTATTACAGACCCGGGCACATTCCACCCACAAACGACGGCAACTTTCCATTCAATTAGTAGTTTACTACGTCCACGACGGCGTTCCGAACGCGGCGAATTCGCCCACGCTACAACTCATACTGGAATTATGCTGTTAGTCACTATTAAACTGCTGCCCTAATGGAAGGTTAATATGTAATTGCGAACATTTTCTTTTGAAAGGAAAAATAACTCTTTCTATCTTCTTCTGTACTGATAAATACATATTGCGTTTGTCTAAAACCTAATAAAAAAAGCATATTTACACTCAAAGCTGTCCCTGCAAAAAGTAACAATAAAATAGTGACTCAAATATAAATTCATTTTTTTAATAGTACAGTTCAATAACATATTTATGAAGTTTGAAACGTGTTCCTTTTAAACAAGGCACTTTACTCGACTAATTACTATTATAAGCCATCTCTTTATTTCTATCTTTCTTTCCTCTGTACAACTTCATTTTATGTTTACATGCTCTTAACCTACAAAATGTCGACTGCCTCCTAGTTTCTATTAAAAAGTAATACTACTCTAATATAATAAACTAATAACGGTTTCGTTTGCTTGCTTCATTTGTTCTAAGGCTGAACTTTTCGACAGGTAGTTGTTGTTGGTACAATACTTTATTGTTTCTTGTCCTATATACAAGTAGGCCGCGCTCCGAGCAACACTGCGTTGCGAATAAATTTGGATAATTTCAGAATTTCATATTAGCAGTTCTCTCTAACTGTAAGCTTTTCTAATGTTAAAAGTAATTCGACATAGATTACAATTTTATTAAACTTGTTACAACTTCTGTATTTTTATCAACTCATTAACGAATCGCTAGTCGTCGCTGAGAACCTATAGCACAACCAAAGCTAAAAGCGCATCAATACTACTTCTAAAGCAACAACTTTTCAAACTTTTCAAGTGACGTGGCGTGACAATGACAGCAGTTATATGCCGACGACGTTCTACTATCATATTTGGGGAAGCGCAAATCGTCGCTCTGACCTTACCAAAGCGACGTCGTCGCCATGGTTTCATCAA
Organism: Topomyia yanbarensis; assembly: GCF_030247195.1. Classification (NCBI taxonomy): domain Eukaryota; kingdom Metazoa; phylum Arthropoda; class Insecta; order Diptera; family Culicidae; genus Topomyia; species Topomyia yanbarensis. The sequence goes on along the minus strand of NC_080670.1, from coordinate 200,613,023 downwards.
TACATTCTACTCAACTGGTGATGAACGGCGGGACCCGATCCACCTCCACCTCCCCCTGCGATCAACGGTGACAGCCGTTCGTTGTTTTCCTCGATGTACAGATTGCCCGGTCCTTGATGGGTGATGCAATTTTTATTGCCGTCTGTAAATTGGAAAGAAAAAAGAGGAACAAAGTTATTGATTGATGGCTTTTGTTTTGCAAACCTAGGCAGATACGATGCAATTTGATACGTGTTGATTGATATATTTTGTTCAGTGGCGTGGCCAACTTTGTAATACAGAGATGCCAGATTTGCAGACAAGTCTGCAAATTCGCAGACTTTTAATTTAAGCTGCAGATTTTTGCGATGACGCGGATATTTGCAGATTTTTTAGTTTGGTTGCAGATATTTACAGATTTTTGAATATAAAGGTTACACTAGCTTTCCTGATATTTTTTGTTGTTCCCAGACTTTTAAAATTATTATTGCAGACATTTGAAAAAAGTACCTGGCATCTCTGGAGTAGTATGATTGATTGTTTGTTTAGGTAAGGTTAGAAAAACAACAGATGCAAGGGTTATGAATCAAAGTTCGTGTTTGACACTATATCTGAGTAGTATGGACCGAAACGGTCTGGTATTGGCCTTAGTACATAAAATATCCTCTTCCAATAATAAAGATTTTATTTTGGATATTTTTTCCCAAAAAATCAGCTTGTAGGAATACTACATATGAACGTAAATTGTCTTACGTTCATTAGTAAGATAAGATTAACGTTTCGTCTTCAAAGCATCAGTATCAGACAACCAACTTGACCACTACTCGTATGTACCCGTTACCAATCTATATATAACAGGTAATTTTTCTTAATGAAAGGTCTCTTCAACAAATTAAAAATGTGATTGAACCAACCAAAGCAAGTCGTTAACCTGAATCTTGACGAACGTTCCAACGTTGAACCAAACAGGTAGCCGCTTCAAAGTCACCTTCGCGTGAGCGAATGTGGCTTATCAGCTTTTCGGGAATCTCGCGTCAAGCGTGGGTAGTACGGACACTTCCAGTGAGCAGACGAGAGAAACAAAGTAATCCGCTATCCCACCCTTTTTTGGTCAATGAGAGAAGAAGAATGAGTGAGGGAAATAGCATTCAAATGCAAAGATGTGATTGGAATGTTGATGGCGCGTTGCGCTTGGGGTATTTCGTTTTCCACGATATCTTTTATCGTTGCTGGCTGGTTCCGCTGAATTTAGGCAGTTTTGGAACGAGGACTAAGTGCACAGATTTCAAACCTGAAAAGTGATTTGATAATATGTGTTTAGCAGACTAACACAAATATAGATTTTGGCAGAAATGTGGGTTCGGGAAACTAGTATAAAATTTTATTTATCCAAAAGAACATGATGGTCCATTGAGGGGAAACCCATGCAAAACAAATGCGATTTGTCAACATGCAGATTTTTATTCAATCATTTACTTTTTTCCGGTTTCACCAACGACACGACCTGACACTTAATGAAATTTTATGAAGAAAAATGGTCCGAGTCATTTACCGCCAGTTACCAGTATATTGAGTGACCCCTTGATTCGAGCGAAAAAAATTGTTTTCAGCAGCACTTTTTTGTTTATTAATTTTTAGTAGCTGCATAGCAACCATTTTATGTAGGGTAAGGTGGGGCAAATCCGACCGTTGGGTAAACCCGACCCCCCTCTGTTACCAAAAATCAGAAACACTACGCGAACTAATATCAATGTTGTCGTGTAGAGCATCGAAAATAACCATAATGGTGTTGTGACAGCATTTTATTAGTCTACATTGAGATGCTCATACGACAAAAAGCGTGTTTTTACAACTTTTGATTTGACTTTTGTGCATCATTGACTACAGGATATTTCTGATTGTTAAAGTTATTGCATAATAAATGTAAGTGGATTTAAATTCTTTGATTTGAGTCCTACAAAGTATAGATGAATTTAGTTCAACCTTTTTCATATATTTTTTAATTGCATCGTAATGAAAAATGACGCGGTGGGGCAAATCCGACCTCCAAATATTGGGGTAAATCCGACCGCTTTTTTACTAAGAATATTTTTATTTATCAAATTGAAATATGTTTTTATTGTCATTATTTATTATTTTTATGCAAAATGGTTCATAATTACAAACGAAAGACACAAAAACGTGATGATTATAGTATTCGTCGAGCAATTGCTCCAATGCAAATGGGAATATCATTACGTGCTACTGCTCGTGATTTTAGCATTCCAAGATTTATATTGAGCTCCATTCTCTCCATGTTACACTTCAATAACACAACATTGATTGATTTATCATTGAAAAACCATAAAATTTGAGTAATATCTGCACTAAATCAACCAAAAACATAGGGGGTCGGGTTTACCCCACCATTTTTAAAAACAGCAAAAATGAACATTTTTGTAAAACGCTTGCATCTCAAGATATTCCGAAGATCCAAATAAAATGCTATACACAGAAAGTTGCCCAGGTGTCTAGCCTTTAATTTGGTATATAAAACGATTCGATTCGATGTAAAATGAGCATTTTACAGCCAAAACCATTTACTAGGTCGGATTTACCCCACCTTACCCTATACAAAATCAACTGCCTAGTTACTGGAAAACCTGAAAAAAGTTATCGGCATCGTAAGCACTCTCGTTCTTTTTCGCACAAGGAACCTGCAAAGGCTGTAAAAACGAGAAACGGCCATCCTTCAAAGTCTCCTTCACCCAAGATTCAACGCAACAAGGTAATGAGGTCAAAGTTCTCTATTTTATACATAAATTGAACCAAGGTAATTCAAATTCTAGAAGAAAGAACAATGAAGAAGAAAGAACGTCGCTCTCGTTCCGTTAGCCGGGGAAGCAGATATTGTTCTAGACATCGTACTCCGGATATCGGTAGGAATGGCAGTTCCTCGTCGCCCAAGATCAATGCGTCGCTGAGTTGAGATCACAAGACAGCTAGCTTGCCGCAACTGAACGAACAGTTGGACGAGTGATCCCAGACGACCAACTTTCTCTCAGCAGGTCACAAAAGGCTGACACAGACATAGCAGCACTTTACAAGTATAAAACTCTACCGCTACGAACCACAGATGAAAAATATAAGCGGATTAGCAACAGTGAATGTTGTAACTGATCTGTTTAAGAATTTTCGAAAATTCCGCAGTGTAAGCACGATTATTCCGATATGTAACATTTTTCGTTGTTGGGGCTCATTCATTCTAGCCCGAGCTAGGAAGCTATTATGCTACCTCAAGATAAGTTTCCCTCCAGGTTCGCGTAAGGCGTTTATCTTTCGGTCGTTCTAAAATGACAAGGAATAATTAACATTGGATGCTCCAAATTTGTATTTTATTCGAATTGTGAAGACAAATTAAAACAGTTTAAAAGGTTGTGAAATACACGAAGGAACTAATCATGTTCAAATTTCATTTTCGACCTTATAGATGTACATTGGGGAAAAATTCTTCAATGTTGATTGGTAACGATTTGCTTTTTTGGAAACTTAGGTAGCAGTACTATAATTTATGCTTTTCCTATCCTCTTTAGCTTGAGTGGCAACTTCTACCTCGGTAAATGTTGGATTCACAAAAGGAATCGTTTCGCAGTACTTTTCCGGCTTATACTTCTTCAATGGTTCCGGAACCTGTACGAACTAAAAATAATATATGTCAGTTGCCCTTACCATGGTTTTAAAACATGTTGATTGATACCTTGACACCAGTTTCGGTTTGATGAATTACGAGTATTGAGCACACTCGAGTAGTTGCACATATCCTTGCGTTAAGAATGTGAACGAAATCGACCAAGACCATTTTCCTCGCTTCCGATAGCCTTCTAGCTTGATAATCTAGTTGGTGCAGAAAATTAACTGCCTATATGCGCCAGAATCAGAAAACCAAGGCTCCAAGTTGTTTTTTAAGCAGCATCATTCGGAGTTTCGATATGGTATGCCGCTCCGCATCACCGCGTTATCTCCTAGGATTTATTTTAATGAGGAGAAGTTCGTACAAAATATTCAACCTTCTCAAACTGATGTACTCGGAAGATACCATCGCGGCCATTTGAACCGACCTCCTGTCGGAAACAGGTTGTCGACAATCTAGCGTATTGGCAGCGAGGCTCCACTTCTCTCGGTGATACGTAGCGGTAGGTTACTCAGATGCAGGCATGCACAAGAACGGTGCTGCTCCGTGTCCTATTGCTGTGCACTGACGCATAATGTGTCAGCGTTAAATTCATTAGGGGCTCTTACACGCGCAATAAAAGTGTCATTACTAAGTAGTGTCATTACTGGAATTGTATGGGAATTCCATCATTACTCGCATTACACGTTCATTAAAAGTGACATTACTGCTCAGTAATGACATTACTAACGCCTCGTGTACGGGGCCCTATTGAGCTAGTGCATGCGCTGGTTTCCGATGAGCTAGAGTTAGCAAGTAGCACGAGCACCGAAGAGCCCTCGCTAGCACGGTGATAGCTAGCACGCTACACAGAGCTATAGCTCAGCTATAGCAAAGCAGAATCAAAAAACAACGCGTTAGTGTGAGTAATGATGCCTGCATCGTTTTTTCAGCAACCTGTAAGACATTCACCAATGCATATTTCTTGCTTTGTCCTATTCTTTCGTTCCATAGCTTACACTATTGCGCCGCTCTAGCTCATCGGACAATCTTACCGTGCCAGCTCATTGAGTTAACTCGTGCTAGCTCACTGAGCTAGCTCACCAAGCTTGCTCGTGCCAGTTTACCGAGCTGGCTCATAGCGCTAGCTTATCGTGCTAACTCGTTGTGCTAGCTCTTCGAATCCCACAGCTCGCGCACGAAGGTTAACTAGCACGAGCGGTGTCAGTGCTTATTGCTTTTGGTTCGTTCAAAGCGGCCGCTCAGCTCGTGTTAGGCTCTCATGCTGTGCTTCATGCATCCCTGCTCAGATGTTGCGGTTAGATACTTTTCATCAGTATTGCCTGCTTCCTTCTTTTCACTACCTTTTCCGACGACCTTATGTAGTTCCTCGTCAAACTGTGAAAGCTTGACTATTTCTTGCATTAGTTCCTTGCCCAAAAAAGTGTAAAGCGGTGTATAGTCTTTTGAATATAAGGTATGCAAAGCATGCATAATCAGGGCTTGTTCCAAGAAGACAGCACGAACCGTCTCCTTACGTCTGAAATTATAACACCTTTTTCTCCGTTAATAACTATGTGATCAAGATACGAATATTTCAACCTTTACTCACAATCGCCGTACGTTCTCGACCTTATCTTTGCCCTCATCAGTGCTGTCGGGCACATTTTCGTGCAGATTCCCACTTCGTTTTTTCCTTTCCGCTTCACAAATCGTATTCCCGTTATCTGTTACAGATTAGTCGGTTAATCCATGTCCAGTTTTTATCGGACTTATAGTAATTTTTTGGATCTGCAACGAGAACAAACCGTTTCGAATACTTTCCGGTGCCAATTCGTCCGCAGCTACTTGCGGCTCTTTTTCATCATTTTTTTCTTTGCTGCAGAAATTTTTCAACTTAATTATCCACATTGAACCGATACTTGCGATATCCTCCGTACTGTTCGCCGATTGTACCAAGGCAACGTCCTTAAAGCAACGCTCCTGGTTTGCGCGAACATTGGCCGGATCATGACCCTTTTCGGCGCGGAACAGATCTATACCATTTTGTCACACTGAACAACTATTACATACCACTTGATACGACGCTAGAAAGGATGTTGAAATTGGAACACGTCCCAATTTTAATTGAACAAAATGAAATACCTTGTTGGACATTCGAAACTTTTTTGTAAGTATGACGAAATAAACAAGCGTAACCAGGGATTGCAACAGTAACTATAAAAGTTGTTAGGAAAAAATAATGACAGATTCATCAGTGTTGCATGTTTCATATTTTTTTAATCAACTATCAAATTTGACAGTACCAGTTACCTGAGTCACTGAGGGGTAGTCATATTTGTGATGCAGTTTCGGAATAGCAGTGTCTCGTCGTGTCGTTGGTTTCACCTTCGCCAGTCTATTTGGTATAATTTGTTTACTATTTTGAAGTTTGCATGTGAAAATACATCGACAAATCGATCGCAGCAACCTTTGACAATTTTGAGTTATATTTTCCAGCTCCCAGAACAGAATTGAAGTAAATTTGTGGAAAAGGTTGATTTTTCGGGAAAGAACCGACCAGCACAAACTGCCGGAAGAAATTTACAATTTAATCGCAAGACCACGCCAAGCGAAAACGGCAGAGCTCAGATTGCCCATTGCTGGAAGTTGAAGCATGATTCTGAGCCGAATTTCCACCTTTAACCTTTCAATATAGGGATGCCTTTTCGAAATTTTCGTAAGAAAATGAAGGGTAAGTTTATGAACTTCAATATCTGTACTTTTACTTAAAATTAAACAATTTTTTTTGCCAACCAATCAGGAAAATGTTCACCAATATTATATTGAAATAATAAGTATGCATGAACTGATTTTCAGAAAATCATTCGAAATCGTGTCGGAAAAAGCAAAATTTGTCAGTCTTGCAAGCTGTGCAAACAATATGCCACACCAACCAAGCTGTGAAATTTTGTGAGAATTTAAACCTGAGTTTTCCTGAGTAAACTTTGTCTCTAATAATATTCCAAACCTGGTGGTTGAAGGCGACGAATGGATCATTTTTCGGAGGTCTACATGAGCGGTTTATCGAGGATTACTAGCAGAAACAGCAGCAGGTGAGTGGATCGTAGCTGTATTTGGTTGGTTTCGTTCCTAGTGCATTTTTACGAATTTATTTAACTCGACTCAATGCGGTAATCTGACTGAGCCGTGGGTTTCTCATGTTCCTGTAATGTGTGAAATTTAAAATTGATCAACTACATACGGGGGTCAATCGGTTTGCCTTCTCTCGCGTCCATCTCCATGTGATCATCGCAACTTCTTGTTGGTTTATTCTTCTTACGAATCACTATTTTGTATCCGTCTGCTTCGGCGTTGGCTTCTTTGTTGGTTTTGCTGGTTGTTAATTTGCAGGCATTAGGTGCAGTCGTTGTTGAGTGAGTGTTTATTACGTTCCGATCCGCTTGTGCTAGTTTGGCAATCATTTATGTTTTTGTATAAATTTCTTGTGCTGACAAGAAACAATTGGAAAAATTGCCCCTATCGGACATTTCGTTCAGTATCTGATCATGAAATTTATTTAAATATTTGTTTCTTCACTTTTATTGCCGTTGGTTGGAAATAAACGTTCGTAGTTGGCTGCTGCTCAGTTCATGTAACCTCTAGTCACAAGCGTTGGACTGAATATATGTGAAATCATTCGAAGTCAGGTGTTTAAAGGCGACGGACGAAGCATTTATTTAGAAGACTGTGCGTCAAAACAAGTATACTGAGAAGACAATTATAAGAAGCCTACCGACTAAACCTGAACCTCTTGTTTTTCGGGATCCGCGTCCTCCCGGGAACACCGTTGGGTATTACTTAGTTCTTGCAGCAAGATGTCAAACTGGATAGGAAGTACCTTCCGGTATACTGGCGCTCCGACGAACCGAACTCAGTACTTCGTCTCGTCTCACACCACTAATTTTGATCCCAGTGATGGACTTCGATTACACCGTTCTCCGGCGGCGGAAGTTCTATCGTAACCCACTTTTCTGCTGCTTTCAAGTCACCTCCAAGGACCAACCAGTAGGATTTTGAGGTCGGTTCGACGATTTCGGTGGAGCCTAGTGTCTGCTTCGCTGACGCCCAGACGACCCGAACCCGGTGTCACATCACGTACTACTCAACTTCCCGGCGGTTAACACTCCGTTACGTTTGCCAATTTGCCGAAGCTTTCTTGATCCTGAAAACGATGTGAGCTGTCAGATTAAGTTTTGAGTCAAGGATTATCCCAACGTACTTAACTTGATCTGCGATCATAATTTCAGAGTCAAAGAACTGCAATGGACTAGCTCCAGTTGTAATCCTTCGTTGCGTGAAAAGCACCATTGATGTTTTATTTGGATTAACTGTCTGGCCGACAACACATAAGACTTGTTGCATCAAATCAAAAAGAGTGTTAATACAAATACCGGTGATCAATAATCATCGGCGACCCCATACGTCAGAAACCCAAGCTCATTAAGTTTCCTTAACAAGGCATCGGCAATAAGGTTCCATAGAAGTGACAGCACATCACCTAGAGGATATCCGCAGACACTCAGTTTGCTTATCTCTACTTGTCTTAACAGATGACGGTTGCTAAGCATTGCGTGTATCCAGTTCGTGATATATGAAGGCACTCTATGACCTCGTGCTGCTTCCAAAAAGAATTCAAAAGACACGTTATCAAAAGCACCTACAATATCGAGAAAAACTCCTAAACTTGATTGTTTTTGTGAAAAAGCTTTTTCAATGTTGTAGACAACATTATGTGACAGGGTAGTAGTAGACTTCCCCCGCTGATATGCATGTTGCATTGCATGCAGCGAGTCCTCACCCAAGCTAACATCCCGAATGTAGTGGTCGTTTAAACGTTCCACTGATTTGATAAGGAAGGAGGTCAGACTGATCGATCTAAGGCTCTTTGCCGCCTCATAAGTGACGCGACCACCTTTGGGAATGAATTTGACAGTTGATTCCCGCCACGCTATTGGAATGTATCCTGTTGCAAGACTACAAGTAAGAACCTTTTTGGACATATGCTTGAAGTGTTCATATCCTTTTTGTAATAGAACTGGAATAATTCCATCCTTTCCCGGAGGCTTACACGGAGAAAAACTTTCAATCGCCCATTTGATCGTTTCGGTTGTCAAAATTCTACGAGCAAATGCCCAAGAATCCCAACTATCTGAAAATAAATCAGGGGCAGTCGTCAGTGATGGCTCCGTACAGACTGGAAAGTGTGTATCAAAAAAACAGTTGAGACTTGAGACATTTGGGCACAGGTTTTTCCAACCGCTTCGCTCAGAGGACCGAAGGGCGTTTCTGTATGCTTTACAAGCCAACTTAAATGGCTCCGAACCCGTCCCTGCGTCTGCGATTCCAAGCTCTTCTGCATAACGTTTTGAGTCGAACAAGTTCGGTATTCCACCAAGGTGTTCCTCTAGAAGCACGCATAACTCGAAGCGGACAAGCCTCTTGGTATGCTGTTTTATGCACGACCTCATCCAAGTCACTTGGAGATTCAATCGTCGGAAGATACCCACGAAACCCAGTCGCCAAACCCTCTTCGTAGAGGTTCCAGTTCGTAGATTTAGGATTACGATATGTGGCGATATCGAACGAGACGTTTAAATGATCAAAGACGATGTACTTATGATCGGACGGTTCTAACTCTTTTGGTACGAGCCAGTTTACCAACTCATGCGTAATACCGTCAGAGCAGAGTGTTAGATCTAACACCTCTTCTCTGCCAGCTCGTGCAAATATTGGGCGGTTTCCTGCATTAAGAATGTCCAGATTTGTACTACTTAAGTATTCCATTAATGTGGTGCCTCTCAAATTGATATCTGAGCTGCCCCAAATTATGTGGTGGGCATTTGCATCACTGTCGATTATGAGAGGAAACCCATTTCTACCACAGTATGATACAACCCTTTTGAAATCATCAGTTCATTACGCGGCAAATATGCCGAACAATAGACGTATTTCTTGTTTATGTTGTCACCAGTCATATTTACCGTGACAGCACAAATATCACGAGATGTGAGGTCGAATATAAGACATACGTCAATAGCACTATTGGCAAGTATACATGCACGAGGCATTTCACGTGGATTTGTCATGCCATTTTTGTTAAAAGCTGCGAAGACGGGGTTAAGCAGCTTTTCAACATAGAAGTTTCCCTTATGGAAATACGGTTCTTCAACCAAAGCTATGGAAGCTTTTCCTTCCTGCACAAGGCGGGATACATTCATAGTTGCTGTACGTTTATGCTGAAGATTAATTTGTGCTACTCTAACCATACTCGATTACAGCACTACGCATTTCATCATCAGCATGCAGTTTCGGAACGTCTTACAGTCAATCTAAAAAGTCAGATTTATCTGTCGTCATCCTTCTTTTGTAATCCAGTACGATTTCCCAAAATTTTCATTTGATTCAACAGACTATTCTCAACACACAGCATCCTGCCTTCAAACGCGAAAATGAAGTCTAATCATCATCATCGCGGCCGGACAATCTGGGTACTCCGAATCATGGCTGAATGTATTTTAGATATTCTGTTTACTCGATCATGATCCTTTTTGATCACCTGTCGCACGCGCATCTTCCTCAATTGCATACAGCCAACGAGTACGGAGTCTGACCCAGAAGTTTCAAGTTCTCAGCAGAACATAGCTTTAGCTGGTTTTTCTTTCGGCAGTCGCGCTACATGTCTCCCCTACTAAAGGTTCCCGTGTTTTAAAAACCTTCCAATATCAGCATGTTTGTTTACTTGGTACAGCTCATGGCATATGTATCTGCGTCGTTCTCCATTTTCTACTGTGCCACCGAGTATTGAAGGCAGAACAGAATGACAAGAAGTATCAGCAAATTATATTGATCAAGTTTTATCTGTAGGGTATGGAACTGTAGCTGACTAAGTACAACATAGAAAGTCCTATTCGCATCAGCAATACGCCCTTTTATTTCACGGCCAACACCGATATCATGTCACTAGTATTCCATGATATACGAATATCCGTCGACAAGCTCGTACCGTATTTCGTCGATTTTTATCGCGGAATCAAGACAGTTCGGACTGCCTCGTTCTCTATCAACTATCATGTATTTTGCCTTGTCAGAGTGTATACTCAGTCCAATCAGTCAGCATAAGTTTTAGAAGGCAAAAATGCCTCTTCCACTGCTCTGCGATCAACACCGATTTAAGCATGTAAAATCTCGTGACGATAGTTCCAATCCTTTGCACATCAGATGTTAGCGTAGCAGTTTCGAGCTCTATGTTGGACAATAGTGCATCGCATTTCAATCTAACGTCCCAAACGAGTCGGGTTTCTCTCCGACTATTTTTACGCTTGATTATGAACCGTTTAGCGCCATAAGAATCAACTTGATAAGTTTTCTCGGAAAATCATGTTCAAGCATTATCTGTCACAGTCCGCCATGTTTCACTGAATCGTACGCCGCGTTGACATCCACAAACAGATGGTATTCCCGATATCGATTCAGAATTTACCACAGGGTAAACATTTGGTTCGTCGTTGATCGTCCTTCTCGGAACCCGCTTTGGTATTCACCGACAAATGATTCAACCAACGGGTGCAGTCTGCTAAATAGAACACGGGAGAGTCTCTTGTAAGTCATATTAAGGATCATTAGGCCTCGATAGTTATTACACCGGAGTTCCAACAGATCCGAAGGCATTTCTTCTTTCACTTAGATAAACCTGAAAGGAAAGTCCTTACTTAGGAAAAATAAGAAACAGTTCAAGGAAACTCACTGTTTGGAAACATTTTCTTTATCCCAGATTCGACCCATATGTGTTCAACACCAAACCCTATCACTCCCCATTTAATTTCCCTTATTGAATCGTCTTTTTCCTCTTATATCCTTGTATCTTGTAGCAGTATTCAGTCGACCGGTACAGCGTTTTGGCGCGGCCGGATTCGCTATATCGCCAAAGATTTTTTTGTTTGTTTATAGTCAGCGGACTTCACGTTATTGACTCAAAGTTGCCACGGGAATCGGAAAATCATTAAAAAATTGTTTATTTTCTTCGAAATGAAACAAATAAAAATTCAATACACATTTACGTCAGCACTAATATACACAGAGGCGAATCCCAATGCATTTCCAAGAAATCGAAAATCCACCTGCGAATTCATTAGCGCTGGAGGGCAGTTGAATTTAAAAACGAACATGAATTTTTGTTGCGTTTTGCCGATTTTGCACAACTTAATTTGGTATGCAGAAGCTGTCTACATAAAAATGTGAGATGTTTTTTTTGCCGAACGTAGCAGGATCAGGTTTAGCCAAAGTAGCATTCTCGGAATCCAGTTTAGCTCCGCCTAGACCGGAAAGAAGTTCGTAGACTATCGTACGACTTAAAAAAAATCAACTCTCATAAAAAGTGGCCTGCTTACAGTGCTGATAACGGGCTAGTTCGGGACCATGGCACAATCGAATCCCTCTCAGTTTCTCCCTGTTTTTCCAGTTATGGTTCAAAGCGATTTAGTAATATGAAGCCAAACTCATCCCAACTACCAGTGTTGCCGTCTTCCCCGCCAATGCGATCAAGCCCCACCATTATTATTCACGTACACAGACCAGCTGGATGCCAGTTGGTTCATAAATTAGCGGCTAACCGGCGGACGGGCAGAGCCGCCATTAAAACGACGTAAATTGATCGTTGCCACTAATCAGCATTCTACCAAGGTCCGCACTGTTTTCTGCTCAATGAGTCCGACTTTGATCCCATACTCTATGAACCATATGAAGGCGAGAAGAAGAAGATGGTAGGGGACTGTTGCAAACAGTGCTCTGCATGCGAAATGTAAAAAGAAGGTACAACACAACACGCAAGTCGCATTCCGTCCGAACAAAACGGAGCGTCGGGGCCGGTTTCTTTAATGTGGTTTTGGCACCTGGATACTGACCAAGACCTGGTTAGTTACCGCATAAAAGTCTGTCGCTCCACGAATAAAGAATAAATAATGATCTGCGCACCTACTTCTACCCCTACGTACATACAATCGAAACCCAACTCACCCAACAACTGATCCAAGTAGACACAGCGCACCTCTATCGGATGGTGATGATGATGATGATGCTGATGGTGGTGTCCACCACCGCCGATTCCGTTCCGATATCGTCGCGAATCTCCACCACCACCACCAATGCCGCTGTTACCTCCGCCGATCACGTCGTCTAGGAAAATCGACCCGTTCTCGAGCTGCTGCATGCTCGACAGGTGATTCATTAGCTGAGCGGAAAGGGCTTCCATGTCTGCAATAGAAGAAAGGTTTAGTTATAGGTATGATTAGCGAGAATCGAAAGGAATTTTTTTTCTTGTTTCGCCGTCGACCGTGTCGAATAAAATTCATTTTTGTGTCCTGTTTAAAAGTTCTCTATTACTTTACCCTCTTGAAACAGGACCCTTCTTTCAAATAGAAACGAATTCTGACAAAACCAACAATACCGCTCTTACCCCGTCGCCGTTCAAGACCGGCACGCACCGGAAACTACTTCGTCAAATTAGATTGAGCCGCCCTCGAGGCACGTGCTTTTTACGGCGGCACGCATTGTTGTTTCACCGGCCGGTGCGTTTTCCGTTCTATAGCAACGTTGAAAGCAAACATCTTTCAAAAAATCGCAGCAGGCGGATATCATACTTCCGGCTTCTTTTTTCTCCAAAAATTTTATTCCGGCAAATCCACTGTACAGAAGCGCCTTCTGGGCTTTTGTTGACGCGGTTGACGTGTGTGTAATAAAGTTGTAAGCGATCACTTCGAGTAAAAATCCGGTGTCGGATGCTTTTATTTTTATTTCAACGCATTTTCCTTCAAGAGACGAGCTTCCGGACTACAAAACGGAAGAAAATTGATACATATTTTACACTCTTCCATTCGAGTGTAAAATATAATTGAGAAAAGAAAAACGGCTACCATTCGCCTGGCATCTGTTTGTTATTGTAACTCAACCTCGCCGGCAGCGAACTAATTTACGGGCCACCTCTTGTGATGATAAAGCCATTTCGTTTTTTCTTTTTCTTCTGAGTGATGGTTTCGATTCAAACATCGAGAAAGTGCAGGATATTTTTGGATCGGTTCGCTCATCTTCATCATCCGGCAATGGTAGTCGCGGTAGCAGTCGCCGCCGCCGCCGCCGCCAAGGCGGCTGTCGATAAATTTTCGCTGTCGAACGCAAAGTTTGATGTTTATCAGCTGGTATTTTGCAGCTCCCGTTGGTCGTCGCGGAACCCGTACCTACCTACTACCGGAATCGTTCAGATTTGGACGCAGGCAACCGTGTCTGTCTGGATGTCCGTCAATTCATCCGTTCGTCACCGGGCAGCGTGTTTAGAGATAAACATCAATTTGTCGAAATTTTGAAAACACTCACCCGGGAATTTTACTGCCAATTTCTACCACACTGGTGATGATTGACAGAGCAATTATTTGGCTGCTTGGATGGCAAAGTGAGATCGGAACCGTCGTGACATCGGAGTTGTCACGTTTGACAGTTTCATAAGTACATCAGTCGACCACGAGCGAATTATGTTGAATTGTGAAGGTTGAAAAAACAACACGCAAAATTTCACACCATTTTTTAACACAATTGTATTTTATGGCCCATGAGGTCATATTTTTTGACATGGAACTACGACTACTGTTTTCAATATCGGGGCTTTTTTCGGCACAAATGGTCCGTTTTTTTTTTCTATTTCGTTACTTTATCGTTTTTTCGCACAACGATAGCTTAAAAGTTCTGAACAAAACATGATTTCTTCTCAAGCGTGATATTTTTCCATAAATTGGCGAATATAAACATTTGCATCAGTCGCTTTAACTTTGCCTAAACTGATTAAAGGCATTGAAACGCCCTTCTCAGAACTCAAATGTCGATTTGCCGGTATATTTACCATCATCCTAAATGATGAGTTTTACGGTTTTATGGTGTTTACGGTGAAGTGTACCGCAGCAAATTGGTGTTATTTGCAATTGTTTTACTGTATATTTTAGTGCTTACTTCCGTTTATGATAAATTACGTTATTTTTTCTTAACAATGCAGTGGACAGTTGAGCTTGAAATACCACAATTTCGTGTCAATTTGATTGTCCAATATTGTTTTGGTATTTGAAATTTTTCTTTGATCATAAGGAGCATAATTGTGGGGCATTTTGGGCACCACATTTTTTTTGATCTTTTGTCATCCCGACTACACTTAAAAACTCTCAAAAATAGCTACACGCGAAATTGAAAAATTTCTTTTTTACTGGCTCACTCAAACAGGTTGACGAAGAATTAAAGAAACCCAGCACGTGCGACATTTTGTGCAATTTAAGGCTAACAGTGCAGTAGCAGTACGGTTGCGTTGTATCGAGTGCAACGATAGAAGTTAAAGTGCTTGTTTATGCAGTAAAATAAACGCCTGAATTTGGTCTATTCTGATGAAAGAAGTGAAAAGAACCGATTGTATATAGAATGTCTGAAAGCAACGTGTGTACTTATTTTATCCGGATTCTTGCCTATTATGTTTATTTTTTTCACTTTTTTGTTTAGTTTTACTTTTTTCGATTCTTAATTTTTTCCCATTTTTTGCTTTCTCAAATTTAAAAAAATATTGATTTTTATTATTTTTTCCTTTAATAATTTTTTATTTTCTATTTTCCCTTTTCTATTTTTTTTTCATTTCTTTTTTATTTTTTGTATTTTCTCCATTTTATTCGTTTTGTATTTTTTTCTAATATTTTTAATTTTTTCTCGTTTTTCCATTTTTTCCATTTCTTCGGTTTTTTTTATATTTTTTCCTTTTTGTAACTTGTTAGATATTTTTATTTCCTCTATTCTTCTATTTTTTTATTATTTTATTCATATTTTTCCATTTTTTCTTTATTTTTTCCTTTTTTTGTTTTCTTCTTTTTAATTTTTTCCGTTTTAATTTTTTTTATATTTCCTATTTTTTCTTCTTTTTTGTTTTTTTCTTTTTGTTTTTTCCATTTTCTAACTTATCCAATCTTTTAATTTTTTTTTCCATTTTTTTTAATTTTTCCACTTTCAATTTTCTCAGATTTTTTATTTTTGCCATTTTTTCATTAAGTTTTATTTTATTAATTTTTTCATTTTTCCCCTTTTTTAATTTTTTATTTTTCCCTCGCTTTAATTTTTCCATTTTTTTTTTAATTTTTCCGTTTTCTTTTTATTTTTAACCCTAAATTGCGCCGACGCGGTACGCCGCCTATTTCAGGAAAAAAAATTGTCGGCGCGCTGTACATTTTTACCTGATATCGGCGGCGTGGTGCGGAGGCGAATTTTTTTCCATTTGTTTTCTTTTTTAATATTTCCATTTTCTTTTATTTTTCCATTTCTTTTTCATTTTTTTAAATTTTTCTATTTATCTTTTTTATATATTATTTTTTATTTTTGTTTTTATTTTTTTTTCGCGTTCATTTTTTCCATATTTTTTTCATTTTTTCATTTTTTATTATTTTGTCTTATAGTTCCCTTTTTTAATTTTTTCAATCCTTTTTCTATTTTTTAATTTTTTTGTATTTTGCATTTTTGTTCCATTTTTTAATTTTTTTTTATTTTTTCAATTTTTTTATGGAAATTTTTAATATTTCGCATTTTTTTAAATTTTTCTATTTTTTTTCGATTAAAAATGTTTATTCTATTATTGTTATTTTTCCTTTTTTTATTTTTTCCCCTTTTTTATTTATCTCTTTTTTATTTGTTTTTTTTATATTTTTTTCTTTTTGCCATTTTTTTTATTTTTTGTCAGTTTTTAAGGATTTTTTTTCTTTTTTTTTTTCATTTTAACTTTTTTTATTTTTTTGTTTTCATGTTAACTTTTTTTCCATTTATTTAATTTTTTCCATCTTTTACAATTTTTAAATATTTTTTTCTCATTTTTTTATATTTTTTGCTCGTTTTTCATTTTTTCAATCTTTTATTTTTTCATTTTGTTATTTTTCCGCTTTCTTATTTTTTCCATCTATGCTTTTTGTTTCCATTACTTCATTTTCTCCATTTTTTCTTCTTCCATTTTTTTAAGCTTTCCTTTTTTTAATTTTTTAATTCTTTTAATTTTTTTTTCTTTTCTTTTTGCCATTTTTGATTTTTTTAGTTCTAAAGATTCAATTTTTATATTTTTTTCTTTTAATATTTTCTGTTTTTATTTTTTTATTTCCATTTTTCCATTAGTGATTTTTTTTATTTTTTCTATTTTATTATTTTTTTTTTGGTCTATTGTTTTTTTCCATTTTTTAAATTTTTCTATTAATTTATCTTTTTTATGTTATTTTTTCATTTATTTTCATTTTTTTTGCGCTCATTTTTCTATATTTTTTCTTTTTTTTCCCTTTTTTTATTTTTTTGTCTTATTGTTCCCATTTTTTTTAATTTTTTCAATCTTTTTTCTATTTTTTTTTTAAAAAATTGTGTTTTGCATTTTTTTATTTATGGCATTTTTGTTCCATTTTTTAATTTTTTTATTTAATTTTTTTTATTCATTGATTTTTTTTTATTTTTTTAATTTTTTTATGGAAATTTTTCTTTTCTTTTTGCCATTTATTTTTTTCAGTTTCTCAAGGCTTTTTCAATTTTTTCCATTTTATTCATTTTTTGCCATTTTTTTGGTTTTTCTATTTTTTATCTTTTCAATTGTTTATTCATTTCTCTATATCAACATTTTTTTGATTTTTTCATTTTTTTATATTTTTCAATATTCTCTCTTTCCATTTTTTAATCTTCCATTTTGTAGCTTTTTCTGTCTTTTACGTTTCCCACTTTTTATTCATTACATTTTTTACATTTGTATTTTTTTGTTCTCTTTATTTTTCATTTTATATTATTTTTATTTATTTCATTTTTTATTTGCTACATTTTTTTATTTAATTTAATTCTTTCTTTTATTTTTTTTATTTTTTCCATATTTTTTTCTTTTTGCCATTTTAATTTTTTTGTTTGATTTTTTCAATTTTTTTCGGTCTTTTTTATTTGTTTCTTTTTTTCCATTTTGTTTATTTTTTCGTTATTTTTTATCTTTGTTTTTATTTTGTCCTTTTTAAGTTTTTTCCATTTTTTTAATTTTTTTTCCATTTTATTTATTTGTTTTATCCATCTTTTCAATTTTTTAATTTTTTTCTCTATGATTATTTATTTTTATTTTTTGTTATTTTTTCCATATTCATTTTTTAATCTTTTTTTTTAGTTTTTTCCGTCTTATATTTCCCACATTTTTATTGTTTCCATCATTTTTCTATTTTTAATTTTTTTTCTTTTTTTGATTTTGTAATTTTTTTCTTCTCTCTATTTTTTTATTATTTTTATTCATTTCTTTTTTTATTTGCTCCATTTTTTAAGTTAATTTTTGTTCATTCTTTTTTTTTAATTTTTTTTCTTTTTTCCAGTTTTCAATTTGTTTCAGTTTTTAAAGATTTTTATTTTAAATTGTTTTTTTTCAGCAATTTAATTTTTTCGAGAACATTTTTTTTTATTTTTTAATCGATTTTTCATTCTTTGATTTTTTCCTTTGCTTCAATATTTTTATTTTTGTTTTTTTAATTTTATTTATTTTTTTTCCATTTTTTTTTAAATATTTCCGTTTTTTAATATTTCCCATTTTTTTATTTTTCTATTTTTTCATTTTCGATCAAAAATGTTTTTTGTTATTTTTCCTTTTTTTTTTAATTTTTCTACTGTTTTGATTTATTTTTTATTTCACCCATTCCTTTTCTATTTCTGCCATTTTTCCCTTTTTTATTTTTTTCATATTTTTTTTCTTTTTGCCATTTTTTAATTTTTTGTCAGTTTTTAAAGATTTTTTAATTTTTTTTCTTTTTTTTCTCATTTTAACTTTTTTTTAATTTTTTTTTCATTTTAACTTTTTTTCCATTTAATTTTTTCCATCTACAATTTTTAAAAAAAATAATTTTTTTATATTTTTTGTTTGTTTTTCTTTTCTTCCATTTTTTCAATCTTTTACTTTATCATTTTGTTTTTTTTTCATTTTGTTTATTTTTTCCGCTTATTTTTTACATATATATATTTTTTTCCATTTCTTTATTTTCTCCACTTTTTCTTCCCTTTTTTAGCTTTCCTTTTTTTAATTTTTTTATTCTTTTTATTTCTTCACAAATTTTTCTTTTCTTTTTGCCATTTTTGATTTTTTTTAGTTCTAAAGATTTTTTAAAATTATTTTTCTTTTTTAACTTTTTTCTTATTTCCATTTTTATTGTTTTTCCATTTTTTATATTTTTTTTTTATTTTTTACACAATCTTTTCATTTTTTAAATGTTTCATCTTTGTTTTTTTCATTTTATTTATTTTTTCCGCTTTTTATTTTTTCTATTTTTGTTATGTTCCATTTATTTTCCTTTGTTTCCATTTTTTCTAAATATCCTTTCTTATTTATTCCGTTTCACATTTCCCATTTTTTATTTTTTTTTTATTTTTTGTTTCTTTTATTTTTGTTATTGTTTCCACTTTTTTAATTTTTTCCACTACTTTAATTTCATTTTTTTCGCATTTTTCTTTTTTATCTTTTTTCAATAATTTTTCTTTCCTTTTTCAATTTATTTCAGTTTTTTAAAAAAAAATTCCATTTTTATTTTTTTTTATTTTTCAATTTTTTTCACGCCGGCGCGCTAACTATTTTTACCTGAAATCGGAGGCGCGGCACTCTATTTTTTATTTTTTTTTTCATTTTTGGTTTCCCTTTTTTATTTTTTCCATTTTTTTATTATTTTGATCTTTATTATTTTATTTCATCTTTGCTATTATTTTCCTTTTTTATTTTTTCAGCTTTATTTTTTTTATTTTTTTAGCAAGCTTTTTTAATTTTTCAGTTTAATTTTTTATCTAATTTCATTTTTTGTAGTTTTTTCAAGTTTATTTATTTTTTTATTTTTTCGGATCAATTTTTTTTTATTTTGATTTTATTATTTTTCAATAATTTTTGCAAGGTTTCTTATAGATTTTTTTTATTTATTTTATGATTATTGTTTTATTTTCACTTTTTTCAGTTTTTTTTATTACATTTCCACATTTTTCGGGTCTTTCCTGTTGATTCTCTTTTAATTTTTTAAGTTTTACTTTTGCTGCATTTTTTATTTTCCAATAGCCGAGTAACCGTTCATCTTATTTTTGGATATCCGCTCGTTTTTTCATTCTTCTTTGCTTAACTAGCCTAGTACGTTTGGATTCTCCGAAGTTTAGATCAAACATCATTAAAAAATTCGACTTTTTCAAATGGTAAAAAAGTCAATTTTAGTACTGGTCCAATATTCGTACAGAAGGTTGCCCATCTCAAGCCCTGGACGCCGTACCTAGACCTCGCTGAACCACTTCCACGAATGCCAATCATCATCAGTTTTGCTATTAAATCATCAAATACACAAATGACCGAGTACCGGCTCACCGGCTTTTTAGTTAGGATTGCGCTAATGGACGGTACACCCTGGAACCTAGAACGGTGTTTGATGGAGAGCCGGCTAGGAGAAAGGGACGGAGCAGCCAAATAGTAAACGGCTGGACTACTATCTAATGTTGCTTACTGTGGTCCAGTTGCGCAACATTGACACTCGAACGTCACCTTCCTTTGACAAAGTTGCCAGCGTTGCTTTGTGGAAAGCTTAAACAGTTATTGTGCGGCTTGAAAAGCATCCTTCTGGAAGCCGTAAAATAGGGCGAGTTTTTTTTAAAGCTGTTTGAATACGATTGGAAATTGCGGATTCATTCTTGCCTTCTCCATAACAGTAATATTATGCCGTCAAAATAACTCATCACTTCGAATCCCATAGTTTCCGGTTCGACGAGAAGTTCGTCCACCACCAGGGACCACGGAAGGAGTGACAGCACTCCTTCTGGAGGGCCGCTTATAGTAGTTCTCGGGGTTAAGGTCTCGCCTCCAACAGGCGCTTTCCCAATCCGTTTTTGATTATACGATGGACATATTTCATCCAAACCTGAGGATTTATATCCTCACCCTCTGAACTTTGGATATTGGTTTTGATATTCCATCTACATCATCGCGCTTTCCGTTACTGATTTCCGATAAATCAAGACTAAAAAATGGAACTTTCAAAATCGTACAAAGATCCTCTATTAAACTGTATCCAACGAATCATTTAACAGGCGTCCAGTATGGGAACCGTACTGAACGATTTTGAGACAATTTTGTGGGCTTCCCATTCAGGTATATTTTCCCTATTTGAACCATTTTCTTCCGATTCCGCCGTAAGATTTGATAAAATACACAACAACCAGAATCTCCGGGGTTTCCAAGTATCACAATCATTAATTATAGCTAGCCACCGTTCAGTGTATTCCGAAAAAAATACACACTTATTTCGTGGAAACGACTTCCGGCCACGCTACCGACCAAACGAGTTCCTATAGACCATCAATCGACATCTGCTTTTGCTGTACCACCGTCTCTCACCCGGACAGCTGTTTACTGAAAGTACTGCGCAGTTGCCATTATTGATGACTTTGCTAAACGAATTAGTTTACTTTTTCCGCTCATTTCATCCCCGTTCGTCCGTCCGTCCTATTCGTCATGTTAGTAGAACATGGCGGTGTGGTGGCGGAGAGGTACTTGAAAATGCAACGCTTGCTGCTATAGAAGTTTGGTGTTTTTAACGACTTTTCGGTAGCCACCACCACTGCCACTACTTGGTCGTGATTGGTTGAGGAAATGTTCAGTGGCGTCGCTATCATTTCGACTGTCAAAAATCTGAATAAACTTGTCAAATGGACGACAAAACAAATTGTTAATCAGGTCAAATCGTCAATCGACAACTAAAAGTTACAAATATTCAAAAATTAACCCCCCTCCAAACGACGCCTCTGATCAACCAAAAAACCCGGCCTGCTACGACGTGACCTCGTCTACCATCCCGCAAATAGACCGTTTCGTCGTGTTTGCGCGCTGCCCAAACTAACTAACCGGTGGTGGACGGTTCCGTTCCGCTTTCCCGGTAAAGCAAACACCGCGTGCCGGTCCCAAATTGGCTGACATTTCGCACTCCCAGTACGAGCCCGGCCCGGCGACTGTTTTCGGCCGGACCGGACGATGTGGATGATCATTAATATGCACCCGCTTTGCACGGTCGCTTATGGGCCGGCCGGCCTGCCCGGTGGTAATCAGAGGTAAACATCTCGCTCAGCGGCAGATTCCGGTTCTCGCACACAGGAACCTGCCGTAAATTACGCTCTGGTGGTGTTGTATCGATTCGCAAGCGACGGCTAACAAGTGTTTTGATTTTTCCGCGGCGCCAGCTCCGAAACTTACCTGCATCGAAATGCTTTTCGATTCGCCTCCACTGGCGCGTCTGATTCAGGGCGATAATGGCGGCAGCGAAGAAAAACAGCAGACATCCGATAATGGCCAGTAGAAGCGAAGCCGCCTGCCAGTCCCACATGATTTCGGCGGTGTTGTCCTTCTTCTTGCTGCTGACGTGGTGCTGCTGCGCCGACGATTGCCGGCTGTGCTGCGGATCGTGCTGGTGCTCCGCCTGGTGGTGGCCATCTTTTCGGCGTTCCTGGCGATGGGAAGAAAAATGTTTGTCCTAATCTTTTTTTGAAACATTTTTTATCAACGATGATAACCTACCTCCTTCCAGTGTCGCTGCTCGTGCTGAGCATCCGCCGTGCGGGCCAACTGAGCAAGATCCATATCGAGATCTTTCATCGTCCCGCAAACCGTGTCCATGTACTCCTGGCAGGGCCGCAGCACAAGTTGCTGTTCACCGCAAACCGTGCAAGGAACACACTCCGTCCGTACCGGATCCCACCAGCGTTCCTCTTCGCAAACCGCTTCCACGGCGGCAAATACTGTCAACAGGATCATCACGACGGTGATCCACCGCAACCGGTACACCAGCGAACCTAGCTCTAGTAGGCGGCCTCTTGAATTATTGGAAGTGTTACCACAGCAACTATCACTAGAACTATTACTACTTCTGTACATAATTGACGGCCGTGTGGAGCCGGAATTTGTGGAGCAAGGCAGGTGTCGGTGCATTCTGTTCGATTTTGTGGAGTGCTGCATGGCACTATCGCCGATCCAAGGTGGCATGTTCTGAAAAATAGAAATAGAGAAAAAAAAGTAGGCCGGTTAGCAACGAAATCAAACCTGTCAAACATCGAAAATAACACGCATACGAAAAAAAACAACCAAACCGGAAGTACCCGACTATACCGGGCAAAGCGGGCGCGATGAGCACTGTGCTGCTGCTGTTACTGGTGGTGAATATTAAATTTCCTCTGAAATTAATTACTCTTCCCTGTGGAGAGGCGGTGGTCGTGTGGAAAAGTGACGTCCATCGATTTAAAAATTGTTACGTAAAGCGGCGAGAGAGAGAGAGAGAGACAGGAACAGAAACGCTTCCTGAAGCAGTCGTCGTAGATGTGCGTTGACAATCGGTTCTGTGTTGACAATCGAAGCAAGCCGCGCCGCATTTTCTATTCAACAAACTGTAAGCTACTTCCTGTGCCGTTTTTGTCTTGTTCATTGTCGTCGTCGTCGTCTTCGTCACTGTCATCGATCGATTGTCTTGTTGGGTGGGATGGCCGACGTGGGCGCAGTGAACTTTATTAATTTTCAATATTTTACAATAACGAGTGTCATTTGGGTTGGTGTTTTGCTACAGTGTCGACCGACAGTGGTGATTAGGGAAATGACATTTGGGTAAGTGACGCTAGTACACTTTTTAACTGTCAGAATGTGTGAAATGAACAATAGACAATTTCCGCCTGATCTAAGCCCTTTTTTACAAGATTTTGAAATATTCAAGTTGTACGAAAATTGAGGAAACGCCAGTTTGGATCTATCGTCTAACTGTCACTAAGATGGTGCTAGTTACTGATGAGATGAATTTGAAATACTAAATCCAGCTTTAAAAAATGTAAACATAGAAATTAAGGAATAATAAATAAATTTCATAATCAATTTCATAATCGGATGTTGGCAATAAATTTTTCCAAGACACGGCTATCAAATAGAATTCGAACATTAAATTTATATTCCACCGGTAAGTAGAAACGGTCCGAAGCACCGGCGATTGTTATCGGCCAAACTTGCCATTACTTTGCCGTGGCTAGTTACGTACTTCCTATTTGCTTACGTGTCAAAGTGGTGTGGTCCCATACCGAATCCGCGTAACGAAGAAACGATTTGTGCCGAACAAATCGGCGGCGCGGCAAATTGACGGACATTGCGAAACACAAAACAGGATGTTTTATGCAACGTTTTTGACTCGAGCTTCCTGTTTGTCCTGACTAGCGACTATTGACTGGAAAGGGAATGTTATTGCCGGGAGCTCCACGAAGAGGGATTGTTTACCTAATGGTGCAGACAATGTGTTGAAAATGGTTTCATTCTAACTTGTTTAGAAAAAGAATCTAAAGAAATGTATTTTCCTAGTATATAGTGAGGCTAGTTATTGTCAGATTTGCCCTTTTGACGTAGGACTACGTCTTTGTTTTCGATATGAGGGTGCACTTTGCAAATTCTACAAAAATACAAAATACTTCTAAGAATAGATTCCAATAGATAAACCCAAAGATTTTTGATATCATGGCATTAAAAATTTAAATAATGTACAACCTAGTCAAAATATCGCGCATTTACACTCAACAGATAGCGCTTCCCAAGTCCATCACGACAGATTTGTGTACCTACCGCGTTAAGCTTCTATGAATGTCGCCATCATCGACTATTTAAAGAACGGAATTGCTCGGACAAGCTCAGTTGCCTGTTGAACGGCAGCAGGTGGAGCAGATCATCGCGCTGTGTGTACGCTACCCAGTTCCGTTCAACACGCGACTGAGCTTGTCCGTTCAAACACTATGCTTCCCTTTTGTGTTGTGCTCGTTTCCAGCACACTTTGATGTACAATCTCGAACACAAATTCGTACACAAAATCGAGCGTCACATTTGAGCTCCATTTGCATTAGCAAACACGGTCAACATTTCGCTTTACCCATCATCGTCGGCATGACGCATTTTGCTTTGTGTGCTTGAGTTCAATGTTTGAGGCGAACGTGTAGGTAGGTATATCCAAAGGCCTTAGTGTAAAGGTAGGCCTAAGAGTGTGCAGAAAGTGAAGCCGAAAAAAGTACCTAGCGAGCAAAATTAGAATCCAACTTTGCTGCAGAGGTATCTTTCAGAGATGGATTCCAATTGTGCTCGATAGGTAGGCTTTTTTGACTTCACTCTTTGCGCAACTGTTCTCTATAGACTGTGGGTATATCTAATTTGTTAGCAGGGTTACCATAAAGGGCGAACACGAAACTAAGGCACAAATCCCCGACTATGTACGGGGAACGTGCCATTTGAGCCAATATATTCTGATTCCTGATTCCTTATAATGTTTAAAATCAAACCAAAATTTTAGGGTTGTTTTATACATATATTTACTTCAAAAATCAAAAGAAAAGTTAATCGATGGAGCCTTGAGTGTAAAATTGAACGCATTTTCGCTTGATGCCCTCCATCAAAGTCTTTACAGTGTCATCCGGTACCAGTTTCTCAATTTTTTTTTCCTATTTCTTAACATGTCCTTCTCGTCTTTGACTGTCTTCTTGCTCTTCCGAAGTTCCCACTTCATCATTGCCCAGTACTGCTCCACTGGGCGCAGCTCCGGACAGTTTGGCGGATTCATGTCCTTTGGAACAAAATGGACAGAATTGGCCTCATACCACTCCAGGACACTTTTAGAATAGAATTTAGAATGATGCCAAATCTGGCCAAAATAGCGGAGCTTCGTCGTGCTGCTGCAAGAACGGCAAAAGGCGCTTCTCGAGGCACTCAGATTTGTAGATCTCGCCATTTACTGTGCCCTTTGTCACGAAAGGCTCACTCCTCAGTCCGCAAGAGCAGATGGCCTGCCAAATGAGATATTTGGAGGCGAACTTCGACATTTTCTTCTTCTTAAATTTGTCGTCCACATAGAACTTGCTCTTGCCGGTGAAAAACTCCAACCCCGGAATTTGCCTAAAATCTGCTTTTATATACGTTTCGTCGTCCATCACACAGCAGCCATATTTTGTCAGCATCTTCTCGTAGAGCTTCCGTGCCCGAGTTTTAGCCGTCGATTGTTGCCGCTCATCGCGGTTTGGGAAGTTCTGTATCTTGTATGTATGTAGTCCAGCTCTCTTCTTTGTATTCTGGACGTAGCTCTGCGACATGCCGATCTTTTTAGCCAAATCACGGCTTGAGACGTTGGGATTTGCTTTAATCATCCGCTTCACCTTTCCCTCCGTCTTTTTGTTCTCCGGTTCCGGTTTTCTTCCAACTCCTTTGCCGTGGTCCAACGTCAACCGCTCCTGGAACCGCTTCAACACTCTGGAGACGGTTGAATGGTGAATGTTCAACATTTTCCCCAACTGCCAGTGCGACAGGTCAGGAAATTCCAGGTGTTTGGAAAGATGTTGTTCTCTCGACTCGTGTTGGTTCACCTTCATTTTCGTTGAATCGAAAACACGACTTCGAGTTTGACAGTATGTAAACAATACACATCAATGAGAAAGTGTGCAAAATTTGGTTGATTTTTACCCAATGGTAAAAAAGTTATGCCCTGTTGAATGTGTCGCAATAATTTCGTGTTCGCCCTTTATTCACAGATTTTTCTGTAATGTAACAGATTTTTGATCACAGACTCTTTTTCACAGATGGCAAATTTTTGGCATTTTTATGAAAATTTCACAGATTTTTGGATATAGTGATTTTTCTCAGATTTTTCGGAAATTTATCACAGATTTTCTTCCAGTCATCACAGATGGTGAAAAGATATTTTTGACCGAAACACAGATTTCAATGCGGCATCCTTGTTTGTTAGCGGTTGCATGCGTAAACTGCATGATAGCAATCTGTTGTTTCGTTGCGCAAAGAAGCAAAACTTTCTTAGCAACAAATTTACGCGAATCGATGGAAAGCACAACGAAAGTCTATTATTTACGTTCGATCAATTCATTGATTCATTTCCACTTCACGCGTGATTCATTTTCACTCAGCCTATCCTATTTTGAGTCTGCTTATAGGTACATACTACAAATCCTATTTATGAATGTATACATTGCCACTCGAAAAACCGTTGCAAAAACGCATACAAGTCCATGTAAAAAATTGTTTTCGATTCTTATATATTTATAATTTCGATATATATTTAAGGCCACTGCATTCGCTACGTTTGTATGCGTACTTTAGGAAAGTTACAATAATGGCAAAATAGAAATTTTTATATTATTTATATTATATTCTACATTAAATAGTATAGTTCTGTGTTTACAGTTCGTGCAACCCCGTAGGGGCAGCCCTTGTAGTTTTTTTTGACTGGATTCGAATCACTGAACCAAAGCTCAACATTAGAGACACTCATTGCGTTTAGCTCCACGGTGTACTGGCACTTGTTGAACCCGATTTTCAAACTGGTTCTTTAAGAGGAGGTTCTCATTCCAAATTTTTGAAAATTCTGATTTTTTTTCTTTGCATTTTTTTAATGGTATAACTGTCTACTATATTCTGTTAAACTGGTTTTTCGATCCGCGCATCGAAAAAGTTTCTACGGCCCACTATTCGAAGCGGCGTCCTGGTCGCCATGGGACGCTCTCGACCTGAAACGCACGCCTCAGGTAGAAACCTAAATCACAAAACCTATTTTTTTGATGAGGAAAATCCAAAACACTTTTATGATAGGTATGTGTCCTTATGCACAGAAAAAATTGACGCGGTCCAAAAAAAATTCCGTTTGGGATTTGCATATAACCATATACAGTGAAGACCAGATTTTATCAGCTTTCTGACACGATTTTATCGATTTTAATTCATAGTTGGTAGTTTGATGGGCTCTAGCAGACGAACCAAGTTTCTTGAGCATATTTTTCTTATTCATGTGTACCGATTTTATCAATGTCCCCGTTTTATCAGCCTAATATTAACCAAGGGGCTGATAAAAGCGGGTCTTCACTGTATTAATCCCTCAGGAGAAAATTGGATTAAAATCAATTCTTGTATGAAGGGCACAATATCATACTACAATAAGCCATGGTATTTGCCGTTCCACTTCGCCTAAAAAGTATCTGGCAGACCAACTTGACCACCAGATATCTCTTGGTCAAGTCGGTCTACTAGATACTGATGAGACGGCAATGTTCAATAACAATAAACTTATGCACATGGAAGTGAATGTTTCTTAATTCGTCTTCAGTCTTTCACCAAAATAGGGGTTTCGTCGCCTTTTGTTTCAATTCGTAGGAGCTTCGATATTTTTTGTTCGCTCAATACGAACACTGGCGTATATTTTTGCTTGAAAGTTGTTTCTACATGTCGGTGCTGATTATTGACCATCTCTCGGGGAGTGTATCCCATTAGGCACAAGTACGTTAGGCAAACTTAGATTAGTTCTTAAATACATGCATGGTGCAGTTGCCCAAGAATAAAACATATGTCTTGAAGAACAGCTCATGAAACAAAGAATGGTGTATTTGCTGCTTCTATATTGATTATCGTCAATTATTCAGTTCAATGGTTATATTATTGAGGCCATCAAATATAGAACCACGGAAACTGATACGAGGGAAAGTTTTTTTTGTGTACTGCGAAGTTACCGAAACAAAAAAGATTTCGGCACAAACGTACCATCCGTACCCTAATGCTGATGCTGACCAAACACAAGAGCAAAAACAGTCTGGTTCTGACTAACACAAAAAACAGAAAAACATATTCTTTCATTAACATAAGCATTAAGCGATTGAAGTGCATTGGTCAGAAATTGGCACTAAAATAGCATCAAAACCTTATTACCTCTACAATGAAAGCACTTGCAAAATACAAATAGTGACTGCTCTATATATAAAACTGATATAACGCATACAATTGTTGAGGAACTTTAAAGCATGTTTGTTTTACATATTCATTTTGTGCTACTATAGAGCAAATATAAAGCCAATATAATGCTGATATGTATATTTAATATAGACTGGGGAGCAGGTAAAGCACAAAAAATCGATACTTTTTAATTATTTTTCACATTTCATCTTGTTATTATTCCTTTTCCTAAATTTCCGTTCCATTGATATGATTTTTGTTAAGATTATAGAAATTTTAACCTTTGGGTTATTCGTCTCTTTTGCTAGAAAAAATGGTTACAAAAATCTCTAACTTTATGTTCCAAGGTCGGGACTCCAACTCCAGGTGAGCAGCGTACATGGTAATCAATTTACCAATTACACTATGACCGCACCCACTTTTTTGTTGCTCCATTTTTGCCCATTGCTCCTTGTTCCTTGTTCAACGTTATTCTATTTTTCCATTTTTGTTTGCATCTTTTATATTTTTATCTTTTTTATTCAATTATATTTTTCTATTTTCCATTATTTTTCAATAATAGTAATTATGCTATTTATATCATCGTTTCCTTTTTTCCATTTTAAGGCTATTTTCTTGATTGTTTCTCTCTCCTCGAAACTAATGACTGAATTAAGGCCACTCAAAAACTCACTGGAATTTGCAACCGACCAAACGGTTGTAAAAAGCATTAATATACGCGAAATCACACATGCGCTGGCATACACGACATTCAAACGTCCATGCAATCAAACCTGTTAACATCCAAACACTCGTGCCCTGCTCGATAATGAAAACCTGGTGATACATGTAATCTCGATTATGCACGCACATCTACGCCACTGATTTCGGTAACATAAAAACACAACGGTGATTACCGAGAAGAGTGAATTTATAGTCGCGGTCTCAAGCGCGTACATATAATCACTCGTTCCCACCCGATTATGAAATCTCCACGTTCCCATATTTGAGCCGACGGCACCGGTGGCTTGGTGGTAAGCGTGACCACCACTCATTCCAGTTGGTCTGGGTTTAATCGGAACAAAGGTTTTCTGAGTTGAAAAAATCTGTGGTCACGTCTTCCTTCGGAAGGGAAGTAAAGCCGTTGGTCCCCAGTCCATGAGTTGATGGATCGATATTCTAGTCCAGATAGTAGAGTCACCTCTCTTGCGTCGGCAAAGAAGAAGTAGAATCCAACTTCTATACATACTAACAAATTGCTCCTTCCGTGATACTTGCGGAGTGCGCAGTAGTATATACGGCCCCTAGCAAAAGCATCGGACTAACATTCCTTCCCTTTCCTTACGCGATCTACGTTCGGGTCTGGCCGGCGCTGGTGTTGATCAATAAACACTTTAGGATTACCAGAAGTTGCACATTGAAAGATGTTTCACTACTGCCAAGCATAATTATCTACTGATTCCCTGTGCAACTTCAGCTAGCCCAGATCGATAACGGAGTAGAAGCAAGGGGTGGTCGCACAAGCTCAAACTCAATCTGGTAGCTACGTGAGTTTTATCGTCAAGTAAGAGGGTATAGGTCTTTCCACTAACATTGTCACCACAAAACACCGTTAAGAGTACCCGGGAAGAAGTTTCTCCACGTATCAGGTGTAACGGATTCTGCTTCCCCGTGTTGCGGCATGCATTCTGTAATTAGCTCACGAGGAGTATGCGGTGACATCTGATGTAGCCTTACCTCTAGTCATTTTCTTTATACACGGGAATTGTAATTCCAACGTTATCCCTTTCTACTACGTGCTTTAAGTTATTACCCAAAACGAAACGTTCGATTTGGACTAACGTGATGACTAATATCAGTACTGCATTGCGGATATGATGATACTGAAAACAGGCGACCTACTTAAGTGCCATTTTTATCTTCAGGAGGTATTCCTACTTCATGAAAACTCATTCGTTGAACACCATTTAAAATCAACGTGGGTCGTAGAGTAGAGCTTGTTCGTCGACTTTACTGATGATGACAAGAAAAATCCAATGTTTCCTTTGTTCTCAGGACAGTTTTCGTTCACTTGGTTCGATTGTAGGTCTGGCTTAGGCAGAGATAGAAAGTAGTCTGCAGACGCCTTGTTACCGCTGAATTGATAACGGGTGTGGCTTATGCGACGAAATTGCTAGACTTGACGTAACGTGTTCGGTATTGGTTGGCAATTTGAACCAAACATTCTTAGATTTAAACGAAATTACCTAACGTTCTAGGACTCAATTATCCATTTCGTCTTGTCTGTAAGGTGTGCGGCTGCTTGAAAAGAAAAAAACTCAGTAAGTGCGTTGTTTTTGTCGGCAAGTTTTAGCACTGCTCACGGAATTTTCCTCAAAGAATCAAAGGCGTTTCTGCAAATTACCACCAATATGTGGTTGGTCAAAATATAACGACAATTGATTGTTGATGCCATTTTGTATGTGTTGGTGTTGTATTTTCTGAAAATTTGAGTGGTAGTACAATATCTGTGAAACATGGGAAGATCTGTATGCAATAACATGCAGCGAGGATGATACAATACAATATACATATCTGTCACTGTCAAATTCCACGAACAAATCATCGGCAATATCATTTTGGTGATTCCGACACCATCCTTCGGAAGCCGCTATCGTGGATTTCAAAATGGCGTTAATCATCAACTTCCGTCATCTACTGACCACCCCCCTTTCAAACGATAGCGCTTATTCTTATTTGAACCACTTTTGACCTAGATTGTGATAAATGTACCATTTTTTAACCAACACAAAAAATGCTAGTAAATTGAATAAAAGTGGTTAAAAGGCTGACGTACCATGGAAAACGTTTCACATCTCAATATAAATATTCATAACTTTCCAAATTAAATAATCTTTGAGCAAAGCTCCGTGATTTGAGCTAAACTAAAACTTTGCAGACGCAGCCATTCCATTAGATAGAATCAACAAAGAAAAAGGAAAAAATATTTCGCGGATTTTTAAAAACAGCAGATATTAAAAAAACAGCGTACGAAACGGAACAAATTTATTGCAATCAACATAATAACAGCAAACAATCCAACCAGGTCGGACGTCCAAATGTTGTTACCGGTTCATTGCGGTGTATGTAGTACATCCAAGAAACCATAAGGATTAATCCATTACGCAATGTTGGCTATACAGTTGCCCAAAGGTTGCATTGAAACTCCATTATAGCATTAACAATACGCTAAAGCTCTATATTAGCATCATTACTGCATACAGGCACAGTCGAAATATGGCATTATCGCTTGCTTTGTATACGTATATAACGCTGGTATAACGCGTACGTGCTTCAAGGATCTTTAAAGCATGCTTTACTTATGCATTTAGTGCCATTATAGAGCAAATAGAAAACCGATACAATGCTACCGTGATGCTGTGGGTTTCGGCATATTTCAATTCAATCGAACGTATGTAATATTGCCCAGGCAGCAAAAACAGCGCACATATTGTGTAGGACGAGTAAAGGTACCTCTATTCGAGACTTACTAAGGATACACTGCGGAAAATGGCAGCCAATTCAAGCTTTCTAATAGCATGGCTAGTGTCAATATCAAGCCTACAAATTTGATATTTGGACACTGGTGCTATATAATAGAAATAGTATCGCAAAAATGGGTTGTCAATCTCAACACAGTAAAAGCACAATAGCTCGCCTTTTCTGCCATAATACTGGCATTATATCAGTATATATGCTCTTTAAGGCTGCCGTATATGTAGATCTAAAGCAGATATTAGGCTACGTTATAATGGTTACTAGGCCAGTTCTGCAGCCGTAGCTTCGTTGCATACAAACAGCTAGCTGTGAATTTTGGTGTACCAACAATATCGATAGCTCCTTCAGAGATAGTTTCGTAATTTTCACTTATTCCGCGTTGTTTTAGAAAGATTTTTAGGAAATCGGTTTTTTTGGTCGTTAATAATGGATTCTTCTAAAATCCAAAAAAAAATTTGTGAACATCAGCAAACAGAACTTTACCTTTTTCGGTACATCGAAAGTTAGAAGCTGTTTAGGTGCGTTCACAGGCAGTCTTTTCAATTCTGGACCTGCGCCAGACTGGTGCCTACGCCAAGTGCCAAATTCTGAAGAGACCTCAACTCAAAACGCATACCCGTTTTGCTTTGCTTTATGACTAATATGAGGCTTAATTACTGATGGGCTTTAAACCTATCAGCAAGCGATGGAAAATAATGATCGTAGAGGAATACAGTCAGAATATCACTCGCGTATCGCTTTATCGTGCCATTAGCAGATGAGTTGAAAGTGTATGATACATGTGAAAGAAATGCGGGTGATGTTTTCAGATGCTAAGCTTCTGATGTTGATGTTGATCTGACTCTTCATGGTGATGCATTTTATTTTTCGTAAAATGAAATGTAAGTTAAATCCGCTATTTTGAAAATTATTCGTGAGATAACCGAGTACACGACGCGAATAAATATCTAACGCCAATTTTTCAATCCAATATGACGACTACTGCCGATTACGCAAAAGTTTCTACGACCCTGACAATATGGGTCGATGACAGAAATCGATGTTTGACGCCATTTTTGAACTTCTATGATAGAAAACTACAGTACAATATGGGTATTTTCGGAATGAGGATGACAAGTAATTTTCGGAAAGCCATGTGGCGCGTTCTATTGCCAAATTGTGACTTCGGGTTGAGCCAGTCTTTATTACATTCGTCCATATGAGTATATCAGAATGATGTTGACTAGATCATAGAAGTCGATGTGTCACATTCATCCTAAAATTGAAAATGGTGACTTCCAGTTGAGGATTTTCTATAAACCCAGCAGCGTGGATATTTTCAAAATGTGGACGAAGTGTAAGGTAAAACGTCAGTTTTAGCCCTATTAGGGATGATCGCAACTATTTCATTAATTACTCGGTCTACATTCGATAGAATGCGTATTAATTTGAGACGCCTTTGCTTTGTTCTTAAGAACCAATATGATAACAAACTCGTCTCAAGTGCCTCAATTATCGATATACCATTTGAGCCCATGTGTTAAACAAAGATGGTAGACGCTGCTTTAACCAACAGCTTCAACTGGGTAGTAAAAATAGAAACAGAGTGAAAATAAGTGCGTTACCCTATATGGCAAAACTCGCCAAAATCTGACACCATTTTAATATCCAAGATAGCGTTGTACAGTTGAGAAAAAATATCCATAACCCTTACAAGATTTGTTTTTCCGAAATGTGGATCAGCAGTAGGTGACAGAAATCGGTGTCTGACGCCATTTTAAAATCTCAAATTGCGACTTACGATTATCTATAACACTAACAATATAGAATTTTTGAAATAGGATTGACGAATAGATGGCGGAATTCGATATCTGTTGCCATACATTTTTTTTCCGAAAACAGTAATAATTTCAGCATACAAATGTACAGCCTAAAGGGTATTCCACTTTACTCCAGTTATGTCTCTGACATTACCAGCTTACGTTTTCAATTATCTATTATAGGTGCAACAAATACATGTGATACGTTTTTATGAATTACAAACGTAGGAACTTAATTAAAAAATGTTTTTTTTTGTAATGTTCAATGCTTGAAGGAAAAATTCTCCTCTGTACGATACCTTCGAGAAGAACTTTAACCAAAAGAAATTCAAGTCGCGGTTTCTTTTAAAATAAAAAGTTTACGTTCGCCGTGCTGGGCATTAAACTGAAGGACCTAATTCAGCTCCAGATGGAACGATCCTAATATAAATGGAGCACCGCCTTCGTTCAGCAGAGAAGAGTGGCCAATCCATCGGATTAGCAAATGAGTATCATGCAAACAAAACGCCGAACAGTATAGTTGAAGCTTCATCTTCCAATTCTGTTTATTTTCCGTCGGCCTATTTCCGCTACGAGGCCAAACACCGACGCTAGAGAGGTGACACTCCCACTATCTGGATTGGATATCGACCCATCAACTCATGGACCGGGGACCAACGGCTTTACTTCCCTTCCGAAGGAAGGTGTGACCTCAGATTTTTCTCACCTCTGAAAAATCTCAACGACCTCGACTGGGATTGAAGCCAGACCAACTGGGGTGGGTGGCGGTCACGCTAACAAGCTTCATCGAAACAAATTTTTAGCTAACGAGGACCATCACGTCACTTTGTCCTGGCAAAAACTTCTCAAATCGAACCTGACGCTGCGTCACTAACGGAACGAATTATGTTTGGGCCTTTACGTAAAACAAGCGAGGGTTATAGGTCCGAGGTTTCTCGTTCTTTACTTTGAAAGCTAAAAATAGAACACCGACCGGTTCTCTGTTACCGGCCGATGCAATTGTATAATCAAACCACCAGACTCCACTAATTGGTAGTAATTCGTATAAACATCACGTTTCTCCTGAGTAGTGACGTTCGAACCAGTTTGTGTTTGTTTCTTTTTCCCCGTCCAATTGCAACCTCCTAATGGGCCATCTGGAACAACGTATATAATGACCTCCGAGAGGTCCAGGAAATAAATGGAACTCACCGTTGAAACCGGCAAAATAGTGCCATGACATATAATCTAATCGAGCTAATCTTGGGCAGACTGAAAAGTTCTCGAGAAAAGTCCCCAGTCTTGCTCTGGCTCCGACCGTAACGA
This sequence comes from Topomyia yanbarensis, assembly GCF_030247195.1. Lineage (NCBI taxonomy): Eukaryota > Metazoa > Arthropoda > Insecta > Diptera > Culicidae > Topomyia > Topomyia yanbarensis. Next base: position 200,577,937 of record NC_080670.1, on the reverse strand, counting down.
ATCACGTGCGTTCATTAGATGTGATTTTATTTGGACCAGCGGGTTAGAATTGGAATTTATTACGGCTAAAGCAAACAAGAAAACTAAACAACACTTGGTTTTTTGATTGTCCAAAAACATGACAAATTTTCAGAAGCAAAACTTTGTTGGAATTTAGAATGAATGACGTTGATAGATTTATGACTTGTATTATACATGTTAAAAGACTCTGTAATCAAACGTCATCATCATGGCCTGCTGGTGTACTTCACGTCGTCGTCATCGTCGTTGTCAAGTGGCCCTCGTGAATCAAGTGCGGGAATCTGCTGTAACTATTTTGAAGGACGCTAATCATGATGGCGCTTTGCCACGGTCCGAGTCCGACTAACAACGCACTTATGGTAGGTTTAGTCTGTGCTTAGCGCACTGCACTTTTCAAGATGTTTTCCTATTTGTATTGCTATTAGGTGCGGTTCATTCTCAATAGAAGACGTCAGTTTCAATGCAGTTTTTTATCCATTGCAGTCGGCGGCCACTAATCGAATCAATCTGTTTCATGTGGAATTTCTATGGAAAACGAACTATTCGAGGAATGTGGCTGGTCGAGTTACTGATGTATTATAGGATTGAATAGAAGCTGTCTTATAATCCTCCGACAGTTGTGTCACAATCTACATTCAGATGACCGCTTGGGGCTGTAAGACGATTTCTCTGAAATTTCACTACCCGACTTCCGGTGGGTTAACAACGAAAACTGATCATTCTCTTAAAAAAAACGTACGACCATAATAACATTGAGAACGATCACATGAAAACTTTAATGTCCTGGTTGGGCGATTCAGCCACTCGTCGTACAATCGACATACAAATCATCCAGGAAGGATTCGTAGTGATTAGCCGGATCATAGCACTAGCAATATATTGGAAATCAATTCCAAAGTCTGTTGAAGGTCAAGTTCGACTAGCACAAAACCCCTACGTGGGTGGAGCTGTTTTTCTGCAGTAACAATATAATTTTTCTATTCTGAAAGCTTCAGAACACTTTTTAATTGATTTTCTCGAAAGCTGCATTTCTCCCGTTGTAAGCGATCTGTCAGACATCCTTCCGTCCAAATCACAGCCTGCTTCTCAGATCAACCCACCATCTGTGAAATATATAGGGTAGACGAGCCCTTATTCATCTCATTAGTCAGTATGTCACACTATTTCGTTGATAACTCGACTTAGAGTGACTGGATTGCGGCTAAATAGGTGTCATCATCTTTGCTACGTTCCTAAGAAGCAGAACAGTTAAAATTTTTGCCTGGAAAATGTAAAATGCTCGTGTTTGAACGAAGTGAAAAGTCGAGTACAACGTACCCTTATTCATCCTACCATTTGAGCTAATGCGTTGAATAGAGATAGCAGATACTGTTCTAACTAATGTGTTCAAATGGGTGAGATGAATAGAGGAGCTAAGATGAATTAGGGAGCAGTTACCCTACCATGTCAACGGACCTCCTACACAAAATTAATAACCTACTCGATTGGATACAGATTCCGCAACGGCCTGAGGCCGGCCTGCTGCCGATCAGTAGACGCAGCTCCGCACGGTGGTGATCGCAACCAGCAGCAGCAGCCACAGCAACCACATCACTCATCACTGAAAAACCGGAGTGGAGTTCCGTACAGCAGTATCCGCCGCGCAGTAGGTAGGCTATAAACTGTAAACAAACTCTTTTGTGTGGTGAAATTTTCCATTAGCTTCTTCTTCTGGGGTAAATTATTGTACAGTAGGTACTGTACAGTCGGTTCGCAGTATCACGCGCAATGTTTACTACATTTAATACGACGCACTACATCAACCCGAATGTGGCGGGCGGTAAAGCAGGAGCGAACAAGAACCCGCGTATGGACTAGGAGGAAGACGCTACTGCCGTCCGTCGAAGTTTGAATCAGCAGTAGGCGAGAGACGTTCGGGCTGAGGTGAAACAGTGAGTTTGGACGTAGAACGGGGTGGTCAAAATTGAAAACTCCGCACGGTCTTATATGATTTTTCAATCGCAGCTGTACTGTGGCAAGCATTCAATAACATGCATACCTCACAAGAATTCTTTTGACATTCAACTTGTTGCACTACACAGCCGGACAAAAAATTTGAACTACGATAAAAGTTTAACCTCCCTATAGAGGAAAAAAGATGTATCATCTCAATTTGATGCAATATGTTAAAACTAGGAAAGTTGGATTTTATGTTTCGTGTTTCACTCGTCAGTAACTGACACCAACTTGAGGCCAGTTAGGCGGTAAATCTAAACAGTATAGGTTGACACATGTTAACGTCTAAAGCAAAAGGGCTAGCCAAGCACAGAAACTCTGGTTTGCTGACGAAAATTCGACAACGTACTCTTGTCTTTGGACTTGAAAGCCAGTTAGTTAGTATTATGCAAAATTGAGAATTTGTCATCTAAATTGCTCCAAGTTAGTGTCAGTTACTGAAGAGTGAAACATCCAACTTTTCTAAAGAAAATTAATAAAAACCTCTATATTAAAAGCTTCGAAGTATTCCACATGAAGAAAGCTCGAATGTTATTGGATGTCCGTTGGAACCTGTGCTAGAGATTTTCTACTTACTACGTGTGGACATCCTCTATTTTTGTGGGGAGCCATTTGTTGCGTCGCTCACTACTGCTTGGAGATCAATTAATCCCAGGAGCTATCAATAACGAATATGATAGTTCCAGAGACTTGCGATCCTCACTGTTGATTTTGTATTAGTTCTTAAAGTTGGATATTATTGTTTGTTTATTGGATTAATCGTTACGGTTACGCAGTCTTTGCCGTTTCTGGCTTCTTTGCTTTTGTTTTATTTTTCCCTCACTGCACAAGATCTGAGCACGAGCGAATTAAAATCCCACTATTAAAAATGACTCCTTTGTGATACTGGAATGAAGATCGGACTTGACTCGCCTGCAAAAATTCCAGCCGATCTTGCTGTTGACAACGTCACAGCCCCTCGTTTGCCGTTATATCCAGCCAGCTGGTTCGGCCCTTCATGGTATTCTTTCGTACCGCTAGTAAAAAAAGTATCAATCTCGCAGGCACTAACGAAGCTATATTCGTACTTGACCAAATATCTAAAATTCGGTTGGACAAGCCTAGGATTGTGCTGTTCAGGCTGAAGCAGACAAATGCAATCACTTTCAACGGGAAATTCACGAAAGATTACCACGTCTACGTACCTCCCCGAAAAGTTGAAATAGATGGTGTAGTCACCGATTCGAGTTTGAATGATGTGGATCCATTGAAGTCTAAAATTGACTGTTTCGAGGATCTATTACTTCAGTCGCTAAAAATGCTGCACTGTAAGCGATTAAATTCATCATCAATTGCAGCTAACAGAACTCCATCCTATGTTCTCTCACACTCGCTGGGTCTGCTTTGTCAAACTACGCCCTCTTCGACAAGGTTCATGTTCGCTTTTTGTCACGGGTCACGAACTGTTCCTAAATGCCTCAAATTGGGTCATACCCTGATAAGAAGATCACGCTTCCCTACGAAAATTTCATTTTGTTATAATTATGTTAACGCATTCTATTCGGGAAGTTTGTGATACGTACAGAGACAGATAGGAGGACGGTTCTTGCAACTGTTGTTACGGCATTTAATTAGCAAGGGATTGGAAGGTGAAGTATATTTGCAATATTAAGAGCCATAGTACTCAAGGGAGAGCGTGGAAAGGGTCATATGAGCAAGCTTAGATTGATTCGCATTTCTAATGCCGAAAGATCCTGACTACTACGGTAGAAGACAAAGGGTTAAGTCGCCGGTAAACTCTAAACTAGCTCATATGGCCCTTTCGACGCTTTTCTAAACTTTCTCCCTTCAACTCCTTGCTCTCCCTTGAGTACTATGGCTCTTAATATTGAAAAATATACTTCACCTTCCAGTCCCTTGCCAATTAAATTTTGTAACAACAGTTGACAAATTGATTCAATAGGTCGTTAACAAAAAAAACGGTTCTTGCAGCTGCCCTCTTACCATGTCCAGCGTACAAAACAACACCAGGAGAAACTGACGCGTTCCCTTGAGAAATGTTTCAATCACTGTTTTGCAGAAATACAGAAGAGAACTACGCCACTAACCACATCAAATTTCTACGCTTCCTTGCCCACTGACAAGTGCGACTCTGATGACCCTATTAGAGGAACATCTACTGTGCCTGGAAGCTATATTGCGTCTCCTAAACTTCCCCGTAAAGGCCGCAGGGCGTCCCCAAATAGAAAAACGCGAGGATATACTGCCACAAAATCGAAACAACTTACTCCTGGTCTTGGACATTAAGAATCAAACAAGGAGTTCCTAACATTTCCAGGGGCACAAAACAGCCCAAGTGTCTCAATAGTTCAGTTCCGGATCCAATCTAGTATTGGGCTCGTGACATTCTCTGATATCGTAGATTGGATATTCACGGATTTCAACATAGCTTCTCTCTCTACAGTGAAGACATTCTTGAAGCAAAAATTTTATTTTTGGACGTTAATATTCTAAGATGTTTGGTATATGTCCAAGGGGAAATAGATCGACATAGTGCATTGGAAAGGAGACTCAAAGGTTGCCTGTTCGAATCCTACCTCTAGAGCGATTTTTACATCTAATTTCCGTTTAACTGAATACGAAGCTGTTGATTGCTCAATGGCCTCTCTTTGCAGCAACCGCATCCTTCAACTATTCAGCGATCGAGCCAAAGGATTTGATTGCTGTTCTAAGGTGGAATTGCAGAAAATCGATTCTTTTCAATTACTCCTTCAGAAATAGACCCCAACTTTCACGATTTGAATATTGTTCGTCTAGATCAAGTAAACCCCTACGAGTGACTACTTTTGTATTAAAAAAATCCTTACAATCGAATCAACCTCCCCCCGACAACATGCATGGAAGTTTGTCACCTGTGATGTTATAATCAAAGGCTTGATGAAAACCAAAAAACGCGGTTATTGGCGCCAGTTCGTTGAGAGAAACATCGATGAGCCCTCAATCGAAGTGGTACTAACGAAAGCATGAAGCTAAATATTCGATTTCGCCAAGAATATTGCACTGGCACAGAAGACCTGTTGCGTCGTGCTATCGGAAACGAGTCATGATTTCAATGGTGGAGTTTCCACATGCTCTTGTTGAATAAAAAATTAAGGGAGTCGTCAGAATCAAATTACACTTGTTGGTAGATCTGCCTGATTCTACTGAATTACGCTTGTTGAATTAAAGTTCCTTAAGGATAACATTAGGTTTGTTCCAGTAACAGGAGAAACCGAAAGAACTCCAGAGTAAACAGAAAGCAAACCGTTTCTGTATTCTTTTCTTCTTTTTTTTTTCTTCTGGTAGCAAACCGGATAAAAAAGAAGCTAGTTTTTTTGCTCCTGTTTGCTCCAGAGTAATTAGGAGTAAGAAGTGTGTACTGTAACAAACAGTTTGTCTCTCGTGACTGGTCATCGCTATCTCAAAACTAACCTCTGATCACAACTCGTATCGGCCGATTGCGATGCTCTTTTCTATTCGGATGTTGTTACAGACAATGGTCCAGTTTTACATTGACAATTGGGCTGAAGCAAAGGGTTTACTGTCAGAACCACAATTCGGGTTCCGCATACGCCGGCTTGTCTCTACAGAAATTCAAATGGCCTATGCAAAGAGCAGATGGCATCGGCTTTCTTAGATATCGAAAGGTCTTTTGATTTAGTTTGTACCAAAATTCTCTCAAAGAAGCTGCCCTATATGGGTCGTTGTCAGGGTTTATGTCTAAGTGCCCCTCTGTGCTATTTTTACGAGAATGACGTTGATAAAGGTGTCTTGTCAATTCATGCACGCTAAAGCGACTTGCAGATGGCGGGGTGGTCTCCGATACTCAAAGTTAACGATTTTCAAGCATTATTGCTAGATATCTTGGATAATTTGACTAGTTGGAAGAAAACTAGCTGGTCATTTTTTTTTTCTAGGAAGCATGAACTGGCGCAACTTAAGTTTTTATTAAAGGGTATAACAATCAACCAGGTCTTAAAATGTCACATTTGGTATCAGAAATAGAAATACCAGCAAAGGATCAATTTTCTCCTGACAATAACTGGAACAGGCTGGGGTGCCCATCAAGAGGACCTCATTAGGATGTACCAAACAACGATATTGCCGGTGATGGAGTACGGAAGTTTCTACTTTTGCTCCGCTACGAAGATAAACTTCATCAAACTGGAAATAATTCAGTATCGTTGTTTACGTATTGCCCTGGGTTGCATATAGTCAACGATGAATCTCGAAGTGCTGGTAGACGTTCTTCAGCTGGAAAATTGATATACGCGATGATTTCATCGTCTACCGTCAAGGCACGTAGATTAAATGCAACGTTAACGTTATCGGAAAATGTTTCGGCCAAATTGAGGTCAAACCAGAGATAACCAACACTTTCAACAGGTCCCCTTTAGGTTAAAGTAGGTCCAAAAACAAGGCGACATATTTTAATTCGTTGAAAATTTCAAACGATAGGGCAAAGATCCGCTCGGACGCAGTCAGGGCTGTGATATCATATGTGTAAAACAGGCACACGAGATTGCTTACTGAGCTGAGCTCTTCACTAACTATAACGTCTACATCCACGCTCGTGAAGTCGAGATCGATGGTGTCGTCACCGATGAGTGTCTCGCGGGCGAGGATCTGCTGAAGTACAGCGTTGTCTGTTTTACAGATCGCTAACCTCTGCAGAGTGAAAATGCTGGATTGTAAACGTATTTATTCTGTATTGAAAACGGGAAATTGACAGAAATCATATCGCAAAATTATTGTGCTACAGTGACCTGCTGAGTTAAAACCTCTTGTACAGGTTGCGACTGCCTGTCTGTCTAATTGTACCGTTTGAATTGCCTCAATTATGTACAATTGGATCACACAGCCCTCCATTGTAGTAATGAGGTCCGCCATGGAAAGTGCGGCGAGAATCGTGGGAGCAAAGGACATTTTTGGTTCCTTCTTCATCACCACGGTTGACGTTCAGAATCATCGATTGCCCAATATGTACAGGATTGAAACTCACAAACTTGCTTACCTATTTCTCCCTCCAGACAACATGAGAAAGTGTTTAAGTCGATAGCGAAGCTCAGTTTCCCTCTATTCCATGTTCGGCCCCAGGTCATACCAAAACCCTGTACTTGCAATAAAACCCTATCAATCTTGAATCAGTAGACCTACAATCTAAAGTATTTCGAAATCTGATGATACCCCATATTTCTACTAAATCCCGTGATGTTCATCACTTTCTCAAGGACGTTTCCGTCATTACCGCGATACCACTGTTGCGCATTCTCTATGTAGTGGCAACTTGCCAAATTTCGCCAAAACCGGACGGGGCTCTGGTGCAACCTAATGAGCAGTACTAGAGGTGTTTTTAGACATTCTTTGATGTATAGCGGTCCGTTCATATTGTTGGTTGTGATGAAAATCGGAGTCTTCCGACCACAACTACACATTTCCTACCAGATCAACAGTTTACTGGAGCACATTGCTTAAAAAAATATATTGCTTAGGAACATCCGCGATCTCTGGCAACATTAAACTTCTGCAATTGACGCTGCATAAAATTAAATTTTACATAAGTTTCATCGTCCATAATACCTCTCCCGGTACCTACTGCGAGTCGGGGAGTCTTGCTAGGATTTGGTGGGATGTGGCAATGTTGGGCTCTGCTAAACCTCTATAAAAAGCCATATAAAATCGGTAGCAACTCCGTTGAAGCGAGTCTGTGGCGCTTCCGCTAAGATTTTATCCAAGATTTAACCGACACATTAGAATCGATACCAGTAAGATGCCAATTATGGCATACTGGCAGCAGAACACGGATGCGAATAAGGATTTCATCGAAATTGAACCATGGCCCGACACTCAACGGCCTTGCCATTCCACTGCCTTAGTAAGGATAGGTGACACTCCCCGAAAGCGCGAGTGGGCAAATGGTACTGGCTGCTCCGGCGGTGGAAGTCGGCTCAGCTGAACGTTTCTGACTAGAGCCGATCGGAATCTGAACGCGGTACCCCATGAAAAATCGCGTCAACCCTCGCATGCGACCTGACTGCTTGCAAAGGTAACCATGCAACTAGGCTTGGAGTTGAGACTCAAAAAGCGTGGAAGAAGACAAAAAAATAACAAAAATCTAACGGATCAAGTGCCGTGAACCCGTTCACCCTGCAAAACGACCAAGCGCAACAGCTAATGCAGCCGCAGCACTAATAGCAGTGAGAACTGCCCAGTAACAGATTTCACTTTTCCGTATTTTGATGACATAAATCTTTTAATGTGTTCTGCTCTGATGCGCGGCGCTAAGTCATGTAGGCGCACCTCAATTTTATCGTCATCCGTATATTTAGAATCTTTCTTTTTCAACAGTGTCATATTCGATGCCGTGCTGCATGTTGTTATTCGCAATGAAATTTTCTGCCAGGACTAAACTTTTAAACATTATCTAAACACAATTTCTCACGTGGTGTAACTGTATATATGTCACTTCCTTGATATTAAAATCCGTTATCCCTTCCAGTAAGAATTCAACAGTACATGACTGTAGGTCAAAAAGATTTTTTTAATCGAAGTTATATTCTCCTGCTTTCGAGGCACTTTCAGTTTTTGTGGTTGGTTCGATATAATACTGTTTGGGAATTTCAGCTCGCCGCGAAAAATTTTTAAATTTCAATATTCAACCGGAAAATATATCCATCTTCGCGGAACACCACGGTCCCCTAGGGGTCCGTGGAACCCAGTTTGAGAATCACTGGTGTAAGGTTAACACCAGGAGAGGACGAGGAACCGAGAAGCCCAAGAAGATCGGTGAAAAATAGCGAAACAACCGACAAATCGAGTGGCGAACCGTTGAAGGTTTTCAGAATGATAGCATATCCATTCGATTGAGCAAGGCAAAAAGTTATATATTAGAATCAGCGCGAATATGCAAACTACGTGGTCGCGCGATTATGAGTCCGCCATGTTTGGAAGTTCCTACTCTCGGTCTAAGCAGCTTAGGTCCAAGGCTTCCGTTGCACTAATAAAAAATACTCATCCACTAAACGACACGTTTTCTGGTGACATGACCGGCAACTCTAGTCGTATGGGAAGACTTACTCTTTTCTAGCATTCAGCCCATTAACATACAAACGCTTGAGCCCTTCGTGATCATCCACGCACGCTTACGCCCACGATCTCGCAAACATGAAAACACCCGTAGGATTTAGTGAGCGTTATAGCACTTCTAATCTGAATAAAAGCGGTCTCCAGCGGGAACAAGTAAACACTCATTCCCACGCGATCGTACACTCAATATCACAATCAGTCACGGCCCACTGCAATTGGCCTTTGGAAGTGCAGCTTCAGTAGGACAACTCTCAAAAAAAATTGTCAAAAGATTCCAGAACCGAAAACTAGTAGCTTTAGATAATATTAAACAGTGCCTCTAATAAGTTAGAGTTCCGTAAAATATCTGTTTGCAAAACCCACAAATTTGACACATTGGTTATGATGGATAATTGAGTCAGTACGATTTTTTTCATGTTTTTGTACTTGGTAAGCGGAATATTTCTAGTTTCTGACTGATGCTCCAAATTAGCCTTTTTTTAAGTAAAACACCCAATTTGAAAAGAGTCCAGATTTCCTATAATCACCAGTTTTAAAAGCAGAAATTATGGCCACACAAACGCCCACCGTGCCCACATATCCATACAGTGTAAACATGTTCGTTGGCAAACAACATCAACATTGAACCGAAAACGAAAAGCACAGCCTGCTTCGTTTATTGCACACATCTTGCCAGTCTTACTGGCACTCGTCCTGGCTCAGACCCGGCTTGCTTCTCTTCCTTCGTTATACTTCTGTGTACCAACTATATAGACACAAACTGCAATGCAAAAGCAATACCCCACCCGCCGCCACCACTGCCGCCCGTTGTCTTCGTCTGTCAGTCATTCTCATTCAGTCAGTCGCCGCGTACCACCAGCATCCGCGATTGGCCACGGAAAAGCAACCGGCCAAAAATAAATGGGATGTTTGTATACACTAAATGGAGGGAGCGATGAAATGATAATTAACTCCGCGCTGTTACTACTACTGTGTGTATGATAATGGCAGCTTTGCTGTGTTCTTGCCATTTCACCGCTTCTATAACAACAAAAATCTTTCGCTACTTTCGGAACTTCTGGTTTCGTTTATTTATCAAAAAGTTGCCGAACTTACCTCTGAGTTTAATACTTGAAGAATCCCTGACGCTCACTGTTTCAAAACGTCCATCCGGGTAGGATCGTTACCGATCTCAGACCGCCATATTTGATCATTCTTTGAAGTTGAAAGTTGTAACAACAAATGAGAGAGCCAGATCAATCAAAGCAAGCCGACACGGATGACGCGTACCGAGACGGTATGTCACTGAGCAGGCAAACTGTCACTTTGTCAATGATGACTTTGAAAAAATCGTTCGCTCGCTTCTCGTACGATCGGAAGTTTAATATGCACTCTCGACACTCACTGGAGACGGCGTTCTGTTGTTGTCGTTCGCCGTAACGAGTGAATAAAAAAATGGTAATTATTCTTCACCAGCAGCGTTTCTTGGTTCCGATGCGCGACTAAACCTCGTCACATTTGTAAACAAGTTTTTTCTGACTTGTCGCTTGACGCGTTTGCGTAGTTACACACGCGGGTGTGTGACCGGCCTACCTTGTTTGTATTTTTGGTTAGTTTCGTTTTACGCCTAGGTTCTTCAACTTTCGTGACCGGATGACTGCCTTCCTCCCGGTTTTTCAACGTTAAACGTCACACACACACACACGGACACACCGGAGAGGAAACTATCTTTGGAAACACTTTGAAAATATTTATGAAACGCACTGAAAACCCAACGACGGTGAGTTGGATGGAGTCACCAGTCTCGTTAAACGTCGAAATTTATTTCCAACCAGATTGCAGCGACAAACACCACCCCCGACACGACGCGTCCGAAACCACCGCCGGAAAATTCCGGACCGACCTGACTCGGTGCGCGAGTAAACACAGCCAAAATACCTATTTCACACACTCTTCCTTTTGCGAGGTTCCGCCGTGTTCCGTGGCCTGACACCAATTATTCAAATCACAAAAATACCTCGAATGCCGCAGTACGACGACGACAATTTTCGAGCTTGGCGAATAGCAACAAAAAAAAAATCACTGCACTTCCACCCTTCGCATCGATATGTACTTCTTATATCACCTACTATCGGAAGTGGTTGTTGGTTGGCCAACCCTTCTAATCCCGTTAACAAACTCGATTCCGAACGGTGATGGTAGGTATATCGATTACACAAAAATTCGAATCCGAAATTGGGGATAGGCTAAAAATAATACCCCGGATCCGACATGCACACACACACGCGATCGTTTGAGACAATCAATATCCAACCCAAAGTGAGAGGGCAGCAGCGACGAACGGACGGACTGCTGATGAGGTCAAACAACACAAAAATCAATTCCTTTCCTTCTGGTTGGCTTTCAGTCAAACACAGTTCAAAACTCACGGAGCTTCCGATTATTTCATTCTCAACCACGGCCAGAGTCTCAATTGGTACTGAAACTGAAAAACTACTAGATGTATTGACACTCGCGTCGCGAAGAGTTTTGTTTGAGAACGTGATTGCTCTCAGCGAATGTGTACTCTCTCTCTCTCTCACTTGATTGAACGCACGCGACGCGGCGAGAGAATTTGAACAATACAAAACGCACATGAAAATGGACGGCAGAGTCGAAGCGGATGTTGTTTGAATCTTCTACGAATAATCGGCAGAATCCTAAATTTGGCTCTTGTCGTAAAGAGCGAGAGTTTTGATTGTTGGCTGCGAACAGAGAGATATCATTCCATGGGTTTTTCGTTGAAAATATCAACGCATTTTGAAATAACTAGGTGTAGTTTATCGAAATTTCTTTGAAATATCAAAGCCGATCTAAATAATTTTTCCGATGATTTCTGTTACAAGTGTATAAGAGAGTTTTTGACACAGAACTGCGATTTCAATATGGTATAACGACCTCCCAGTCTGTGATCTGTGATGTGTAGGTTGTAAACAAAAAGTACGTCCAAGACGGATAAGAGTAAAGAGAAATATCATACCATCTTGGTCAGTGGAGTTTCTCTTCTATGAATATTTTTCAAAGCTGCAGAACTTTTGCCGGAAAATTGCCTACATTTCGGCGGATGAATGATTGTTCAATTCTAGAAAGCTATCTACCAATACCTGTCAGATCCAGCGGATCGAAAAAAAACTGCAAGTTTAAGATAAAAAATTTCGCTTGGTCAATGTTGGGCGTTCAGATCACTCCGCAATCCTGAAGAGAAATTCGTCGATCTAGCCCATGTACTGGAGCGGAACGATCGAATTTTAAAACCAGAAAGTCGTCGGGAAACTGGTGATTTGAAAATCTACCGAAAGCTGACCTGTTGCTCTAGATCCCGGTAGGTGGGCAGGCGGCAATAGAACTGAGTTTGTGCTCCAGTGTCCTCTCCCAAATGTGAACTGAACACCAGCTACCTGAACACCGAATTCTGCAGTAGTGGTTTGTTGTCGATGATTTTCACGTGACCTTTACTAATGAGCTCGAAGAATATTTGGGCTCCAATAACAATATGGATTGGCACGTTCATAGCGAAGAAAGGATCCGCGACACGAATGTTTTCTGGAATTATTTAATGCTTGGAATCAACAGTCCACGTCAGCAAATGGTTTGTCGCCTTCTCCATTACTATGAACTCCAGAGGAATACGGAAGCCGTCGATACTCTAGGAGGAAATGTAGGTGGAAGCATTGCGAAGATTTTTTATTCTGATTAGACAAGCGACGATTTCAGTGCCAGATGTCGAGGGGAGGTCAATTCGATTAAAAGAAAAAAAAATATTGGAGGAAGTTTAGGAGCGGATACATGTCTCATCTTTCCTTTATTTCTCTTCCTCTTAGTTATCATCGGAGTCGCACACGTTCTTAAAAAAGGTAGTAAAGATATTCATAATGGTAGGTGGCCTAGCTCTCTTTAGCATTTCTGCCAAGGACCGTTTAAAGTTCCTGGAGGAAATGCTTTAGTTTCTTCTCGGGCTCTTTTTGTACGCGGGACATATTGAAAGATTATGTGGACTTTCCCCACAGTAGCAACACTTTTCAACATCCCTTCCCACCGCATTCCCCATAACGAACTTTATTGATTCAATCAGTAATTGTATATCCCAATTGTCTGCAATTAGTTCAGTTCATGAGCCGCTGTACAAAAATGTGAACAAGCAGACGAATCTTGTCAAAGAGAAGATAAGTAGAGCAGACCTGGCGAAGTTCACCCGAAATGAGCCTGACTTGGTATAGGTCCTATATCCGTCACTAGCAATCCTTTGCGCTACAATATCTTCACTGACTGAAGCATGGGTTCTTTAAAGCAGTCAATTCCTTGCTTCAGCCGAGCCGCACAATTCAAACTCGAATTGGAAACAACGCCTTCAATCTCGACTTGGTTTGCAGGTACGTAGACGGGGTACTCGCTTAGCTAGCGATATCATTTGCCTGTTTTAGACTGTTTAGCACCACTCTAAGCTTATCGGGATGAATTTGTGATACTTCGGTCACAGCCGAATATTGTTGCGTTCGAGCTTTTGAAATGTCTTATGTTTTAACAGACTTAAAGTTTTTTTTATCTTTGACCCAAAAGAACTACACAAAGGTTTCAACTGTGGGTATAATTTCAGCCGAGGAATCGATTTTATTTCGACATCCATTTCACCTCGAGGGGAATCATTGTCAGGGGAATCCATTTTTGCACGGGTCTAGTACTGCGGGGTCGGAGTGACCGGAATGAAAAAGGTAATTCAATAACACTTATCATTGTTCCACGGTATCCATGCGGTACACAACAAAGCAGTCCGTTCTACTACTCGAACAACGGCTATTCATGCACAAAATCTTTGAGGGAATACACCACCGTAGAATTAAAACAAAAATTGAAGGGCGACAATATCTAAAAGTTTAAATTTCAAATTCTGCAGCCATGCCTCTTAAGTATACTCTGAGCGTACTGAAAACTTTAAACACTTTTTTTTCGAAACCACTTTTTTGAGTTGTCCGGAAACGTAACTCAAAGAAATCATTTTCGATCGATTTTAAATTTTTATAGTAAATTCAAAGTAGCTTTCTTCAGCGACCTACGTAGATTTTTATGTTATAACTGCATAGCTTTTTTGATAAACGATTTTGTGCCAATTTTTATGACATTTTCAGTCATTTTTTTTTAAATAAAAAGTCATTTCGTGCAAAATTTAAATATATCGAAAAATTCTTACGTACGTCTCTTACTAATGTTCTTAAGAAACAAAAAAAACTAATTTTTGGCTCCAGGCTAGATTTTTTAAAGTAATTTCATCACAAAATGGCGGCTGCGCAGCTTCTTTCCACCGTCGTATATTTTCGGAAAGAGTCTATGACCGGGAAAAAAGATTTCCGGTCATGAAACTCCTCCAAAAATATGCCGGCGGAAAGACAAAGCCCAGCCGCCATCTTGTTATGAACTCACCTGAAAAAAAAATTTTTTTGTGCTTCACAATTAGTATTGTAAATCTCAATTTATCTTCTTGTTGTCTTTTCGTGCTTTTGAATGGTGAAACCTCTTAAAAGGAGAAAAGCCCCGAAGAAAATCTTGAAAGGAGAATGGTAAATTTTGCCCACTACACTGCACGATGTGGAAAGAGCGTCTAAGCGATCCGAAAGTCACCGTAGAAATGATGGGCACATCTCCTGTTATAGGTCATCCAAGAAATTCTGTGGGCACAGGTTCGAAGATGAAGCGTTACTACCGTGTTCGAATCTGAAACTTATTCTAGGAAAAAATTGTTGTCTCTAGTTCAGAAAATGATTATTTTTTTTGCTCAATCTAATCCTGCTGTGTGGCATCCGCCAGGTTGAAGAATTTCAAAACTTAATGTCCAGCGTAAATGTTCATCAACTATTAATCTATTCCAACTATTCCTGGAAGAAGATGACAGAAAATCATCTAATATGCACTATATGGAATGAAAGAGGTGTTAGATGCCACTCTCTGCTCCGACAGTATTACACGTGAGTGTCCATTCAAACTTTTCTCTAACCTACGTCACACATCGTAATCCAAAATCTTCAAAATCCAGAGTACATGATTTTGGGATCCAAATGGCTTGGATGATGTCGTGAATGCGACATTCACAGTTTGTCCGCTTCGAATTATTGGTAAATCCAAAGACAAATTCAACAATAAAACCAACCATTTCCACATCGCCATCTCTACGAATTCCACCCGGGCGGCCATAAATCGACCACACGCAATGACCGTTTCGGCAAGCGGTCGATTAACTATACCTCCCGATAACAAATCGAAACGATTGAGCACCTTTCTCTGTGTGTGTGTGTGTCCTGCTGTGGCTATTTGTTAATTCCTGTGTTGTATCTATGATGATCAAAGAGAATAAAAAAGTAAAAAAAACTAATTTCATAAAATAAAATTAAAAAAAAAAAAACTAAATTTCAAGCTAATGGTTCGAATTGGAACATGGAATGTATTGACCCTAGCCCAGCAGGGTAAATTGGCACAACTTGCCAATGAGGCATGCCGCATGAAGCTTGAGATCCTAGGACTGAGCGAAGTCCGTTGGCCGAACTTTGGAGAACACAGATTGCTGTCGGGTCAACTTCTGTTGTACTCTGGTCTACGAGGTGAACACGCTCCTCGTCACCGTGGAGTTGGCTTCCTGCTCAGCGCGCACGCCTACCCTGTGCTAATGAAGTGGGAGCCTATTAATGAGAGAATAATCGTTGCCAGATTCAGAACACGGGTTCGAAACCTTACCATGATCCAATGTTACGCGCCAACTGATGCTGCCGAAATGCAAGAAAAGGAGAACTTTTACAGTGATATCAAGATCTACATGGGCGACTTCAACGCGAAGGTGGGCTCCGATAACTCGGACTATGGCCTCGGAGAAATGAGCGAAAACGGAGAGCTGCTTGCAGAGTTTTGTGGCAACAATGACATGGTTGATCGGGGGATCGTTCTTCCCCCCTTCGGCCAGTACACAAAGTAACATGGGTTTCCCGTGATGGCTTCACGGAGAATCAAATCGACCAAATCTGCATCTGAAGGAGCCTCCTTGATGTGCGTAACAAGCGTAGCGCCGATATAGCGTCCGACCACTATCTCCAAATCGGCGAGATCCGGCTGCGTATTGCAAGGATTCATCGACAGGAGGAAAAGATCGGGCGTCGGTTTAACACACGTCGTCTGGAAGATGCTGCGGTAAGAAGGTCCTTCGTCGAGGAGCTGAAGAACCATGCTGCAGAGATTCCGGAAGGTGGAAGCGTAGAAGATCAATGGACCGCCATCAAGAACGCCTTCATCGCCACCGGCGAGACCAATCTGGGTGAGCTACGTACCCAGAGCAAACAGTGATTGGAACGGGTCCGAGAAACCGTCGGAAATCTGTCGAGGGTTTTAGGGGTAATAATTAAAAATTGAGCTTCTGAGAATTGCTCAGAATTCTCGGCATCGCGATAAAATATTCCAATGTTTTGCTAGAAAGGGTGACAAAAACTATCTTTGGCATCTCGCCCAGAGCAGAAGCTAAAAATCCATATGTCTGTACCTTTCCTCTAGATAGTTATCACTTTTCAAAATAGCGTTTCAATGATTAAAACTATTTGCGTACTATCCTTCTTTATGTCATGAGCTGTTCTTTCGAATTATATACAGGGTGCAGCACTTGAAGTGTAACCTACTTCAGCCCGTTCGCGTGTAAACTTTTGAAATTGTTCGCTCTCTCGGTTAAATTTTATCATTCGAGAGAAAATAACTAAAAGCTAAAAAAATCGCCATATGGTTCGCAGCCTAAATTGGTTACGTTTTGAGTGCCGGACCCTGTAAATGTAAACTTGGCGAACTTTCAGTACCTATTGATCATCGTCGTAGCAAGCTGCTTTACCAGGAACACACCTGAAACTTCTTTCCGTTAAAATGCGTGCTGCAGTGTGGTCCAAATCGCCCTTGGATAAGTTTTTTCACGGATGTACTCCAACTGGGAATCCGAAATTTTGTGGATCGGGATCCACTTGCATTTGGTCTTATTTTGCTTCCGGTTGGCCTGTTTCTCCTTCTTCACCGCTATAGAGTCCCATCCATTCATTAATTTATTTAGTTCAACATCAATTTCAAGATAACACTGAATCAACAATTTGCCTCCACAATACTCGATTTGTAGCTGCAGCTCTCCAACGTCGGTTACGCCCAACACTCGCCAAATCACTTTCCACCTGGTCCGCCCATCGTGCTCTCTGCGCTCCTCGCCTTCTTGTATCAACCGGATCGTTAGCGAATGCAGGATTGTTGTCCGGCATTCTTGCAACATGCCCTGCCCACCATATCCTTCCAGCTTTGGCCACCTTTTGGATACTGGGTTCGCCATAGAGTGCAGCGAGCTCGTGGTTCATCCTTCGCCGCCACACACCGTTCTCCTGCACACCGCCGAAGATCGTCCTTAGCACCCGTCGCTCGAAAACTCCTAGCGCTTGCAGGTCCTTCTCGAGCATGGTCCAAGTCTCGTGCCCCCTTAGAGAACCACCGGGCTCATAAGTGTTTTGTACATGGTGCATTTGGTGCGGGGGTGAATCATTCTTGATCGCAGTTTCTTCTGGAGCCCATAGTAGGCCCGATTTCCACTGACGATGCGTCTTCGTTCACGGCTCACGTTATTGCCAGCCGTTAATAAGGATCCTAGGTAGACAAAATCCTCCACTACCTCGAAGGTATCTCCGTCGATCGCAACGCTAAAATCCTTACGTGGTTTTGCACACCGTTCATCGTTGCTTTGATCAGTCGAGTCAGCTTCCCGGGATAGCTGTTTTCGTCCATGATTTTCCATAGCTCTACGTGGTCGATACTGTCGTATGCCGCCTTGAAGTCGATGAACAGGTGATGCGTTGGGACCTGGTATTCACGGCATTTCTGGAGGATTTGCCGTACGGTGAAGATCTGGTCCGTTGTCGACCGGCCATCGATGATGCCGGCTTGATAACTTCCCACGAACTGATTTACTTTAGGTGATAGACGACGGAAGATAGAACTTTGTAGGCGGCATTCAAAATGGTGATCGCTCGGAAGTTCGCACACTCCAAATGGTCGCTTCTTCCGGTAGTTGTTCGGTTTCCCAGATCCTGACTACTATCCAGTTCAGACAAGTGGCCAATTTTTCTGGGCCCAACTTGATGAGTTCTGCTTCGATACCACCTTTGCCAGATGCTTTGTTGTTCTTGAGCTGTTGTCCCTCAACGTGGGAGTTGGTTCATTCCCGTCCTCAACTGCACTGACGTAGTCAAATCCTCCGTTCCCTTGGTCATCTGTACCTACATTCTCCTTGCCGTTCAGGTGTTCGTCGAAGTGCTGCTTCTACCTTTCGATCACCTCACGGTTGTCCATCAGCAGGCTCCCATTCTTATCCCTACATATTTCGGCTCGCGGCACGCGTTGCGGGATGCGTTGAACTTCTGGTAGAACTTCCGTGTATCTTGAGAACGGCACAGCAGTTCCATTTCCTCGCACTCGGCTTCTTCCAGGCGGCGTTTTTTCTCCCGGAAATGGCGTGTCTGCGGTCTCCGCTTCTGTTTGTATCATTCCACATTCTTTCGGGTTCCATGCTGCAGCATGACCGCTCCGCTGCATTCTTCTCCTCCAAAGCCGCTCTGTACGTCGTCTCCGTTCCTCGTACCCGACAATATCCTCAGCTACGTTGTTGATGGCTGCTTTTACTGTTCTCCATCAGTCCTCTAGAGGGGCCAAGTCGAGCTCTCCGGCAACGCTGCCTCGAGGTGCTACGCGTATGCAGTGGCGACATCTGGTTGCTTCAGTCGCTCCAGATCCTACCGAAGCGGCCGTCGGTACCGTACATGATTATTGACGGATAGTTTTGGGCGCAATTTAACCGTCACCAGGTAGTGGTCAGAGTCGATGTTAGCGCCACGATAGATCCTGACGTCGATAATGTCGGAGAAGTGCCGTCCATCGATCAGGACGTGGTCGTGGTCTGTAGCTGTGATCTCCAGGTGAAACGATAAGGGAGGCTGTGCTGGAAGAGTGTGCTACGAATGGCCATGTTCTTGGAGGCGGCGAAATCAATGAGTCGAAGGCGGTTCCCATTTTTCAGCTGGTGAGTCCCATCCAACTACCAGGAAAAAACTCTCCCTTCGGAATCTCCAATTCGAAAAAATGTCCCGTCACACACACGCTGCGTTCGATCTTCTTCCATTTTTCCTATTGCGAGAATAATCTTCGCCAAACACGTGTTTGTTTTGTGCAGTTACTATGGTAACGTGGAAGGCCCATAACCCATTGATCAAAACAAGATGTTAACTGTGCATGGGTGGGTCTTACAAAAATAAGAGTAACAAATAGGCCATATTATTTTGAATCTTATTATTGATACGGAACTTTTAGTTCTTCCCCCTGCTCGTCATCACACCACCAATTCAAGGTACCCATCGTCGGTCGGACCAGCAATACTGATCAACACAGTGAACTAATAAAAACCCCTTGCAGTTACAGCCGCACTGCCAAGCAGGGAGACATGTATTGAAAACCAAAAAGCACCAATCCTCGGACAACGGTGCGCAGCTTGTCTTTAGACTGCCAGTACCAGGGCATATCGCCAAAACTCCCGGGGTAAACATCAGATTGAGATATCATGTCTTGAAAACCATATACAACATGTGATAAAAGGTCCATCACCCTATCTTCCAAGCGAAACAAGCCCTCTATCGGATATACATAAATATGTAAAGTTTACTTTATTAAAATACATCGATCATCAAAACACTTTCACTTACACTTAAGCTGCAATACACATATATAATGGATGGCGAATTTCTCGTTTATGGTTTCGTTTTGTTCTCCAGCCTGTTGAAGTGTTAAATACGCCACAGGCGCACACGTCGGTTCGGTAAAAACACAGTGAACACCCGCTGACTCGATATCTCCTCATATTTATTATAACACGCAGGATTGCACTTCATCCCGTCGCCTATTACATAGATGATCGAGTGCAACCGAGTCAGGGAGGGAGGGGCGGCGAAAGGGTTGGCCGTTGCCTGTTAGTGTTGTTAGATGTGTGTAAATATTTATCTCGGTCCATATGGTTCCATTTATTGGGAAGTAATTCGGCGTGTACTTGCCGTTGCGAAATAGATCGGTTCATGTGCTCTGCTGTCTTTGACAGTCCCGCTGTGATGGTTTGATTACGTTGTTTCGGTGCTGTCGTGAACTTACCACCCCAGTTATTGAGCGGTGGTGTAGGTGTAATAATAAAAATTATTTCATAATGTATGACTGATACCGTACCGTATCTCTTTCCGATCTGTGCTGGGCAAACAAACCGGCATCTTCATGTGCTCTTCTATCAGCTATCACAGCTCAACAAGATGCCGAGCACAAGCCGACCGATAGTCGAAAAAGGGTGTGGTGCAATCGCCTATGAACTCATCTACAGCAGAGCGAATTGTTGTTTCATGATATTTAGTGTGAGAAAAACTTTCAGCTGCAATATGTTATTCCAATTCAGAATCGCCAATCTATCTCGTTTCAACGACAAGCTGTTCCACAGCTGGTGCTGATCCGGTTTCGGCCACTACAGCAGATCGTCCACTAAACAGCCTCCACCAGTCGATGAAATACAATGCACTAGCCACCAAAGCAATCACACTTCCGGCGAGATTCAATTCCGGTACCCACCAGTAGCTGACGGCACTCATCAGTACCAAGAATCCGAGGATATGCAGTCCAACCGCAACCAGTCCGGTGAAATATAGTTCAACACGGAACCAATGATACGGCCCAAATGTATTCCGAACCGGATGTGTTTTCTGCAGTGCATCTACCAGAATCACTAGCGTCGCGATGGTCACATAAAGTGTAATGAAGAACAGTAAACCGTCCACCGTAGAATACGTGGGAAGCTTCGGTCTGGGATGTTCCAATCCGAGAATGATAATGCCGGCCACCTGTAACAATGAAATAAAAACGTATCATAAATTTCGCGAATAAATCAAAGACAGATACTCACCAACTGCGCCAGCTTCAGTGCCCCCTTCCAGGTCTTCAGAACATCCCAATCAAACTGGGACGGCTTTCGGGGTGTACCCGCTTTACCTTCGCTACCTGCCAGCGGAACCTCGACCGCATTCTTCGCTTCCATTGTACTATCACGACTGCTGGTCGGTGGTTCTTTTAATTTGTCCGACATTGCCAAGGACGGGACGATCCAAATTTGGTTCTAACACGCAAAAAAAAATAACGCGAAAACCCTGTTGCTTACTGCTGTTGCTCCTGTTGCTGTTGCTATTTATTTGTAAACTGAACTGGAAACAGCAATGAAACCGAAAAAGGGGCGCGCAATACTTTACGGGTGAAGTGTTTGCAATGGATTGAATCCCAGCCAGGCCAGGTCCCGCGAAAGGCCAACAGCGCAATGTTTCCAGCTTTGGTGTTCAACAGGCGCAAGTTTGCGCCTTCGATGGGTGTGTGTGTGCGTGTGACGCGTTTAGGACTGCGGGACACGGAAGAATAGAGATGGCTACTAGGATGGTTACTGCTAGTTTTAGCGCTGTTTCAGAATTTGCTTAGTGAGAATTTGAACTGATGACGCATTTTTTACACAACGTAAGCTTTCATAAATGTCAACTAATTGACCTTTCAAAGTGATATGCGTGGAATTTACTTTCGATAAAAAGTAATTCTTTAACCAATTGCATACCGAAGTGAAAACATCTATTATTGTTCGTCTCTGCCACCCGCTGCTGGTCGGTTGGGTGGAAAGTGGGATGACAGTGGGTTGGGTTGGGTTCAAAGTTGTGTAGCAGCGACGGGAAGCGTCGTGGCTAGAGTATAAACAAGTTCCCCTCTCCGTGACCAAACCCAAAAAATGTACGGTTGTGTTGGCGTGTTGAAGCATAGAGTATCTGTAGCTGTAGGAGTGTGTTGATTGGTTTGGCAAAAGCGAAAGGGGGGATTTGCAGATTTGTGTATGCTCGAATGCTTATGATGAGCTTTAAGATCGGAACCAAAGACAAACGGATCTTTTCATTTGGTGATTTTATGCGCAGCGAAACTAATAAAAGAGGGGAACGGTGGGCAAAACAGACATGTGCTTTTAGCGTAAGACTATGCCTTTGTTTTTGGTTTTGAACAAACATCGTGTAACGAAAAGTAGTTAGGTTTTGAACGTATATAATTTAGAGAGCACGCGACAAATTTTCGAAATTTGCAAATATCGGTCAGAAATACTCCTTAAAAGATTCCAATAGATAAAAGTATAATTTTCTTATATTATACCATTGGAAATTTACAATGTGAAGCATAATCAAAATACCATGCGTATGTACACAATAAGTTGCAGATGACAAACGATGCCTACTACGATCCATTTGCATAAAATTGAAACTCGAGCGGCAGCTTCCTTTGACAAAGCTGTCAACGTCGGTGTCCGAGACGCTTTTGGAATTGTTGCTGCTTGAAACGCTGGCTTTTTTATAATCTGCTTTTTATGTGGTACGGTTCGTTACACGGAAAACTTGCATTACCTAGCGGTAGGTAATCTGAAATTTGCGCATCCTATTTCCTCCATCGAAAAACGAAAGAGAGGGAGGTAAAATTCACCCAAAAATAATGAGATATTCCTCAAAGCCGACTAAACTTCATCCCATTACCTTTTAGCAAAAAAATCATTCCTTTTCGCGTTCCTTTTTTCAAATTTATACTTAAACTTATATTTTACTTCAGGGTGTGTAGCTGGCTTGTCGCTGGAATAATAACTGTCGTTTCCGGGAATGTGAGTCTTCGAGAGCGGAACGTAACTTTCGTCGTCCAGCACGAAAAACGGGTAGTTCTTCGTCATCCACCGGCACTGCGATTTCACGATCGCTATCTGCTCGTCCGTGTACCCGGGGGACCGAGTCTTCTTGCGACAGATGATCTCCTCCACCTTGAGGGTTCGGTGAATCAAGATGTGGGAGCAGTGATATTTTCGGCCGGCGTCACCCACCGTTCTTGTTGTTCAATAACTTTTTCAACGCTTCCTTCTTCTTCTTCTTCTTCGTCATTATATCCGCCGGACGGCCGCTACCGGCCTTCCGCTCCACACTCTCAGGGATGCCAGGATCCGGTAAACGGTAAACACAATAAGGATTTTTACGCGATTTTCGCATTTACGCTGCTTTTTTGTACGGATTTTGAAGTTAACACGGTTTCTGCATTTAATCTTACTCCTCCTGAATATAAAGAACTTGGAAGATGAAAAAGTGGAAAATACGCATAGTGATGATTCTTTGTGGCCCACACTTCAACAGTATGGATGTTTTCGGAATAGGAGTAGACGCCAAATATCGATGTCTGACGCCATTTTAAAAACCGAGATGGCGATTTCCGGTTCAGCGGAATTCTCTATAACCACAACAATACGAGAGTTTTTGGAATAGCGGTGATGGACAGATGCCGGATGTCTATCCCGGAAGCCATATTATGAGCAAGAACGGCGACATCTGGTATAGTGAAAACTTTAATAATACAGTGAAGACTCGATGTTTTGCCCCCGATTTTGCCTGCTCATGGTTTTGTCATTTTGGTTTTCAGAATGGCGTCAGACATCGGAAAATATACTTTCAATTTTCTCTTAACGGTTACATACCCATTTGCGAGAAAAAATTGAATAAAGTTATTTAAAATTAGCATAGACACGACGAACTACGAAAAATTTGTCGCCTGATAGAAATGTGAACGAAACAGTTTTATTAAAACATACTTAATGCTCTTCAAAGCTGGCTATCCGGATTTAAAGTCGATTATTTGGCCAATCGTATTAACACGACAACTGATACATTTCTCAAATTCTCGGCAGCGGGCTGCCCAGAGCAATTATTATTACGCTATTGGCATACTTACTAACAACTCTTCCCTGCCCTTTACAAACATTTCTTTCTTTCCCTGATGAAGATATTTATTCGGACGTGATTGGCGTCAGTATTGAACAGCATGCATGAATCAATGTAGATTGCACGATGTGGCTTATCATGTTATTCCCAAATACGCTGTTCCAATAAACGTTTGCAATCTCAATTGGTTCTGGTCAATAATTAGAGCGAGTAAAGGCGCTTTATCCTAGGCTTTTTAGCCAGGGCAAGGTGTGAATATCTCGGTCCCATCCCAAAGGACCAAAGGAGTGACATTAACCTTCTTAGCAAAGTCACTCCCAACGATTTATCATATCCCCTTCGAACGGAAACGATGAGTACGGTTGTCCTCGTTTCATCCTCCATTAAGGTTCGAAATGATTCGTTAATCAAATTATTCATTAATTGAATAATTTGATTGCCGTTTTATTTCAGACATCTTTAAACCCAACTCTGCATAGTAGGCCTGGCCGTTTTAATAATTGCGACATATGAAAAAAATAATGTTAAGAGACGGTATGACGCAATCCGCCGAATCCAACAATTCGATCAAACCGATGAATAAAAAAATTAGTTCAATTTCATATTTGGATTTTAAAAACGGTTACGACGGCTATATGCCTATTATGTGGGAAATAGAAGAAGTTAAACAAATCGTCTTCGCACGTTATTAATGAACGAGCATTCCAATTTAATAAATTTAAATGATTAATTTAAGTCAATGTTAAACTTTAATTTCATTGCAATTTTGTTAGCAAATTCTCCGCCCAGTTTGAAAGGATTCAAATGTAGAGGTAGAATTTAGCATTACAATCATCAGCTGTAACATTGATTGTTGCAAGAAATTCAATTTTTCTTCCGCTACGCTACCTAGATCCATTGGACTAAAGGAAGCGTTGTGTCCAAACGAATTTGGAGGCGCGGTAGCCGTTATTTTGGCTGTGTTCCCACCACTGAAGCATAAGATGACACATCAATGTAGGATGGTGTGACGGAGATAGAAGATCCTAGTATAGGCATAGAAGTTATTATTCTATTTTGAGGCGGATCAACACGTTTAAACTTGTTTGCTTGAAATGTACTTGAAGAAATAGGTAAAATTTTTAGTTGCTGTTTTTCTTTTTTTTGTGCCGTGCCCAAAGCCTACGATACCGGGTCAGATTTTGCATTCTGCCCCCCTGTCGTCTATAATGTTCCCACTTTACTCGCACGTGGAAGATAAAACGTGCTTTTTCCAATGCTTCCAAATTTTTACCCTAATTACGGTTAAAATGAATTAAATAAAGCTCCTGGATAATTCCGGAGCATGCGGGAGTGTTAGTGCCGCTAGCTTTTCTCTTCATGACAATAACTTGTAAAGAAGAAAAGCCAGGTAAATTTTTCAAATCGTTGGAAATTTCGTCGCAATTTTTTCCAAACTTTGACCTTATGGTAACCCTTTCAAGACAGACTTGAATGGGCTATGTGACTTGAAATCATATGAATAAAATTTATATCACTTCCTCGTAAGATACTGGAGTAAACGTTTATGGCCGCCGCTGTAACTCGACATTCTCCTCTTCGGCCAATTTGAAAAGACGCTTTCACGTCCGGAAGGAACGTCGAAAGCTCAGTTCGGAAAGCTATGAAGTCGGAGATCATCACTGTAATCGGCGGAGGTGATTGCTTTTTCTTCGCATTGGCATTACGCACAATGCGAGGAAATTTACAAATTTCTTCAGCTTCATATTTGGATAGAACATCGAATGAGTTGCTACAATTAATTGAATTTTCGGGTGGAGAAGTTGCCATTTTTCGTTTATTTTTAATATTTGGCACACGGCCTTCCTGGGAGGACCCAGACATTTTGGAAGAATTAAATATTTTTCAGATTGAATTATTCTTGAAAAATGTTTTTTTGTTTGTTTATTTGACACCGCTCCATGCGTTAGCATAACTGAACCGTGGGTCTTTTTTTATTTTTACAATGTGTAAAAATAAATTTAAATTTTCACAGTGCCTTTCCATCGTGTCTCGTTGACACAGCTGGCTGCTGCGTATTGAGATCGTCTTTCTTGGTGGTGAAACATTAGGTAGGTTGTCTGCCGCACCTTGGGGGTCGTTCAGTCCGTCTTCTCGTGTTTTCGTTCACGTCCATGTCATCATCGGTCATCGGTTTATTTCTTGTACTTATGGGTCGCTGTTGTAAATCCTTCTTCATCAGTTTTTGATTTTTTGTTGGTGGTGTTGGTTTGGAGACGTTTGGTGTAATAGATGTTACTTCGATGTTGGTAATGGCAGTTGGATTAGTAGTACTGGGCCCGATCGTTGTTGTGCTGGTGTTTGTTACTGCCTTGTCCGCAGACGTTGGGTTAGCATACGACGACTGTATACCGGCTTTGGTCATATCAGGTGGATCGTCCTTAGCAGTCTCTGCGCAAGGTTATCCGTGGTGTAACGGCTGATCACAATATTGGCATGCAGAAATCTGCCCGGGATACGTGACCAGTGTTCGTTGAGAATATGTAACACCTTGAGGTGGTTTACTTGGACGTGTCAAGTAGGAGAGAATAGGTTTTGTCGGACGCATTCTCACCACATGAACGCCATTGCGAAGTCCTTGAAAAGAAGTTCCTTCAAGTATCTTCTTCAACACTATCCAACTCTCCGTATTTTGACATGAGTTGTTTGATAGCGGCGGGAATAGTACATGGTGCCAAGTCATGTAGTTTTACTTCAATTATGTCAACATCTATATACGTTAGGATACTGTATAAAATGTCATTACATTCGACGACGTGTTTCAAGTTGTTCTTCGAAGCAAATAATTCGCCTTGAATAATGTTGTTGAACATCATCAGTTACGTTGAGCTTCATGTTCACCTTCTACATTTGTCCACTTCACGAATCAATGGTCTTACCGGACATTTCGAGTAGTCAACAGCAACACAGTTTGCTCGCTACGGGATATAAACTTGCTTTGCATTGTCACTCATTTTTGGTTCACGTTTCACACTTTAGGTAAAAGGAATCATTTTTTTTTTGCAAATAGACCTAGCGGCGCGCAGGTCAATTTGATTCTGCTATAGCAACGGAGCGATTTCTAGCTTCTGATTTCAGCAAGATGAGAAACCGAACTGTATAGTCTTTTTATGTTTTTGGTTTGATGCTTTAGTCTGCAAAAAGACTGATTGAGTAGAAAAAGGTAGTCTTGAGAAAGACTGACCAAGCGAAAATATAGATAGTATTGAGAAAGTCTGTTGCTGTTGAAAAACTCTAGGTAAACTAGGAGCTATCAAGATTTGTGACCGGTTCGAACGAATGTTCAAGCCGGTATGCACACTTCAATCTTCAATATCGAGTGTACACACCAGTTAACTTCGTTGAGATAGACGGCGTGGTAACAGAAAGGTCTTGTTTCCCCTTGATCTAAATAATGGGTTCACTGTTTACAAAATAATAAATTTTTGGCAGTATAATATATTTAAAGGTTATCAATTATACTCAAAACCATGAGCAGATGAGGCGAAAGTAGTACTCCGTTAAAATCATTACCATGTATGTCATGCCATGTATAATTAGCCGCGCGGTTTTAGAGTAGTGGCATGAAGCCAAATCGGGCCAAAACAACGGCTTTTGATCATGCTACCTCAAAAACGACAAAAAGTCGTCAGTTTTCTAAACTTCACCCTTTTATAGTGCCTTTGCACAGGTGCATATGGCCTGCCAAATCAGGAACTTCGAATCGAAACTTAAAAACTGACATCCACAGCAGAGTTGTCCTTACCCATGAAATTTTTCTGTGCCGCAAGCTGCTTAAAATCTGCTCTAATGTCGGTCTCATCATCAATGACACATCACCGGTATTTCGTTAGCAGTCTTCGCGTAAAGTATGGTTTTTCTTTTACTGTTTCGGATTCACCTCGTCAGTAACTAGCACCAACTGGGTGTCTAGTTATAGACGATGTATCTAAACTAGTACCCAAATTAGCACTAGTTAGACACTAAAATCCAAAAAGTCACACGTCTCGCGTGAACACTAAACAACTGGCTTGTACCGAGTGATGTCTCGATAGTAAGCACAGAACAAACAGAACTATAAATGTTAATTAAAATATGTATTTAATAAATAATTTAATTAACGAATGGTTTCGAATCTTAAAGGAGGAAGAAACGAGGACAACCGTACCGACCGTTTCAGTTTAAAGGGGATTTATAAATCGTTGGGAGTGACTTGGCTAAGAAGGTTAATGTCACTCCTTTGGTCTTTTGGGATGGGACAGTGATATTTACACCTTGCCCTGGCCAATAAGCCTAGGTTAAAGCGTCTTTACTCGCTCCAATGTTTTGCAGCAGTTTAGTACATGTATTTATTTCAGCAAATATACGTCGGTTAAATTTTAGCATGAGTTTGAGTAAAATAATCACTACTGTCGCGCATTTTACTCTACGACTTCAAAGTATTTCGTCCAGTCTGCCTAATTTGAAGTTGACAGTGTTGCAATAATTAAACCCCTTTAAGATTTATGACTCGATCGAGGGAAGCCTTAACTTCGATGGACTGTTCATTGGCAATTCAACGCTTATTTGGGTTGTGCATTTGAAGAATTATTAACTAATTTTTCTACGACTGGAGGAATTGAAGCTGTCTTCTTAAGGGCCTTTAATTTTCTCAAGGATGGTAATTCTCTACATATTTCGAAAATGGTTGAAATGTTATTCGTACTCTCAAATCGTTTTAAATATAAGCGGTAATATTCGATAATACTCATTACATTCCTTAAAATTTAAAAAAGACGTTCCTGACCTGTAAGATAGAGGAGAATCCATTCAATCTCTGCAATCGGATTCTGTGTCTTCGATTGGAACTACATCATAAATGCACCATGATACTGAGGTAACAATGCTGACATCCTATCTATAATCCACATACAGGAAGTAAGTTCCAGCCACATACGCCAAAAAGTTGAATATTCCGAACGACTGAAAGAGATGAAAATAATTATCGATCTCGAGCTTTTTAAAAACCTATCCAATTATTCAGATTCTAGCTGACTTGTTCTCAAATTAACCCATCTCAGTATACGCATGTGTAAACTTCAATATCATACTAACACTGTAGCTGCAACATTCGTAACAAATTTCATCGAGGATAAAGCCCCAATAAACAATACAATGCAAAACCCCAACTGTTGTCAAAATGTATGAACTGAAAGCGGGGTTGGAGTTGGAAGCGAAAACGGAATTAGCGTAGAGGTTACAAAGGATAGATCTTAATAAAATGAGAAAAAAAACAGAAGAAGAAAAGCTAACTGTGGAATGAGTTGAGAGTTGATGATTAAGTGTTAACGCTTAATTTAAGTTAGGTTTTGTGGCCTTAATGCGCAAATTGGTTTAATCCAATTTTCCCTTTTGGTATTTAAGATTGCATAATACCGGGCGTTTAGCACCTTAGCCAGAAGACAAGAGTTCGTTTTCGCTTTCTCGTCAGCAAACCATAGCTTCTGTTTTGCTTCCCGGGACATCTCCCAAATCAACACTTAATATGAGTATGAATTTTACTTGAAAAACGGCGATTATTCTTCAGTCTTCATTCGACGTTTTGGTTCGTCATTGAAGTGAAAGTTTAAACTAGTTCCCTTCAGGCTACCTACAACCTAACCGCAACGACGCTGAATCTTAGTATACAGATTAAACGACGGAGAAAAATCTCCGCCATTAAAAACCGCACCGAACAACTACTATCTAAAACTTACCCCAGCGGCCAGATTTCTACTCCTGTTGGGATCATCGTATATGTTAGCCCACAGCGCCAACTGTGCGATGAACGCTATAAAGTAAAGCAAAGCCAGAAAGGCGGTCATGAAAAATTCCTAAAAAATATTGTAAGTTGTAGTAATACTTTGACACAGAATATAATAGCACCCTTACCGTTGCTCCCCACTTGAATGTCGTACTCAGCACCTCCCGAATGCCGAACAGGTGCATGAAGGTCCACAGTACCGTACAGACGAACGAGGTGACCGCCACAAACATGAACCACCCGGTGCCAGGAATTGTTGGGGTTGCACAGGCCATACAGATGATGCCGAAGACCTGAAATGGAATGGGAGTGAGGTTAGAGTAGTGTTCGCTCAATTTAATTATGTGGTTTTTGTTTGAGGCGAAACTGAGTCAGTTCCTAACCCCAACTGCTGTCAAAATGTATGAACTGACAGCGATTGGGGTTAGAACCTGACTCAGTTTCAGGTTCAAGCGAAATCGCCATTAGTAATTCACTGGATTGGGTTTGTTAGATGGAAGACTTAAGATTCATTGATACCATATTACACAGCTCTTCTCTTTGAAGAAACTTCAGTGTAACAAAAAAAACTTGCCCATATTCGAAATTTGCAAGCAAACTTGGCATAATGATATTTGTAAAGTTTTATTCCAACGCGCTATCATGTAAGTTGTGTAATTGCAACCGGCGAATGCAACATAACCGAAATTAAAACTCATTTGCCAGGGCTTTTTCATCTTTAATATTGCGATAAGATAACACTGATAAGTGTGCACATTATCAACGTACAAAGTGCAGGTGGTTTAGTTGGAAAAATGTGACGTAATGTATAAACAAGTCGGAACTCCATTCACTATCTACCCAGAAAAAGCACAACCCAAATAATAGCTTCTTTTAACTTAAGTTTAAGTACATTTGAACAAATTTAAATTTTATGCGCGAAAGGCATCTTCTGCTGTTATGATACACGCGATCGCAAAGTCCCTACGCCCGCTCGTATCTTAACCGTACAATGAATATCACATTCAGAATCATGGCCTACTGCAATTGGCCTTAAGCAAAGTTTTAGTGGGTGACATTTCCCGTCTCGTCTGCAATTGTAGTGAGTGATTCTGACGGGGAGCCCTACCGAGACCCTAGCTCTACAGCTCCAGTAGGACAAGTCTCGAAAAGAAAGAGAAAGGCAGCTTCTTCTGTTATGGGAGATCGTGTCGTTTTGGTGGTGTATTCACGAGTACTGTTTCAAATTTTGGACTAGCGTCTATCTGGTACTGTTGTAAAGTGCCAGATTTTGAGAAGATGAATTCGCAAAACTTCTTTACATGTTTATTGTGAACTGTTTATGTAAAACTAAGTTGCAAATCTTGAGCAGTGTTTGGAGTGACCCAAATCGTCGGCGAAAAATTCTAAGACCATGTAAACAGTACATTTTAACTGTCAGAAAATGAGGTTACCTTATTCCCTAAAGACAAAATGACCCATCGAGGTTAAAGCCCTAATAAACAATGCACAATAAGAACCTTATTGAAACATGCACCAGTACAAATTAAATAATGGATCGGATGTGGAAACGGCAAGACTTCATGAGTGTACTAATTTCGACAAAAACAAATATAACTCCTCAACCAGTCATAAAAATGGATGACTTCCTCTTATGACAGTCACTTACTTCCACTTGAAGGACGCACTCGAAATGATTCACCTATATACGGTGGAATCTTATCACACATCGCGATCCGATCCAAAATTCCCCTTGTCAAAAAATCAAAGCTAAAGGTAAATATACCAGCCAACCAGCCGGTTCTCCACCTGGGTATTGATTTACGGCTCTCTCCCTGATATGTATCATCGAACGCATCCGACCGACCGCAAAAACCATACCGCGGATAGCTAATCTTATCAGCGTATCAGCGAGCACTGGGCCGCGTTGTTGGTGCGGCAACCGAATTCGGATTTTTTCTTCGTCTGATAAAACAGACGAATCAGAAAGAAAAAAAATTGCCAAAAACTCACCAACGACAATGACTCGGTGCGATGCGAGGAATTCATCTCATTGGATGATAATTATGATTTTTGAGACTACTTACTATTTGAATCAGCTTCAGCACCCCGGACACCCTGGTGAAGTATCCCACGTTGAATCGGAGCCGGGCTGATTCCGACGCGACGGGATTAGGAGCAGGTGTTGGCGTTGGTACCGTTACGACCGTTCCTTGCATCATGGTGGTGCCGGTTTAGTTAAGTGTGACTCCGTGGCGAAATGAGGTTCCGGTTTCCGGTGGTTTTTGACGACAGTCAACTAGCTGATCCTGTAAGCACTTCGATAACGAACTATTCCGAGTTATTCCGCTATAACTAACTTCTTCGAATTTGGGGGTGGAACCATCCGATTGAACTGCGCGATCGATACTGGCCGGTCTCTTTTCGATTTTGTTCGGGTGTTGCCAGAATGCGAGCTCTCTCTCTCTCCTTCGTGGAGGTGAAGGTACTCCGTAATCACTCTAGAATCGATAAGATATCCTACTAACGGTTCGGGTGGCGTGTATACGCGACAGGTGGATTGATTACTCACCCAGTTAATTTTGAAACTGATGCCGGACTGGAAGAGAAATAAATTTCAACACCATACTGGCGACACCTGTTGGTGTGTAGCTGAACTATTGCCTAGCCGGTTTCGGGGCGATGCGCAGTCGGAAAAGAGATCTTAAAAAACTCCTGAAGATTCATATTGGATGCCACAGTTCGTGTTTGGATATCTAAAATGACATTTTCACAGTTGTTGAATTTATCGTGATCTACAAAATTAATTCCAGAACATTCTTCGAAAAACCTCCAGGTATTCAAGTGATACATCCTACGACCAGTGAACGACTACCAGCAACTTATAAATATGTTTATGTACTTTCGAAAACAAACTTACTTTCTCTTAGCGTCCTATTATAAGTTCGATAACTTTCCTGATAATCTATTTCGATCGAATCGGTTAGTACGAGGAATTACGCGAACCTGGAAGGGAACCGTTTCCCTCTTTTTATGCTTGACTGATGTGTGTTCTTGTTAGCGTTTTTTTAGCCATAATAAATTAACGAATGTGACAATCTTTTTTTTTCATCTATCGTTACACAATTTAAATTATCTAGTTCCATTCGAAAAAAGTTTCCTTAGTTTTTGTTTTACTTAACGAACATGTTATAAATAAAAAAAATAAATGGCTTCGGTTGTATCCGTTAGTTTTGTGATGTTTTGGTTTTCTATTCTTTTTTTTCTTCTGTTGTTTGTAAACGTATGTCAATATTGCATCTTGGATTGTTGTGCCTTTTTCCTTAATTCATTAGGTACTAGTAAAAACAATATATTACTATTAGTTTAACAAAAAAAATGAACGCAAACAAAACAATGTGCGTCTCTAGATAGTAAAATGCAGTTTGTAGGTAATTGTTTTTTTTGTCTACAAATGCTGTTCCTTTACAAAAAAAGCTACTTAAGCAGCTGGCAATTTGCAATTTGAATATTGTAAGTTTGTAAAGTTTGTAAGTAATCTGTACTACGTCATTGAATATCGAGTCAAGGGCTAAACGAAGATGGGGTAGTAGTAGAAGTAGTAGAAGATAGTAGTAGATATAAATCGTCGTCGTCCTCGTCGAAGTGGTGATGGTGGTGGTAAATCAGTTTCGTCAGATCAGTTTAATGTTGCTTTTGGAAATCGGGAACCGAAGACGTCGGCGTTGTTCCCTTGCTTCGTTTCCCACTAGCGCGTATTTTATTCCGTATTGACGAGTACCATGCAGCGCTAGCATATAGAGTTTACTTCTACAAATGTTTGTGATGTTTGTTGATGCGCAGATAATGTGTTACACGCCACTGGATTTGTACTCCACGTACAGGAAATATGTGCCGATCGCGTACGCCAGGAAGTTGAACAGTCCGAAGACCTGAAACGAGTAAAGAAAAGTTTTAAATTTTTAGGTTCGACTATTGTGAGAGTCACAGCTAGTTTTTGTACACTGCTGTGCAAAAGGTTGTTTGTACAATCGGTCTTATTCTGCGCGGCGTGTGACGTGAGACGACTAAACTCACCTCACTGTACGTGACTTTTCTCACCCGATTCTGAGAGTCGACTCAGATGAGGTGAGCTTCCCCATTGCGGTTGAATGGGCGTCTCACGTCACCTGAAGTAACTCTTGGAATCGGTTGAGAAAAGTCACGCAGAGCGATGTGACATTAGTCGTCTCACGTCATACGCCGCACAGAAGAGGGCCGTATGTTATTTTGACTTTTTATCACGGATTATTCTGCGCGGCGTGTGGCATGAGCACACAAATCTCTTTCTCTTTAGTATATGTGACTTTTCCCACTCGATTCTGTGAGTCGTCTCGAGTGAGATGAGATTGCCATTCGGGCATATTCTGGGCGGTATACGACGTGAGACGTGTAATCTCACATCGCTCTGTGTGACTTTTCCGGACCGATTCTGATGGCCCTGTTCTGCGCGGCGTGTGACGTGAGACGACTAATCTCACCTCACGTTACGTGACTTTTCTCACCCAATTCTGAAGAGTCACTTCGGGTGACGTGAGAAGCCCATTTAACCGCAATGGGGAATCTCACCTCACTCGAGTCGACTCTAAGAAAAGGGGTGAAAAAAGTTTCGTAAAGTGAGGTGAGTTTAGTCATCTCACGTCACACACCGCGCAGAATAAGGCCGCGTGAGTCATCTCGGATGAGGTGGGATTTTCCATTGCCGTTAAATGGGCGTCTCACGTCACTCGAAGAGACTCTTCAGGATAGGGTGTGAAAAGTCACGTGTAGTGTGAGGTGGGAATAGTCGTCTCACGTCACAAGCCGTGCAGAATAGGGCTTTACGTCACCCGAAGAGATTCTCCGGAATCGGGTGAAAAAAGTTGTGAACAGTGACGTCTCACGTGACACTCAGCGCAGATTATAGAAATGTTTGAAACAGCACTTTTTAGTGAGTGG
Source organism: Topomyia yanbarensis (assembly GCF_030247195.1). Lineage (NCBI taxonomy): Eukaryota > Metazoa > Arthropoda > Insecta > Diptera > Culicidae > Topomyia > Topomyia yanbarensis. The sequence continues at coordinate 200,543,206 of NC_080670.1, read as the reverse complement.
CTCCGAATCATTCAGTTCGTTGAAGTGAACCGATTCTTCCAAATAGCTTATCAGCTCATTTAATTTTAACAAAGCTTGTGTTGATATCAAGCAGAACTATACCATGCATCGATTCATTTTCCTCTCGCTCTTTCAGAACCGATGAGCCGAGAACCTCTTATTCCTACATCGCACAACGCCGTTTTAACGATCAAAATTCAATAACTCCTGAACCGTTGGATTTGAAGATCAGACTTCTTCAAAGATGTTTCTGGATATAAATAGACGCATCTTTTGATATGACGAGTCAAGTGATTAATTCACCTAAAAGTGAGCTAAAAAATTAATTTGCTCAAATAATTTACCTAGAAGCTTACTGCTTTAGCAAAGTTCTAGAAAATATTGTTGTGGAGAACTTTGCTGAAGATACTAAAGCGCTATATGGCAAGGGTAGCAAGATATGGAGGGTTACTTGCGATAGACCCCTTAAAACAGTTTTTCTAACATAACTTCTTACGATTATTTTTTATATTAAAATGGTCTTCTATAAAGTTGTGCAGGGCAATAAAATACACATTTTTGGTGAAGACGATGAATCTGCAGCTCTTGAAACAAAAAAGTTTTTGCCAACTTTCAAATATTTTTAGGTCACCTTAAGCAACTTCCTTAATCCCAGATGGCTTTGATTACAATTCAAAGTAGTAACGTTTTGCTTTCCATACAATATAAAAACCTTTGTCTGACGGAGTCTGCTAGGTAGGTTATGTATGAACCAAATGTGAAATATGCCCAGCTCAGTTCGAATTATACCTACATTTTTCTGATCTGGCCGCATTGAACTGGTGCACAAAACATCTCTCTTGACCATCTGCTAGCGAAGAGAGAAGGTGGCATTTTCCAAAGTGTGGATCAAAAATTCCTGAGTGATAGACACCTGAAATAGCCATTTTTGCACATCTGTCAACAAAGTTTAGGTTCTACTGCCACAACAATCGCATCATTTAAAAAACAACCTTAACCGCACATAAAATGTGACGAATTCCTTGCTGTTACCACGCGTTCGAATGGTGAATATGTGTTCCACCCGCCCAACTCCATCATTCCTCACGTTAGGCCAAAACACTGTTCATCCTCAAACAACGGCCTGTAGCTATGATGCCAGAATACAACGTATTCAAATTATTCAATCAATGAAGCAACTAAATATTTTGAGTCTTAAAGAAGTAAGTAACGTGGACAACCATATCGGCCGTTTCCGTTTTAAAGATATCCAGCTCATAAAAACACCAATGTAAATCAAATTACGAGGGACCTGACAAAACGGAATTCTGCTACAACCAAAATAGCGAAGGATAGGTAAAACAAGGGTCGCGTTGTATTGATTAACGTGAAGCAAGCAAACGCGTTCGCTCGATGTCAGCTCTTTACGCAAATGCAGTGCGTATATGTATCTGCACGGGACGTGGAGATTGGCGGTGTAGTCACAGAATCGAGTCTAACCGTAGATGACTTATTGAATCATGTCATTGGTCGTTTCAAGGATTTCGCGCTTCAAACTGTAAGGGATCTGCGATTTCTCTCTTTCTCTCTCTCTCTCTCTCTCTCTCTCTCTCTCTCTCTCTCTCTCTCTCTCTCTCGCGAAAATGGATGAATTATACGAAAGACCTATCGTACCATCACATATTGGCGAAATTCATGGAGATTTGGAGCATTGGCTACATTCCATTATATCTAAGGTATCACCGTAAGCATGGCCAAGGAATTGGATATAAACGCGTGATATCCAGACTCATATCCAATAGAGTGACAGGAAAAAAATGACCCCCATCGGCCCACCCCTGAGTCGATTCCTAGTCCCACCAGGGCTACTTGTTCCAAATTTGAAGCGAATCGGACAAGTCTAGCTACCGGACCAACGTGCCTGAAGTTTGTATGAGATTTTTTGACAATTTACTTGGAGAAAACCCACTAACTCGACTTTTGGCCGCCAGGTGGCACTGTATGCATCGTATTATCACTGTAAGTAAAAAAAAGAAAGATAATTTAATTATCTACAACTTTGTCGCAGACTGCTAGTCAATCCGGTTTTGTTAAAAGAAGTTATTAAGCTTTTAAAGAAGTGATGTCTGAGTCAGTTTTCCATGGGGCCTAGCAGTGCATGGTTGTGTATCAGTACTCGATTCCCACGAACTAAACATTTTTTGAGAAATAACCGTTAGATTTAGCTCAATAGTATGTTCAGAAGAGTTGTAGTAAATAATACGAGTCATGTTTCGGTTAGAAAATTTTAGTTCCACATTTCGCCGCTTTTTATTCGTAAGAGTTCCCTGGATTTGTAATGCCTTTTCAAGTATTGTGCTTGAGTTCAAAGCTTCACAGAATTTTATTTAAGTTTGTGGGACTTCTTCGGATTCCACAATATATTCGATAACCTTCTAGAAATTCCTAGAGTCCATCAAAATTTCCCTTCATAGAAGCTAGTTAAATCTCGGAGAGCATTTCTGAAGTTCGCTGAACTACCCAACTGCCCAGAATCGCAAGTCAGTCCCATGTAGACAGGGAATCCCATAGAACATGGAACTGACTTACGATTATGGGCAGCCAAGGTGTGATAGGATACGCCTCAAGCTCGTCAATTACGTACGATTTTTTTTCACTCGTTGGGAGGCTAAGGAGCTGTTCGGAAGTTCATAGCCATTTCAAGCGTTTCATCACATACGAGAAGGTTATTTATACAGGCCCCGCGTGTTCGTTTCACATCAGTCGATGCTTACTTGCCAAACGAGCAATATGTTGACTGTATTGTCCAGGCAGTAGAATAAGCGGGTAGACAGTATGGATTTTCGGTAACGTTGGCACACACTCGCACCTAAGTGACTCAATCAACTGCGGGTAATTTACGAATAGAGGTTTCGCGGGTTCATTTTAACCAATCGTCGCTCGAATATTAAACGAGCAACATCATGGCTATATCATCCGGACATGCACATGCAAAGTGAAACCGTGTAAAACTTGCACCGCGCTGTGTACAAAGTTTACCGTACGATCTTCATGACGCTGTGTGATTTGAAACTTCTCATATATACGAACGAGTATGCAATGCGAATGGGAATGGGGTAGGTTTGAAACTGAGTTCAACACTGCAGGGTGCGACGACGCGACGTATGGGTGCCTGGTTGTGAGTTGCGTTGGAATAAATTAATTTATTTTTCTACTTGTTTGTGTGTTGGGTTAGTACGGGTGAAATTCTTGTGCCAACGTGTTTTCGGTGGTTTGCAAGTACGTAAGGTAGTGAGCCTATTGACACACGCACACGTTCCATGTTTCGAATATACAGTATTGGACAAAACAAAAGCAAAAACTTAGGTTTCATGACCTGCGATTTTTAGCTTTTGAACTAAGCCAGCTGAGGAACCAGAACGTCCAACATTCTACTCTCGTTGAACCAAATCATGCGACGTGGTCTGAAGGCGTGATTGCATCCGAAACCTGCAATTTGGACAATGGAATCTTTCGTTATGCCGAGTGTTGTTGTGAAAGTGGTGTTTCTTGGATCAGTGTTAGCAAGCTTGGACATCTGGTACGCACAAGAATACAGTGGATTTAAAACACCTAAGAATGATTTGTCATGTGGTAAAGAATCAAAGATTGGTAACTGCAAGCTATGGGCTATAGCAAACTCGTTTTTGATTTCCAAAAACTAGGTACCGAGCCTTGGAGCTTGTTCACACAGATATATACGGACTGATGGAAGAAGTGTTTAGGGCGGAAATCGTAATTACGTATCGTTCGTAGATGACTCTGGACAAGGCGAATAAGCATCTATTTCCTGAAGAAAAAATCTGAAAAAGAAGCTCTAGTTGTGTTCTACCAGTTTTGTGCTTTAGCTGAGAAACAACGAAAAAAAGTTATTGAAGTTGAAAGTTATTCGAAGTGACGATGGTCAGCAATACAAGAACAAACTTGGGCCCCATTTCCATAGTCACATCACCAAGTGATTAGGTGACGTGACTGTCGCCTTACTAGGGTGTCTAATCGCGGCAGGGATCGTACATCAAATGTCAACTCAGTGCACTCCGGAACAAAATGGACTGGTGGAACTGGTCAATCGTACCGTCATCCAGTACGATTGACCCGTTCCATGTTATTTGAGGCGAAGCTACCGAAGTCATTCTGGGCAGAGGCAGTAGCGGCTGAGACATATGTACATGGCCAAACGTTCCCCGAGCAAAGGTCGCAGAATAACGCCAGAAGGGACATGAAACGGTCGTAAGCCTCACTTGGATCACCTTCGAATTTTGACTCGAAGGCACACTTTCCCCAAACAAAACCGACCGGCTCTGCGATTTTTGCGAAAAGTAAAAGTGCCGTGATGTATGAATTACTATTACCCTGACAATATAGGTATTGTAGAAATTGGGATGACGAGAAGATGACAAAAATCGATATCTGACGCCATTTTAAAATCCAGGGTTGCGGTTTCGGGCTGCGCTAAATTCTCGATAACCTCAACAATATAGATATTTTTTAAATGAGTACGACGAGTAAATCGCGGGGAATACTGTGTGTCGCAATTTTAAATTCCAAAATGACCTTAACAATCTGGGTATTTTCGGAACGAGGTTTACAAGTAACAAGTATACAAATCGATGTGCGTTGATATGTCCTCAGCGTGATTTGAGCTATTATTGTGCTGAGTTCGTAGAATCAGGCAGGGAGTAATTTGTTGGACCTGTCACATTCTCATCACACTAACACTGTTGAGAACGGCTGTGAAGAAGTTCGTCCATATTTCAAACGGAACGGATCTCACCTTTCTTTATTGTGACATTTTTGTCATCATCATTGTGACATTTTTGTCATCGGCAGTGCATCTAGAACAGGCATGTTACCGTTTTCTGCTTTGGCCAATATCAGTATTCCTTGTGTGATGGAACTGGATGAAGGTGAAAGTATAACATCTATTTTCACCATCAATAGAAGTCCCGCCACTCAATCAAATGAATTGATATGACAATATTCGTGCCACAGCAGTGTAGCTTCGAAGCTATGTCTGAGTCTCGGTCGCAACAGGAATAGGAGTAATTGATCAAATCCGTAACCTCATTAGATGAATGAGCTATCGAAAGATACAATCGCCATAAGGAGGGACTATTTGGAGTCAACTGTACCAAGAATTCTTTACTACGGGAGAAAGGCTATTGGGATGATTTTGAGAGGGTCAGAAATATTGAAAGCTGTGTTAAGAAATTTTATTAATCCAGCGCAGATTTCTTTCGCCGGCTGAATCATGGGAACAGTTGGGATTTTTAATGTCCCAGTGAGGGAACTTCTTTTCTGAACTCAGATTTCCGAGAGCAGGAGCTGTACATCAGTACTTTCTCGAGATATTACTTTTGGGTGACCTTGGAGGAACACCTTCTGGCCTTTACAACGAAGCTTAGGAAAGGACACGTTCGTATGCTTCTAGATAGATATACGTGGTGACCGGTGGTGTAGCTCTCTTTAGCATTTCTGCAAACGATCGCGAAAAACGTCCCTGAAGGAACATCCCTTCCACAGGAATCATCCACATAATTCCCACCGCTTTGTCCACAACAAACCTTATTGCTACAGCGGGGGGTTATGTGCCGCGATTGTTTGCAATTAGTGCTGTTCATGACCCGATGTACAAAAAGGTGAACAGGCGGACGAACCATGACAGAGAAGAGATAGTTAGGTAGAGCAGACCCCCCCCGCCGAATGTCACCCGATAAGAGTCTGAGTTGACATAGGTCCTCTTCCCGTCAGCTGCGACTGATGCTGAATGCAATCGTTTGCAATATTTTCACTACCGGAAGCACGGGATCTACAAAATGGTCAACCTCGTGTTTCAGCAACTCGAATCGGGAACCACGCCATCGATTTCGACCTGGTTTGCTGGTACATAGACTCTGTACTTCTTCGTAAAGGCAAAATATAATTTGCCTGCTTCAAACTATTTATCCAAGCTTAGCAGGATGAATTTTCGATATTTCTATCGCGGTCGAATATGATTCCATCAGAACTCTTGGAATCTTCAATGTGTCTTTGGCCAGGATATATCACACAAAGGGCCTGGTTGAGGAGCATGGGTATAGTTTCAGTCGGAGAGTCAGTTTTATGTCAACATCGCGCCTTATCTTGAGGTGAATGTTATTTTTGCACGGGCCTAGAGTCCAGTGCAGGATGGTAGAAGAGACAAAAATGGGAGAATCAAAAATAGCGATATGTAACTTTGTTTAACGGTATACAGTCTGCTCACAAAGAAAAGGAAGACTGCTGCTCGAATAACGGGTGTATTCACGAGCGCAAAAAATAAAGAATCCAAGAACTTTAACAGGCGGAGATCAGGAAAGATAACCTGGAAAACGGATTAGCAAACTTTGCGCTATACAATATAATGTTACACGGTTCACATACTGGGAAAAGCGTCTAAGCGATCCGAGAGTCATCGTACGAATTAGTTTTTTGTGTAATTTAATATTTAGATTCGTTTTTCCTCTCGCAGGTTGATGGAATTGACGGTATTGTAAACATCATCAAGCCACAATAGATTCAATAGAGTTATCTAAATATAAGGACTTTCGCTCTTTTAAATATAAGGACTTTCGCTCTTTTTAGCTCTTTTTAGTTTTAGCACCAAGTTCTACTACTAGAGGTTAATTAGTTCTCATGTTAATAATCCACCAATCACTATGACTACTCAGGATTTGATATATAAGAAGCCCGCTTCAAGATGTTGATTACGTATTGTACGTATCGATAGTGGCGTATCGAGGAGGCCGGGAGGGCTGATATGAGCCTTTTTTCTGTCAACCAGTAACAAATAGATAATTGAGGAAGGATGTGTCATGGGTGGTGGTTGGCTATTCAAGTATTAGTAGTGTTTGAAGTACTAATGTATGTCTTTCATGTGATGATCATAACTTTAGCTATATCTTGTACCTGTCTAATCTATTACGTCTCACATAAATTGTCTTTTATTTCTTCTTTTCGAGTCCTATACTGCCATTCCACATCCGCCTTCAGCTGGGTCAGCAAAGATGGTGATAGTGAACGTCTTAACACTCACACATTCTCAAACGGTCTCAAGCGGGAACCTACAAAAATGCCCTCGCGCCTGAGATTGCGAATTGGTCCTATAAGCCTGGGTCCATGCCTTCAGCTGGACCAATTAAGAAAATACGCTATATTTACTAGGGAATCCTATCGATATAAGGGATCCAATCCCAATCTCTCCAAGAGTTTTAACCGCACATCGAAAATTTGATATCAGACTCACGGTTCGTGCGACCATTCAGGAACACACGCAAATATGTTACAAAATCACGTCAGCGTACAAACATTAGAGTCCCTCGCCATTTTCCAAGCAACCTACGCCCACGAACTCGCAAACATGCTTACACCCCGGTGATAAGGTGAACACCTCAGCACTCATAAACTTACCAACGCGATCTCAAGCATCAACCTACCGCGCTCGCGCCATCATGAATCGGGATCGCCCGGAAGTCTCTATCCTAGGTACCAACAGTCTAGATCCATGTTAATTACTAAAAAAAATAAAATTGAATTTATGCTAGCGAAGTCACATACATGCGAGCACACGCAACAAACGCGTTGACATACGAACGCTTAAGCCCTTCGCGATCATCCACGCACACCTATGCCCGCGATCGCGCATACTTGATGACACTCCGGTAATTCTGTGAACGTTTTAGTACATACGAAGTTACAAACGCGGTCTCAAACGCGAACCTGCAAACGCGCGCGTTCATGAATCGGTCCCGTCCGGAAATCTTTACTCTTCATTCTAGCAACTAAGCTTCATACATCCAGTTTGACCAATCCAAAAATAAAGCTCATATCCACGAGACAGCACGTTCCAAGGCGACATGACTGGGAACTCTAGTGATATGGAAGAACCCACTTTCTTCTAGAATCTGAACCGTACCGAAAAAATTAAGTATCAGACTCACGGTGCGCGCGTGATCATTCTAGAACACGCGCGAATATGCGAAAGGCACGCGGTTTTAATATAGAATTTATACACGCGAAGTTACATACACATTAGCTCACGCGACATACAAACGCACACGCGATCGATCACGTTAACGTACAAATGCTCGAGCCCTTCGCGATGATACACGCGATCGCGTGTCCCTACGCCCGCACATACCTGAACCGTACAATGAATATCACATTCAGAATCACGACCCGCTACCATTGGCCTAAAGCAGTGTTTTAGTGGGCGCCATTCGCTTGTCTCGTCTGCAAATTGTAGTATTCTGATTCTGACGGGGAGCCCTTCCGAGAACCTACAGCTCTACAGCTCCTGTAGGACAACTCTCGAAAAAAGACATATAAGTACTAATACTATTTCTCGATTACATGTAAACATTTAACCCATTCTAAACCAACTGTTAACTTACGCCAGCCGCAATGTTCGAACCCCTTCCGAGGTAGTGGTAATTGGACCACGACGCCAGCTGCACAATGAACGCAATGAAATACAGGAACGTCGCGATGCCAGTGTTCAGTAGTTCCTAAAAAACAGAAAAAAACAAATAATTCAACGAATCGTTTCAATTATAAATAATTCAATGACAGTGGGGCCAAACGAACGATGATATTGGTAGGAACCACGCCTGATTGCACACCTTTCCAAAACTCGCCCAACCCTGTCCAAAGAACTCACCGTCAGAATCCAGTTGATCGGAAGGTTCAGCACTTCACGAATCCCAAGCAGATATACGAAACTCCACAGCACGGTCGCAATGAACGAGGTGATCACCACGAACAGAAACCAGTGGGTTCCTCCAACCAGGGCAGGGGAAGCACAGGCCATGCAGATGATGCCGATTATCTGAAAAAAATTAATTTAGGTTTACATATTAAATCTGAGACAAGTGGTTAGTGATCGGTGGTAAATAGCAGCTGCTCCGGACACGGTCGCAGTTTCAGTTTTGTGTCGAGAGCGTGTCGTTGTTCCGAGCCGGCGCGGCTCAACGAAACTAGTTCGTCACTAATTAGCATAAATATGGTGATCACGTCGGGCAACTTTCTATGGACGAAGTCGATACCCACCACCACCACGGGGTAGGGTTATGAATAACGGGCGAGTGTTCTGGTTTTTTTTTTGTTGTTGTTGTGTTGATTGAAAGCAAGCAAATCTTATTTAGTTGAGAAATATATTGTCAAAATCTATGGGACCATAGTGGCACTGTTCGAAACAGTAATAAAATGTGTTTTCACTTTTACTTACTGTTATTTTATGACGTTTTTGATTTTTGCAAAGCTGGGACTTCGGTGGTGGTGAGAGAAACAGACAGACTTTTATTAGTTTAAGCGAATGCAACCGGGTGATAAATGAGGTTTAATTGCTACTGCACGTTTTTCTGGTCTGGCCAAAGTCCACTGGTTCCAAATGAAAATTTTACTAACCTAACCATGTCAACGTAGTAAAATTTGACGATATAGAGCGAGACAGTTCAGCTAATGGTATAATATAAACCGTAACCATAGTAACTACAACTAAATACTTCACATTCGAAATGTGCTCTTTCATTTCAAAAATTAACGGCCATCTTCGTTTCCTATTCAACTGCATAACTTTAGTCATCGTGTCCCCTAGCTTGCATGCATACTCAACTGCGTGGGTTTACGATGTTTACAAGCCACAGTCATCCGTCCATTATTGGAGGTACCTATACGCCACCGCGTTCGTCATACAGATAGATTTTCATACACCCATACCGAATCGAAGCTCGAAGATCGTAAACCTAATACTGTCATCTCTTTGCTTAGACGTCGTCGGTCATCTTTAATAATAGGTGGTAGTACCTAGTGCTGATTTCTGATCTCTCTCGCATCCACTTAAATTGGAAAAGAAAACAAAACCAGGATGCACACCGCCGCCAACATATGCATAGCTAGCATGTGGTGATTTGTTAGTTGACGGAAACTTGTGCAATTGCCAACTGGTCACTGTACCCGTTTCGGGTGAGTCAATTACACATGCGGGAAGATATTGAAACAAATTTGTTGTTGTTGTTGTTGTCAACATAAACTTTGTTTAGAATTCATCAGCTTCAAAACTGAGGGAATATTCGACTACTGTTGAAACAAAATAATAAACAAGTTATTATTATATTACATATAAATAAAGCTAGTTTTAAATTTTAAATGACATCAATAATTTTTGCTTCAACTTTTCAACTTCAACTTTGCTCAGAATTTCGAGCACTCCTGGATCCTTTTTTTTCGATTATGGAGGTTTTAACCTTAAGGTCATTCGCATCTTCGGGTTAGAAAAATCTCTCATGAAAAATTTCTAACCCTATGTGCGGGGTCGGGACTCGAATCCAGGTGCGTTGCGTACAAGGCAATCGATTTACCAACTACGCTACGCCCACCCCCTCCTGGATCCTTCTGCAACCACGCCTTATCATTGTACAAGGCAACAGGGAGTATCAGCGAATTGTTTAGAGCATGTTTTGTGCGTATCCGTAGGCTACGGGACCTCAGCTGACCAAGCGAACTAAAGAAAATCTTATTTTCAGCCGCAATACATCTATTCACTACGTTATTACATGTCACCGGTGTTCCAAGATGAACTCATGAACTCATCTACAACCTTCTACCGCACACCACTAATTTCCACATTTCAACTAAGATTACCTCGTTCTCTACCAGTTACCATGTATTTTGTCTTGTCGGCGTCTATAGTCAGTCCGATTCTCGTGAACTCCCTTGTAAGAACGCAAAAATGCCTCTTCCACTACTCTGCGATCGACCTCAATAATGAGTATTGCAATTTTTTGTTTCGAAAAAGTCCAAATAAAAACGCGAATGGTTCGAGTACCAGAAACGTATAATTTTTAGACGACTTGTATTATGTTTAGAATCAAACGAAGTTAACTAAATCGCTAAATTGACGATACTACTCGGTAGGTCATGTACATCGTATTGGGACGAATCCAATACACAGTGGGAACTGGACAGTAGGCCACACACACAAACCGTAGATGACACAAGTATCGAACAATTTTCTGTAGCAGGCAATAAATTACAGTAATTTCAAAATAGAGAATTCTACCAGCATTTATCTTCCACACACAAAGCGATAATTCACGTCAAATCAAGTTAAATTGGATTGGATAAAACAGTAGGAAGAGCCGCGATGTATGGTCGTACATATGTCGAAGGCGAGTGATGCTGAAATGATTCAGTCTGTCCCTATTTATAGATTCGAGTAATTTTTGTTTCGATCCATTTTCGAGAAAAATATCGAAACATAATAAAAATAATAACAATCGATAAAATCTATCATAAAACATACAAATTTATTCTAAACAGTATTAAAAACCCCGTTCAAAATTCATTGACAGTAACATTTTTATAATTTTGATATTTTATTTTAAATTTGTTTCGAAACTTGACATTTGAATTCGTTCGAAATCTTTAATATATCTACTCTTTTATTGTGTTCAAAACTATTTTCTAAATGTTTTGCAATCTATTAGAAAATTTCGACATTTTTTCGGCTAATCAAAATATCAAAATTTGTGTGCCATGATTTGGTCAAAAGTCCTGACATTTCCTCCATAAGCACTACAAAATCTTTTTAATTTTAATGCCTTCATTATTTGTGGTCGAAAATTGAATAAAGGTTAGCGAAAAAACTGCTTTTTCCGCTTTCAAAGATGGCCACTTTTCGCGGCTTTCTCAGTTGAACCTTAAACGGAACAATAATTCATTAAAATGGGTCTATCATTGGTCCGACAATAGGCTGATATCGTTCCGAAATTTGGTCGAAATTTGTCCGATATTTAACCGACAATGGTCTTATTTACTGGTTTAACATATGGCCGATATTAGCTTTAATACGGTTCGACATTGTGCCGAAATTGGTCCGACAATTATACGACTTTGGGTCAATAATGAGTCCGACAAAAAATAAAATAATAAATGTAAAATAATAAGCCGACATTGGTCAAACAATGGACCAAACTTGGTTCAACATTGGCTTTAACAACACGAGGCCGATATTGGTTCGACATGGGTTGAACATTGGTCCGATATTTATTCGACATTGATTCGAGATTAGTATGGTACAACATTGGTCCAAATTACAGAACTAATTCGTCCGACATTTATCCGAAATTGGTTCAACATTGAGCCGATATTGGTTTATTGGGCCAAACTTGGTTCAACAGTGGTTCCATTTTGGTCGACATTGGTTCAACGCTTGTTCACCTTTGTTGTGGATATTATGGTCCGACATTGGCTCAAATTCAATACGACATTGATTCAACATTGGGCCGAAAATAATTTAACATTGGTTCGAGATTCATCCGACATTTATCCGACATTGGTCTAACATAAGACCGACATTGGTTCAACATTTGTTCAACTTTTTTCTTGAAACATTCATGGGATAAACATTGGTCCGACATTAGTCTGCTATTGGTCCAACCAGGGTCCGACATTGGTCTCAATTTGATCCGACATTAATTCAACATTGGTCCGACATTGATTCTACATTTGTTCACCTTTGTTGTTGACATTATGAGACCCGACATAGGATGAACATTGGTCCGACCTTTCTCCGATATTGGTCTAACATTGATCCGACGTTAGTCTAATATTGGTCCAACATAGGTCCGACCTTGGTCTTAATTTGATCCGACATTAGATCAATATTGAACCGACATTGGCTAAACATTTATTCAACTTTGTTCTTGACATAATGCGCCCGACATGGAATAAGCATTAGTCCGGCATTTATTCGACATTAGTCTGATGCTGGTTCAACATGGATCCGACATTGGTCTCAATTTGATCCGACATTAATGCGACATTGGCTCAACATTTGTTCACCTTTATTGTTGGCATTATGAGACCCGACATAACATGAACATTAGTCCGACCTTTTCTTCGACAATGGTCCAATATTAATCCGACGTTAGTCTAATATTGGTCCAACATAGGTCCAAAATTAGTTCAACATTGGGTCGACATTGGTTCAACATTTGTTCAATTTAGTTCTTGACATTATGAGTTCGACACAGGATGAACATTGACTGACATTTATCCGACATTGGTCGAACATTGATCCGACATCAGTCTGATATGAGTCCAACATTCGTCTCAATTCCGCCCGACATTGGTCGAACATTGACCCGACATTTGTTTCAACATTGGGTCGACGTTGACTCGACCATGATTCCACATTGGTCTTGACATCATGAGTTCGACATTGGTCCAACAAGGATTGCACATTGGTCCAACATTGATCCGAAATTGGTCCACCATCGATAATCAATAAAATCTATTATGAAACATACAAATTTATTTGAAACAGTTCAAAAAACCCGGTCAAAATTTAGTCTTTTTTATAATTTTGATTCATATTTTATTTTAAATTTAAATTAAATTAGACTGATATTGGTCCAACATGGATACGACATTGGTCTCAATGCGGTTCGACATTAGTCCGACATTTATCCGACATTTGTTCAACATTGGGTCGACATTGGCTCAACATTTGTCCGACAATGGTCCGACATTTATCTGACATTAGTCCGACATTAGTTTGATATTGGTCCAACAGGGACCTTACATTAGCTTTAATTTGATCCGACATTGGTTAAACATAGGGCCGACATTGCTGCAAGATTTGTTTAGCTTTGCTCTTGATATTATGAGTTCGAGAGGTGATGAACATTAAACCGACATTGGTTCAATATGAGTCCGACATTGGTCTGGCGTTAGTTCCACATTGGGCCGACATTGGTTCAACATTGGTCCGACATTTACCCGAAATTGGGGGGTGGGCGTAGTTGGTAAATCGATTGCCTTGTACGCAGCGCGGCTGGGTTCGAGTCCCGACCCCGTACATAGTGTTAGAAATTCTATATAAGAGATTTTTCTAACCCGAAGAGACGAATGACCTTAAGGTTAAAACTTCTATAATCTAAATTAAAAAAAATTACCCGACATTGGTTCATCATGAGTCCGACATTGAATTAACATTGAACAGACGTTGGTCCGAAATAGATTCAAAATTCAACCGACATAAGTTCAACATTACATTGATGTAGGACCAACACTTGTTCGACATTGGTCCAATACATGTCCGACACTGCGTCAAGTCTGTTCCGACATTAATCCAACAGTGGTTCGACAATGGTTCATCGTATTTTTCTATTGAAGTAACAAAGTAATCTGTTCTAATTCAAAAGTTTTTAACTACAACATAACCCATGCAGTATTTTCACCAAAATGTGATAAAACTTTGATTTTTCAAGTAACTTAAAAATCTATTTGCGCTCCACGAACGTATACAGATTCGAAGAAAACCATTTTTGTTACGAAAATCACTTGTAGCTATCGAAAGAAAAGAGACAGAAAGTTGGTCACATCGGCTAAAACGTGCCTCGTTAAAAGTTTTTAATGTCACTAAAATAAAGCATTTACAAAAAAATAACACATGAAAAGATAATACCAGTAAATCGGACATTCAAGAGCCACCCTACCTTAAATACTTAAACAATCATAACACATGAACCATTAGCGATAGCCGTTTAGTTTATTCCGCAAAATTGCTTCATTTTGTTTGTTTTACAACTTTCTCAAAAGGGTAAAACATTTCCTTGAAAGTAATAAACTGAGCTCAACTATTTCGTCAGGCTTGAGAAAAAAAAGTTGCAAAAACTGATGTATAATCGAAACAGTTTAAATTATGCCCATATATTATACGTCTAGTGATGTTTCACTGATCTTTGACCGACAATAGTTCAATATAGAACACTACCAGGCGACCACTACAATATCCACAAAGGTATTAGATACTCCTCGAGAAAATGCAGCACAATAGCGTATTCGATGTGGAGTGCCGAAGAGTGATAGATGCGAAAAACCAGGCTAGGAGCTGAATGGTTGCAGCGGATGCACGTTAGAATAGAATGCCGATTTCGGCGGTCACACGTCAAAACAAGGAAACTGAGAGACGCTAAGCAAAAACTCCACCGTTATAAAAATCCTGTATGCAAATAAAAGGAACACACAGACGCAGATCACAGTATTTTTGAATTAGAATTTTAACTGGTATCAAGTCTGTTGGAAATATAACGATTTTCACTTTTTTAGGGAATCAAGAAGATTTATTTCGCTAAATGGTAGCAAAAACGATGTAATGTTGGTGGTTGCGTTGAACGGCTTCATTCCATCTTTGGTTGTAATATTTAGCACAATAGTCTAAAACAGCTAAAACAAAATGATAATTTTTGAGCAATTTTTGTTTTTACCAAACCTATTTTCATAAAATAAAAAGTATCCATTATTTTGTCAATTTTGATATCAGACCTCTTCAGCGATAGATCCTTAATACACCCAAAAGATGTTTTTAAATATTCTTTTTTCAATTTTATATCAACACTGTTGGGCATTTATGAATATAATTTAGTAAAAAAAATAATAAGAGAACTGAATTCAGACACAATTTTATAAAATTGCTAAGTTTCTGCACACAAAATGCATACCCCATATGGCGATCATTTTGAATGGCCAATCTTATGTATTTCTGATGGTGAAATTGCCCAATTTTGTCCGAAAAGTTTTATTTTTTTCTCGATGTGTTTCATCTCGTCAGTAACTAGCACCAACGTGGCGCCAAAGAACACGGTGTGTCTAAACTAGTACCCAAATTAGCAACTTGAGTGCACGTCTAAAGCAACCGGCTGACACCGAAGGATGTCCCGAAAGGCAAGCACAGAACCTCTGGTTTGCTGACGAGAATTAGTTTCCCCGGATACTGGTAGGAAGATCACTAAATAAAAAAATGAAAGTCGACAACATTAGTTTTTAACATCGTTCGTGGCCTGAAGCCGTACGTACAGAGGACGGGACGCCTCCGGAAAATTACCGCCACGAATTATGGTTACACTATTACGACCTAGAATAGAACCTCACCAATATTACAAGTTCTGTCTTGATCATTTAGCTGGAACCACTTCGCTTACCGTATGTGTGTGTCAATTTCAGCACACCGCTCGAAAAGTCACACCCAAGCACAGACTTAGCCGAACGTACGGAATTTAATAATACTGCAAACAATCTAATCCATACATAGGTACATATATTTGCCAACGCAGGTGCGACTTAAGGGTATACGTATATGTAAATTGTGAGCTCATTTTCCACAGCGCGACACTGTTATCGCGTCATTCCTTGATCAAAGAAAAGTAGTCGTTGTTTACGCAAAGACACTTCCAATGCACCGGAAAGGGTTGCCATATTTTCCACGCGACAAGCTACTGATGGTGGCTTGACAACCTTTCCAAAGCTGGGCAAAGTAAAAGCCAGCTTTTTATATCAGTTAGTATGTCAACAGTTTCGCGTGACACATCACACCTCGCTGTCGGACAATAATGTGCTTATGCTTCGTCATTACCTTTTCAACCTTTTCAACGCAATCGAGTGGTAGTTGAACCGTTCAGGAATTACCTGGTGGGAGTTATTGTTAATCTTATCATCTTATCGCGGTTTTTTTTTATTTGTTGTCATAGCCACTTGATATATTGGCTGTGATAACTTTTCTGTGTAATGCGCCGGGTCATGCTTAATCGGTTCTTGTGCAATTTGTATTTTCAGAAAATGATTGGAAGTTGATTAAAATCTATGCAACTGTACTCAAATAGGTTTGTTCCTGTACACGCTTCTTACTCCGACCAAAGCAAGCAGGAGCAAATATAACTTTCTTCTGTTTAATCGGGATTGCTACTGGAAGATGCAAAAGAACTAGCGAAGACAGGAATAACTTTTTCCCTGTTTGCTTTCTCATGGTACTAAAAGAAACCTAACCTAATATCAATTATCGAGTACTGAAACAAATCTATAGCTTCGTGCAAATCGAAGAAGGCCGTGTGTCCAACCGATTCGTGAACCGAGCGAAGAATTGTTTCACTTCAAAATCTGAAACGAATTGTGTGTGTGTGTGTGTTTGTTTCCACGCTGCTTCCAGTAATAGTAGTTTAATTACCTACAAAGTTTTTATGACCAACCGAGCGACCGACCACCCACCCACCGGTTGTAAAATGGTGCCGTTGACCGTCGGGCTGTAGCCTTGTTGCCTTTCTCATATAGAAAGGTTATGCAATCACTCTGAAAAACGTCAACCTAATCCCGGCCAATTTTTTTTTTGACTCGCATAGGGTTTCTGGATTTTAACAGGGGCGTAGTTGATGGTTTAAGGAGAGGGGTTACACCCCCCCCCCCTCTACCGTTCACTCCCCTCTCTTAAAAATCTCCTTAAATCACCCCTCAGCCCTCATACCCCTCCCCATCAACCCCATCATCTTTAAACCATCACTATATCACAAAGCAAACCAATTTAAGCTGGGGAGTCGTTCGTTCATGGGACTTTCGCCCTCCTCACATACCCACCCCCGCATGACAAAATGAGTTAGCAAGCAGATAACATTGATCTAATACTGATTAGGCTAATGAAGTACGATATTTTTTTGTTTCAAGTGTTTCACCGTCGTCACGTAGCTCATCAAGTTCGTGGCTGGCAAGCTATTGTGTATAAATGCAAAGTGTACTAAGAATGTAATGGACATTTCCACAACTATGTTGAACATAAAAAGCCTCCGTGCTATAGTTCAGAGAAATGAGAAAGGCACAATTGCACCGCTAGGTGGATTAAAATAGGTTTTTTTTTTCAAACGGGTAACCGTCTTTATACTCGCTGGTAAGTTTAGGTCGCCGAAGGTTAGGAACGGAATGTCAACCTAGCGCGACGTTTACCCACGGAGAATTGAAAAGTTGAATGAAATTCCTCAGGGTTTCCAGCTGCTGAAGGGGTAGCTAGCGCAAGAAAGAACGAGAAAATAGAAAACAATGCAACCGCAATGAAAATAGTGAATTGGATAAACATCATCGCTTTGTTTGTATAGTTGCTCAGTTTCGAAGAACTTAGCTGACTAAAGGCGCGCGGTGAGGGCGGATTCTTTCGAAGGAACTAACTGCAATACAGTCGAGGTAACTCTTGTTCAAATATCCAGTGTATGATGAAATGGTTTCTCCCTAGTTCTGTGTCATATTTATTTATTTTGCTTTACAAAGTTATAAAATTATTTGCTGTAACAAAAACGGTGGTCGGTTCCGGTAGCAATTCACAGGGTGTTTTTTTATTAACTTGAGAACTGTCATAGGGAATAAAAGACACCGAGACTGAGATTTTTAATCCAATTTTTGTCGGTGATTTCCTCAAATATGGCTATTTCATCTTGCTATGAATCATGCCTGGAAAACGTTTCAAAATTGAAAAGTTCGATTTTTATGTTTCATGTTCCACTCGTTAGTAACTGACACTAACTTGCTGCCAGTTAGACGATATATCCAAATTAACACCAAATTGGCTCCAGTTAGACACTAAATCCAAACAGGTCACACAACGTGTGTGAACGCCTAAAGCAACTGATATCGAGTGATGTCCCTGTATATTGATTCCTGCAAGCTGATACACAATATCGATGCCGGCCACACCAGAGTGCAGATCTTCTGGGGAAGGAAGAAATGTTAGTCCGATACATGTCGCTGCTAGAAACCTATAAATACTCTGCATCTGCATCGTGTGTATCACAGCGCTAAAAGCGTTTTATCATGTAACAATCGGTTTGGTTCATCCCAGAAATACTATTTTCAATAAATAAAATTTGTACTCGGGATGACACCAGATCTCGATGTGTTACACAACTTGAGTGTGTTGTGATCGCATTTCTTTCAGGAAGTAGATGAAAAAAGATTAAAAATTACGTTTACCATTTGTCTCTAGCGCATCAGAATCGCTTTTTATGAGCAATCGAAAAAAAAAATATTTTCAATTATAAAAGTAGCCACCCAGTGGCATTGAAAATAAGATGATTATTTTTAGTGTAACTTTGAGGGCGTGATTAGATTTTCACTCCCCTAGGCTGAGGGGTTTGACGGTATTGCAAACATCATCAAGCATCAATTGCTTTAAGATGGGTATTGCATTACGCCTCGATAGTGGTGCATCGAGGAGACCGAAAGGGCTTATGCGGCTTTTTTACGTGATATGTTGCTTCATACTCTGCACCTGCGCATACCAACGCTAAACCACTGGTCTACGAGCGGTGTCGTGGCCGACTGGCGGATCGACGTAGATTGACTTTTGCTGTATGCCGTGTTTGCAAATATTGTTCTATTGGTGGTATTCGTGGACGGGGCTCACGGAGGGAGTCATTGTCTGTCCATACCAATTAAATTAATTTAATAAAGTAGAATAAGTAGAAAACTGTTAGTTGTAGCTTTGTAATAATCGTAGTTTTTCGTACTAGTGTACAACTGTTATGTGCTAGTCGTATGTCTATCTATGTATGTATTCGTCTGAGTATTTGTGACAGTTGGGTCAGGGAACGGATGCAGCACTAACGTATATGATGGAATAGTGGCTAATACTTCTAGTGATCAACTTGTACATTTGGTTCTATTCATTCGGGAAAGACGGATTGGATAAATTCGGGTACAATGAATTTACCGACGCACGTGAGTCATCTATTCCCGGCTAGCACAGCATGATGAAAGTCTAACAGCATGCAATTGTCGTTAATAATAAATATACAACATTTCCTGGTTTTAGACGAGTTTGATTGCATGTTACATGTGTTTTTCTATTCTACTTCATTAGTCTGTTTCTTTTGTACATCTATTAGTTTGCTTTTCCATTATTTATGTATACCAAAATAGTATTGTTCAATTTATACACTTCTAGTCAAGCTCTTTGAATTTTTTTCTTTATTCGGCATATTATGATTCCTTTTATTAGTATATCTCTACTATACACTATCTATACTTATATAGGTACAAGCGCTCGTGGCCTTCGCGATAACACAGGCCTGGCCACGGGCGCGACCATGCAGTTGCAGTAATCCACCCATACTTGCGCCCGCGATTTCGCCTTCATGAAAACACCCCGGTAGTTAAGTAAACGTGGCATCTTCAAACTTCCAAACGTGGTCTCAAACATTAACCCACCACTCGCGCGATTATGAAACGGTCGCGTCCGAAAGTTTTACCAGTCTGGACTAATGCCTTCAGTTGAACCAATCAAAAAAGTGACGCTCATATTCACTAAACAACACGTTCCATGGTGACATGACCTGGAACTCAAGTTTCCCCATAGGGAAACGGACTACCATCTGTACCATACACTAAAAATTAAGCTTCAAATTCACGGTCCGCGCGCGATCAAACAAAAATACACACTACGTCATTATAAAATCGAAGTTATACACGCGAGCTCACATACACGTGACAAGCACGTTAATATACAAATGCTTGAGCCCTTCGCGACCATCCCCAGCACCTACACCCGCGATCTCGTAAACATGATAACATCCCGGTGATAAAATGAATGTCTCAGCTCCTATAAATTTTCAAACGCGGTCTCAAGCGTGAACCTAAAAACTCCCGCACCAGCACGATCATGAATCGGTCACTTCCGGATGTTTCTATCCTTGATATCAGCAGACTAGGCCCATGCCTTCAATTGGATCAATTAAAAAAAGAAAGCTCTCATATCCACTGGACACCACGTTACATGGCGACATGACCGAGAACTCCAGTGATATGGGGTAACTTACTCTCTGTCAGAATGTGAATTGTACACCGAAAACTAACTATCAGAATGAAGGTCCGCGTGACCATCCAAGAACGCACGCGTATATAGGAACTGCCACACGGTTACAAAATCCAGTCTTGCACACGCGAAGCCACACGAACGCGAGCACACGTGACAAACACGTTAACATACGAACGCTTAAGCCCTTCGCGATTAACGCACATCTACGTTCGCGATCGCGCAAACTTAATAACACGCGATAATAAGGAGAACGTTTTGGCACTTACGAAGTTACCATTACTCTCTGTCCCAATACATTCAGTAGGGCCAATTAAAAAATAAAGCTCATATCCACTAGACCACACGTTCGATGGCGACATCACCGGGAACTCTAGTGATATGGAAGATCTCACTCTCTTTATAGCATCCTAGCCGTACACAAAAAATAAAATATTAGATTCACGGTCCGCGCGCGATTATACAAGAACACACGCGAATATGCGAAAGGCACACGGTTATAAAATATAATTTATACAAGCGAAGTTACATACACGTTAACACACGCGACATACAAACGCACACGCGATCGAACACGTTAACGTACAAATGCTCGAGTCCTTCGCGATGATACACGCGATCGCGAGTCCCTACACCCGCACATACCTGAACCGTACAATGAATATCACATTCAGAATCACGGCCCGCTGCAATTGGCCTTAAGCAATGTTTTAGTGGGCGACATTGCCTGTCTCGTCTGCAAATTGTAGTATGTGATTCTGACGGGGAGCCTTTCCGAGAACCTACAGCTCCAGTAGAACAACTCTCAAAAAAAAAGAATTCCTGGATAATCGAATCCTCGGTTATCATACTATTGTTAGGCAAATAGAAAGAACAATTTTCAAGATAGGTTGAGGTAGAAAAGATTGTCAATTTCCGAATGAATGGTTTGGCAGGCGATTTGCGCAAGAGGGCAATTTTAGTGACATCTGGCACTGTCATGCAAGATGTTTATGTCAACGAATGTTTGCAAAAATGCTTCCTGGCACTACGGAAAAATTACTTAGGAACAATATACCTCAATTATTTGTGGAATTTGCTTTTCGATTTCGTCTCATCAGAATCTAACACTAACTCAGTGACAGGACTAAAAAAACGGAGACATAAGTTGTGTTCCTGAGCAAACTTCTAGTCAAGCGTGATGTCCTGCAAGAAAAGAAGCTCATTTTAAGTAGATGATAACTACTGAAATCGAAGCAGTTGGTTAGACTTAGCAGGCCAATGTAAGATGCACTATGCTATATTTCTCCTTGGTGGAGAACAATTTTGGTAGAAACTATTTTTTCTCCATCCATCATGCATGTATGCAATTGCTGTTAAGGTAGCCAACATATAGAATTGATCTTCTCGATTATAAAAAACTATTTCCAAAATCGTTCTATTTTTATTTTCATAGACCGCAGCCATTATTTTTTTAAATAGTTTATTTGACTGAATCCTGTGCGCGCAATTTTCTACTGCATACGTTTGTCAATCAATATTTTTGCGGAAGGCGAAATTTTTGGAACCAAATTGGACTTCTCAAACAGATTGCACAAAGGTACCACTGCCGAATGCGCGAGAAAGAAACATCCACAGGGCTGTTAGTTATTTTTTAAATGATTTTTCAATAAAAAAAAATAGAAGACATTTTTTTTGTTCGAAAGCCGAAATTACAGTAGATGCTTTTTAGCTACTCTCGTGCAGGGCCTTTCTGGGGTTAGCGTTGTCCCGTAGCGGTTTCATATTCGTACGTCAATAGTGTGTTTCTAGCATTGAGTGTGTGTGGAGCAATGGACAGGAACGAAGGAAAAGCGAGTGCTAGCCAACATGTCTCTACCAAGGAAGAATCGAGACCCACTTCTGCGTTTTTTGACATGAATTTTGTAATAGCGCTTACGGTATTGCACGGCGAGAAATCGTGTAGACGCATCTCGATTCAGACTTTACAGTATGCTTCAAGTTGTGCAACAAACTGAATTGCTGCCAAAACTTATATATTTCCATATAAATCCCAAGCTTTAAGGGATTTATAACAGGTTTAAAAAATGCTTCTCGCTTATCGAAAAGCTGATTTTTGTGAAGTGCTAAACCTGAGACTAAGTTGCCCACAGCAAAAAAAAATTATTTGCTCCAATGACCAAAGTTTCACTACCATCAATTATTTCAGCCAACACTTGCATTTTGGTAGGAATTCCTGTATACTCGAATGCCCGGTAATCATACTATTGTAAGGCATGTAGCATTTCTGTCGCTTACCTCTGTTAAAAAACCGGGTAATATTTAATTTGCGCATTTATCTGTTTGACTGGTTTTTGAAAAAAAAATGAAGGAAGGCTTATGTACAAAACTAAGTGAGATGTAAAAAATCAGTTGCAGGAAAAATCGCATGAAAAAGCTTTGAAAATGAGCGTACAGAGCGACGAGCGATCTTCATCCATTAAGACGAGGCACTGTTGTATAGAATGTATCCACCAGATAGACCCTTTGTGACAGGGCGGCCAAAAAACGTATACCAAAATGAACTCTGCAATGGTTCCGTTGATGAGTTCCATGTCAAAACAACCCACCATGCCCAATTCGAACGAAATCTTTCAATTGTGTTCGGTTTGTGAATCTTCATATGATTCACAGACAACCAGACCATTCTGACTTATGAATATATTTTCAAAGGGACGTATGTGTTCTAGCGTGCTCTACTTTAAAAAGTAGTTCGTGGTGATATTTTTGAAAAAAAAAATGCAGTTGCGCTAGTGCACTGCGTCCTGCGAAATTATCCTTGAATACCAGAAACTGCTCGTTCGAAGGCGACTTCCGAAGGTTACAAATTACAAAAATATCCGTTCATTTTTTTTTGTCGGCGAAAGCTAAAAGATCTTTTAACTGAAATTGCGACATGGAGAAGCCAGTTTAAAAAAATCATAGTTACTGACGAGATTTCTTGCTTTGAACTTTCAAGTTGATCCAAGTCCTAAAACAAAATCTCTGTGCATTTGGAATTATCAGCGTGTTTTCTCAGCAGCCAAAAAGCATCTGCGGAACCTAAAATGAATCTTTTAATTGCTTGGGTTGCGATCAAAAAAAATCTATTCTAAAAATAGAGATGTAATGTCTCTAACTCGAAACTTTTCAGAAGTAATTCTATAACATACCCATTACTATTCTGGACTCATTCCTACTTCTATCAAATGCACAGCATGAAAATCACTGCATCAAAACCAGCCCACGGGGGAACCAGCTAGCTACAGCAACTTGTTGACCGCAATAATTGAACCGAGCGTTTGTTCGCCACAGCACAGAACTAAACGCTAGAAGGTTGTATCTCGCGAACAGCGAAAAACCCACACGCCAAGTGAGCTGTGTATTAGTATAGTAGAGTACAGTACAAGAGTACAAGCACCAGCTGTTTCCCCCGGCCGGCTGGCTGCCTAAAACCCCTCCGGAATCGATCCCAAATGCTCATGAAGCAGCGCTGAATATGTTCAGCAAGTTAACACCGTTCGTAAGCCAAGGCTCTGGTCGAAAAAAAAGGTTTTCCCACGACACGCAAGGGTTGGAAATTCGCACGTGTGAGGTGCATGCGAGATTTATGTTTTTTGTTGTTTTTTTAAGGTGCACGCTATGGTCAAATGAAACATTCTGCATTCATATAAAAGTTTGCTTATAATATTCTTAATGAACTTCAGAATAAACTTAATTTTGAGGACGTTAAATCGTATGACCGATTCTAGGGCTAGAGTGTGTTTGTGTATTTTTGTCACAGCTGAAATCAAAGTTCTTTCCATTAGCGCAGAGGCGGCCTTGAACACAAAATAAATGAATCACCGGTACCAAGGCAACACGGCTACGGGAACTTGTTTTCTCTAGAACATCACACCAAACATGGATGGGTGCGGTGAATACTGGCGCCAGCTGAGTGAGATCGTTTATTCGCAAAATGAGAAGAACCCCACGTTCCAATGTGCTTGAGGAGTCTAAATGGGATATGATGTTCGAGAAAATGACAATACGCCCTGTTGAATTTGCGCGATGACAGCAAATAACACTGTTTACTCAACTTGTTAGCGGCCAGTCGCGAGTTCAAATAATTATTAGACTAAAAGTCACAAGTATACCAATCATCGATTAATAATCTGAATTATAATTTTCTGAAAGAAAACATGAAGAGTTATAGCACGATATGTCACATGAAATACATAACAATTAGGGCTGTTTTGGCCTGACCCAGAAACTAAGTCAGATTCCACACGCAACCGCTGTCAGTTCATACACTTTGACTGCAGTTGGGGTTAGAAACTGACTTGGTTTCGTCTCAAGCAGAAACCACATCAGAATGCTTCGAATTATATCCGTGTCTCAAAGTTGCTAGCAGTAATTTTATCTGTCCTGAATCATCATCCAAGCATGCCTTACTTCTCGTTTAGTTACTGTCAAAGTCGAATCACCCAAAATTCAGATACACGTACAATGAACATCGCCCACTCCAAGGTGGGATAGTAGGCTGCGTCCAATGCTTCCAGGTTTGCTTGATTTCAGATTTTATACTCATTTTCAATCAACTTTTGATTCGCTGCTAGTTTGGATTTGCAGTTATATTTTTATGAAGCATTAGAAGGCGTGTGCGCTAGGGGATGGTTAAGAGTTTTGAATTACTTTTGAAAATTTCTTAACCTCCTGATCTGAAAAAAAATTATACTGTGAGCCGTTTTAATCAAGAGGGTGAATGTTTCGACGTTTGTTTTTAAAAATGGCTGGCTTCCTGGCCCGACTAGCTGCCAAAAATGACAGCGAACGCGCTTTAAGCAACGTTCATATTGCCGCGAGCCAATGTTGCTAACTCGACCTGAAATTTGTCAAATGCAAACAAACTTCATTTTGATGTGCTTAACTGGTACTCAGGTGATGAAAGCGTTCGGATTTTATGGGGAAAAGGCGATGCAAGAAAAAGCATGGTTTCTCATGTTAATAATTAACTATTTTGAATTACACTTTTAAACAGTTCCTGTGAACAGACCTTAAACACTTGAAACGTAGCTAGCGCTACTGGCATTTGGTAGCAGTTTCAGGCAACACACAGTATTCACGGGGCTGGTTTTAATACACAAAATGTGATTTGAGTTCGGTCATTCTAGAAACAAGTTTTCGAAGAAACCCTGCGGGGGGGCTGTAAAAGGATGTAAGTCAAGTTGGTCGGCATCGCTGGATCGTTTCAGGGCTCGACATGTTTCAATATTAACAACAGTTGTGAGTAAATCAATTACACAGCAAAGGTCGGTCGGCGAGCTAGCAACAGCAGCTAAGGAGGAATAGCAACGATTGAACAACACGAACTCGGAGAATATTGGGATATCATAGACTAGAGAAATTTCACCGTAGGTGATCTCTGCGCCACAGTGATAGAAAACTAAATAGCTCACAAAACGGGCACCGGTATCCGGAGAAATTCCGCTATCGGGAAACTCTCAGCACCAGCTAGTAGATAATTAGGAACGAGTATAGCCAAAACAGATAACAAACCCTGGTTCTAAAAAGATGCAAGTAATTATGTTCGGCTTCTCTGGCTTGGATCGCGTCTCGATAGGTGACGATATTTCCACCTGACCTGAGCAGATCAGTTATACCACGAAGACTAGACAGCAAGCGAGAAACAGTTTAAATGTAAAAAAACACCAACGGTTAACACAAAATAAACAGAGCCAGAGCACAATCCCTCCTGAACTAATACTTAGTGTTCTGAGCATTAGTGTTCTGTTTATGATGGCCCAAGCTTTCGGAACCTTCAGAAATTCCGAAAATAACTTTTTTGACAAAAATTTGATGTCCATGTTGAAGTTAAAAAAATAAGATAACTTTGGTTCTCCTCACTCGTATCATCTTTCACTATTTGTTTATAACAGAGTGGCAGATAATTTAGCGACGTTCCAATTTTGTCCATCGCCGGTAATAAAATCAATAAAAAATGTTCATGCTAAATTTCAGTGAAAATGGACCGTAATAACATCTGAAAATGGAGACTTCTGCTCGAGTCGAAGTTACAAAAAGATCAAATGAATGATAACTAGCAGCCACTCGATGTGGTGTGCATTGTCTCAAGCATAACGAATACATTGTTCTTGTTCTTACCGTCATGAGTGAAGTTGACGAAAAAGCGCTGCTCGCCGACCCAACACCGCGGTCGCTGGTATCAAGTTTTGCTCTATACGACCGAGTCTGCGTGATGTGGAATATTTTCTAAAGGTAAAAATGGAGCTTAGGCTTACGGAAGTCAGTATTGATATCATACCACAAGGGTATGGATGCAGACAGTGCCCCCAATATGGAGCACTTAAGAGCCCTAATCGAACACCGGGAAGTTATGCAAGACCAGCATGCATGTTTGCGCTTTATTCGACTTTTGCTAGTCGAATGAGAAGCACGTCGATGTGCGGTCAGACAGTGGAGTACGAAGGTAAACCAAATTTCAGGCTACACATTATTACTTTATTCTTCATTATGACAGACCACTTTATCGAACGAATGTGATTTGCAGTCTCAATAAGGACAGCAAAGTCGAACAGATGTTAGATTCGATCAAACCACGTTTGCTGTAATGCAAAACAGATCTTAAATGCTTTTCTGTCCGTTGAATCACGTGCACGCAGCAGGGATGTCACATTGAAATCTGTGTTTCGGCGAAAAAAAAATCTTTTTACCATCTGTGATGACTTAAACAGGAAAATAAATCTTTGAAAATATGTGGTAAATTTCCAAAAAATCTGTGAAAAATCACAATATTTCCAAAAATCTGTCATCTGTGAAAAAGAATCTGTGATAAAAAATTGTGAAAAAAAGTCTGTGACATTACAGAAACATCTGTGAATATGGTAACCCTGGCACGCAGTTGACTACTGCGTGTACACATCCGTGCCGCCACAGATCCTTCTTTTTTGCTATTCACGATCGGATGTTCTTATTTGCTTCTTGTGCATATGGGTCGCTATTGTCTATTCGTGTCGTGTCAGTGTGCCAACTCATGCGCAGTACTGTCAGAACACAGAGTTACATCTAACACCTCATTCTTGCCAGACTGTGCACATGTTGGACGATTTCCTCTATTGAGTATAGGCAGACTTGTATTGCTTAAGTTTTAGCTCAATTTGAGTGCCTCTCAAATTGATATCAGAGCTGTCCCAAAATTATGTGATGGACATTTGCATCACCGCCGATTATGAGTGGATACCCATTTCTGTCATAGCATGATAAAACCCTTTTGACATCATCAGAAGATGGTGAATGTGCCGAACAATAGACGTATATTCTGTTTATTTTATCAGTCATATTGACATATTGACTATGACAGAACAAATCTCACGAGTTGTAAGGTCGGATAGAGACACTATTCGCAAGTATACATGCACGAGGCATTTAATGATAATTTGTCAAGTCATTGTTGTTGAGAGCCACGAAGACGGGGTTAAAAATGGAAATGTAGTTCTCAAACCAAAGCTGTATAAGCTTTTCTATCCTGCACAAGCCAGAATAAATTGATAGATGGTTTCGCCGTGAGGGAAGGAATGTGTTGGGGAGGGAGTTGTTAATGTAAACCCCAATCTTTTACCCTTCCTTTTTTTGTTATGCAAGATGGGTGAGGGAGGCAGGGATTCTAAGGGAGTCAAAAAAAAAAAACTAAATAACAGCAGAGCGAAATAAAATGTTAAAAAATACACATTTATTGGTAAGCTCTGCTTCAGTCAACCTTCTGATCTCGCTCAAAAAGGAAGCAAAAAATTATTCTTATTGCTATCACTAAAGCAAGCAATGAATTTCTACTGCTTTGTTGCTTATCCACTGCACAAACTGTACAGTATCATCCTCGGACTGCGCAGTGATATCAGAAAACTAAAGAAGCGAAATGTGCCTCTACTACGAAAGCAACCATTGCGACTAACTTTAAGGGGGGGGGGGGGGGGTGACTTATAAGGGTTTCAGCGCAAAACAAACGCTTTTTTGCGATTCTTTTTAGAAATTTGGTTGAAGCAAATTGATCGAAACTTTTCTACATTATATTGCATCATTTCAATAACATTCTGTACCGAGTCGCTTGTCGATATTTTTGCATGAAAAAATTAAAGAATGTTATTGCAATGATGCAATATAATGTAGAAAAGTTTCGATCAATTTGCTTCAACCACATTTCTAGAAAAAATTCACAAAAAAAGTTTTTTTACGCCAAAACCCTTATTTCTACTGTTTTGTTGCTTATCCACTGCACAAACTGTACAGTATCGTTCCTCCGACTGCGCGGTGATATCAGAAAACTACAGAAGCGAAATGTGCCTCCACTACGAGAGTAACCACTGCGACTGATTTTAAGGGGGGTGAAGAGGTGTAAGTTATAAGTATTTCAGCGTAAAAAAACATTTTTTGCGATTCTTTTAAGTAATTTGGGTGAAGCGAATTAACCGTCCAAGATGCCCATTGCTTTATGAAGTTTGCCAATTATCGAGCGTCCTCGGACGAGAGATACTGAAAAATTCATTGAAGCAAATTGGTCTTTCGTAAGTGTCGCTTTCTGATGCGCCCACCTTGGCTAAAGAGCCCGCCTTCTCATTGCCCGCCAACAGAACAATGTGACGGGACCCAAACCAAGGTAAACTGATAAGATTTTTCAGATAAAGCACTCAGATTTTCCCGAGGAAATACGGTGAGTGCTCTCCAAGCTTCGCCGCACGGATAGCCTCAATGGAGCTGACACTGTCCGAAACGATGAAGTAATGGTCTGAGGGTAGGGTGCCAATGATCCCGAGAGTATACTGATTGGCAGCTAATTCTGCGATGGAAATTGAAGCAGAATCATTGAGTTTGAATGAGGCAGCAAGATTTTCGTTGAAGATACCGAAGCCTGTGGACCCGTCGGGAATTGATCCGTCAGTGTAGAACATTTAGCCGCAGTCGACTTTAATGGTATTTATTATAGAAAGTATTTGGGACCACTTGTGGGCGAATGTGATCCGGCATTCTACAAATCTCGTCCTTCATGGATGTGTCGAAAAATACAGTTAGATCAAAAGTATCTAAGAGATGAGCACGGTTGACGTTATACGAAGATGAATTGATATTCTGTGCCATGTAATCGAAGTACAAGGACATGAATCGGGTCTGAGAATTAAGCTCGACAAGCCTTTCGCAATTTGCAATCACTAATGGGTTGAAAATATCGCATCGAATGAGTAGTTTGCTTTTTGACGCCGTAGCATGATTGCTGTTACCCGTCCACCGCAGATCGCTTGTTGGTTGGCCAGAGCCGTCAATATGGGGAATGTGACATCTGAGAGACTCAATCGAATACGAATAAATAGAAGCACCGCCTGTCCGTTTGAATCATTCGTCGCTCGCCTGCCAAACGAGCAACATCATGGCTGTAACGTCCGGGAGGTACAATAAGCGGTTAAACACCGTAAAACATGTTCGAATTTGTACTCGTTTCTTTGCTGTGTGTAAAACTTATTACGCACGCGATTTGAAATGAACGAGTGTAGTACACCCCACTATGATATGGATCATGGTGTGCACTCGATGATTTACAAAAGGTAGCTGATAGGGTGGGTTTGGATTGAGTTCAGCACACTGCACAGGGTGCAACGAGTGTGTGCTGCTTGTTTATTTTTATACTATGTAAATTTCATTTCAAAATGCTTTTGGCGGGGTTGTAATTACCTACGGTAATGCACCCAATGCTGTGCAATCTCACGATGGTCTTTGAATTGTGATGGTACATATGAAATAACCACTACAAAATTACCGTTATTTCATTTCCATTTTCCTCGCATAGTGTTTCAGTAAACTATCTTTCACAGAAGCAGTGCGAGAGAGAGAGCGTTTTGAAGTGATAGCAGATTGAGAACCATTTATTTTGTATTTGTATGGTAAACGAAATATTATCAGTGTTTTGTATACAGGTAGCATGTTATCCTTTTTTAATTTCTCGTTTTTTATGCAAGTTACTACTAACTCGTTGTTTGTAATAGGACGACCGTCATGACCGTATTTATATTGTAAATAAAATGATGGTCAGTTTCCATTCCTCTCAGTAATGATTTCAATGAGTGAGAGAATCAGAAGAGAACCGTCTTACTGTTGTCAATTCATTGGAGCGAGAACCGTAACTCAATAAGCATTGGCTTACTGTTTTGACTGCTAACCGTTTCATTCTCTTTCGTCCAGTAGGTTTGCCATCAGTACCGTAGTGGAGTTCAGCACTGAATGAACCAATTGGCATATACGTTTCATATTTTGAATATAGGTGATGCGTTTTTAGCAGTAAGGATAACGTGCTCTTGGAGGTATTTATAAAGCACGGGCGGACTACACTGGCTTTGCGCTTACTTAAAGGTGGGGGTTAGTTGGAGATTTTGGTGGATGAGGAGATTGAGTTGTTCATTGTTTTTAAATTGCTTGCATATTCCAGATCACTGAATGCGATGGTATTATTTTCGAATTTGATAAATAACGATTGGGATTGTTATTTAGGAAATTTGAAACAAGAATCATCCCAAACGACTTACTTAGAGTTTTCGAAGACAATTTACAGCACAAGTTAGAAGGGAAAAACTTGAGTGTATTCTACTTCATTGCAGTTATGTCTCTGACATTACCCACCCATCTTTTTGTTTTCGTTCTCCATCTAGTACAATTTTTTACTGATCACATAAAGACAAAATTCGTCCCACAGAATCACGTGTATTTTCCAAACGAATCACTAACAGAACTTTCCAAATTTAACCACTAACCCTAAACCAATTTGGTAACCCCAAAAAAGTCTTAGACTTAGAAGATGGTTTTAGGTAAATAATAGAAGAGAATCTCGGGTCGAGCCTAAAAAATTAAAAATCATCGAACCTATCAGAAGCTGCTCATTGGCGTGACTTCCGAAAGGTTGCTTCACCGATTCGTGTCGGATTCGGGATTTCCAAATTTCAAGTCTCGGATTGGGATTCGAACAACTCCACTGTGGATGAACCTCAAAAAGTAGTTTATTTTGACCTTAAATTACATTTAAAACGGAGCACACGTCATTTGGCATAAGTTCGTTTGGCGTTATGTTCATTTGACATAACAGCAAGTGACACATGCTTTCGTTTGGTATAAGTTACGTTCGATATAATTAGAAATATATTAGGTTACGTAAGGTGTCTTTAAGTTTGGTGCTGTTCGACATGGCTCCGCTCCGCCGGACTTAAACCATTTCATAACCTCTATGTTTGAGTAATCCGGACAAACGAGTGTATCGCAGGTTTGCTTGCGAGGGGCCGCCACTTCCGACGGTGGATCTGTGACCACCTCCTCCGGCGGATCTTGGTTTTAGTTATGCAATTCGAAGAACTGCTCATGTTTGAAAGAAGGAAACAACGCATACATTTCTGGCAAACGTACTGGTTGATGTCGATGCCGTGAACAAATGTTGTTCCATAGACGACGGACCCGGTGATGTGGTGATATTGCTCTTAGCCGACAGCAACCGGGAAATCACAACAGCAAACTACAATGATGATGATGACGATTATGATGATGTGCTCAATATTCAGAATCTTTGACGGGACTTTACGTAATACTTTAGTTGGAATTGTGACAATAGTAAAAGTTCTTATAAGTATAGGGTTACCGTCCGTTGCATTTGATTTTATATTATGTTTGAATGAATGTGGTTTTCGGTTTTATGGCATTCGGGTAAATGGTCCATTCTGGCTAATGACATTCCGCCGAACGTCATTCGAAATGACTTTCGGGAGAATGTCATAAATGTTATAAAACCCTGTAATTTTTGCGCACAAATTCGATGTCGAATTAATTATGCCAAACGACCATTACGCCAAATGACCATTATACCAAATGAATTTATGCCATACGACGCGTTCCCTATTTAAAACAAGTGAAGAGGTTCAGATTTATACTCCTGAAACTAGCAACCGACGACGTCGAAAGTGACAAGCAGAACTGATCACCATATGTTCGAATGAGGAAGAAAAACCTGTTGTTAGCCAAAATACGAGACTTTCCTGTTTGACACGTTTTTTGTTGTTTTCTTGGTCAAGGAGAATGTTGCGGACCAAACAAAAGCAAAGCAACCTGTGAGAGTTGTTTTTTTCTGCACGTCGTCCAGCAATGGCGAAGTTACATCATCAAAAGTTGGCGATCGTAGTTCGAATTAGTTGCCTTTTTGGCATATAAACTTGTTATTTAAAAAAATTATACTGAAGCAATTTAAAAAACATTTTTCCCAACCAAATCGGTAACTGACCCTAGTCTTGTCAGTGTGGATTTGATCTGAAAATTAAGCTGAAATTATTCTTAAATTCTTGAAGAGACTTAACAGTTGTCAGCATGAAATTCAATTAACCATAAACTTACTTCAAAGGTAGACTATTTTCATCAATTTTGTAGAAATATTTCTCACACCTTTCAATTATTCTAGCATTCAAGGCTGAAAATGCGAAATTTACATCGTTACATTGTAATCAACAATAATAGCTCATTGTTCTAGTTGGGTATTAGACTGACAACTCTAGAAAATGGTGTTTAAGATTTAAGTTTGTTTCACATTCAAAATAAGTACCTAAAACTAATCTTCAATGACTGATCACAAATGTCAAACCTTGTAAAATATTCAAGGTCTCTTAGAAACATAGCGTCTAGTCATGCGCAACCTACTTTGATCTAGTCTAGTCATTCGACTGATCCAGCCCTGCCCTACCCCACAGAACAAAACATCACTAAAAACAAAACTCTACTCACCAACTGCACCACCTTCAAAATCCCCGGAATCGACTGGAAGTACTGCACATTGAACTTGATCCAATTGAGACTATTGTCCGGTTTGGCCTGTGTCTGGTGAGCTGCATTGGAACCAGGAGCCGCCTGCGACTGTTCAACCGTTACCACGGTTTCTGTCATCATGGTTTACTGTTGTTTTTGTTGTTACTGTTGTTTGAGCTTGCCGACTCCCTTACACACGCGCGCGCGCTCTCGGACCCAAGAAAAGGTCTCACCGCACACAGTCGCTTGACCACAAAACTTTCTCCGCACACTAGACCACCACCACCGCCACGGTGTGACACTTCGTCTTCTTTTTCTTCTTCAATTTCAACTATGGTCCTCCTCGGTCCTCCCGACACCCCCGCCTGCACCAGTCAGAGACTGCTGCGTTGCTCGGTCTATTTTTGAAGCGTAGTTGTACGCACCCAAAAACAAGAGAAGCGTGACACGGATGGATAGAATACTACCGCACACACTATCCGTCCTATCGTCGTCGAATTCGACAGGGAATGTGATCGCACCCGGATACTTTTTCGCTAGCAGCGCGCGACACTCGAAATAACTTACTTAGAGCTCTCTGGTTCTGGTGACACCCTTGCCACAGCAAACTTCCAACTAACCCAACTTAGACACCCGACTGAATTATCAACTTTGATTAAATATGCATTTTCTCCTCGCGCACTTTTTTGCTCTGTTTCGTTCGAACACTAAAAAATAAAAGATACCTTACAACCACGAACGGGTCGTATAGATAGTAGCACACAAAAAAAAAACAGGTGTGTGCTGTAAGGTATTTTTGTCTTCTTTGCACACCGGAACAGGCGACCAGTTTCTTCTCGCTCTCTCTCTCTCTCTCGCTCGTAAGTCTTTTTCTGGATTCGGAACTTGTTACCTGCCGCTGCTAGTGCTGCTACTTGACAAATTCCAACAAACTCAAAAGGTAATGCGCGACGTCGTCACACGGTTCCGACTTCCATTCGCGGGGATCGTACATTCGATACTGGTGGCGGTCTGGTCTTGCCTGCTAGGCGATAGTATCAGAGAGGGAACTAGGCTTAAGTTGCATCGTCGCTTCGCTCTCTCGCGGGGTCGAATCGGGACCGGTCTCGTCTAAACTCTCTCTGTTTTGAAGCTGGTTACTCTGCGCACTGGAACTAGGACCAGGGATGCCACGTTGGAATTTTCGTTGCAGTTCAATGAATATTTTTACCATCTGTGATGCCTGAAATAGAAAACAAATCTGTTAAAATCTGTGGAAATATATGCTTAATTACAAAGTTCTGTAGAAATCTGAGTTATTCTTAAAAACGTGTCAAATTCAGTCATTTGTGAAAAAGTGTCTGTATCTAAAAACAGGTAAATAAATTTGAAATAATACCGGGAAAAAATCTGTGAATATGGTAACCCTGACTACGAGCTGTTTGGTACAGAAAACGTGTAGCCTCTCCTCACGTAAACGTAAACGTTCACCGAGAGAATCAGTCTCTCTCAGACTCTAGATGAAATGGTCAAAGGTACTGAGAAAAAAGAATGGCCAAGAAAGTTTTAAATTAGTTACGAAATTTACGTTTCGACTTCGTCTCATCAGAATCCGACACTAACTTAGTGACAGGACTAACGCCTAGTCCTACGTGATGTCCCGCAAGAAAGCCAAACCAAGTTTCGATTTGCTTAATTTTCATCAGCTTCATCAGGGGCCCTATTCTCACAGTCACGTCACTTAGTGACTAGAGCAAAATTTCCTTCTACTCACTAAGTGACGTGACTGTGAGAATAGGGCCCCAGAGCTCCTTTTCTTACGGAACATCACACAGGACTAGGAGTTAGTGTCCTGTCACTAGGTTAGTGTCGAATTCTGATGAGACGGTTTACACTAGTTTGACCTTGCAAGATCTGAGCTATTTTGTTGAAGCTAATAATGCTGGGTTTGCTGCTCTTGAAAACTATATAAGCACAGTAGCTACACGAATAACCTCCTAATTACCGAATTACGATATGGTAGTCGTTGCTTAGCTGTTCCAACAGAAAATTGCTAGTACAGCTAATTAGTTAATTTTTACATCAACAGCTGACAGAAAAGTGGTTGTATTCGAAACCTGTAAATTACCTGGAAATAAAGACCGCAAATAGGAAACAGCTGATATTCAGTTGATCTCGAATGAAGAAAATGCTTCTGACTACCACTTCTCGAGATGCTCCAAAGTTCACACAACGTGGGTCGTTGTCATTTGTAACGGTGTGCACATTGTCTCCCGAACTATCGCGAAAACTAGTTGAACATTCCGCAGTTAGCAGGTGTCATAGCTACGCTCCAGTTGTGGGTAAAGTGGTTCTTTCTCGTCCTCAGAACATCCTTCATGTAGGCAGTGCACGTGGATGATGCTGTAGTTGAAGAATTGTTCTTTGATCCACTCTACACACATCTTCTCGATGATCGCCTGCCATTTACTTACAAATTGGCGCATTATGCCTAACACTGTAAAGCCGTATGCTATAGTTA
The DNA here is from genome assembly GCF_030247195.1 of Topomyia yanbarensis. NCBI lineage: Eukaryota > Metazoa > Arthropoda > Insecta > Diptera > Culicidae > Topomyia > Topomyia yanbarensis. The sequence continues at coordinate 200,507,231 of NC_080670.1, read as the reverse complement.
TTTGTAAGGAAAGAAATGCTTAACTGTAACAAGTCATTGAATTTACAATTCGAGTCTGCCTCTTGGCTTAGGCACCAGATTGGCGATAATTCAAAAGAATGGTACTTGTTGTAGCACGAGAGTTATATGGGTTTCGTGTAATAGAGTTCGAATTAGTACTGAGGTTGATGTTGATAGGGGCTAGTGAGAACAACAGAAGAAAGAGGAGTGGGTATTAAATTTGGATATTATTAGCATTTCAAAAGGGGTAAGATCGCTGATGGCCTGCTGCTCATCTCAAACCCGGAGGTTGGTCTTACGGAAAACGTTAGGCTAAGATCTGGAACCAAACTATTCTGCGCACGACCAGACAACATGCTTGATGTCGCGATAACCGCCATAACAAGCGCAAAGACCGCTTTCCTTAAACTCAGTACGTTGGAGATGCGTACAAGTTCACGTACAATGATTGGAAATGAGCTATGACATCACCCGAATGGAGTCCCGACGCATATTCAACAAAAGTTTCATTGATATCTTTGGGATAGCGAAATGTACCCTTACTTTTTATTGCTTCATTAGGTTTGCCTTAGCCAATGCGTTCACCTTCTCAGTACCCGGAATGGAGCAACGTAAAGGAACTCGAACTTCTCTGATAAAGCACCCATAACACCCGTGCTGTTGTCCAATGTTCTTGCATATGCTTTTCGAACAACAAATTTAGGAAAACAAATATTTTATACTGGTTAAATTGAGTCAAAAGCCTCCCTTATATCCAAGAGTTCAATCGGCCGATACGAGTTGTGATCAAAGGCCTGGTCTCGCTGGTTTTGAAATGGGTCATAGCCTCACTTGCCTCCAGTCATGAGGGACAATATTACCCTCTATTTTGTTCAATAGTTTAGCACGGTGAACCCATTTTTTCGCTGCGATTTGCTCAATCTTTTCTTTTTAAATTTTTAAATCGAAAATCATGCGAAGTGAATTTGGTAAAAGGTAAGGTGCTTGAGGCGACAAACCTTGTCCTTTATGAGAACATCGACAGTTAAACCCGCATTGCTGGTCACACCGTCGATCTCCACGTCACGTGAAGAAATGTAGACACGATACTCAATCGTGAAGTTGATTGGACCTTTTAAACCTCAGCTCCTGCGAAACAATCCTTGTAGTTAATGGCTCATTTGTAGACCAAAAATGTTTCCCGCCCTCCCCCTCCCCCCAAGGTCAAACCGAATCATCCTGGCAGACGAGGGGGGGCATCTTCTATCATCTGATATATTGGTAATCAGACGTTCCTTATTCCCATACACATGTGTTATGGATTTCGTCTTCCGCCGTGAATAAGATTATATCTTAGGAATGATTGATAAGAATCGACAGTTGGACTGTTTTGTGGGCTATGAATTCTCTCATAAAAATCGTCAAACTGTATTTTCTAAGCTAATGCTTCGGTTCGCGAAACGGCCGTCGTTTACGATGATCTCTGCAAAAGATGAGTTGATTTGACTACTAATTGACACGTACAATGAACGTAGCCTTATCATAATTCAGCCTCACCACTCTAATGGTCAAAACCCGGGACCGTAAGCTGTATGACCACCTGACTGACGAAACTCGATGGATGTTTTATGCAGTGGCGGGCTTCAAATTTCACACGGCTTCCGCTACGGGGTGAGCTTTGCTGACCGATTCAAGTTTACTTCCGCTAAAATTTCTGATTTGGCAAGATATCCGTTCCTGTGGAAAGAAAACCAGCTTTTAGCGACGGATAAGATTCTGAATTCGGAGCTGTACAAAAAAGAAGTGTCTCAAAAACGGAGTTTACGCTTCATTTTGACGGTGAAGTGTACGGCAGCAAATTGGTATACTGTGTTGCGTTTCGGCTTCGCCTCATCAGAAACCAACACTAACTTATTGTCGGAATAGATTAGGATTCCGAACCGGTTCCGGAATAGGTTTGACGGTTAGTTGGTGTGGCGGCGCTAGTGTTTTAGCGTATATCGATTCAAATGTTTACACAAGTTTTTTTTTAATATATTTGTTCGATCATGGATGTCCGTTCTCTGTGATACAGTGGACAGTTGAGCTGAAAAGACCAAATGTTCGTGTCAATTGCTATGGGCCGTGTTCGCAGACATTGTTCCACAGTTTAATGGCAGCGTTACTGGACAAGGTTCACAGTAGGGGTAATTGTGCGTCAATTTGTCGACCGACTTCGTCTTCGTGCACAGGTTAATTAACAAAATGTAAAAGTAGAAGCCTATTAGAGGTAGTGTAGTAATAATTGTAGTTTTTATTACTAGTGCACAATTGTTATGTGCCAGTCGTATGTCTATCTGTATATGTGTTCGTCTGAGTATTTGTGATAGCTTGGGCAGGAAATAGATGCAGAACTGGCGTCTATGATGGGCAATTTATTGACTCGCGTGCATTTTTTTTCCTTCCTGGGAATCACTTTTTCCAGTGTTCAATTCGAGCATTCGATTCGATTCAGTCGAAAAGATAGAATTGGATAAATTAAGATACGATTAATTTACCGCGTACCAAAAATAATACTGGTCATTTTATACGCTTTTACTTAATCTCTTTGCATCTTTTTTCGTTCAATCGGGCGTTATTTTTCCTTTCATTACCATATCCTAAATTAGATTCATGCTAACACTCACAATCTCTCCCATTCCAAACGTACAAACGCTCGCGACCTTCACGATAACACAAACCTGGTCACAAGCGTAAACATGCAATTGAAATCATCCACACATGCTTATGGCTGCGATCTCGCCAACTTTAACACACTCCGGTAATTGAGTGAACGTTTGAGTACCTATCAATTGGTCACGTCCGGGGAAGTCTGCAACCACGGTCCTTGCAGCCTGGGTTCATGCCTTCAGTTGGACCAATCAAAAATGACGCTCATGTTCACTAGACAACACGTTCCATGGCGACATGACCGGTGATATGGGGAAACTTACTTTCTTCTAGCATCTGTACCATACACTAAAAATTTCTTTTGTACATAATAAGAGAAAATTAAAGATTTTGATATGATAAGATATGAAAAGTAAAACTTTCATTAATCTTCAGGGCATCAATCGGTTTTTGCTTAATAACTTTTTCCACAAGTATCATATCGTTTCGTGGTCTTCTAGACTTTGTATTCTTGACGAATTTCCTATAAAAATCAGGCATCGATTTATTTTTAGGAGGTAACAGGCGACTCTTGGAAGAATTAATTTGTAAAAGACGTTTTCTCCATGCGAAAGCCTATATAAACTTTAAACCGTGGGCGCAAAAATGTAGTTTCACCGATCGAACTAAAAAGTTGCAGAGTTGTTCTGGGAGCTAAATGGGATCCAAAAAGATACACGGAGCGAAATTTTATTTATTGAACGTACAGTCGGTCGAGCCATCGCGATAATACAAAACAGGCAGCAACTAGCTACGCGAACATGCAAACGAACTCATCCACACATGGCTGCATCCACGGCCTCACAAACAGTTTACCCGGGACCCGTGATCCGGGAAGTTCACGCGACAAGTTACCGACACGAGCATGCATACATACAAAAGCACAGACACGCACACATTCATTAAAATACTCGACTGGCGATCGGGCCAAATAAATTTCAAACGATGAATTTATCATTTCTACGCTGGCCTTGTTTCTGCGTTACCCATGTTCAAGGCACCATAGTCGAGTCCTTCAGGTTAAGAAATGTATGGAACACACTAACCTGCATCCTCGGCTCTAGATGCCTAGAAAGGCAAAAAACTTATTTATTGCATTGAAGGAGCTCACACTATCGCTCCTTGTTAAACGTGTAACCGCTGCAAGCATTCGGCTTCTAGCCTGGTCTTGTGTGAATTCCGCAGACCGCCAGAAAATGATCAGAGTCGACGTTCGGTTCTCAGAAGGTACTGATATCAATGACATCGGCGAAATATTGACCCCCATTCAAATCGTGACCGGTCTACTAGATGATTTGGATTTAAATCATGGTTTGTGCCTGTGATCTTAGTTGGAATTGGATAATGGATTATCGTGTTGGTCGTTTATGGGCACGTAGATGCTGATCAAGCTATAATTGAAGAACTTGCCCATTATCCTCAAAACCCATCATCTCATGTTAGTATAAAAATCTTGAAATGTCAAGCACAAGTATACCTGACCAACCACGAAATTCAGATTTCAATTCGGTATTTTGTTTGGCAATATCTCCAACGGTTGTCGAATCCCCACGGTTGCCGTACGGTAAACGCAGCTCAGATGCAGAATGTAGTTAAATTTTGGTATTTTGTCCTCGGCTGCTTTACGAGCAACCCATTAGCCTCCTGCATCTGTACCACGAAAAGTGAGAATTTTAAGGAATTTCCCTATTTACCCTGACTCAAGATTAATCCATATTTAAAAATATTCCGCGACCAATAAGATTTTTTTTTAGATTTGTTTGGGTATTCACGATGTGGATCATTTACTGAAGGTGAAAATGGAGCTTAGGCTTTCAGAAGTCGCCTCTATCTAGTTCGACCATGTTATGCATTCAGTGCTTGTAACGCTTAGCGCATTGGTCCAGGCGACAACATTCTGTAAGCATAACAACTTAAACACAAGATAGTGTGTGACAGTGCTAAAATCAATATCTCGTGTATATGGACTATGAGAAAATGGAAGTTTGACCACATGGCACCGCCTACTTGTAAAGTGACCATTAAAAAATGCATGTCGCAGGTATTTCAAATGACGTTTATATGGTGACAGTATTTCCCCACTGGGTGAAAAGTCTTCACGGGCAAATGCAAGTAGCACGCACGAGATCTGGCGGATCATAAATACTCAGTCTGGTTTCTCATCTTGCTCAATTCAGAAGCTACAAATCGCTCCGCAGCCAAAGCAGGGCATGCGATCAAATTTACCCGTGCGCAGACATTTTCAAAAGCAGAACATTTTAAAACACGTCGTCAAATGTAATGACATTTTGTACAGAATCCCAGCATATAGAGACAATGACACAATTGAAGTAAAACTACATGACTTTGGTCGGAAATGACTGGGCAGTGCGTAAGCCTCTTGTACCTGAAGGCATAAAATAGACCCCACTTGCGGTCCTTAGCTTCCTGCCTAGTAACTCCTAGCCCTGGCCTCGTCGTGGCGTCGACTGGGATACGAGTAACCTTAGTGAAGAGCGGGTAACCAACCCCGGTGGGAACTTTGGTCGTATGCTGGCAGGGAAGGGGGGGTTACCCTTCTTCGGAAGGTGTAAAGCTGTCCTGGTGCCCAGGTGGGACCTTAAGCAGTCCTGGCACGATGGCCCACCGGCGAGACAGGTGGTTGGCGTAGGCCCAATAAGCCGTCCCTTAAAAAAAACCCACATAACGAACAATACAGAAGAGAATACGACCCAGAACAATCGGCAACGACCCAGGCGACGAATAAAGGATCACGATTGGAAACTCGGAACATGGAACTGCAGATCGCTCGGCTTCGCAGGATGTGACAGGATAATCTACGACGAGCTACACCCCCGCAACTTCGATATCGTGGCGCTGCAGGAACTTTGCTGGACGGGACAGAAGGTGTGGAAAAGCGGGCATCGAGCGGCTACCTTCTACCAGAGCTGTGGTACAACCAACGAGCTGGGAACCGGCTTCATAGTGCTGGGCAAGATGCGCCAACGTGTGATCGGGTGGCAGCTGATCAACGCAAGGATGTGCAAGTTGAGGATCAAAGGCCGTTTCTTCAACTACAGCATCATCAACGTGCACTGCCCAAACGAAGGGAGACCCGACGACGAGAAAAAAGCGTTCTACATGCAGCTGGAGCAGACATACGACGGTTGCCCTCTGCGAGACGTGAAAATTGTCATCGGCGACATAAACGCATAGGTAGGAAGGGAGGCAATGTACAGACCGGTGATCGGGCCTAACAGCCTGCATTCCGTATCAAATGACAACGGCCAACGATGTGTGAACTTCGCAGCCTCCCGTGGAATGGTAATCCGAAGCACCTTCTTCCCTCGCAAAGATATCCACAAAGTCACCTGGAGATCACCGGACCAAGTAACAAAAAACCAAATCGACCACGTTCTAATCGACGGTAGATTCTTCTCGGACATCACAAACGTCCGCACTTATCGCAGTGCGAATATAGATTCGGACCACCACCTGGTTGCAGTATGCTTGCGCTCAAAACTTTCGACAGTGCATAGCTCTCGTCGAAGCCGAACGCCGCGGCTAAACATCGAGCGGCTACAAGATGGCAGAGTGGCTCAAGAATACGCGCAGCAGTTGGAAGTGGCACTACCAACGGAAGAGCAGCTAGGCGCAGTTGCCCTTGAAGATGGCTGGAGAGATATCCGATCTGCCATAGGTAGCACCGCAGCCACTGCACTAGGTACGGTGGGCCCGGACCGAAGAAGCGACTGGTACGACGGCGAATGCGAGCAGTTAGTCGAAGAGAAGAATGCAGCATGGGCGAGAATGCTGCAACACCGCACGAGGGCGAACGAGGCGCAATATAAACAGGCACGGAACAGGCAGAACTCGGTTTTCCGGACCAAAAAGCGCCAGCAGGAAGACCGAGATCGCGAAGCGATGGAGCACCTGTACCGCGCTAAAGACACACGGAAATTCTACGAGAAGTTGCACCGCTCGCGCAGGGGCCACGTACCACAGGCCGACATGTGCAGAGATACAAACGGGAATCTTCTCACGGACCAGTGTGAGGTGATCTAGAGGTGGCGGCAGCACTACGAAGAACACCTGAACGGCGATGCAGCAGACGACGAGGATGGCACGGTAACGCACCTGGGAGCACGCGCGGAAGACATTACACTACCGGCTCCGGATCTCCAAGAAATCCAGGAGGAGATCAGCCGGCTCAAAAACAATAAAGCCGCTGGGGTTGACCAAATACCAAGCGAGCTACTAAAACACGGTGGCGAGCCACTGGCTAAAGCGCTGCACTGGGTGATTACCAAGATTTGGGAGGAGGAGATTTTACCGAAGGAGTGGATGGAAGGTGTCGTGTGTCCTATCTACAAAAAGGGCGACAAGCTGGATTGCTGTAATTACCGAGCAATCACCCTGCTGAACGCCGCCTACAAGGTACTCTCCCAAATACTATGCCGTCGACTAGCACCAATTGCAAGAGAGTTCGTGGGGCAGTACCAGGCGGGTTTCATGAGCGAACGATCTACCACGGACCAGGTGTTCGCTCTTCGTCAAGTACTGCAAAAATGCCGCGAGTACAAAGTGCCCACACATCATTTGTTCATCGACTTCAAAGCCGCATACGACACTATCGATCGAGATCAGCTATGGCAGATTATGCACGAGTACGGATTCCCGGACAAATTGACGCGATTAGTGAAGGCGACGATGGATCGGGTGATGTGCGTAGTACGTGTCTCAGGGACGCTCTCGAGTCCCTTCGAATCACGCAGATGGTTACGGCAAGGCGATGGTCTCTCGTATCTGTTATTCAACATCGTGCTGGAAGGTGTAATAAGAAGAGCAGGGATCGACACGAGTGGTACGATTTTCACAAAGTCCGTTCAGCTACTTGGCTTCGCCGATGACGTTGATATTATTGCACGAAACTTTGAGAAGATGGAGGAAGCCTACATCAGACTGAAAAGAGAAGCCAAGCGCGTCGGACTTGCCATCAACACGTCGAAGACAAAGTACATGATAGGAAGAGGTTCACGAGAAGAGAATGAGAACCGCCCGCTTCGAGTTTGCATCGGTGGCGACGAAATCGAGGTGGTTGAAGAGTTCGTGTACTTGGGCTCACTGGTGACCGCCGACAATGATACCAGCAGAGAGATTCGTAGGCGCATCGTGGCAGGAAATCGTGCTTACTTTGGCCTCCGCAAGACACTTCGGTCGAACAGAGTTCGCCATCGTACGAAGTTGACCATCTACAAGACGCTGATTAGACCGGTAGTTCTCTACGGGCACGAGACCTGGACCATGCTCGTGGAGGACCAACGCGCACTTGGTGTCTTCGAACGGAAAGTGCTGCGTACCATCTACGGTGGAGTGCAGATGGAAGACGGCACATGGAGACGGCGAATGAACCATGAGTTGCATCAGCTGTTGGGGGAGCCGCCCATCTGTCATACCGCGAAAATCGGACGACTACGGTGGGCCGGGCACGTAGCCAGAATGTCGGACAATAGCCCGGTGAAAACGGTTCTCAATTGCAATCCGACCGGTACAAGAAGACGTGGCGCGCAGCGAGCACGATGGATCGACCAGGTGGAAGACGATTTGCGGACCCTTCGCAGACTGCGTGGCTGGCGACGAGCGGCCATGGACCGAGTGGAATGGAGGAATCTTTTGTATACGGCACAGGCCACTTCGGCCTTAATCTGTTAATAAATAAAAAAACATAACCTGGCACCGCGTTTTAATGCTGGCATTATCAAACAACACGAATCAAATTACGGAGAAGTGGATACCGTTAAGAAAGATACTTGGAGTAACTCCTGTCCAGGTCTTCACAATGACATTCGTGTGTGAGGAATGCGTCCGACAAAATCTATTCCCTCCTACCTGACCATACAATGCAAATCAGTTCAAGATGGTGCATATACTCAGTGAACATTGGTCACGCACTCAGGGCAGATTCCTACGTGCCTTGCTCAAAGGCTGCTAAGGAAGTTCCATCTGTTACGACCAAGACCAAGAACGATTACAGTAAAATTCCTCCAAATCAGCAACCAATACCACCAATAAAGAATCAAATGTCGATGAAGACGGATTTACAACAGCGACCCGTAAGCACAACAAATAAATAAAAACATCCGACCATGAGCAACATGATTCCAGTACTAATGACGATATGGACATGAACGAAACAGCGAGAGAAGGCAGATCGAATAACCCCCAAGTTTGCGGCAGACAACGCAACTAATGTTTCACAGCCAAGGAAGACGATCTCAAGACGCAGTAGCGTCAAAAAAATTCCGACGGACAGGAATTTTTAAAGCAAATTTGTATTTTTACATATTGAAAAAGTCATAAAAGACCCACGGCTCAGTTAGATTTCCGTAGAAAATTTCCATATATTTCATCTACGGATCCGTAGATCCGTAGAAAACCTTCTAATCTGTGGATCTACGGAGATTTCCGTAGAGCTGCCATCGCTGCAACTTATTCTCCACAGCGAGAATGGGTAGTGTTTATGGACCCTTGCCTGAAAACGTGAGATGCTTTTTCACGATTAGCATTACCCATTTGATAATTTGGCACTTTTTCACTTTGTAGAGTGCAACGATTATAGTGATAGCAAGCATACTGTCCGATAAAGGCCAAATTTTGAAGCACATTTTGATTCCAATGGAAGCCGCAAGCACGTTTTTCAAACGTTAGTAACTTTCATTGTACTGAATGGAATTACACGATAGAATGCACCCATTGCGTATTAAATTTCAAAGCATGCATGATTTTTAGAAATAAAGCAAAAGCTGTCCGTATTGTACTATTCGTTGTTTGCTTAGCGAACAAGCAACACGTGGACTCTATTTAACATGCAGAAGAAGACAATCTGACTTTTCGTCACCCGTATATAGTTGCGCATGTATTTTTGTGCTTCATTCATCGTTCGCTAGTCGAATGAGAAGCATGTGGTTACGCGGTCATATTTTTGTGAACAAATGTAATTTGCATTCTTAATAATGATAGCTAAATCAAACGGGTGTCAGATTTGATCGATCCACATTCGTTCAAAACATCAGTCCCGCGTAATGCAGAATAAGACTGATTTTTTTTTTTTTGGTGCGCTATTTTAAGATCAAATCCCAATATTTAGTATTCCAAGGGGGTTTGGTAACAAAGTAGTTTTACTGGGTCGATTACCGACGGGTTCGCTGTTCATAGCAAACTAAATCATTAAAACTTAATGTTTAGCTTCGGGCGGGTATTTTATCAATCGCTTTTTACATTATGTCATCAATAATTTGGCAATAGTATTGCTCGTTGAAGGGTGACTATTAACTTCAATTGTCAGCCCTGAGTGCAGTGTCGACGTACCGTTTCTGTCCCAGACATTACATTTTGGATTAAGCAACTATGTGATGATCAAGTCGGCCCGCCCCGATACTGATGAGACAGGGTCAAAACGCAAAATCATAGATCAAATGCCCTTCCCGTTTCAGTTTATCCATTTTCCTAATTTTCAAAAATGGTTTTTTTTTTTCATTTTTCCAACGTTTCGATTTTAAAATATCATTTTTTCATTCCATTTTTAGTTTCATGAATCAGTATTTTTCATTTTCATATTTCATTTTTCTAATCAGTCAATGTTTTTATTGTTTTGTATTCGAGTTTTCAAACTATTATTTTTTTGTTGTTTCTGGATGTCAACTTTTTTATTAATTTTTCAGTCCAACTTTTTCTAATATTTGGTTTGTTGGATTTTTGTATTTCGTTTTCTTTTATTCTCAAAGTTTCAATTTTCAATTAACTTAATTTTGCTGAAATTTAGCAATTTCTAGTTCTAGTAGTTGACTTTCCAAATTTGTCAGTTTCTTTCTGCGTTTCATAAAAGTCACAAAAGATTAAATGTAAGTGGTCGCAGTGCCAAAGTTCCCCTCTATCGTAAAAATACATCCAACTGACAAATCGGAACTTTCGGATAATTGATTTGAAGTTATAATTTAATTTACTTTATTGTACAATAAATTGGGCTTAGTAACAACGCTTCTTTGACTTGCTTTGTTATTTCTCATATCATATTCTCATCTTCTCCCGTGTTGTGTTTTGTTTTTCACTTACTGGTTTAGCTCGATCCCCGTTCTAGTGATTATTTAAATCTTAAGGTAAATTTAACTGTTTAATTTACCCCGCGCTTACTTTTTATGTTTAGCTTTTTTTTTCTTATTTTTTTTTCAACCGGCAAACACGCGCTTAGATTCCAGTAAATTGATGATGTTGCTGTATTAGTTTTCCCACTCACACACTGAGTCTAGCCGATCGATCGATTAAAGGTTAAGTTATGTTAAGGTAGCAATAATAGTTCACAAAATATATCCCCACATATTCTTGACGCGGTAGTAGGTGTGTAATAATAATTGTTAACCACTCCCCCTCTTAAGCAGGCCGCCGTTCCGAGTTAATTTCAAGTTCAGCATTTCACTACTCACTACTGGTTTTTTTTCTCGTCTTTTTTGCTTCGCTCTAATAATGCGCATATACGTGAGAACGGTTGCTTTTTGCAGGGTTTCGTGGCTTTATCTAGTTACGGAATGTTTTTTTAACACTGGCGGTTTACTATTTAGATTTATCGTCTTATTAGAAAAAAAATGTTACAGCTGGTAAACATCGCGGGATTATCTTTTTTTGTTTTGTTTGTTTGTAATTTGTATTGTTTCCTTTGCTGCTAGCGGCTTTGTTTTTAAGCGTTATTTAGGGGATGTTTTTACATTCTCTTTTAGCGATTTTCTTTTATATTTACGATACTTGTGACTGTTGTGTTAAAAATGCGCAGATTAGAAATTATTGTGAGCATATGATGATTTTCCTTCTGTCCGTCTGTGTGATTAAAATTTCAACTTTTTCTTTTAATTTTAAGCTGATAGTTGATAAAATAATGCCATTTTATTTAAAGAGGTGCTTCGGGTTTTACTTATTTTACCTACTAGCTTTTACTCTTTTACTTCTGTTTTTAATATTAACTGTAAAGTTTTATTTTTCTCATTTTGCAACGGTGCGCACTTTCAGCTACATTGCAGGATTTTACTAACGGTAGCGTGTGAAGTGTACAAAACAATCGCAGAAAAATAGCGTGCGTACTTCAAGCCTGTTTTTGATCTTTCTTCCACCATCGTCGTTTTCATCAATAAAACTAGCTAAGTTTCCACATCAAAATTGTTAATTTTTGGGATTTAATCTAAATTCACTCGTCTAAATTTACACCAACACCGACTTAAATTCTAGTGAAGTGACTAACGAATAAAACTAGTAATGCTTATCGAAAATTAAGTACTTGTTTACATGTTTTCGTGTACCACATTTCCAACATTTAACAGAAGAGGAAAAAAAACATTCTCTCTATCTCTCTCTCTATTCAGTCTAGGAAAAAAAACCATAACGTTAAGCCCCAAGAAAAAGCAGGGTGGGATTTTGAATTTTAATTCTATGCAAACCTGTGCGCGGTTATGAGCATTTCGTTTCGTTTTTTTTAATTTTAATTTTCATTCGGGGGCCGGAATGTTTCGAATTAGCACAGTAAAATTTGGACGAAATCTGGTAAAAATTAAGCAATCTTAACAAGAGGGGGGACTAGTAGTCTTTCTTTTAAGTACATAATATAGCTTCCAAGTATAAAAAAGTAAAGTCACCACAGCAGAATGATGTCAGAGCCTGCTTTGCTCGACGTAATCAAACCAACTAGCAAAGGACGATAAATTTTCGCATGGCGGCGCGTACACACAGAGAACACACTTTGAGCAACTATAATAATTGTGGTGGTGGTGGTGTCAGGTTCGTTGATGTTAGTCTTGTGTGTGTGACACAGTGAAAACCAAACTCTAGCAGATTTGGACGGAAGATTATACGCTCCCATAATTTTGAATTAAGAAAAAAACATGGATGCAAAGGCAGGGTAAACAGAAAATTCTCAAAAATGCTTGGCACGTGAATAGTTGTTCCAGGTGCGTCTTGTCTCGCTCCTATCATATGTGTATACTAGTTTATGTTGCTTTCTAGCGTATTTTCAAAAAAAAAAACAAATCCAACGAAAAATTTAGTAGCAGTGGTTTTTAAAAAGTGCTACGGTAAAGTGCTCGATTTATTTTTTGTCGTTAAATATTAAGATTAATGTAAATATTTGCGGACGGATAACCTTCAGAAGTACTTTAAACTGGTTTATTTTAATTATTTTTTTTTTGAATTTACTGTTTACAACACTGGCAAGGCTCTAAACCTCTAAAGTTCCGTTTGTTCGTCCTTTGATTATTATTCCTCCAGTTTTTAAAAATTTTACATTTGGCATACGTGGTTTTTTCAGCACTCTCCCCGTCTCTCCCTCGACTACCCCTCAATCTAGTAAAATTGTGGTGGTTTTAGCTCGATTCTCTTCGAACCGGATAAATGCGTTTAAAAAGGAATGTTCTGTGTTGACCGTCGGACAGCTGACTTTTTGAGCTGTGATCATGAATACATCGAATTTGGCATCGTTTCCAGCGCAATCGCTTCGTTTTAAGCTGTCTCTAACCGTTAAAGTATTTTTTTTTTGCGGCTCACAATGATACATGTATGTGTTTGTTTGCGTGCTCATCTGTGCGAACAATTTTCCGTTTCCGTCGATAAAGTAGATTTTGCTCTTACTGGCTAACATGTTTGCTTTATTATTTACTACTTTGTGTCGAAGCATGCCGTTTTTTTGTAGCCTACTGAACATTTGTTTCCCCTTGCCCCCTATTTATTCTCCTCTCACAACAATGCGAAAAAGCTGAGCATTTTCGCTGATTTTTTTAAACCGTTAAAAGCTTGTCTCTAGCACAATGTTACGCAGTTTGAAGCGTAGATTTTCTTTATAGATAATAAGTAACAATTTTATTCCCTCCCCTTCCCCTCATACTCTCTCTCTCGTTCCACTAACGAGGATTTGGCCACTTTTCCAACTTTGACTGATTGATTAAAAACTCTCTAACTATCTAATAGTACACGTTGTTGACACTTACCACACCGAGGACGCGGAGGCCTACTGTACCTACTTAGTACACCGTCACGTCGGAACTGCTGCTGCCGGCACTACTGCGACGACGATGATGACGAGTGGCCGACGACAAATTTCGATGCGACAACGACGATGACGACGTCGACGACTGTGGCTGTTGTCGGTATTGCAGTTCCGCTTCACCTTCGCGCGTCATCGAAACATACCGGAGGGACGAATTTCAGTAGCGCTGCTGGTACTCGTGGTGCCAGCGGTTAAAGTCGATGTGGAACACGATGATCGAACCGGTGGCTAGTCCGGCCAGAAGGTATCTACAAAACAGTAGGGAATAGTAGTTAGAGCTCGTTGGGTAATTTAGTTTTTTGCGGGGTTGAATTTGTGGTAATGGCCTAAGAATCAAGCAGAGTAGCTCCTCAATGACCAAAGAGTCGAAACCCGTATTGGAAAAACCGTCCAATCTTGTTTTCTGGAGCGAGCTATCGATATAGACCTGACAATTTTGAAGCTTTTCAATTCGGGTCTGGAGCTATGTCAGTGATGGACTGTTTGGCCAGTTCTTCAAAGCTGTAACAAAGTTCGTGGAGTAAGCTAAGTCGATTATCATCAAGAAAATAACGCTATACTGCACCGGGAGAATTGAAGTCTTCGCGGTGCCGGGAGGAGTTCCGTAATATCATAAGGTTTCCCATGTCCAACCCTGAGCCCAAGCTCTGCACTATGTTAGATCTTTGGTTAAAATATCTCACGAGATGTTTGGTGTTCCTTGAAGCACTGGACACGGCTCAAATTTCTACGACTATAGACTGTTTACTTTGGCTTCATATCAGAGGTTTCTCGAGCGGCTTATTTGGCAGCCTCTCAATGGAGAAATTTAACCCTTTAACAAGGAATCTCCTCGTCAGTAACTAACACCAACCTGATGCCAGTTAGAGAAGTCCAAACCGGCATCAAATTGGCATCTGGTAAACACTAAAATCCAAAAAGGTACACGTCTACGTCTACGCACTAAATACAGAAGATCTAGGGCCCTATTCTGCGCGGCGTGTGACGTGAGACGACTAATCTCACCTCACTTTACGTGACTTTTCTCACTCGATTCTGAGAGTCGACTCGGGCGAGGTGAGATTCCCCATTGCAGTTAAATGGGCGTCACTCGAAGTGACTCTTCAGAATTGGGTGAGAAAAGTCACGTAGAGTGAGGTGAGATTAGTCGTCTCACGTCACACGCCGCGCAGAATAGGGCCGCTAGTTTGCTGATGAGGAAGATTGAACCGAAACTATCGGCCCTATTCTGCGCGGCGTGTGACGTGAGACGACTAATCTCACCTCACTCTACGTGACTTTTCTCACCCAATTCTGAAGAGTCACTTCGGGTGACGTGAGACGCCCATTTAACCGCAATGGGGAATCTCACCTCACCCGAGTCGACTCTCAGAATAGGGTGAGAAAAGTCACGTAAAGTGAGGTGAGATTAGTCGTCTCACGTCACACGCCGCGCAGAATAGGGCCGCATGTTTTGGTATGAGAAACAAACGCCTGGAACTATGCAAAAATTCCCAAATGAGAAAATTTTGGGCAACGCCAAGTTTTGTACGTATGAACACAATACCTAACATAAAGTTTGTTTTTTTAGTGTTTAGGATACTCTTCATCAGTAACTAACACCAACTTAATGCTAGTTAGATAAGTCTAAACCAGCTCCGAATTGTCGGGTATTATCCAAAAAAATTGGTCTTGTCTAAAATGTTCACGTTTGGCAATTTTCGCAAAGTAATTTCATCTGCCTAAAATTTTTATTTTCCTATGTGAGGATCGTCATAGAGACACTCTTCTCTTGCCAAGAGAGAATACTAATTTGTGGTTGTGTGTTGCGTAGCTCATTACAGTATTTCTGCAAAAGAGTGCGTCATTTGAGGGAATACTTGAGTCCTCGGGCGCAGGAGTCATCCTACATCCAGGAGCCTTATTGCCACAATGGCACAATTGCTTGCATTTAGTGTAATGTTGTAATGTATGACGCACAGTACGTACATACTAAGCTTGTCGAAGAAGACGTAATTAGGCAAAGCAGTCGCACGCAACGGGCACCTGGAACTAATTTAAAGGGATAAACTATTTTGTCTGGTCCAGTACGACTGAAAATCTTCGCCAACTGGAACAGAGGATCTTTGAAACAGCCAACTCCATGTTTAGTAGATTCACGCATGAAAAACTCGAATCGGTGACCACACCGTCGATCTCGACTTTACGAGTGGGCATGCAGACATGGTAGGTTTCGTAAAAGGTTTATCGCCAGTAATGTCATTCGCTTGCTTTAGAAAGAATATCAGAATTCGGAGCCAATCTGGACGAAATTTCGATATATATGCCACCGAGCCAGGAGATAGTAAAGCAAAAATTTAATCTCCTATTTTCGATCGATGTTGGTTGTAACTGATACGAAGCATGTGTAAAAACTCTTACCAGCAACAGATCTTAACCCTCGAAAAGGCAAGGGGTCTCAGAGGCCCGACAGATTTAAATTGAGCTTGAACGGACTTGTAAATTGAATTGAACTTGAAGCGATCGAGCGGTATCGGGGATTCAATTCTTTCACCGATAAAACGACAAATAAGAAGCCGTCAACTTCACTGGCTCCTAGGGGCAAGACTTCTGGAAGTCACGATTTTAGCCTGTATTTTTTGAGAGATGAAAGTATCTCTGTTTACTGGTAATTCACGCGCCATAATCAATAATCCACCAACTAAACGTTTCGTCCGTCGCTTTCCAACATCTAGCTTCAACTGAATTCACCAATAGTTGTTCGATTCTTGCGAATGGAATTTACATGAAATAAACGACAGTCAAATGAACCTTCTAGTAATTGGGTTTTCAGCGTCATTACAAGCTTCCAACCATCAGAATTAAATGTAACGATTGGCGAAGATACAAATATTCCAACAAATTCCTCGGATTGTTGATGTGATATACAGCCGTTCTACGCATAAATGTCCCATAAATATAGGGAATCCCATAGAACATGGGACAATTAAGCTTGTAACGGCTGTATAGGCGGGTTGAATTTCTTCATAAATATGCTACTCAGAAAACCGGTCTGCACGTAGTCTCCCAGAAAACTTCAAGCTCCCCTAGCGTCAACTGATTTCTCAAAGTTACCGAATTTTTGTAAATGTCACATACTTTTAAATTTAATATAATTTGCTACATTTGGTCCAACTGAAGCTCCGGTATTTTGTTACATATTTTGTTACATTAGTAATCGACGCTCACTGGTCTGATGAACAAAGGTAGAACGTTGTATCTCTAATTACAACTTGATCGTCTGTAAGCAGCACCTCGAAGCACCAGTTGCCGTATGCTAAACGGGATGCAGCAAGCGGCAATTAAACGATTCTACGAAAATCTCTTCGCCTGAAGATTCTTTCGGCTTGCTTTCTAGCTTAAATTAACGCAACGCCCACCTACGGAATAATAAAGGGCGAAAACGAAATTATAATGTTTAAAATCAAACCAAAATTTTAGGGTAGTTTTATACATATAATTTACTTCAAAAAATCAAAAGAAAAGTTAATCGATGGAGCCTTGAGTGTAAAATTGAACGCATTTTCGCTTGGTGCCCTCCATCAAAGTCTTTACAGTGTCATCCGGTACCAGTTTCTCAGTTTTTTCCATTTTCTTAACATGTGCTTCTCGTCTTTGACTGTCTTCTTGCTCTTCCGAAGTTCCCGCTTCATCATTGCCCAGTACTGCTCCACCGGGCGCAGCTCCGGACAGTTTGGCGGATTCACGTCCTTTGGAACAAAATGGACAGAATTGGCCTCATACCACTCCAGGACACTTTTAGAATAGTGGCATGATGCCAAATCTGGCCAAAATAGCGGAGCTTCGTCGTACTGCTGCAAGAACGACAAAAGGCGCGAGATTTGTAGATCTCGCCATTTACTGTGCCCTTTGTCACGAAAGGCTCACTCCTCAGTCCGCAAGAGCAGATGGCCTGCCAAATGAGATATTTGGAGGCGAACTTCGACATTTTCTTCTTCTTAAATTTGTCGTCCACATAGAACTTGCTCTTGCCGGTGAAAAACTCCAACCCCGGAATTTGCTTAAAATCGGATTTTATATACGTTTCGTCGTCCATCACACAGCAGCTATATTTTGTCAGCATCTTCTCGTAGAGCTTCCGTGCCCGAGTTTTAGCCGTCGATTGTTGCCGTTAATCGCGATTTGGGAAGTTCTGTACCTTGTATGTATATAGTCCAGCTCTCTTCTTTGCATTCTGGACGTAGCTCTGCGACATGCCGATTTTTTTGCCAAATCACGGCTTGAGACGTTGGGATTTGCTTTAATCATCCGCTTCACCTTTCCCTCCGTCTTTTTGTTCTCCGGTCCCGGTTTTCTTCCAGCTCCGTTGCCGTGGTCCAACGTCAACCGCTCCTGGAACCGCTTCAACACTCTGGAGACGGTTGAATGGTGAATGTTCAACATTTTTCCCGACTGCCGGTGCGACGCGTCAGGAAATTCCAGGTGTTTGGAAAGAATTTGTTCTCTCAGTATAGGTATTCTTTATTAATGTTGAACATTCGCTTGCATTCCTTTCGTTTCGAACATTATCTATAACGTCGCAATCGTTTAACGAGAGGACTCTGTATCGCTGTACGTGGGTGTCGAAGATCTTGATACTGTTGGCTTCACTAAGATCATGCTGTTCTATGGGATTATCATTTTCAGCAACATGACGAACTACCCTCGTTTTTTACTGTGTCGGAGGACCAACCTTAGTTCGCAGTAATGTTATTCGGTTCTCCAAATATTCCATCCACGTGGGTTTGCGGAACTTGGGGCGAATACAATACACGCCAACTCCTTGCGACTGTATTCCTAGCGTTCATACAATGACCATCACTGCACAATATATAAGAAACTGCGTATTCTCCTGCTTTTCAAAGGTTTCCAAGTACTGTTGCCGAATATTCTCGTTGCAAACGTTTACTACACCTGTTAGCCAAGACTGGCGGTAGTCCGTCATTTAGTTTGTGTCGTGCATGTTGCCCTTGTTTATCCTGGAGCTGCTGGATCCACTACTGGTCTGTCGGACGCCATCGAGTCCCGTTTGTCACTCACAACTGATACAAACTCTCACTCGACATTTCAATCCATTCATCAACTTTCTTTGCACTTCTGACTTGATGCACTCCACACCTCGGCAGATGCGGGCATGTTGTGTGGCATTATCACCGTTCAACAGTTTGGCGAAAAATCTTGCCTGTGAAACTCATAATGGATCAGTACGTGATGAATAATTGTTTATTTTATCGATCAGTTCATCGGACAATTGTTGTAATATTTGAAGACTCGTTGGCGAAAATCGTTGATCCGTTAAAATCCAATAATAGAAATGCTTCGTTGAACCGAAGGCAGATCTACCGAATTATAATCCTAGTGAAGCCTGGACGAGTGTTCGCTGTCCAGGTCCAGAGATAGAATAGTTGATTTGGTTGATCTTACGATGGTAGGAAATAGAGTAACATTTGTCTATGCTTAATGACAGCCAGTTCTACGAACACCACTCAACGATGCGCTGAAGCTCCAAGCAGCACAGCATATTCTTGAATCTCTTGCATAACTTTGTATCGTCGTAAATGGCAGTATCAAAATAACACATTTATTGAAGACTGAAAACAGATTTGACCCAAATTGCTGCCCTGCGCAAATCCAGACAGATTCGAAGAAAGTTCCGAAGTAGATAATCCATTTGTTTACGCAAACAGTGCGGTTCGTTAAGTATGACCTATGTCATGCACAGATAACAGAAGACCAGCCTAATCTCAGGTATAATTCCGTGATCAACTCGAAAGCAGCTTTGAGGTCCAAGTGAGGATGGCATCGATTTTAGTACCGATGTCAAAGTGATATGAATAGTATTAAATTTACTGCGAATGATCATTTCGGGAAGAATTCGTGTTGTTCTAATACATTGATACAATTTTTACATCTCAATGAACTGTCAACTCATATTCGTAGAGAAATTCGCTTAAAGTTTCAGTGGTCGGCTCGAAATTGATTGACATTAGCAGCCTTAACAGTACCTCGGGAACGGAATGATCGGCGTCCAGGTCAATCAATGGTTCGGTTACGGTGGTGACTTATTAGTTACGAGCACGAGGTCCAACAGTCGTGCATTCCGGTTTAAACTGTGCAAGGTCGTTCAGATTAAAGCCATGTAAAAGTACACTGGATCTGGTTGTATTCAGGTTGATTAAAGTCGCCTTGAATCAGGGCACTGCCATCACAGCGCAGATCACTGAAACAATCAGTTCTTTACAGAACCACACCATTGATAATATAATCGAATATTAATGGTTGTCTAAGGCCGATGACAAGCTGAAAAGGAAAACGAAGCGTTTGCGGACGCGTCTGAGCACTTTACAGTGTTTTGCCGCGTTCGCCCTGCTTTTACTATGACAGTATTACGCGTTCTACATGCACACACAAAAGAGATAGGTCAAACGCATTCGCTTCGCTTACCGCTACCGCATCGCAAATCGTCTAAGCATGTCATCGGCCTAAGGCGGTGATAAGAAATCAGCACACGTTTGGGAACGCTTTTGGAAGGCTTATTCCATCCGCACCAATCAACGGTGATTGTCACCGGATAAAAACATCGATGGTTAGCACAGTCAAGTGCAGCTCTTGGTAATTGGCGTTTGTGGATCTACGCCCTAGGGCACGCAACAGATGAGTTTATGAAACACGACGACGTTTTCGACTCAAGCTGGACACAGAGCACTCTGTCTGTCAAATAAGATTTCAACCATTGCTCCGACCAGTAGTTCAATAATTTGTAATTGTTATCCATTTTGTCCTTTTTTCATTTTCATGATTCGCCTTTACGCTATTTTCCATGTGAGAATGTGATTTTGCAAACTGCATTCATCTATTGTTTTAATTTCTTTCCTTTTTTGATTTTCTTACTTTCCAACTCACTGCTGTTTTAACCTGTGAAGTACAATAGAATGTATTCAATGTCATCCCGATAATCAGTTTTACTCACGAATGGCTGCCAGCGACGAATCCACTGTTGATCCTTATCCGGGTTTCCAAATAAACTCTTTCGTTCCAGGATAGAGAAATTTAAATTATTGTTTCTTTTTCAATTCTATTCCTATTTCTTTTTTGACGTATTCGATTGTCTCTCTTTCCAGATCCTCAAATTGCCTGGGTTATTTCACTCGTACATGAAAAAAGAGGAAGAATACATATATTAGTACACATTATAAATTTTGTTTGTTTTCGATTGAAAACTTGGGACGTGAACCTGCTGATCTCACGAGTTCCTTGGATGTAATCGCGTGCTATCTGGCGCATGTTCGACATCGTAGTGCTGCAGGTATTCTGAAAATGATCATTTGCGTACGTTCCGGGATGCCATACACCAGCGGCTGCGGTAAAACACTCGAGCTGGGAACAGCTTTCAACGTAATGGATGAGAGGATAAGAATCAAGAGTCGGTTCTAGAACATCAGCATTGTCAACGTGCATAGCTCTCATTTCGGAAGGAGCGATGCAGGACAAATAAGAATTCTACGCGCACTTGGAGCGTGAGTACGACCGCTGCCTAAACCATGACATCAAGATCATCAATGGGGATATCAGCGATCAGGTTAGCTAGGAGGAGTAACACAAACCAGTGATTACAGTAGCTGATGGCCTTAGACTTATTGAATTCACCGCTTAGAAAAATATGGCGTATATGGATTTGCTTTCTTCAACCAAACGAAATCCAAATCCTCAACGTTTCGGTCCGACGTAAGAACCTATCGAGGCGCCTACAATCATTCGGACCATTTCCTAGTGACGATTAAGGCTCAAGTTACCTCAAGGCTTGGTAGTATGCGTAAGAAAAATTGTGTTCAGCTTTGCCACCAGATTATCCATTTAAACCTTTTCAAAACTCTAAAAGAAGAATATCAGTCGATTTATTAGATCATCACGATTCAATTCATGCAAAATACCTGCTGGAAAAACCATCGGCATAGCTGGATGGTGCTTTTGAAAAAGTGGCTGTGATTTTTTATCGCACTACCACACCGAGCTGGGGTACGCAACACAACTGCGCAATGAAAAAACCACAGCCACTTTTTCAAAAGCACCATTTAGCTAAGCCGATGGTTTTTTCAGCAGGTATTTTGCATGAATTGAATCGTGATGATCTAATAAATCGACTGATATTCTTCTTTTAGAGTTTTAAAAAGGTGTAAATGGATAATCCGGTGGCAAAGCTGAACACAAATTTTCCTACGCACACTACCAAGCGTTCAATTCTAACACATGCTTAAAAAAGGTAACTTGAACCTTAAGATACGCCCGAAATTCTCCGTAGTGAACAACTTCCGATACTGAGGCCCAGCATTGTATAATCTAGACTAAAACCGTAAGCTATGCGTAGTGGCTCGAAACTGCACTGCCGGAAGACGGCGAGCTCGACTAAACCTACCTCGAAGCTTGTTGGAGCATCGCAATAACAGCTATCGACAGCGCAGCGGAGGACTTCTTAAGCAATGTGAAAGGAAGCCGACAGAACTAGTGATTCGACGTGGAATATCAACAGGAGTTAATAGAGAAGAATACAGCACATATATTGATGCTGCGACAAGAAACCTGTCAGAATGTTGAATGATACGGACTGACGTGCTATTCAGTCGGATGTCTCTCCAGAAGATTCTCTAGAAACCGGTGTCCCTAGGATATACCCGAATCTCCCGGTATATTTTTGAAATATCGGATGAGAAAACATACTGATTCACTCGGAATCTCAATGCGATATCGAACAGTTCACTCTGCACAATTAGTACCTCAGCCAGCACGTCGTTAAGGGTTAAATTCGTATGGGATGGTTCCACACTGGCATCGAACAACCCTTTGCATTTCGTGGTTGGGCTCGTTGTCTTCTTGTTCACTTTCTTACAGTGCCCGATTATTTGGTATTCCCGAATGAAATCGGTATATTGGTTTTTGAAGTCGTAGTTTCGAATCCGTACCTACGTTCTACAGTATGTAAAATCGTTTGAATGGTTAAGGACGACAGAATCCACATAGGCGAGATATTTTTTCTCAGCGGGAGTCGAACTACAAATTTGCCGGTCGAATATCGACAATAATTAGATGCAAAATGTTTCTCACATCGTTGTTCCACCGATGTAGTGGATGCTGTGGATTAGAACTTTGATAGATTGAATCGATGCCGCTTGCGAATATTGCACAGATTCGATCTGCTGATCAAATTGGATACTTCTTGCAAACTAGCCAGACTCACGCAGCTCTGATTGGAGTGAGGTGGCCTGGAAGAAAAGAACTGCTTCGATTAGTAAATCAATACTACCCGCTCGGGAGAAGGTTGAATCGGCAGGCTGCATACCTTAAGGAACGTTCCAAATCAACCCGTGACCCCACCCCCATCTCGAACCATATCTTTCACGAAATTATATGTCGTGTCGATGTGTTTAACCTTGCGTTCGGCTCTATCTCCTCGAGTCAACACGATGCAACTCTGGTTGTCCTCATTGACCAGGATCGGGAAAACGAGTTGCTCGCCAACGTCGAACATTAGTTTCTGAATCCACTTTATCTCCTGCAGACACTCGGCAAGGGCGACGTATTCAGCCTCGGTACTAGACAATGCCACGCATTTCTGTTTATGGCAGCCCCATCCGATGAGTCCACCGCCGTACTTAAACACGAACCCAGTCAGCGTCAACAAAACACTCAAGCTTCTGTCCATCACCTCCGAGGTACAGTACCGTGTTCAGTGTACCTTTGAGGTAACGTAGTACACGCTTGGCCTCATTCTAATCCGCCTTGGATGGCTCTTTTACTCTTCTTCCAAGGATTGACGTAGCAATAGATACATCTAGTCTGGTGGTCACGGCGACGTACAACAAAGCACCAATTAGACTTTGGTACGATTTTGGTGAATCCAATCGCATATCACTCTACTCCTTTTGTTTTAAAAAGCCGGGATCCATTGGATATTTGGACGGTTTTGCATTCTGCATCCCGAACCGCTCCAAAACTCTCTTCAAATAGGCCTGCTGGTCAATACAGTATCGTTCATCATCCAGCCGACCACGTATGCCGATCGTGAAGTTTTGCTTCAGTGCTGGTACTATCTTAGCAAACTCCTCTTCCGTATAACAGATGACAATTACATCGTCAACATAGATCAGTACAAAGATAGACTTCCCGCCTTTTGGCGCATGTAAAGGAACGAGTCCGCCTTCGATTGGTAGAAACCCATGTGTTTCAGCACCTCGTCGATCTTTGTGTTCCAAACACGGGCTACCTGTTTGAGTCCGTAAATACTGCGTTTCAACCGACAGACTTCATTCGGATTGCCCGTCTCATACCCGGGAGGTTGGCGCATGAAGATCTTCTCCTGCAGCCGTTCGTGAAGATACGCAGTCTTAATGTCAACATGTTTCGTTAACATATTCCGCTTGCTTGCCACACTCAGCATCGTACGGAATGTGATCTGCTTTATTACGGGAGCGATAACTAGATCGTGATCTGTCCCATATTTTTGGCAGAAGCCTTGTGCGACCAGCCGCGCTTTGAACCGAAAGAGATTGCCATCCTCATCTGACTTACGCTTAAAGATCCATTTTGATCCGATGGCCTTTCGATGTACCGGCAATTCGACGAGTTCCTATGTTCTGTTTTCACGGTGAGATTGCATTTCTTCGTCCATCGCCGATTTCCATTCGACGCATTGTAGACCAGACACAGCTTCTTTTTACGATCTTGGTTCAGCCAAATTTCGCTTCACTGAATTCACTTCCTCGGAATACCTTGCCGGTGGAATACCTGCCGTTTCGCTCTGTGAACGACGAACATGTGGAGGTGGGACAGGCGCTTCATTCTCGGGTACCGGATCTCTAAGGTCATCATCATTCCACAGTCCGCGAAGCCAGTCGTTATCGTTGCAAAAACCTCCTGGCCAGCTACCATCGTCATCGTCCCATCCGTAGAAATCTGCTTCAAAATTTGAGTCATCCGCCACTTGCCATATTATCAAACGACCACTCAACTTCTTCGTTGTCTTTCGATTTCTTCGTTCCCTTCGGCTTGCGATGATCCAGTTGATCCTTGGATCCGTCACCGAGCTCTATAAAACGGACATTACGACTAATTTGAATTGCTCCCGTCTGTGTGTTCAGCATTGTATAAGCTTTATGCTCGGCCGAGTAGTCGACAAATGTCATTTGGACTGCCTTGACTTCCAATTTCTGTCGCCTCGCTGATGGAATCATAACGTAGCCAACGCATCCGAACAATCGTAGGTAGTTCAAATTCGGTTTCCTACCAAACCAAATTTCGTACGGCGTTCGACCCACTGCGGCTGACGGTAAACGGTTTCGCAGGTAAAAAGCAGTATTTACCGCCTCCGCCCAAAAACGCTTGTGCACGCCTGTGTCTAGAATCATACAACGACCCATTTCGCTTAGAGACCGGTTCTTCCGCTCTGAAACCCCGTTCTGTTGTGGTGAATAAGCTGCAGTGTATTCCGCTTTTATCCCTTCGTTCGCATAGAATTTTCGTAGTCTCTGGCGGGAATACTCTCCGCCCTGATCCGAGCAAATAATTCGTGGTTTCCGGCCAAACTGGTTTTGACCTAATCTCACGTATTCGCGAATTTTATTCTCGACCTCCGATTTCTTTTTCAAGAAATAGACGTAAGTGTATCGACTATGATCGTCTATCAAGGTCATATAATAGCGACAACCTAATATCTAGCACCTCAGTAGATGTCTTTTCGGCAACCTGCGGTAACGATGGCCGAGCAATTTTGCCTTCAATACAGCATTCACAGGTCCAGTGGATACCACAGTCGACGATTTTCAATCTCGTTGCCAAATCGTGTCGCTTTATTTTACCAATAACATCTGGATCCCTGTGTCCAAATCGGCGATGCCTTGTATGTTGGCAGTTTTTCGTGTGTTGTTTTGTTTCGGATTTCAACACTCGATCCTTCACATACATATCGGTTACTTTATCCGCGATCGCGACTACTGTATTTCCGTGAATGAACTTGCAACCGGTGTTGTCAAATACCGCATTGACACCTTTTGACGCGAGCTTGCCGATCGAAATCATATTTCCCTCCAATGTTGGGACAAACAATACACCGCGTAGTGTGAGTTCGATTATCTCACCGATATCATTCGCGCACCTAATTAGGCAATCACCAACGCCTTCTACACGACTTTCAGTGCCTTCCGCGACTATGACGCAGGCACGCGTACCGTGTTCAAGTTAAATGAACGCACTTTTGTCACTACAAATATGCGAGGTGGCACCCAAATCGACCAACCACAAATTAGAAACGTCAGAACTGTCATGCCGACGCACCATGAACGTGAACGATTTTGTGTCGTTTTCGCGCACTTGCTTAACTTTTTCTTCCTGCTCCGGTTTATTCTTCTTTTTCTTTTCATCACCGGTGTTCTTCCGGGCCAGAAACTGTTTGCACTCACGTTTTTTATGTCCCGCTTGACCACAGAAGAAACAAACACCTGCCGGTTTAGCTTCACTTTTCGCCTTCAACACGCGCTCCTCCTGAGATTTCCCGGCATACAGTTTCTTACTTTCGTCGATGAGCTTTGCTCGCACAATCTCCATCGTCAAATCCTGATCTGAACGGTTCTACAAAGCGGTGGTAAAATCATGGCCACCTGCATATTCGCAGACAGCTTTTCGCCCGAATTCTCCAACCGAGAATAAAGCTCCTCCATACCGTACAAAAAATCCTCCATATTCTGACCTTCTTGATAGTTTGTGCAGCAAATTTCTTTCAGCAACGAAACCTTTCCGGTGAGAGTAGCTTTATGATGGTGAGATTTAAGGGTACCCCATGTTGCTTTCGCTGTGGCTTTTGACATGATGAGGTTATGTTGGTTGTCTTCCACCACCTTGCGTCCATTCCGACGTGACCGGTGCTAGCGCGACTCCCGGATCCACGTATTTCCACGTACCTTCCCTCATCATCAGCACCTTGAAAGCCCATGCACGATAGTTCCGGTTATTCAGCCGGATGACGCCCATCTTTGAAAAATCCATTTTTGATTCGATAAGTTTTCCGGACTCGCCCACTTTGACGTCGCAAAAAAAAAACTTTTTCAACCGTACCGCGTACTTCACGCACAGAAAGAATGGAATTATTTTTCGAATCGCGTCGTGCACTCCTTCGCCACCACTTGCCCAAACGCTGAGCACATAACCTATTGGGGTTAAGAGAAAACGTGGAAAACGAGGGCTAAATAGAGAATTTAGTACACGTGTGGACGCTAGTACGCTACAGACAAGAATGAATTTTATTGTGTCCAAATTATATCTTCTGACGTAAGCAATGTTGCCTGAATGGCTTTCTGTCAGTTGTTGCGAGTTTCAACATGTTGCTTATGTTTTGTGCATACGTCTAGAAGATATCGTAGATCGTTGTGGAATTCGGACGTCATCTTTAAAATCCAAAAGACCACGTATATGGGCTTCAATAATCACTCATTTGTTCTCGTACCTCCCTGTCCATATCATCCAAGCTCGTTCATACGGAAGCAACTACTTCGATGGGTGTGCTGGCTGTTGGTTTTGAGATACTTTATGCAGCACTGTTCGTTATTGTCAATTGTAGTAGATGGTTTTCTGTAGTGCACTGTCTGGTTACATAACCAGCACGTAGTAAGTGCACAGAGTTGTTTGATAGTAAGTAATGCACTGACATGGGTAATTTGCATTCGAAAATGAGGTGTGGAGGAATATGGATCAACCGCATTCTTGCCTTTGGAAAGTGCCTGGGAACAGATTCTCCCGGTATCATTTGTAACGGATTCCACTTCTCCGCGGGTATTTCCATTATCAATATACACGGGCATCTCAAATTTATTGCTGCCAGATTGTCTTGTTTTGTCCTTACAAAGAAGCTTTCCGCCTCGGTTAAACTATTGAACGTTGTCAGTGCCAAATTATTAGATTTTCACCTGTGATATTTTCCGCACCGTATGTCTCTTCCATTTATCAATGGATACATCCACCACCTATTTTATCACTATCCAAATCCAGGAATACTTTAACACTCTCTTGATTGTCTCTGCTTGCAGTTTATACTTTCCATAATTCATGCCAAGCGGGATCTTAAAGCAAAGCAAAGTACAGGGCGTCCAATGTAGATTTTAATATACCGAAATAACTCCGCTGTTTCGCTAGTGCGATAATTAAGTGTTCCTCTAGGAACTTCATGTCACAGGATGCATTAGAGCGGAGCCTAAAAGCAAGATAACTACGGTGGCGCTTTAATGTACTAGAATTAGTAGACCGTTCGCATTTATCAATTCCAGCAATGATCGGGTGAAAAGTGCTCTGTTGTAGGCGCATTAGCACGACTATTCGGCACCAGATAGCACTTTAGGTGTTCCTTAGAGAATCGAAACAATGGCATCTTTTGCACATAGTTCCTTTAAATTAAATGGCTACAGGTCTGTTCCTCCATTGGACGTTACTAAAAGTAGTGAATCTTCATTAAAACGAACAATACTTACTTCTGATCGTGGGTAAGCGCCAGCGAACGAATTCCGCTATTGCACGCTGGGAAGGCGTACAGCGGAGCCAGATTGAAGGTTCGCCAAACCTCGACGATGCCCTTGTTTCCGGCCGTCATCAGATATTCGCCGTCTCTCGATAGTAGCATACACTAAAATGCAAAAACGAAGATATACTCCAATTTCTAAGTACGGTTCAATAGATTCTTTCACAATACCTGCAGGTTATCGTTGTGTGACTCATGTCGCAACAATTTCCCGTTGATCGTGTACGCAGCCACGTTACCATCGTCATAGTTAACCACGATGAAGCCCTCCCGGGACAGGGTAATATTCTCCGGTGAGATGAAATCTTTCGGTGCCTCCAATGAACGCAGCAAATCCCCGAAGGTGGTGTGTACCAACACAGGACCATCTGTTGGTAAGACCATGGTTATTAAACTAATTGACTTAGAACCATCTAAACTTACTAATCGATCCGGAAACGACCAAACCAAGTTCGGCACTAATCACAACCGAGGTCACCGAGGTCTCATGCCCGGTTAGCGTTGCCCGAGGAGTTGGAATCTGCAAAAAAATCCTTTAAATAGATACCCAAGAACAACCCTCCAAACCAACTCACCTCCCCCTCGCCAACGATGCTCTGCGTGCGCGCGTTCCAGTGCCACAGCAGTATCGTACAATCGGCCGACCCGGACGCGATGTAGCAATCCGAGGTGATGTTACACTCCGACCGGGACAGGCACGTCACCACGTCAAAGTGGCCGAAGATGATCTGCACGATCTTGGCCGTCTCGGTGGAGAACACCCGGAAACTGTTGTCCCAGAAACCGCACGCGATCAGAAACCGGCTGTCGACGGTCGTCACGTAGCAGTTCGATTTGATTCGTAGCTTCTGGCTGAAGTTGTCGCCCAGATGGCGACGGTTCTGCTGCTGGCTGTTGTTGTGGCCGTTGATTTGAGCTGCGAAAGAATTACAATTACTAAAAAATTGCGACGATTGCGGTTAGAAAACAGAAACGTACAAAGCAGCGGATCCATCGCCAGCGGCAGATTGGCATTGACGTTCTGCGACGATTCAGCATAACTCGGACTCTGAATACTAGCAGTGTACTGACAGTTCCAGCGGTTTACCGCGAACTGATGTCCCGCCGTTACAGTCACAACCGAAGGCAACGGCAGCTGGGGGTAGGTGTTGGCCGAGATGTGAATGATCGGCGAGTTCAGGTGGAACTTGAGCGACATGCAAACGTCATCCGGCATGGTGTTGAACATCATCGGCGAGAGATGCATTGCCGAACTCCGCGGCGGATGAGGTTCCATCAGCAGCAGACTTGGAGTTTGACCGAAGTTCTTGATCTGGTTTTCGATCGCTTCCCGGGTGACCGGATCGGTTATTGTGTCCAAATCTACACTACCCTCGTAGGTGAGGTAGTAGAACACGTTGGTGGCACGCATAGCTTCCGGACCACGCTGTTTGTAGCCGAAGATCAGATCGATCCACTGATGCAATTGACACGAAACGAACTCCGACTCCAGAGCCATACGGTTGATACGGACGAACTCTTCTGGGGTTTTTGCCCACGGCGGAAGCTCAACGTCTCCCACGTTACTACCGTCCTCACGTTGCCCCAAGCGGTAGTCCGAGGCGTTGTAGAACATTTCCGGTAGGAAATACCACTCCGGAATAAGTTCTTTCACATCCGACGTATCTCGCTGACAGTTCTTCCAGGAAAGTGCGATTGAAGAGAACAACCGATCCGCGTGATCAAATTTTCCGCCTTGTAACGCTAGGAACATTGCCGTGAACGGCTCGATGCGAATCAGCCAGTTTAGAACGAACGCTGACGTGGAGTAGTGGGTACCATAGTGAAACGGAGGAATGCCTGGAGTGTCCCAGCTTTCATATCGTTCTTCGAAGTATTCTCGTCTCGAAGGATTCAACGCACCGATCGGTTTCGATAGATCCCGATAGTTAGACGGTTGACTAAGATCCAACTCGCGCGATTCGTAGTTGGTGAGTACCCACGGAAACACCGGATACTGGTTCAAGTCATTATACGTCCGACCGGCGATCGTGTTCAGGAACATTAGATACTCAAAGTTGGAGATTTCACGACGTTGCCACTTCTGAGTCATGTTGGAGTTGCGCATCAGCTGCCGCGGGGACATCATCGAAGCTCGACGCGTTTGCGGAATGCCGTACTTGATCCCGACACCAACGCGAGGCAGTGCTTTGATCACCTTCTTAACCGTGTGCTGATCGGGAAAGGCGAACAGAATCGATGTGCGACTGGCGAGGAAAATTTCCAGGGCCACATTCTGCAGCAGGTATCGACGGGAAAAGATTGCACGAATCTCGGAGAAGTACCACTTTCCGTGCAGATGATCACAGTATTTCAGAACCTCCTGATCGACACCTTGAAATTCGGAGTTTTCCTCGTCCACCTCGAAGTACATCTCGGTGGAAGTAATTGACATTGTTCCGGACGCGACCAGCCCGGGGGCGATCAGTTTCGCCTTAGTGCTGATGTTGACTGGCCCCGTTAGGTCCAGGTCGAGTTCTCGGTCCTCGATCAGCAGTTCCGAGTCATCGAGCAGATCGGGTTGCTGTGAGCGTGGCACAGCAATTTGCGAGTAGATTCCATCTCGAGCTGCCTCGCGAGCTTCTTCGTTACCTCCGTTCTCCAGGGATGCCTTCAGAGTTGCCTGCGGATGACTGGAACCTCTCGGGTTCTGAACCATGCGTTTCCGTCTTCTAGCATCATCTTCCCAGGCGTCCAACTTCCAGAATATGTGCTTCTGGTAGCCTAAGCTACTATCACCCCAAGCACCATGCCGATTTCCCATTATGTTTCTAACTTTTTCGAGTAGCCTGCTAGCGATCACGTTATCTCTCCTTCTAGCCGCTGTAATCAGATGATCACACATTCGTTCCTCTTCCCGTCTCTCCAGCAGAGTCTGCGCACACTGTGACTCAAAGTCGGCATGTTTCAACACATCGTCGGCTCGCATCCGATTCAGAATGAACTCCGCTTCGTTGGCAACTCGAACGATGTGATCTTTCATCGCATGCGACAACAGTCGACCCTCGTTGATCAGCTCAATGAACGCCAGTCCGGCGTGCTTCTGCAAACTGTTCTGCCACTCCTGTGAACACAACAGCATAACCAGCTCCACGACCGAGTGGCTATTCTTGAACGTCGTCAGCCCCTTACCCTCCATCAGCAGCTCCTGACCGTGCGAACCGACCAGCGTTTTGGAAAGGAACGGAGCAAAGTCAACCATAATCTCGCGCAGTAGCGGACACACCGGTCCGAGGGCAATCTCCAACTTCTGCGTGAGACTTGCTTCCCGCGAGGGAAGCGCCATCGGTATCTGACCGACGAAGGGCGCTTTCAGGCTAAGATCCTCCGGACGACCCCGTCCAACCGAGGACGACGACGATTGATAGTTATCGGGAACGCGTACCACCGAAATGTCCGATTCGAGTTTGCTCGCGTGATCTCCGACTCCTCCGCTCGGAATGGACGAAGAGGAGGATAGCTGCTGTCCGACGGCAGTAACCACCGAATCGGGAGCTACGCCTCGCATAATCGATTTACTGTTCGGCACGATGACGGACGATTCGGCTGGACCGTCATCGTTTAGATTCACATCCGTCCAGCTTTCGTCGTTCGAGTTGATCGGTTTGTGATCGTCCGGCATGATTTCGCTGGACGTTTCCACCTCCGGGGCGTCATTTTCGGTCGAGTTCAGATTCAGCGAGGCGGCGTCCGAGTCTACGCTCTGGAATTGTAAAGATGTCAGTTAGAATACTGGAACATATGGGGAATGGGATGTTTGTAGGTGTGTTGGAGGAAGTGGTAGTTGGTGATGTGACACGTGGATGATCGTGTAATAGTTGGTTAGTGATATCAGTTACAAACTGCTCTGAACGAACGAATGCGTCTAGGTTAGCATTGGAAAGACTCAAGCAAGCACACAAGAAGCGAATAACACGACGGACAACATGCAAATTCAAAGCACACTTTGATCGGTTTACCTTCGACGGCCATGGCTGCGATTGTCTTCGTTCAATCGTTGACGACGGAGGCTGATCTTGGATCGTACTTATGCTAGTAGTAGTAATAGTGGTAGTTGTAGCAGGATACCTAGTGTTAGTGGTGATGTTAGTGTTGTTCTTGTTGCCACCATTCGGGCTACCGGGCGCGGTCGGTGATGATCCGTAGATGGAGGTTGTTGCCTTCTCGAAGGGAGTTTAAAAATAGTATACATACCGGCGCAACGGTTACAGTTGATATTGAAATCGGAAAAATACATGCAGTTATAGACAGTAACGGAATGTAAATATTAAGAGGGGGAGTAATTACGAAACAAGAACATTATAAAGGGGATGCAAATAAACGTTTGACAAAAAATTAATGTTTATTGTTTTATATTTGCACGGTACGAACTACGTTCGAAACAAATATTCCCACAAAGCTCTGATGATGTGGCAAGGGATCTGCAGTTGTGGCATCCCGGTGCATATTTAGATTTTTTGGGGTTTAAAGGGTAAAAGCTGTCCGCTTCGGACGAGCCAAACTTCACTCAATGTTTTTTAATAAGGCTGTATGGGGTCATTGCCACCTATCACCAGTGGGGCGACTTTCCTATACCTTGCAACACTTTAGATTGATTGGTGAATCGGCTACAGTTATCGATATGGAACCAAAGGTTGACAGCAGTTCAGTATGCGAAAAAATTGAGGGAAATGTTCGACACGACTCTCATCATTTGTGATGCCTTTGGTCACGAATGTGTCACTGTTTGCCACAAATGCATATGGCCTGCCAAATCAGGTGATTCGAAGCGTATTTCGACCGCTTCTTCCATTTCAAACGGTCATCCGAAGTAAACTTGTCTTTACTCGTGGTATATTGCTGTCCTAGCTACGGCTTGAAATTCGCGCTCGTTTTGGCAAGACTCTGGTCCTCTGGACAAAACTTTAAGAGTTGTGCTTGATCGGCGCTCTCTCGGTTTTTTGTTAACTGTTCCCTATTTTCATCCTATTCCTGGCTTGTGATTTACTATCATTGATTCGTGGAACCCTTGAGGACCTTTCCCAAGACGCGACGCGACAATCCAGGATTGTTCATGTTGTCGAGCAAAGTTCTACGGCTTCTTCCGAGTTCCCTGTTGAATGTTGTCTTCACTTGACGCCAGTTCTCACCCGGCATTCGGACCACGTGTCCAGCCCACCGCAGTCTGCCACGTTGTATCAGCTTCACACTATCCGTCCCTTTATATACTTGGTATAACTCATGGTTCATGCGACGCTGCAAGATTCCAATATCCTGCTTACCTGCTTGTTCACTGCAGACTCGAATATCCCGAACGCTCTACAATCGACTTTCTTTAGCGTCTAAGCTTCATGACCGTATAAAGCCGCCGGGAAAATCGAGGTCGTATATAGAGCGAATTTCGTCTTCGTTCGTAGACAGCAGGACTTAAGCTGGCTACGAAGTCCGTAATAAGTCCTGCTTGCAGCTGCAATAAGCCTTTTCAACTCGCGGGTAACCACGTTGTTCACGAGCGACCATGTACTTTGTTTTGCCGATATTAAAAATCAGTCCAATTCTCGCTGTATCCCTCTTAAAAGTCACAAATGCCTCTTCCAGGGATATGTGCGATCGTGTGATGATGGTATCGTTCCTCTGAACACCAGCTCTTCTAATCGATTCCACGAGCGCTATATTGAACAGTAGATTCGACAGTGCATCACCCTGCTTCAATTCATCCAATGCTACGAAGGATGTCGAAATTTCATTCGCAACCCTTACAGTCGATTTCGATCCATCCAGTGTTACACGAATCAGCCGTATTTGCTTCGTCGGAAACCCATGTTCTAGCATAATTTGCCATACTTCATTTCGTTTTACTGAATCGTACGCTGCTTTGAAATCGTGGAACAAATGATGTGTCTGCAAGTTGTACTCGGAATTTATCGAGGATTTGTCTCAGGGTAAACATTTGATCCATCGTTCATCGATCATCACGAAAACCGGCTTGGTATTCGCCGACCAAGGACTCTTCAAGCGGTCTCTATCTGTTGAACCGAATACGGAACCTGATTTTGTACGCCAAATTAAGCAGGGTTTCTCGGTAATTAGCGCTCTGCAGTCTATGCCCTTTCTGAATTCTGAAAAAGATTCGTGATACCATTATTAGATTTATAAATAGCCATTGCCGTTTCTCCTTCCTCTATTGGTCTGGTTGCGTCATCCTTGACATTAAGTACCAAATTAAGTCCTCTGCTGTCGCTTCTTGGATAGCTCCTTGTAGCACTAATGCGTCATTTATTCCATTCCAAGTTGAGAATTTTATTGTGAGGTTTGTAGTTGCTCCTACCACGTGGCGGTGGTTGGCGTACGAGTAACCATAGTGGAGAAATCCGATGGGATCTTTGGCCGTATACTGACAGAGAAGGAGGAAATTGAAGAGCATATGTTCTCCATGTTAGGAGCGGCTCTAACCAGCTTCTGTCCCGGAACGGGCGGCTAAATAAGAAATGCGGTACCTCGTCAGGTATATCCAAGATGGTAGCCCCGTTACGACGATAGTTGTCACAGCACTGGTAAGGTAGCATACCGGTAAACAACAGAACAACCCCGAAAAATGTAACAATAGGAACAGGATGGAACAATCGGCAAAGGACACGGTAATGTTTCACGTAATCTCATCGGAAACTCGATACTTGCAACGTTAGAACTTCGTTGGAACCGGCGAAAGCCGCCCTACTTGCTCGGAAGCTGCAAAAAGTAGAGATCGAAGCTCTTTGGAAGTTCAAGTTGTTCAAATACCACATCCACTACAGCGGCTGCCTCTTCAACTACAGCTGGATCAATGTCTACGCAACAACCAACGACAATCCCGTTGATGTGAGCTTGAGCTTGTGCGACAACCCCTGGCTGCTACTCCATTATCGATCGGGAAGTTGCACAGGGAATCAGTAGATAAATATGCTTGGGAGTAGCGAAACATCTTTCAATGTGCAACTCCTGGTAATCCTAGTGTTTTTAATCAATACCGGCGCCGGCCAGGCCCGAACGTTGATCGCGGAAGGTAAGGAAAGGAATGGTTAGTCCGATACTTGCTTTTGTTAGAGGCCGTATATACTACCGCGCACTCCACAAGTATCACGGGAGGAGGATATTTTTGTTAGTAATAGTATAGAAGTTGGATCTCCTTCTTCTTTACCGACGCCAGAGAGGTGATTCCACTACCTGGACTACGATCCACCAATTTCATGGACCGGGGACCAACGGCTTTACTTCCCTTCCGAAGGAAGACGTGACCACAGACTTCTTCATCTCAGAAAAATCTCAACCACCTCGGCTGGAATTGAACCCAGGCCAACTGGAATGAGTGGCGGTCACTTTGTGGTGAGGGATAGTGCTCAGATCTGTACTCGGAGAAGTTCACTGCGTATAAGGCCATATATTACGAAAGCGAATAAAGAGTTTGATGAAAGCCAAAAAATGCAGCTAATGGTGCCGGTTCGTCGACGTGTTAATGAGAGAAACATCGACGAGTACTCTTTGGGGCACGGTTCGATGTATGCGTAACCGGAACAGTACCAGCGTTCAATATTCCAACCGCTGGATAATTGATTTCGCCAAGAAGATCAGCTCGGACGCTGTCCCGTTGCAGAAAACTCATCACGATACATCGCGAACGGAAATCCCCTTTCGATGGTAATGTTATCATTTGTTCTCTTGCCATGCAACAACAACACCACCGGGTGAAACAGAATCAAATTCAACTTGTTGAAAAATCTGCCCAACGGTGGCAAAAGGCGCTTGTTGCATTTATTCAACAGGTTCCTTGAGGACGACATTGTCCCGCATGACTAGAGGCAAGTAAGGTCAACGCTACTTCAAGACCAGGAAAACCAGCCTCTGATCACAACTCGTATCGGACAATTGCAATGCTTTTCTGTATCCGGAAGCTGTTCGAGAAAATGACCTTGTTCCACGTCGACAATTGGATTGAAGCAAGTGGCTTCGTGCCAGACACACAATTTGGCTTCCGCAAAGGCTTGCGTTGCTCTCAACAGAAAACATGCCTAATATGCTGGCAATGAGCAGATGGCATCAGTTTCCTTGGATATGAAGGGGGCTCTTAAGCCTCTATCAAAGTTTTTTTTCAAAGAAGCTGCACCAGCATGGTTCTTCACCGATTTTAAATAGCTTTTTGGTAAACGTGTGTTGTCTGAAAAGCACATGCATTTTTCGCATGGAGATTTATCGTCATCACGATTGGGTCATTCTCAGGGCTCATGTCCCAACCGCCTTTTCTACATTGACGAATATTTTGTCAATTCCTGCACGCTAATGCAGCTCGCAGATGACGGTCTGACCTTTGTTGCAGGTCCCAAAGCTGTCGATTTACAAAAAAACCATTGCAATATGCCTTGGACAACACTTGGCTACTTGGGCTCTTCAGCAGGGTATCGAGTACTGCACGGAGAAAACTGATAGTCGTATTTTCAATGAAGCGTGAACCAGCGCCACTACAGCTTTTCTATCTAATTCTGATTTAAAGGGGCAACCTTAGATTTGCTACAAAGCGTGTCTACTGCTGTGCCAGTGTTATGGGTAGTACATTATCATTTTTCTAGGATTTTTAAGTGAATTATAATAGTCTTCTTTGTAATATCTTACGTCTCGAAACCAAGCATATTATCTTCATAGACCCCATAGGTATATCCTGTAAAGCCCTGCTCGTACGCTTGAGAGTCCCGTATTACTGATGAACCAGCTTCATCTGGGTTATTAGAAGTGATGATGAAGTACTATTACGAGTATTCTTCAAACGAGTCACGTTCCTATCGTAGCTCTTTCCAAAATCTTGAACTTGCCTAGAGCAAGATTTCTCATGAGTACTGACTTTGCGCCACGTTCGACTCCTTCGTGTGACGTCTAGTGTCCTCTCGTTCTTTTGCTTTTTGTTCGTTTAAGAAATCGAGATCAAGATAATCAGAGGATGGAGGTACAGCTTCAATATCGTCAATACCTGGTAACTGAGACCTTATTGTTCATAGCGTAGCAGCATAATTCCGACGATGTCTTCCCAGTTGTCAAAGGCGGAGTCGTGTATAGTACATAATCAAGTAATCCTTTAAATCCTTTCTCCAGTCTTCCGAACCCGTAGCTGATTTGAAACCTCTTCAAAAGTGACCTATTTTGGGGGTTCTACTAAACCATTCTCTTGTGGTCAATATCCCACGACCTCGTTGGCAATTGCCTGCGTCGCATTGGGGCTGAACGTTCCCACTAGTTGGCATTCTTCCCATTTCGCACAACTTTGACCCTTCTCCTGATCCATTCACGGTCACCACGCACGATCTCGCAATTATTTTCAGAATTGATTCACCCGGGAGTCTGTCGTAAGCAAGCTCTAGAATACGTTATCATAGACGCTTGGAAACAAGTCCATTTTCCCGTGGTCACTCCAATGAATCCCAAAAGATTCCGAATACGTTGAAGTAGTTTTTATAGTGGGCCTAACTGCCAAACTGGAGGCATTCGTATACGACTATTATCTCTGGATCATTGCGGGTTGCATCTTTAATTTCCTTGCGTCAACTGCCACAGATTCCGGTATTGCCAATATCACCTTTCTTGAAATTCTTAGCACCAACAGAACAAACCAATCAGGGTGAAGAGTCTGCTATACTTCCGCTTCCTTTTCGATACTTGACCATGACGTTAAAATATCGAAGAGTCATTATTTGCTGCGATTCTTAATAACGGTGTGCGTTTTTTTTAATTCGTTTATTTGGCACGGCTCAAGGCGTTAACTTCACGGAGCCGTGGGTCTTTTATATATTTACATGATGTAAACAATAAAAATAATAAACAATTAATACTAAGATCGATTCCGTACGCGCGACTTGCCATTGCGCGCAGAGATCCGTTTCCGTGACGGGGAAATATTTGCATCCACGTCAACTGTATCATGTGCGTCATTCATAACTCTGTCGTCGTCGCACATGTCCAGGACATCATCGGGGTTACTGCCTTGATGTTCGCGATCAGGTGTTGTTCCTAACTTCTTTCCCTTTCGGGTGACGAGCGTGAACCCTCCGTCATTACTAGTAGCTCCCTCATTGCTGGAATTAACTGTTGATTTTGTGGTACTTGACGCGGCTTTCGCAGCTGTCATTATTGCTTGAACAGCAGCCACAAATTTGGCAACCGTTTGTGGCTCAGGGAATGTTATTGGAGACTGAGTGTTGGTATTTCTTTCTGTAGATGAGCTTTTCTTAGCGGTTTCTGGGCAGGGTTCTCCGTAATGTGCCGTTTGTTCACAGAACTGGCACGTGTTAGTTTGTCCTTGATATGTACATAGAGTTCGCTGTATAATGGTATCACCCCCTTCTGTTGTGTACTGCAGGGTAAGGTAGCAGGGAATGGGTTGGTCTACCGCATTCTCACCACAAAAACACCATTTGAAATATCTGGAAAGTAGTTCCTCAACGTATCCTCCGTAATGGATTCCACTTCTCCGAAATACGACATGAATCTTTTAGTGGCCACTTTGCAAGTACGTGGTGCTAAATCATGTGATTTGACTTCCACGTTTCCGTTATCCATATACACGTTTGCCTAAAATGTTGTTCAGCAGATCGTGTATGTAGGGTACAGAATAGTGATTAGGCTTCTGTGGTCGCCAACAATCCACCAATTGCCTCTTATCCATGGGGACACGATTGAGCTACTGTTTCACGAACGACAAATCTCAAAACTCCATAATTGATGCGAATTCCAGCTTTGCTACTCGTGATATATCCGGACCCATTCTACAGTATTTGCAGGCTACGAAAGGACCTGGACGTGATGCGTTACGTCTTGAAGAATTTTCAAGCGCATGGTGGAAGGAGTCGTAAAACTCTGCAAGTAAATAACGATATAGATGAACGCTACTGTTGTAACACGAAATCTAGTAAAAAATTTCGTACCTTCGTCGATGAGGTGTTTGTTGCTTAAATCCACTAAAAATTCGACGAGCGCAAGGAAATCGGTACCTATTATCGCCGAAGTAACGTTGGCCAGCGAAAAGTTTCATGATACGCTACGCCGTAACCCGAGGTCGGTTGCTAGCAATCAGTTTTCCGTATGTTCGAAGTTTTGGTCCAATTGCAACGTGAGACCTAGAAGGGCGATGGTCCATGGCTCTTATCGTTTCTAGAGGCTGGATAGGTTAACACATCGGAATCTGCATCGACAATAAAATGGTGTGTTGAAAGGTCAGTCCAAAATCTGTAGCCGGCGGCTACCGTCGGTTTCGAGTAAGCGAGAAACTAGTTTTTAGACTTTCGACACTGACATAGGCTGCGGCATCGTTCGGTGGGGTTTTCGTTATTACGGTGCAACCAACAGGCTTCGATGTTCCGGTTACGAGAAGCTGAGTGCGAATGATTTGTCTCTAGATGTGCCTTGTTGTGTTTTCGGGTGCTTTTACTACGGCCGTAGTTGCTTAGATTAGTTACATTTAAAGATAGACATAAACTGAACTTCATTACTATTTCTCGTCAAGTGGAGGTCAAATACGGTGGCAGCTCTGTTGAAAAATCGGTGAAGTCCAGCAACAGCACTGTGGCGACCGTAGTTCGTTCTCCTGAAAGGTAGTCGCAGGAGAGTTACTACGCAAGGCTCAAATATGGGCTTAAAGATCTGCACGTTTGGGATGCTGAGATTAGCGAGGGGTATTAACTGGCAACGGTATTCGTAGCTCGTCGGTTAACCAATCTACCTCACCATGGGCGATATTGAAGAGCACAGCATATGAAACGTTCCGTAGTATCCGTAGAAAAATTTTCCTGTAGTCGGCGAAGAAAAAGTTTGATAGTAGCCTGTAATGCGAAATTGACGTCCTTGAACTGAAATGAGAGATACTACTGAGCCGAGGTGGTTTCCTTGCGGGGTGCCGAATGTAGCGCTGATTTGAAGTTGTCTTTCAACAAGATAGAAACGAAACCATCAAAGAAGTTATCCATGAATACCGAATTTATCTAGCCGGATGAATCGGGTTTTTGAGTTGCGAGTAAATGCTGTTCACATTTTATACTTTTTTAGACAGGTCGTAGATTAGACTGACTTTCTCACATTCCCAGAAATGTTGAGTGGTATCATGGGCGTCCTGGACGGTAACTTAATGGGCGTACACAGGATGGAATTCCTAGGATGATGGATTATATTCACCGGAAATAATGCAACCAAATAAAGTTTCTCAAAGCTCTGGAAGATGTTTGTATTGCCGGGCACCTAGAACCTCGAGGAGGTGATTAATTGGCTATTCCCAATTTATCAAATCGATGGTTTGTGGATCGTTGAAGATCGTCTAATAATTGTACGGGAGACAATGGATGAACTTGGTATGCCATCTGTTTGCGACGGCGTTTACAATGTTTAATACTGCTCCAAAAATGTTGTTTGCTCGCTGCATTTCCTTTTTTATGGTGTTTTGTCGCTGACACTAGCGATTATTACACTTATGGAGTTAAGCTTCGATACTACCGTTTTGGTATTTAGGATGACAGACTGTGTCTGGTGATTTTTATCCCTATGAGACTCTAAGGTGCAGTAATCGTGCAATTGCGTGTGTGATGTTTTTGATGACATCTCTTACATTTTCGATCAGCTAACACCTTTCTAAATCCGTGAACCAAGTTATTTGCATGAATGTTTAAATACATGCAAACATCTTTTTTCTGTAAATCACTACCAGCTAGTGGGAGATAGGATGGTTAACACACACATACACACATCTCTTACATTTTCGATCGGATAGACAGACCTTCCAACGATGTACCTTTCCGAAGACAGTCGAAGCACATACCTAAAGTGTAGGCCGATAATAGTTTTTCTCAATTTTTTCTACTTCCCAAACATTTTCTTTTCGTCCTTCGCTTTTTCTTTGGTCTTCCGAAGTTCGTGCTTCATCATGAACTAATAGGTTTCGATTGGACGGAGTTCAAGATAATTTGGTGGGCTCATGTCTTTCAGCACAAAATCCACTGAATTAATCCGCTGTGATGTAGGTCTTATCGCAGCACCGGTATTCCTTAAGTATCATCGTAGAGTTCCGAGTGGGCGTTCTGGTAACACTGTTGGCGATCGTCCCGTAACAGTTCTGCACCTTGTACGTTTTCAATCCGAATTTCTTCTTGGCAAGTTACTGCAATAGTTAAACGATCATAAATAATCTCTTCCTAAATTTATATATAGTGGGTCACATCGGTACTGTAACGGGCTAGATTCCCTTCAATATGGGTAGCAAAATTCTTGGTTTATATAAGAGTTTCTTGGACCACTATGAACTCTTTCGATGGTTTCGAAAACTCTAGGGGAATCGGTCAAAATTCAAGAAAAAAAACAAATTAAGAAGGTAAACCACCCCCGAAAAAACCGTGAACCAAACTAGTTGGTAGTACAACATAATCATGCATCTCGAGTTAGCTTAGCAACATCAATTTAATTAATCGCTACGCGGTAACATTACAACACGAAAATAGCTACTTAAGATATCAAAAAGTTAACATTCTGAATAAGAGATAAATGTTAAATTCTAACTAACATCGCGTAACGAGAATTATTATTTTTAATTTCTTAGCACCGAATAGAAATACAACCAACTCACCTTAATCGAGAGGGGTCCACTCGAGTGCGAATCATTATCGGCAATCACCGAGGAGTTGTTCTCGTCCACCACGATCACCTCGTAGTCTCCGTCCTGCAGCGAGCGGTTTCCTACAATGAATTGTCACAAAAATCAAACCATTAGTGGAAAATTGTTTTACTCTTAATCGCTAGAAAGACAGCTCAACAAAAAAAACTACGGGAACTAATAAAACAAGGCATTATCTTGTTCTAACGGAACTTAAAAAAAGAACATTAATCCGTACGGTGCGAGTGTGCATGTGTGCGTCAAGCGTGTATGACGACGGATTGTGGTGGTGTTGGTGATGGGAAGGGTCCGTGTGTTGTGGTGTGCGTGACAAGTTCGAACAAAAGATCCGAACCGAGGGGTCAACCGAACTCAATAAGCCACTGTACGAAAATCATCGAACGCAAAAAAAAACGCAAACGAACGCAAGATGGCGGCGACGGCGGCAGCCAAAAAAAAAGAACCGAAAAATCCAAATGTTGT
This sequence comes from Topomyia yanbarensis, assembly GCF_030247195.1. Lineage (NCBI taxonomy): Eukaryota > Metazoa > Arthropoda > Insecta > Diptera > Culicidae > Topomyia > Topomyia yanbarensis. Next base: position 200,464,781 of record NC_080670.1, on the reverse strand, counting down.
GCAGTCCATTCGAATATGTTCACGAGCGCGGAAGGATTGGGAACCCGGATCGTGGTGGTGGTGGTGGTACAGGGAGTCACATAAATGTTCAACAACTAACTGAACGAAAACACAGAGAAACAAAACTTGAAGTAGTTCACAAAACAGTGAGAGTGCCCAGAACAGAACACGATACCTGTCATACCGTTACAATGATAAACATGACTATCACCGTTATTGAGTCCTTTGCCGAGCTTGGCCGCCGTCGCCGGGTGGCCAATCAGACCATTGTTCAGTCCACCGGCGCCGACGGTTCGACCGGATGTACGTAGATGACTTTGACCGTATTGACTGCCGACACCGCCACCGGGACTCAACGCCGCCGTAAGTGAATTGTTATTAGTAAGATTGTGCTGCTGCTGTTGCTGTTGATGGTGATGATGACCGGTCGGTCCCGGTCCGTAACAATTAACCATATCGCCTGGATAGCCATTGCCGTTGTAGGCACCGATCGGGATCATTGGCCCGTTCAAAACGGGGGCACTCATCAGCCCATTGTTGTTGCTGTTGTTATTATTGTTGTTGTTGCTGTTGCCACCGTGTATCAGTCCCGATGAGGACGACGACGAAGTCGTCTGCGAGGACGAAGAGGTTATGGTATTGTTGCTACCATGGTGCATCATTTGCAGGTTGGCAGAGTTCTGAACCGATCCGAGGGCTATCGAAGAGGATGAGCTCATCAGTTGCTGCGAGCCTTGGTTGGTGGTGGTGTTACCGGCGGCGGCGGCGGCGGCAGCAGCAGCGGCTGCAGCAACAGCCAGTGACGACGATGGCACCGTCTGGTGGCTCGGGTGGGAACCTGGTAGGAACTGTGGATAGACGTGGTGCGACCATTGCGGGAACAGCGGACGATTGCTGGAGTCTGCGCGGTCGTGTGTGATGGTGGCGGTGAGCATGTGTGTGTGTATGTGCATGTTGATCGTTTGGGTTGGTGGGTGTGTGTGATGGTGTGTTTTCCATTGGAGTTATTTTGTTAGCAATACATACACCACAAAAAACCGGAAGGAGCGTATGATGGTTTCGAGCGGTGTTTACGCGTTGATTAATAACGGTATTTTTTAACGTTTGGCATGTGTTCCCCCGCATTCACGATTACGGTGTTTTTTATTGTGTTGATGGTGAGAGGGAACAAGCGCACGCGCAGCATGAGTGAAAACAATCGGAGTAAACAATAGAGAGAAAAGAAAATGGGAAGAAAAGGTAGTTGCTTTTAATTCGGTCTGCTGGCGGTATGAGTAGCAATGAGCTTTGAGCGTTGGCGGACAGTTTTTTCTAAAGAGAGATAATACAACAACAACAAACAGACAAACACAAATACATTTAGTGTAGTGAGGAAAAACAGAAGTGAAATTAAGCTTGAACAAAGTTGACTGCAAAAACATAACACCGAGAGTGAGAGTGATAATCATTGGTTTGCCTTCGCTGGGAACACTGAAACCTTTCTTAGTCAATCCGTCAGTGCTTGATTAATATGTTTAATATCCATCCATATCCAAAATGCATTCTTCACGTTTCTACTTTTTGTTGGGCTCTTGGCCCGCGTATAAATGTCCGCTTTTGAAAAAGACCCACCTGATGGTGAAATAGATGTCGAACAAGACCTATCCTTAAAGATTCCAATTGCCCGTTTGAAGTTCTACCCATTAAACTCGGTCGTGATCTTTTTTTCCGACCAACGGATAAAGATAAAATCTTCGAAAGATTTCGAAACAGCTGGCGGAACGACATCCGGCCGTGGCCGAAATTTTCGCCCAAACAAACTCAGGGTTGTGGTTTCAATTCTAAAGAATGAAAGGAACATTTCTACAGACAAGATCCGTACGAAGGAGTACCCTGCCTACGTACCCGTCCGCAAAGTAGAGATAAATGGAGTAGTAGAGGAGTTTGACATGCTTGAATCTACGCGAGCACGGGGTTGTCTGCTTCAGTCAGTAGATTTTGGATTGCAAGTGCATCCAGAATCAATCCATTCAGACCTGTATCGGGTGACTCTCGCCATGTCTGTCTGCTTCCCACCGCTTCCAGAGAAATAAAAAAACCTTAAGTGTCTAAACAATTCTGCCAGAGATTCAACCTGGTGACGAAGTTATGAAATTATCTGGCATAATGGACTTCATATTTACATCTTTCGACATTGCTAGTCTCCTTAAAAGAATCAACCTTTCCTTCCTGTAGTGAGAACGTTTCTGCAGCAGTTGACTGCGAAATGGCCCCATGCTCTTATCATCATCATTGTGGACAATCCGGGTATTCCTAATCATGACCGGAAATATTCGGTTTTCCTGCTTACTCGATCTTGAGCCACCATTCTCCAGTTTCCTTGAGCGCCCGCTGCACGCGCATCGATTGCATACAACCGTAACTTTAACTGGTCTCTTCTGGCATTTGCGCTACATGCCCAACCCACTGTAGTCGGCCGTGAATTATAAGCCCCTATTGAACGCAAAGCTAACCGAGTAGTCGATAATCTGATTCCTTCAAGGCCTGTGTCTTATGGCAGTAGAGAACAACAGACAATATCAGCGATTTGTACTGAGCGAAATTTTGCGCGTCTGGCTACAGGACTTTAGTCGGTCACGCTAACCATAAAAACTCCTATTCGTCCTTTTTACTTTGTTATCCCATGTCACCAGTGTTCAAAGATATATGAGTTATTCGACAACATTGTAATACCATTGTACCGTAATCGTCGAACTCCACCTTGAAACTAACACCGTTTCGGCTGCCTCGTTCGCTAAGAGCTACTACCGGTCTTATGGCAATTGGCTGAAACTTTGGCCATAGTCGCTGAAAAGAAAGAACTCTCTAGTTCCCTTATTGATCGCTACGAAATTGTTGATTGCTACGATTGTACGTCACCATGAAATTGTTCGAATAAATCGCTCGTTTCAGGCTCACCAAGAAATTGGTCATTGGACACAGTTGAGGTACGTTACGGCGGTTGACGTTCTTGTGGACGAATGGAACCTTCGAGCGTCCCGTCTCCTCCAGCGACCGCTTCTTGTAATGTGTCAAGGCCAGATCCGACAAGAACATGACATCGTTCTTCGGGTGGAGTTTCATAATAAATGCAGCAACTTTCGGTAAGCACTTCATGCTAAAACACCTCCACATTAATCGCAAGTTGCGAAAAAGGGAAGACTGACTTTGACATTCCCTTCTCACTAGTCGTCAGTCTCCTGAGGACCTTCGACGACGGTTGAAGTAGAAAATGTACTTAACGTCATTGCTCATCTCCTTCCTGAGGGACGTGAAGCAGCAGGTCCCCTGTTAGTCATTACCGTCGGTCCTCAGATATCGTCCATGATCACAACCACGTAGCATTTCGCAGGGAAGACATCATTAACGAGCATCTTCAGCCAATTCCGACACGGCCAGCCTCGGCTTACGCTTCCTCATGGCGATGTCCATGCTGGCCAAATACTTCGGGTTGGTGGCACCGACCTCCCGGTCTAAGGCGCAAAACGGGTTCGCCATCTTGACTGCCGGTTTTTGCTTCAGCTCTTGCTACATCTTCCTGTATATGGGGACTCGACTGTATCCGGTCGACACAAATTGCGCTACGATAATGGACTTCTTCGCTCCGGAGTAGAGCCGATTGTACTTACAAACCATAGAACGTAATTGCTTCACTGCTTTCGCTATGGCTACCATAAACGAACTGATAGAACTGTAATTTTTTTGGATATATCCTGCTTAAATTTTTAGATTAACTAGTCAGAGTATTCAGATGAAAAATCGGTGAACTTTGTCTTTTTTAATGCAAGCGTTATATGAAACGTTTTCGTCAGCTTGATCCGGTTCCGTTTTGAGTTCAGCACAGCACCTCAGGCCGGAACGCCATGCCTTAGTTTTGAGAATGATTCGTACGGAGTGCTCGGCGATAGCCTCCCAGCTGGCCCAGAAGCACACGTTCAACAGCGCTAGATTCCCTTTCCGGAATTCAACTCTACAACAAACCGATCATCTTTCTTTCCACGTAGTTCACCAGCCTGTTGAGGAAAAGCATTTCCAGAAGCTTATCAAGAGCAATAGACATTCATATAGACCGATACGATGCTGGATCTCCTTTAGCTTCGTTAGTTTTGGCAGCAACATCAGCTTTTGGATCTTCCGTCTATTCGGGAAGTAGCCTTCGTCTAGGCATTTCTGTAGCACTATCCCGAATATCTCTTGAAACATCAGGATCGCAGACTTGAGTGCCACGTCGGAAACCGGACCGCTTCGGATCGGAAGCTCTCTTCATTTTGTCCTTTTTACCACTGAAAGGAGCTCGTCGTTGGATACCCGAATGTCTCCAACATTTATACCGTCTACATCGAAATACGGTGTAGCCGGTCATGCGGTTGAGTCGCACTTCGAGAAGAGATGATAGCTTTTTTGTTGGACCCTTGATCTTGGCCTACATAACAGGGTAAGCGTTGGCCTAGGAGTTAGCGTTTAAAAGCGGCCCTGCTCACCCGGAATGTCTTCTCTGACTGCCTCAGATCTTGCTCCCTGAACGTGTCTTCTTGCTTTTATGCAGACAGCAAGGATGGTACTGAGCCTCTCGTTCCACAAATACGCTGGATGTCGTCCCCTGTATCATCGGTATTGTTACGTTAAACACCCTCGATCGCGTTTCCAACAGCTCGGCGGCACTCGGAAATGCTGTCTGCACGAAGTGCTTCAACAAAAAGGTCTTTGTCGAGGTCCGTGCTTTTTCACATCCATTCACCAGTCTTCAATCTACGCGTTACACTACAGATCTGCCGACCAATGGTGTACTGTATTGCCTGGTGGTAGATATGTGTGTACAGCTTACCAACTCGCCAAGTCTTGTCATCCATCAGCGACGTTTTGCATAGTGTTACGTCGATGATGGATTCGCGACCGTCTTTGCGGAATGTTCTTCGTTGCACTGCCTTACATCTAGAGATGACATTGCGTATCTCAAGACGAACAAATTTTTGTAGGGCTTCCAACAAGCTGTTCCCTCTTCCGTTGATCAGCCTGCTTCTCCACTCCACGACCCAAGCGTTAAACGACTAACGAGTCGATTAGTGCGTCCAAAATCCGGTTGTACTGCTCCGGTGTCTACTTCGGGGGTGCATAACAGCTAAACACGAATACACCGGTGATCTTGTACTATCCACCACCACTTGGACAGGGAAACCAACCATGCTTTCGATTGCCGCGGTCCTTGTTACCGCGTTATCGGGAAAAGTAATGCTTTCAAAGTCGTACTTCGTTTCCGTTGTCGACTGCAACAGCAGTTGTTGTGCAATGTCGCACCGATTGAGATGGGTTACGACTTTTTATACACAGGGTTATTTGAAGCCGGTCGTTTCCGTTCTTCGGTTTATAGTACATGCCCTTTCTTCTGCATTTTAGACACAATGTAGACATGTCCGTGCCCTTGCAGTTCCTCGCCTGATGTCCGAAGTCCAAGCACCTGAAGCATCTCTCCATCTACTTGGTAACTAACATAGCAACTCTCCGACATTTTTCTTACCCGTCTTCGCCAATTTGTTGGCAACGTCAACCGATAGTCAAATCGCCGCCTTTGAGTGGTTCCATACGACTTCCTAATCCGGATCGTCGCCAGTACATCTAGGTTGCACTGCTCGGTCAGTGCACCGCTAAGTTCTTCTTCGATCGTGAGCTCGTTCAGATCATTGCCCTCGATCATGACTTCCTGTGATAGAACTCTCCACTGTCTAAAGATTTTGCAATTACCTCGTGGTAGACCGTGCGCTTTGTTTTAACGACGTTCTCTACCAACTTCTTCACCTCCAGGTCTTCTCAAACTCTCTTGAGCAAAGCCGCGTATAACGTTTTATCGTTCGCTTCGACGATCAGTGCATCGTCCTAGTACATCTTCTGGGGAGACTGGCGTTTTTCGTTCTTGTTTCTTCTCCTGTTCTTCCTTCTGCTGCCGTTTTGTTTTCGCTTCGCCTGCTGACTTTCCACGATGCGCCAGCCATGGTTCTTTCCAACGTTCCTCTGATCGTTGATGTCCTCCAGCTCGCTCTGTTGTTTCTTCGGGTTCTCTTGCTCACTCGGCGTGTCCCTCACTGTTTCCTCCGAGCGAGTATTGCGGTGACTTTTCGGTGTCTCTTCGGCCATTGTGTGCTCTGAGACTTCCATTTTTCGGCGGGATTCATCAAGGGCGCTTTGCTCAAGCGGCTGTTACGTTACGGCAGATATAAGGCTCGTCTCATGCTGCTTGATAGTGATATGCATATTGTGCTCGATTTCCCAAGTTTTGAATCATTCTGGGTGGTAGAGCGACTTCTCCTGCGGCTCACTCTTTACCATGCCGTTGCTAGTAATTTCTGCGGGTACCAGCGATCTCTGCAGCTCACCGCGATCGCGTTCCTCTTTACTCCGCTTACTTCCTTAATCAGACTGGAATTCTTGGATGTATCTATGCTAGTGGGTTCCCCCTCCAGGTCGCTCGAATGTAATCGCTTCTTCTGATCCATTGGTTATCTATGCAAGCAGTGAGCCCAATCCTGGGTTGGACACGAAATCATGCCTAGAGCGAGATCAACGTTAATCGAAACAATTACAGACATTAGGTCTGGTTATTAGGCACTAGGTCAGGTGACAAGTTTCGAACGTACCTGGAGGCCTGCCAAGGTTTTATCGGGACAGAGGTGGTCGCACTGTTGACCCACTCGCCCTTCCAAGCCGGTGACACCTTTCTTTGAACAAGAGAACAGAACAGCAGGATTGTCAGTCCGAAGTCGCCTACCAATTGGTGATCGGCACGGGATCAGTTATAGAATGTCACTTGCATCGATTCTGATGTGCCTTGAACTCCAGTTTTGGGGCCTTGAGCGGAAGAGAGACTCGCTACGACAGAGTTGCTTTCGGATTTGTATGACTTTTTATAAAGGTTCAACAGAGCCCACTGCCCAACTCCAACATATCCTACGCCGGCTCCCCAACTCGCAGAAGGTCCGAAGGGGGTAGAATGGTTCGTTGAACCCCTGGACTTCTGTTCCTGATGCCCCTTGAATGTTTTTTTCATCGAGGAGATCTCTTCAAAAGGGACCGAAGCCGACTAAGCACGTGGTACTGTCGGTTCTATACTGTTATTTCTCCAGTACACCTACTGATTAAACCTGAAGCTCTTTTTTCTTCGTATTTTCATCCTCTCGGGACCACCGTTAGGTATTACTTTGGGAGGGATTGTGCTCTTGCACCTCTTTTTCCCTGGAGTTGTTTAGATCCTCTACGTTTCATGCGCATGTTATTTTGTTAATATTTTTTCTTGCTTTTTATCCTTTTTTGCCTTTATATATTTTCCCTGTTCGTAATCGGTTCGTCCACGACCGTCGAAAACGTCGGAATCCGCCGAGATGTGAACCGATCCGGAGATGTCGAAAACTCTAGCTCGCATCTCTCAAGAGTCACCCTCATAGGGTATTTCCCCGATTCGAAACTGCTCAATAGCTACTAACTTTCCTTGTGCCCATTGATAGGGTGACCATAGTTCTTTTTCCAGGACATGTCCTGGTTTTTTACTGACTGTCCTGGTGTCCTAGGAAGTCGAGGAAAAAGTTTGTTTTGTCTGATACAATGATGACCAGAGAGGAAATGCGTAGACAAAAGGTTATTTCATTTTACTGTTCTTCCTGGTACGTCATCATAGCTCACGTATAGCTTTAGGGTTTGTGCATTGGGTCGGAGTCCCAAGGGTTGCAGGTATAAATCCTGCCTCTGGAATGATTTTATTCACATAATTCCTTTCAATTAAGCCATCATTTTGATCAGTTTTCCCCGCTGGGTACCACGAAAAAAGTCTATTTCACTATGCTTTTTGTATACTAGGGGCAGATCACTTTAGAAATGTACATCGAATTTGAAAAATGTCCATTTTTGCATCATATTTACACTTCCTCGCAGACTCCAATCGCGATCCAGTTCGTTCGATGTTTTGTTGGATGTAGAGCTAGTTTCTTGAATGCCGTTGATGTTTTACACGCAACGCAAAACATTTTCTAAATTTCTATTTTGAAGGCAAGAAAATGCATTTAATTTTTGTTGATTTTTCACAAATGCATCCCCAGTGATCTGCCCTTGGACCCAGATCGTAAGAGCTGGTGTACAGGTCTGAGTGTCCATCTAGCATTACCCACCAAATCCGATTCTTTCTGCTACTTGACCATCGATTCAGTTCTTAGCATTTTCCGTATTCCTCCGCTTATAGCCTTCCACTATAATGATGCAGATAGGACTGATTCCAGCAATATACGGACTACCTCCAATGAAATGGAACTGTTCGCTATGTCTCCAATGCCGCAAGCCAGACAGGACATCCGTAGCTCACTGTAGACAATGATACACTAGCCAGAAGATACCTCTTGCTATAGCTTGGCACAGCCTTGTCCAGCATAATTATGGATAAAGCGTTGATAACCGTGACCACCTTCTCGCAGGCATAGTCAACATGGTTCAGTCGATCATTGATCATTACACCGTGGTGCTTCAGCGCACGCTACGAAACTATGACCAAGTCCTCTGATAGTGATTTCTGCCGGCCGCAGAAATTTGAGGTTGCTGACTAGTAACATAGGAGATCAAACGGTAAGGTGCCTGCTTCGGCCATGATGGCTAAGATAGGACTGGTAACGAATGCTCCAGATGCAAATCTTACTATCCTGTTGTAGGTGGGCGCGAGAGTTTTGATGACGGCATCTCTACCCCGACTAACGAGTCCCATTCCATATAATAATCGCGAAGTGACAATGGCGGAGCCGATTTGTAGCAAGGAAGTTCGTTGACCACGTGGTAGCTTTGCTCCGATCATTTCCAGGATAGACAGCCTGGATTTACATCCCTTTTTCGTTAGCTTGCAATGCGCTTTGAAGTTCAGCGATCTGTCGATAGTGATACCAAGGGTTTTCAGTTGATTTTGTGACGGTATAGCTACTGTATCCATCCTGATGGATTGCGTGGGCTCACGGCGGGCATTCGGGCTACAGTAGATCGCGTATCTGCCACTTTCGTAATGTTCGCAGGATGCCGTATCTCCAAATGGTGTCGTACGCCTTGGCCAAGTCAAGCGATACTATCAGACAGTGCTCGTCACGGTCGGGTAATGAGCTCTCCAACTCCGCAAAATATGTGTCAGTACCCGGGCCGGATCGGAAGGCATGTTGTCGAGTGTCTAGCCGCCCGTTCGATTCAAGCTCGGTAGTTAACCGTCGATTCACCATCCGCTCGAATACCTTCGCCATACAGTTCGCTAACGTGATTGGTCGGAAAGCAGATGGACCCGTATCGCTCGAATTCGGCTTTGGGATTGGCACAATAATTCCAGTTCGCCAACAGGATGGAAATACACCACTGCGCCAAACCCTGTTAAAAAGCTCCAATAAAGCAGTTTTCACCGACAATGGTAGTCGTGGTAGCATTGGATGACCGACTGAATCCGGACCCGTAGAATTACTTCGTCCTCTGTCGAGCGCCCATGCAAGCTCATTCAAAGTGAAGTCGGAGTTATTGGTGAAAAGTTGAAACGGTTTCTTTCGGCCTTTTCCTTCTCAATTTGAAACGAAAGATGGTAGCTGCATGTTGCCGATATTGCGCTGTAATGCTCTGCTAGTTCTTCAGCCATTTCTTTTGCATTATCCGTGTAGCCAGCTGAACGTTTAATGACGGCTGGGCGATGCTGACGTTTTCCTATTAACGCGTTCACTGTCTGCCACATTTCCGATGCAGTGGTGTTTGGGGATTCTTTCGCGACGAATTCCTCCAACGATCGTTGTTTGGCATCACGGATTGATTTTCTTGTTGCTGCCTGCGCTTCCTGAAAGCTTTTCCAGTGCTTCAGGTTTTCGTGGGTCCTCCATTTCGATACGCTTGCTTTTTTTCGACTTTTTATGGCTGCTTTTACCTCCGGACACCACCAAAAAACTGCCTTAGGTCCGATCTTTTCGCTAGTTCTGGGTATTGCAGTGTTTGCTGCAAATGATCGACAAAACGGTCGATTGACATTTCGACGCCCGGTTGTATAACGTTGGCGGTCAATCGTTCGTACGCTGTCCAGTCTGCTTGGTCGTAAATCCGTTGTCGCCTTTTTGTTGGAACATGTGAGAACTCGGGGATGGAAACGGTTATGGGCAGCTGGTCACTGTTATAGGTATCGGGAAGTGTTCGCCAGGTGAATTTCGAGGCCACAGTAACGGAGCAGATTGACAGGTCGATAGCTGAAGTAGCACCGGTGGCTGAGTCGACTCGTGTATGCGTCCCATTGTTAAGTATAACTAGGTGTTCTTCCAACGTTTTTTCTGCGATGAATTGACCTAGTGCGGTCGATTTGTTGGATCCCCAGCATATGTGATGAACGTTGAAGTCACCTAGCGCTAAAATAGGACGTGGAAGCTGTTCGAGGAGGTCACATAGTTTTTCTTGGCACTGTTGGGTACTGGGAAGAGCCACGGTCCTTTGCAATGTTCCCCCGGCATGCCTCACTCTTTTCTCCGAGCAAGTATTGCGTTGTCTCCTAAGTTCCAAGTCGGTGACACCTTTCCTTAACCAGGGCACAGAACAGTGCGACTGTCAGTCCGAAATCACCGTTCAGCTCGGATCGATCACGGTATTCACCATGACCAGTATCCCGAAGCAAGTTCTCGTGGGCTCTAACACCATACAGCTTCAAGAACAGGCCATGAATATGTTCCGTGCCAAATTTCACAACCATCGAAGCACCATAAATGGTCTCAATATCCCCTAAATACACTTTATGGGGTCTTTACACGTCTTTATTCGGGATCAACCGGACCATGGTAGTAGTGTTTTCATAGGTTGAACCCATATCAAACACCCATGTCAAGCACCACGAGCATGGGGCTATTCGTTTGCTCGGGATCAGTCATAGGATGTCACTTGCATCAATCCTGATGAGCTGTTTGGCACTTCAGTTAGGCTTTGGTAGTTTAAGTGGAAGCAGTACAGACTCGCATGGACAGAGTTGCTTTACGATTTGTATGGCGTTTTATAGAGGATTAACAGAAATCACTGCCTAACACTACCACATCCTAGCCAGACTGCCTAACTCGCAGAAGGTCCGGAAGAGGGAAGAAGATGATCGTTATACCCCTGAACTCCTATCTCTGCTGCCCCTTTTGTATGTGTTTTTTGTATTGAAGGGGATTATTCTTGTTTCTACTATTCCTGAGCGCGTTGCTTTGTTTATTTTTTCCTTTTTTGCTTTCATCTACTTTTCTTGCCCATAATCGGTATATCCACGACCATCGACGACGTCGGAATCCGTCGAGATGAAAACCAATGCGGAGATGCCGAAAACTCTAACTCGCATCCCTTCATAGCCACCCTCGCAGGGGTTTTCCTCGCCTCGGGGCTGCTCAATATTGCCCATTATTGACTCATTTACATACATTCATTTACATGCGTCGAGACGTAACTCCGCTAGCGAATGACGGATCCCAATAGTAGCATGTCTGTAATAACATACGTACATGGAACTATTGAGAACCAGAGCTACAGGTCCAAAGCCCTGGTAAAGGAGGATGGTTGTGATGATCCGGGCCGAGATCACCACGTAAAGCAAGGTAGGGCATAACCCCAATTCCAAGGCGTGAAGCGACCCGTGCCGAGGGATGAGTGATCGAGGGGGTGAAAAAGATGCTCGATCGTTAACGGAGCCTGTGGGGTACCTGGGCAACCCCCACAGTAAGCGTCCCTTACCACGCTAATGCGGAGCTCTGGCGTGGCGGACATATATTTCTCGCGCTACTCGTGGGACTATACATGGAGGTAAATAAAAATAAAAATAAACAGACGGAGGTGCCAAACCCCTTCGCAAGAGGTGGTTTGGCGAGGTCTCCCCACCGTGGGGAGAGTAGTGGTGCGATGAGTGCTGCATCCGAAAGCACCAGTGACCCCCCAGCAGCGGTAGGCAATATCCCTACCAACGCATCGGAGGGGCCAATAGCTGCGATGCGCAAAGTAGCGAAGCAACTCGATTCTATAATCGACTTCGCTAGCGCAAAGCAGAACATAGCCAAGGAGTTGAAGTTGAGCCTCTTGGAGCTCCGGAAAGCTGTTCGTGTCGCAAGACAGGAACAGCAGGCATATGTTGAGAGGGTGGAATGTCGGGAGAGGCCCGACAGAGAAACCCAGACAGTGGCCTCCAATAGGGAGGAAAGAGAGAAGGTCGATAGAGGTTCACAGACAGTGGCCTTTACCTTCTACGGAGCAGCCACGTCGATCGGAGCGGCGACCGAGTTCCCCTCGAAGGGAAAGGGAAAGGGCAATCGCAAGACGGCATCGAATGCGAAGCGCCCTAGGAAGTCGCCAGGCGAGGGTGCCAAAACCGACACCACTCGGCGTGCAACCGTCAAGGTCAAACGCCGCCTGGGTGAGGTAAGCGAGGGCGAGAGTGACCTCGCTGTGGAGAGCGATGGTACCAGCAACCCGGCACGACCGGGGCAGGGGGGCTCAAACCCCTGGACGCTGGTTACCAAGAAAAAGCCGGCACCGAAACCGGAGGTACCGCGGCCTGCGAGGAAGGCCAAAGACAGAGGCGAAGCCTTGTGGTTAAAAACCGACAAGGACAAATACGCCGATGTCCTTAAATCGATGAAGGCGGCCGAAAGTCTCTCGGCCCTTGGGCAGGATGTGCGTAGCGTAAGACGCACCAACACGGGAGAGATGCTCCTGGTGCTGAAGCGAGGCGCACAATCAAGTGCAGTATATAAGGCCTTGGCCCAAGAGGTCCTTGGTGAGGGCGCTCAAATCAGGTCGCTAGGTGCGGAAACAACTCTCCAGTGCAAGCACTTGGACGAGTTCACGACCGCAGAAAACGTCGTCGCAGCCGTCAAGGAGCACTGCGGCGTCACAATCGAGCGGGCCTCTGTGCGATTGAGGGATGGACCCTCTGGCACCCAAGTAGCCTACCTCAGGCTACTGAATGCGGATGCCAAAAAGGTAACCGAGAAAGGGAAGCTGAAGATCGGCTGGTCGGTATGCCCTATTAGTATACCCCAGCCGCCTTCAGAGGACAGGTGCTATCGGTGCCTAGAATCCGGCCATAAAGCTTACGAGTGCAAAGGCATAGACAGGAGCAAGCTATGTCGTCGATGCGGCGAGGAGGGGCATAAAGAGCGGGGGTGCACTAAGGCATATAAGTGCCTTATCTGCACCGCTAAGAAGCAAGCCCATAAACATGCTATGGGCGGACCTTCGTGTCCCTTCGGCGAGTTAAATAAGAAGCCGTGAGAGTCACACAGCTAAATCTTAACCATTGTGCAGCAGCCCAACAGCTGCTGTGGCAGTCGGTCTCGGAGTCGAGGACAGATGTCGCCCTCTTATCAGACCCGTACAGCATCCCTGCCGGCAACGGCAATTGGGTGTCGGACGGGTCTGGAATGGTGGCAATCTGTACAACGGGAAGGTTCCCGGTTCAAGAGGTAATACACCCCTCCGCCGAGGGTGTGGCGATTGCCAAGATCAATGGTGTGTTCTATTGCAGCTGCTACGCCCCACCAAGGTGGCCAATAGAACAGTTCTACCAGATGATCGACAGGCTCTCGTCGGACCTCGTGGGCCGGAAACCGGTAGTAATAGCGGGAGACTTCAACGCTTGGGCAGCCGCTGTACAAATAGCAGGGGTCAAGCGCTAATGGAAGCGTTTGCGAAACTCGATACTGTGCTAGCTAATGATGGCTCCGCTAGTACATTCCGTAGAAACGGAGTGGAGGCGTGGATTGATTTGACCTTTGCCAGCCCGAGTCTGGCTCCAGGCATGGAATGGAGGGTAGACGAAGGCTACACCCATAGCGATCATCTAGCAATCCGCTTTAAGATCAACTATGGTGTGCAGCATCCGAGGGCGGGAGATCCCTGTCAGGTACGCGGGTGGAAGTCCAATCACTTCGACAGCGAAGCTTTCACCGCGGCCCTGGGACTGGAGGCCAACACCGACAGTCTAAGCGGGGATGCGCTGGTAGCTGTTCTATCACGCGCGTGCGACGCCACTATGCCGAGAAAAACACTGCCAAGAAACGGTAGATGCCCGGTATACTGGTGGAGTGCCGAGATTGCAGCTCTACGGTCAGCCTGTCTCAGAGCTAGACGTAGGATGCAAAGAGCTCGCACCGAGGATGCAAGAGAGAACCGCCGTGAAGCGTTTCGAGCTGCGAAATTAGCCCTTAACAAGGCTATTAAAAGCAGCAAGAGAGCGTGTTTCGACAACCTGTGTGAGAGTGCCAACGCGAATCCGTGGGGTGACGCCTACCGGATTGTGATGGCCAAGACCAAAGGGGGCTCCTCACCCCCAGAACGGTCTCCGGACCGGTTGGCAACGATTATCGAAGTACTCTTCCCGTCTCGAGCCACAAGCCCCTGGCCACCTGCACTACGAGACAGTGCGGGCACGGTCGAAATGGTGGCTCCAGTGACGAATGAAGAACTACTCGCAGTGGCTAAATCCCTAGCAATGAACAAAGCTCCAGGGCCGGATGGAGTTCCAAACAACGCTCTCAAGGCAGCGATCATAGCGAACCCGAACATGTTCAGGCTAGCTATGCAGAGATGCCTTGACGAGTGCCGTTTCCCCGATAGATGGAAAAGGCAGAAACTGGTGCTGTTGCCGAAGCCCGGGAAGCCGCCAGGCGACCCATCGGCGTACAGACCAATCTGTCTGATAGACACGACTGGCAAACTGCTTGAGAGGATCATCCTCAACAGGCTCACCCCGTACGCGGAAGGTACGGACGGTCTGTCAAGCAACCAGTTTGGCTTTCGGAAGGGTAAGTCCACAGTGGACGCTCTCAACTCAGTGATAAATACTGCCGAGATAGCGATCCAACGAAAAAGGCGAGGCATTCGATACTGTGCGTTAGTGACACTTGACGTGAAGAACGCATTCAACAGCGCAAGCTGGGATGCCATCGCGCTCTCGTTACACCGGCTTAGCCTACCGGTGGGTCTGTACCGGATCTTGGAAAGTTACTTCCAGAACCGCGTACTGCTATACGAGACCGATGCCGGTCAGAAAAGGGTTCCGATTACCGCCGGAGTCCCGCAGGGCTCGATTCTAGGCCCGGTTCTGAGACTGAAGTTCCCTCCTGGGGTCAAGATCGTCGGCTTTGCCGACGACGTAACCTTGGAGGTCTACGGGGAGTCAATTCCTGAGGTAGAACTAACCGCAGAACACGCGATTAGCACGGTGGAGGAATGGATGAGCGCGAGAGGCCTGGAGCTCGCTCATCATAAGACGGAGGTAGTTATCGTCAACAACCGCAAGTCGGCACAACCGCAAGTCGGCACAACATGCAGTTATCCATGTGGGAGAAGTCGTGATCACCTCACAGCGGAGTCTGATGTCTCTCGGAGTCATTATAGACGACAAGCTGACCTTCGGCAGCCATGTCGACTATACATGCAAGAGAGTGTCGACTGCTGTTGCGGGTCTATCGAGGATGATGTCCAACAGCTCAAAGGTGTGCGCCAGTAGACGTAGGTTACTGGCAGGCGATGCCGTATCTATCCTCAGGTACGGCGGCCCCGGGCCCGTCATGGTCAAGAGCACTGAGGGTAACCAGTTACCTACAGAAACTGGAGAGCACCTACCGCGTGATGTGCCTCAGAGAGATATCTACCTACCGCACGGTATCACACGATGCATCCTGCGTGATAGCGAGCATGATGCCAGTCGGGTTGGTCATTCGGGAAGATGAGGAGTGCTTCGAGCTACGTGGAAATAGAGGAGCCCGCGAGCGCACCAGGGTGACCTCTGTCGCCAGATGGCAGCGTGGGTGGGATAACTCCTCGAAAGGTAGGTGGACCCACCGGCTGATACCTAACATATTGAGCTGGGTGGGAAGGCCCCGTGGGGAAGTTCACTTCCACCTGACACAATTCCTGTCAGGCCATGGCAGCCTGCCCGGACTGCCCAGGTGTAGACGAAACTGCAGAACACATACTGTTCGTATGTCCTCGGTTCGACGTCGAAAGAAGCGCAATGCTTGACGTCTGTGGCTGGGACACAACCCCTGATACCCTTATTCAGCGGATGTGTCAATCGGTGGAGAAGTGAAACGCAGTCTCGGCTGCTACCATCTAGATTGCCTGTAGGCTAGAGGTAATCTGGCGAACCGAGCAACAGACGACGGGCACGGCTAACTAGCAATTGGTTAGTTGGAGCGAAAAAGGCCGAGCGCAAAAAAGGGAGTGAATGGTCTGTTCATGCTGAGGCAGGTTTGGCGCAGCGACTGGCAACCGCGTAAGGGGTAAACCCAGCCATCCCGAAGCAAGGCAGAAGAGCGAGTATATAGGCGTATAAGTGGACTGCCTCATGCCAAGATGGGAGGGTCGTAGCATAGTATGTTGGGACTTAGCTATCGATGCCTCGTGGCGTGGCAGAGGAGTGAAAGGGTGAGCATCCAAGTCAGTCTCACATGGTATGGGTGGGGCGAGCACAAAAGTAAGCCCAGCAAGGAATGAGTAAGGTGAGCACCCAAGTAAGCCTCATACAGGGCGTATGAATGCGTGAGAGTGAATGAGTATATTAAGTACAGCCATCCCCCAGAAGTAATACCGAGAGGTAGTTCCTGGGGGGAACGATGTCGGAGCCCAATGAAGTTTAGTCGGTATTAATGGCAGCGTCATCATTCGAGCCCGACACGCCCCCAGTACACCCCGTGTGGTAGCTTGGACACCTACCAATACCACGTGTACTGGGCTAGGACGTAAATGTCTTCTCCATCGTAAAAAAAAACACCCAGCTCGAAAGAACCGGTATAAGTCGGTGTGTTCATCTATCATTGAATACCGTCCGCAAATCTTACTCTTGCTGCCACTTGACCATCGAGTCAGCTTTTAATATTTTCCGTGTTCCACCGCTTAAAGCAATCGTTATCAACTACAATGATGCAGATAGGAACCGTTCCAGCGATAACACAGATTACCTCCGATGAAGTTGTGATGTACTCCCTAGCTCAGTATACACTAGGCAGAAGGCGGTTCTAGCTACTGCTTGGCTCAGTTTTGCTCATCATAATCCCGAAAAAAGCGCTAAATAGCCTTGGTAGCCTTCTCGCAAGCCTAGTCGACAAGGGTGTTGAAATTTAGTCGGTCATCCAGCATCACACCGAGTTGTTTCAGCACACGCTACGAAACTGTGATATGCTCCCCGATAGTGATTTCTGTCGGCCGCAGTATTTTGCGGTCGATGACTAGTAGCAAGTCCGTTTTGTGGTGGGCTATCTGCAACTTCTCTCCTTGAGTTCAGTTTTGGATCCTGTCAATGCCTTCGGACGATTCCCCCAACGCTCTTATTACGATGTCGTCCACACAACCGATGATCTCTACACCCGTAGGTAGCTTGATCGTCAGCACGCGGTTATACATTCCAGAGCATTGGAGCTAGTATGGAGCACCGTGGGATTCCTGCCAAAATTCTAACCGATAACTGTCCGGTATCCAGTTCTGGAATAACTCCTGAGCATTCTGCAAAGGTAGCTAGGGACACTCATTTTGTGCAGCGAATCAACAATGGCTTCCCAACACGAACTCGAGCACAAGCGATTCTGAAAAGTCAGGTACATTGGATTAAAATAATTTGAAAATAAGAGACAAAAGTAAGCATTGTTACAAACCAATAACTGCTAATTCAGCTATCAATAAAAGCGCCCAATAGTAGAAATTGACTATATTAAAATTAATTTGTATCTTGCCGCCCTGCACGTTTTTTCAACACACACACATTGGACCTCGAAAAGTTTTTCGCTCCGTCGTTGGGCGGAGCCTGGCGCTTGAGAACGTGATGATGGAAACTTTCACCGGATCCGTGGCGGAACAGGTTTTTTTTCGCTTTCCTCATACATTTTTTTTCTCTTCATCCCTGCACGCAAAACGGTTAATGGGAGTTGGGAAATGGCTTGTTCATTTCCAGACCGGAGCAAATTACACTGACCGGCAAACCGCGCTCTTGTAAGCTATGTGGGTAATCCTTCACATTTGGGGAGTTTTCTGCTGCCACGAATCCCATTAGCTTGAGTTATTTCGTTGTGTTTTTTTTGTTGCACGAGATCTTCAAGTTGGTTGTTCCCATTAGTTTGAGGATGTGGAAAAATAATTGTTCGACTGGCATTAGTTGGAGTGGTCCACACCTTACCGCCAAATGTGACCTACACACTGGTGGGTGGGGGTGTTCGAGTCAAAACAAGATTCAAGTTTAGCTTCGAACTAGTATCGATCCTAGGTTCCTATATCTACCATCCAAGGATACACGTCCCACCGAGAGAACTGTCTAAGGCGAGCAAAACAAATGCGAGCACAATTGCCGCTAATGGCGATTAATCGCCGGGGCTGACAGCAGCAGCAGCATCAGCACCAACAGCAACAACCAGGATTACGATGACGTGGCGGATTAGTGTGGCACGACTCACTTTCTTTCCGGATGGGGAAGGAAAGAAGCAAAAAAAATACATAATCGCATCCGCCGCCTCCACCAAATTAACATCTTTGAGGTTAGGGTGGAGCATCGGGGGAAGATAAACAGGGCTAGGCGTCGATTTTCCCAGCTCTGCAAAAAAAAACTAAAAGACAAGTTGATGGGGTGGGGAGGCGATAGCGGGTGTGTGTGTGGTTCACAGCCTACTATCGCATCGCTCCAGTCGGGCGTTAAAACACCATTAGCGGACGTTATTTGAGTGGGTCTACGACAAAATCAAAGCTACGCAATGTACCTAACCTAAATTGATGAATTGCATAGCAGCTACATAATTGATGGACTGGTTCCTTGTGTTGTTTTGATTTCATTGCTTTGATGTTGGGGAGACGGGCTTGTCGATGTTTGTTCTGTAGCTTACCCGAAACGGCACTCTATTGTGCCGGGTGTTTCGGGATCAGTGGTTCGAGCTTTGAGGGAATCAAAATGGCGTTGTGACCCTCTCCCCCAGAATTTTCGATGAAAGATAGTTCCCACGAGGGGCGTTTATATGTGGTCAACAGCCAACGACAAAGTTTGCGTGAGTCAGAAATTGTAACCCGACATTTCACAAATGATAAAGGATACTGTTTCCGTGTATACAAAAAGGATTAACTTTATAATTTCAATAACTTCGCTTATCTTGATTATTAACCTCTTCCGAATTTACCGGCAGCACAATAGATTTTAATTAATTTAAATTTTTCCTTAAAAATTGGATTTGCAAATGTTCCGTTGTATTAGTTTGTAGAACTTGTGTTTCGACTTCGTCTCATCAGAATCCGACACTAACTTAGTGACAGGGCTAAGCTAATTAGCCTCCTTGCCATATACCACTCTGCGTTTGAGTGAGATCTAGTACAAATTAATTCGATTCACTTTGAATTTAACTCTCAACTCTCGGCTTAGCTAACGGAACAAATAAAAACACAAACCTCAGAACAGGAGAAACAAATGAAAATAACAACACCAACACTACTGTACGGGGGGACCGAAATGCGACATAAAGCGGCTAACAAGGCGGCATGATTGCCATGTTTTCCCCCAACCCATCCCTAGCTTATTTTCTGGGCGTGGAAAGTTTAGCAGAACTCCCAGCAATGGGCCTTAAGAAGACAAAAATGCGGGGGTAGTAGTAGGCTCGGGGGACATAGGCCGCGCTTAGCTTCAAAGGCAGCAGTTGTAGTAGTAGTAGCGATAGTAAGTAGCATTCCAACGACCAGCCCGATGACGACTTACCTTGCGTGGGGGTGGAACGTTGCAAAACCGGCGACGAATTCCGATGAATCTGCAGCTCCGGCGGGGGCTCCAGAATGTCCCGGTACTTGGACACCATCAGCACCGAGATGAAGTACACGATGGCCAGCGAGAGGAACTGGGCCTGCTTGGTTTCCTCCTGGAACAAACGTTTCTTCAGATTAAAAATTAGCGATTCTGCCTCACTGAGGGTGTAGGCTGTTGGGGGAAAGGGGGGTTCTGGTAGGCATGGGAGGCACACAAGATTCAAACGGTACGATTTTTTATTAGCTTAAACATCCAGACTACGAATTCCTTGAGATACCTTGCTGATGTTCCGAAAACCGAAACTTATCCCTCAAAAGCAGCAAAAAAATATTCAAAAAATCCTTCAATAACCCGCCCCTCACCGCGTAACCCCGTCGTTTGAATGTTGTGTGTTTGCGCAGCACTTACCACATCCCGGTAGATAACCGCCCGCAACCGATTGATGTCCATGTCCTGCAGTAACTTCTCCGGATCCTTCACCGGGCTCATCGGCCCCGACAGCGACTCGATGATTGTCTTCGAAGTAGTCTGGGCACCTCGGATCAGAGCCTGTAGATGTGCCCCGCCCGGGATGTCCTTCAGTGACATACCGTTGTAGAGACCACGCGTTCGTTCCTTACACTCGAGACAGTTGCGAACAGCACAGGTGCAGACCAGTCGGAGACACTGACGTAGAATGCCACCGCTGGACATGTTTTTCTCCGCTTCGAGTTCACCGAAGTTTAGCGAGCTGGCGAAGATCAGTACGTCGGCCATGTTGACCAGACGCTGCAGGAAGGATACGGCTACGTCCAGTGGCATACCCTGGGTGGGTTCCAGGACGTCGAGTTCGGACTGTTTTTTTTTGTTGGGGGAGAGAGGGATAAGATAAGATAGAATGTTAGTATTCGATCGAATATGAGAAGAAGTAGGAATACTTACGTTAGGAGACGTCGCACTGGCGAGCAGCGGCAGAAGACCGCCGCAAGCGATGATCAGATTGTCGGCTAGCTGCGAGATTAGATGAACGGTGTTCACAACGAAGATTGCGTTTTCGGCAGAATTTACGAAATCTAGAACACTCTTGGTGGAGTGGGATCTCCACACCTGGATGTCGGTTTCCAGGGAGAACAGCACAT
Organism: Topomyia yanbarensis; assembly: GCF_030247195.1. Classification (NCBI taxonomy): domain Eukaryota; kingdom Metazoa; phylum Arthropoda; class Insecta; order Diptera; family Culicidae; genus Topomyia; species Topomyia yanbarensis. The sequence continues at coordinate 200,443,889 of NC_080670.1, read as the reverse complement.
CCGACAGTAGACGCTGGTGGATGTAGGACCACTTGAACTCCGGTATCCGGAACGGGGGCCGGGTTGGTCCCGGCGAGAACATTGGACGGTTTGATGTGGATTTAGAGCGGTGCTGTTTTGCGGCAGCTCCAACAACGCCGGATTCGTAGAGAACCGGCGGGGAATCGGTAGTGGTGCTAGTTGAGGCATTCACTGCCGTCTTCTTGGCGGTTGATGGGAGAATGGTTGATTGAATTGCGTTGCTTGACGCGACCGAATCTTGTTCGATTACAGTAGCTACCGTTACCGGAGTATCGGGAACTTCACTTTCCTCGTCGTCCTCTTCATCTTCCGGTTCTTCGTAGTCAAGATCTTGTTTGGGTTCGCTAGAGGATTCCGTTCGGGCGATTTCCGCCGAAACAGTATCTAGCTTCATAATCGAGAGCTGTTTCTCTGGACTGGATTCAGTACTCATCTGTTCGTTTTCGTCGATCGGTTCCGGGGTGGAGATCTGCTCCGCTCTCATCACAGCGTCGGAAATGATTGAATCAACTACCTCCTGGACATGTGCTTCAACATCGCTTCGATCAGTTTCCATCGGTTGGACGTCATTTTCGTTCGAAGCAGTTTCATCACTTCTCAAACAATTATCCACCAGTTCGTTCAATATCTCGGTCACCATTGCCCTAACCTGTTCCTCACTTTGTTCCACTTCTTCGCAACCTTCGCTATTGCTACTTAGATTAGTATTGTTTAAATTGTTGCTATTACCACTAGTTATTGCACTTGACGCTACGCTATCAGTCTTCTGCGGGACACTGTCTTCTGTACTGTTATTGTTGTTCAACGTGTCTTCGCTTTCCGTAGCTGGTGCCATGCTGGAAGTCTTCAGCGATAGCACCCCCTTGACCACTTCGTTCACTGCCAGTTCGATTTCCTCGTCCTTGATCACCGGTGACGATGTCGCCTGCTCCGAACTGGAATCCTGAATTTCCTCCGATTGATTCATCAAATTTTCCGACTTGCTAATGATCTCCTCAACTATCCCTTCCACCACCATCTCCGACACACTTTGACTATCCTTCAACGATCCAATCTCCAGTGCCCTCTTCAGCTCACTCTGCGACAGTTCTTCTTCTTCCTCCTCCAACTCCTCACCTTGTTCTTCTTCCAATTCTTCCTCCTCTTCCTCTAACTCTTCCTCTTCGTCTTCCTCACCCTCGTGACCATTTTCCAACACTCCCCTCAGTTTGCTCTTACCCTCTTCACCAGCTTCCTCCTCCTCCTCCTCCTCCGGTGCACAGATACACTTCTTCGTGGCTGCTTTTATAGCCGCAACTTCCTCCTTTCCCTGCCCTCCACCACCACCATCATCACCCCCTCCTCTATCCCCCGTCCCACCGGCACCCCGCTCCCAACCGCTGATCGTACTGATCGGCCTTTGCTGCCTCAGCGCCGGATCCGTAATGTTATCCGTCCGATGCTTCTCGTAGTGTTCATACATCTGCGCAAACTGCAACTTAAACTCCTCATACGACACCTTCGAGTGAACGATCGCCAACGTATCGACCCAAACCCTCCAACCGCCGTACTCATACTTGATCGCATGATGCAACAGCATCCGAAACAGCGAGTAAACCATATCCGACAGTTTCTGTTCCTCCGAGTTCTTCGGGTGTATGTACGCCATCGCAATCAACCACTCCTGCCAGACGCTCATCTGCAGTACCGTACGACGATTCTCCCGGTTATTGTTACACAGTAGGGTCATATCGGAAAGGAACAGTTTCTTCACCTCCAGCAACTGTTCGCTTTGTTTCGACTGACGGATCAGTGTGGCGACCACCTTCAGGATCATCGGATTTTCCAGCCGGTAGTGACTTTCCGGTTCCGGGTGTTTCGCGTACAGAATCTGCTGTGAGATGTGCTCGGTCATGATTTCGTACAGCACGTTGTAGGTCGGCAGCGAGAGCGATTCCTCGTACAGTAGCAGCCGCTCCGCCAGTAGGGTGTATAGGTTGTGAGGGGACATTACGTCGTATTTTCTTCTGTTTTGGGGAAACGAAAGGAAATTAAATACTTAAGTTGAAAGTGATTTTTATTGGAAGATACTCACTTATGGGTGCTACGGGACAGAAAGAAGCCAAGCAATTTCAGTGCCTGCAGTCGAATCAATTGACTTTCCGCCGCCAGCAACTTAAAAATCGTACGGACACCATGTTTCACATCGAAAGCCGGCACCATCGAGCTCGGGTGTTCGGACATCAGCGATATCAACATCTGCAGTACGTCGTGCAGATTTTCGTCCTCGTGCATTGTCATCAGATAGTTCAGGATACTCTGCAACTCATCATCCTTCACTCCATTACCGATCATGATCAGCTGTTTGAGGAAGAGCAGAATGTACGCCCGAATCGCTAGAATGTCCTTCTGGGCGGGTCGGGGTCCATCCAGTCCCTTCGGCGTAATACCGGACTTGGCCCGGGGGTTTACGACCCAGTAGTAGAATTTGAGCGTGTGAACCGTTTGCAGTACGGTGCTCACCCGTCGCACGTTGCTGTAGATCTGGGTGTCGCTGAGGAACTCCGTCGCCAGGTAGGCGTATAGGCGGGCCTGTACCGTGGCCGGTGTGTAGATCCAGAGCGATGGGTTGAACAGGACGTGATCTAGTAGCTGCCAGGTAAGGAAAGAGAAACAGAAGAGCTTCATTTTAACTTTGATTTTCGTCTGTCCTGCCACAGGCCGATTGTACTCTCTGGCATGCAGCAAGGATTTTGGTTACTTTTTTGTGGATTAACAATAAAACGAGTAAACGAGAAATTTTTTTGGGGGTAGGAGAGGTCGAGAGATTTTTTCGTAGATTTCTTGGGGTAGAGAAGTCAAACGAACGTGCAAAGTGTGGTAGCAGCTAAACTAGAAGCGTATATAAAAAACGAGGCACACACTAAACATGCATAAATCAAAAACCATAAAATTTACTATGCTATATTTCTCCTTCAGTAGAGAACAATTTTGATAAAAACTATTTCTTCTCCATTAAGGAGAAAATTGTTTAAAAAGATCTTTCTGCGTAAAGAGCATAAAACCAACAGTTATAAAATTTGCGTTTCGACTTCGTCTCATCAGAATTCGACATAAACTTAGTGACAGGACTTAACTAACGCCGGATTGACACTAGCTCAAAAAAAAAAACGGAGTAAAAAATTCGTGTTCCACAACATGTGTCTCCGTTTTTTAGAGAAAGCGTCAATCCGGCTTAGCCCTGTCACCAGTCTTCCCATATGCACATTGCACACAATGTTCGCTCTGGTTCTGTGCTGATATTAAACCCACACTTCGTGTACGAACTCAAACACGTTGTTTCGCACCTAAACACGTGCACATGTTCGCCTACACAACTGAACCCCATGTACGTACACGGTGTGCATACACATCGGTTCGTGGTACCAGTTTTCTCTTTCTCACTCTCATCGTCACTAGCGCTGACTCTTTTTGCCATATGCGAGTCGTTCTCGTGTATGCACCCGGTGTACGTACACGGATGTTTGAACTAGAGTTCGCTTGAGTTCGATGTTCGAGGCGAACTTGTACATCGAGACGAAGCATGCTTGAAGTTGAACGCGTGTACGAAATTTTGTACCTGTCACTAAGTTAGTGTCGGATTCTGATGAGACGAAGTCGAAACGCAAATTCCATAACTAATTTCAATAAATTTAAATCAAGGACCCTATTCTCACAGTCACGTCACCTAGTGACTAGAAAGAACTTCCCTTCTAGTCACTAGGCGACGTGACTATGAAAATAGAACCACAAATATACGACATCAATTATTGGTTCACAAATTTTTACATTAGGAGACTATTGTACCATCAAGCGGCGATCACTTTATTTTAAACATTCTATGTTTTGAACAATATTGATTTGGATAAGCTTAAACTTCGGTAGAAAAAAAGCGAAAGGAATGACAAAATGTTGGCACCAATTGATCGAAAATAGTTACAACAATTTTGCAATAAATTTTGACATATAACAATATTGTATTAAATTTCGAAAACTTGTTCGACTTTCTTGAAGTTTGTTGTTGTTACTACTAATACTCTACTAATAGTCCTTCCCAACACGAACCGTCGCTGCAAAGGACTTCTCGAAGACTCGTTGGAATAACTTCTGATAGAATAATTAATGAAGGTGAAAATTGGAGCTTTGTGTTACGTTAACTCACCTACATTCAGTTTCATGTCAGACCAAGGCGAAAGCTTTATTTTGCAGAACAATCACAATTGCATGGTTGAAAGCATTGAAATTAAGATTCCCGTGAATATGGAAAACGACACAATAGAGGTAAGACAACACGATATAGCATCACGCACCCCTCGTGAGCCAATTGCAAAATTTATGTCACAATACGGAGAAATGGGATCTATAACACACGATACTTAGAAAAACTTCTTACCGGATGTTTCTAGCGGTATTCCTGTGGTAAGGATGCGAATCGAAAGACTTATTTTCTTCCACTTCCACTTGACTATAAAATTTAGAACTCACGGAACTAAAACGCCAAACGAATCCAACACACAATCTTCAGAGCTACCAGCAGTGTTCAGAATCCACTAACGGTTGCCAAATTCTTCGCCGGTGTACAGGCCACAATTGCACCTACAAACGCAGCATCCAGCACCCCAGCATCAACTGCCAGCACCATTGGCAAGTAATACTATTGATGACCGATTTACCATGTACTATGTAAAAAAACGTGCAAAAAACCACGTTAATTGCGAAATCCGTGAAAAAACCGCGATTTTCAAAATTCAAGCCCGTTCCAAAAATATCCATATTTATTGGTTTTTCAACAATTCCGCTAAACCGTAAGACGCCACCTTGATTTTGAAAATTGCCTCAAGAATAGTTATATGGCATCTATTCGTTAATCCTGCTTCAAAACTACCTATATTGTAGAAGTGTCAGCCAAATGGATTTTCAAGATCCGCTTTTTCCATTTTTCCAAAAATTTTCTAAGTTCTTGGCATTCAAAGGGACTAGAATAGAAGCAAAACTCCAAAATTGCTCAAGTCTTTTGCCTTAGATTTTTTTTCATTTTCATTTTTTCCGAAACCGTGTGAATTGGCGAAACCGTTCAAAAAACCGTGCTAATTGCGAAAACCGTGTAAAGCCCATGTAACAGTCAACTGTTGTTATTGCAGGAGCCAACCTCACACAGCAGTTCTTTTTACTTAAGCACCATTCCGGTTACTACACCATCAATCTCTACTTCCCGGTTGGGTACGTAGACACGATACTTTTTCGTTAAAAAGCTCGCAGCGAACAATTTTGTCTGTTCAAGGCCGCTCACAGACACCCTGATGTTTACCTGGCCGAAGCTGATGACGTTAAACGGAATTAAGTTTTATTTTTTGTGTTTCGAATTCATCTCGTCAGTAACTAGCACCATCTGGGTGTCTAGTTAGACGATGTATCTAAACTAGTACCCAAATTGGCACTAGTTAGACACACAAAAATTCCAAACAGTTCACACGACACATGTGAACGTTCAAAGCAACTGACTTGTCCCGAGTGATGTCCCGGGAAGCATGCACAGAGGCTCAGGTTTGCTGACGAGAAAGCGAAAACGAACTCTTGTCTTTTGGCTCGGGAGCCAAACGCCTTGCATTATGCAATATTAGTTCCCATAAGGGTGGATTAAACCACTTTGTGCGTTAAGGGTCCAAAAATGGAATATTTTTGATCCGGAAGCCGGTTGAATTCGATGGATATAATTTCTATCGAATAGATGACATATCGGCATTAGTTTTGCTATCGATTGGATCATTCGGGGAAACGCTCGAATCGACCTGTATTGAGCATAAGGGGATGTCTGTCGGTCGGTCATGGGAGATGAATCCTTTGTCGGCGAATACCAAAGCCAGGTTTCGAGAAGGACGCTCAACGATGGATCAGATCAGATGTTTACCCTGTTCTGAACAAATTTCGAGAAAACCACTTGCGGATTCATCATCTACTTGTGAATTTCAAGGCGGTGTACGATTCAGTGAAACGAAACGAACTGTGGCTAATCATGCTTGGACATGGATTTCTGACAAACCTAAATAGGCTGATTCGTACAACGCTGAATGGGTCAAATTTAGGCGCCAAAATGACCCAGGAAACCTCCTACTCGTCTATGCCGTTAGTTAGATAGATTCAAGCAGAGTGCTGCACTTTCTAATCTGTTGTTAAACAAAACACTGCAGGAGGCTCGATACAAAGATCCGATGATTTTTATCTACGCGGATGACATCTCCATCATTGGAGTTGATCGCAGAGCAGGGGAAGAGGCATGAGTGCTTTTTAAAAGGGAGGTCGCGTGAATCGTACTGACGATAAACTCTGACAAGACAATTGGTAATTCATAAAGCTTTGAAACGGATTGAGGACTGATGGTCCAGGATCAAGTTGGAAATCTAAAATACATTCGATCATGATTCGGAGTGCCAAGAATGGTCGACACCGATGATGATCATAATGGAAAATAAACGAAAATAGAAACAAACATTTTTGAGTCTCTATCGGATCTCGTACACGAAACTTGCTATTGCGAGTGGAGACCATCTTTCGCGGCGGAAACATTTTTGTTAGCTTGTCTATTGCCTTAAGAAAACCATAGATGTTAGCTTCCTCGCTGATGGGGCTGGTTGTGGATTTGGAGGTGCTAGACGCTGCTTTTGCGTTGTCATTACGGCTCCTAAAGAACAGCCACAAATTTGGCACCCTTTTGTAGTTCGGATTACGGTATTACTTGTTTTGATCAGGCCCGAAGACCCGTCGTTTTTATCAGCCCCTTTGGTGTATTTTAGTTAGAAAAAAGTGGGGACAATGACCCAATATATTCATTTCTTTCTTATTAACCTTCCGGCTGTCCCGCTTGTGAACTGAGTGCACTCTGCTCTGAAAATCTAACGAAACTGTCCTAGGGCACCAGCGGGTGCTCGTTCAGTGAGCCATTTGCGCGACTTCCGGTGGGTTAAACCTAAGCTGGTAAAATATTCTTCTTTAGTCCCTAGATATGACCTCATAACCCTGGCTGGTTGACAAAACCTGGTCAAAAAGCTGACAAAATCGGGGCCTGATAAAATCGGGTCTTCACTGTATTTCTTATTGAGCTTAGGGTTAGTACGCGGAACCAGATCGTTTAGGCGTACCTCTAATTTATTAACTCTTATATATGAGAATATTAATTCCAACGCTGGCGCTTTGGACAATGTACATATAATTTAAAAATTTGGCTTTTTTCCAAATTCACAAATTTTACAGGTGCTTCATAATTTTGCTACCAATTACTCTGCAAATGAATATTTTTTTCCAACCATTTTTAAGCTTTTCATTTTTTGCTTGGATAACATTGGTATTTGGTTACGGCATTTTGAATGAAATGTTAGTCTGCAAAAAGAACCTTTCAGACTTTGTTTTCTTCACAGATTTTGTAATATGTTAAACAGACTCAGTCCAGCGCTTACTGACCGGCAGTGTTCACTGAAACTAAATGCTTTACTCTTTATTTATTGATAATTAAAAAGACGTTTAGCTCCTGGCGACGGAAGGTAATAGCTCTACTGTACATCCAAGGACTTATTTCCTTGGATGTACAAAAATGCATCATGAGATCGTTCTCATATACTGTAAAGTCTCGCATTAATTTACTTAAGTATCACCTGAATACGTGTAATGTACTAAAACTTCTAAGAATAAAAAATCTTTGATTTCAACACGAATTTCATTAAGCGGAGTTTTCGTTTAATATAATTCTTGAACATCTAACTTCATTCACTTATTTAACTTGTATCCCGTAGAGGGCCGTCTACCCAAGTGAAGCAATAGAGACGATGCTGGATGTTTTCCTCGTCGCAGTTTTGTCACATACTTTGTGCGAGTGAAACAAACCAGGTTTTGTGTCTGTTTCGCTAAAGGTTTTCACGCATTCTCGGTGCCAGCTGAATCGATTGCATCCAGCCTATGTTTGTGCCGAACCCTAGACTCGTGCATCCGCTTTCGAAAAAGACTTACCCGATGGTGTAATGGATAGCTAACGAGAGTACAAGTGTCTGCTCTAAATTCATTGAACTCGGTCAGGCTGCTCCTGATTCTGATTTCTAATTAGGGATTAAGCTCTATATCTTCGGAAGACATCGAAGGAGCTGACGGAGCGATATTTCTGTCATGCCCGAAACTTTAAAAGTTTGCCCAGACAAGCTCCGGGTTGTGATTTCCAGTCTCAAACATTGCTGGAGGTAAGATTTTTACGAAGAAATGCCGTGTCTACGCACCCGCCCACAATGTAGAGATAAATGGAGTAGTCCACGAATCGAGTTTAACATGATTTAATCTACTGGAGCACAAGGTTGTCTGTTTCAAAAACCCCCTGCTCCTAAACGTTTACAGAAACCTGATGGAGCCGACCGTTACCGACATTGCAAAAGTCCACCCAGATGAACTGAGAGGGGTGGTTTCCGGCCTAAAACAGGCAAATTACATTGCTGGAGTCAAAATTCTTACGAAGAAGTACCGAGTCTACGTACCCGCATACAAAGTTGAAATCGACAGTGTGGTCACAGACTAGAGTTGGATTCATAAATCTGCCGGAGGACGATGTTGGCTGTTCTAAATACTCCCTTCCTACAGACTAAAGATTTTAGATTGCAAAAGGTCGCATTCAGCAATAACTACAAGGGACAGAACAAAATTACGGGTGACCTTCGCTGGATCTGTTTTGCCAACTTACGCCCTCTTCAAATAGCTGTAAGTAAATAAACCTATTGGAAATGCTGCTTCAAAGCCGAATCAAGTTGCTCGTGGACTTGGAAATTTTAGAAGCGCTGCATGTCCAGGGACATCAACACTCGTGTTACCTCATCACAAAAGGAGATTCAGCCCAGTATTGGTCTAATAAAATTTTCTGACATCATGGACTTGATTTTTACAGCTTTCAATGTTACCGAATCTCTTAAAAGGAGAATTATGAACTTTTCTTCACGCATCGAAAACGTTTTTAATGCAGTTGAGTTGAGTGATAAATGCCCGCTCCTTTCCAGCGATCGTTTACTTCGATAGCTACTTCAACAAACGAGGTACCGGATTTGATCACAGTTGGATTATATGTGGAAGGTAATCATTGATCTCCACGGTAAAGCCTAAAGGTTCAAGTGTATCAGAAACAAAGACAACCTAGATCTCACTCAAAACCATCGAATCAACTTTTCTGAGAAAAAGTTAACGTCTCTAGCGAGCTTGTTTCTAAACGCCATGATTCAAGCTCAAACGAGACAAACCGTTGTGGGACAAAGAGTGGTCACAAGTGTCCCGGACAAATCCCCGGCGCATAAACCCTTTTTGAACATGGGATCGCCAGAAAATTTCCGGTTATGCACACCGTTAGACACTCAAATGAAAAGCTTGATGAAAGTTAAAAAAACGCGATTACTGGCGCCGGTTCGTTGGCGGATTAACGGGAGAAACATCGATGAACATTCTTTGGAACATGGTCCGGATAAATCGATGCAGTACTAACGAAAGCGTGTAACATTCTAACCGTTGGATATTTGCCAAGAAGGTTAGACTGGATTCTGAGCTGCAGCAAAAATTCCTATCGCGTTGGATTCCCTCAACGATATCGCAAACGAATCACCGTTTTCTATGGTCAAGAATCTACCAGATTCTGCCCAAAAAAAAAACGGTTGTTGAATTCATTTTATATGTTTCCTTACGTCCTTTACGATTGGAGACAAATGAGCGCCATCGTCATCTAAAAACCACGAAAGCCACCCTCCGATCACAACTCGTATTGGCCGATTTCAATACGTTCATGTAACGTCCGGAAATTGTACTTTCTGTAGTCCAGACCATTGAATTCAAGCTTCAATAGTTTCAATTCACATACACTATTTGACCTCCGCAAGGGTGAGGCCCATACGATTGCCGTGTAGCAATGCCTTCTAATGACCTAAACGTGCTCATAAAGAGCAAATAGTATCATTTTTTAAGAACATTAAGGGGTTTTTGATTCAGTATCAACGTTTTTTTCTGAGAACCCCACTAGCGTAGTGTCAGAAAAGTGCGTTACTTGCATGTTTCCTGTGTGTGGGTGGCGGGCCCCGATTTTAAAGTGTGTTGGAGGAGTCTTTGTGGACTTGCTCTATTTGCATGTTTTTTTTCATTTTTTACATTCCACCAATTTTTTTTAAATTGCGGTTTCTTCCATTTTTGCATTTTTACCATTTTGTTTCTACTTTCTATTTTCATAATCCTTAAGTTTTTAAATTTTAATTTTTTTTGCTAAGTTTTAAAAACATTCTAAGATTTTCTTTTATTTTCATTTTAATTCCTTCCTAATTCTAATTATTTTGTTTCACGCTCGGACCTTTTTTTTTGTTCTTACGGATCGGATTCCAATCTTCTTCGACATTTGCTTCTGTGTTGGTGGTGCTGGTTGTTGGTTTGGAAGCACTAGGCGCAATCGTTGTCACGTTGCTGTTGGAATTGTTAGTTTATTTCAAGATAGAACACGAAACTATCGCAAGGTCGTTGGATTGTGTTTTAGAAGCAGATATTAGAGGCCATTTTTTGGTGTTGTTAGTAGTGGATTGTTTTTTCACCGAATTTGGCGCTTGGCTGGCGTAGTAGACATGACATAGTTACAACATTGGCACGAAGGGATCTGACTGCGTTATGTGAGCAGCGTTGTTTGATTATAGATAACGCTTTCTTTAGGAGATTTGCATTCAGTTGTCAGATAAGAAGGAATAGGTTTAGGCTGTCGTATTCTTTCAACACCGTTGGAAATATCTGAAAAAAGTTTCTTCGTTTTTCGACATAATACGTTTAAGGTAGTTAGTCAAGTTTGGTTGCGTGAAGTCATTACATTACATTCCTATGGAGCACCCCAGCAAACGAAATGCCCATAATACCCCCATGCTCATGGGGTTTGACATGGGTGTTTTAAATGGGTTCAACCCATGAAAACACCATCACCATGGTCCGGTAGATCCCATATGCAGTACCATATGTTGGTGTATTTATGGGTTATTGAGGCCATTTTATGGTGTCTTGATGGTTGTGAATTTTGGCACGGACCAGGTTTAAGGTCTTTTCAAGGGGCTATGTGGTGTTTGAACCCATGAGTATTTGCTCGGGCAGTGCTGCCAGAAACAGTGTAAGTTAACGGTGTAATCTTGTCATATCTTCGATGTCTTGAAATACTTTTGAAAACTGGTAAAACCTTTCAATTTCGACTGTTTTCGACTACAATTTCCAATCAACTGAACTATTCTAAAAATTATAGAATTGTATTCAGAATCGGAAGGTAAATATAGGGCAGCTTCTATCACTTCAAGAAAAGTATCTATCTTGATCAGTTTTTGTATATCTTGGCCCAACCCAACATTTTCGAAGAAAAAAATAGTTTTGGAACCATACATAGAAAAAAGTAGGGCATGAAAGGGTTAACATTATCATTATCGACGCCGTGTTGAATATTGTTCTTCCTAAAGAAGCGCTTTGCCTTAGCTAAACTTCTAAACGTTAACAGTACAACATTACGCAAATGGTGAAGCTGTATATGGGGCACTTCCGTAAGCTTAAGCTCCATTTTCACCTTTATTAATTCGCGCACTGTAGGTCGAATGCAAGTTTCCCAGTAGAACCGTAATCTGTCTGTCGAAACAGATTAAGTTCCGCAGCGAAATGTAGTATCAAGTCCGTGCTTTGCTGGGATTGTATGCAATTTTCAGTATTATTTGATTTTTTGTTTGGTTGCACTACTTGGTGACACATTTTTAGTGACTCAAACCGTTTTTCAGCAAATTAGTAAATTTTAAATAATGAAGCTCGTTTTTTCGGTCGAATCTTTTGGGCAATATCGAATGAATTGAAGCGTGATGGAAAGATAACGGGTTCTATTGTTTTCAGTTGAACAAAGCCATCAAATTTTTGCACTACCTCCCCCAGCTTAAACACATTAACGAGTAACGTCATCAATGAAGGCAATATGTCTCACGTGGAAATTTATTTCATCATCAACATTAATACGACCATAAATCAATCCCGCAAAGTGTGTCATTGCAAATAAAATCCACCCCCGAGCCCGGTTATGTTGCTGGATCAACAACTCACAAATTAAATCAAAATAAAATTCCAACAATCTTTTCCGTAGCATATACCCAGTTCCTCTCACTTCCCTGGATGGAACCACCTCAATGGACCAAGCATTTCGCAGCAAATTATTGCCCTGAATATGGGCTTTCATGGGGTGCAGTTATTGAATTAATATGAATTAATAACGCCTCATAATTTTGATCGTGGGCGCAATAAAAACAAATGTTGAGCACGCCTGTATTTCTGAACCCCTCGTCTCCGCCCCGCCCAACCGCTCTATCCTTTTATTTGTGTGTAGCAACTCATAAACAAACTGCACAATTTCCTCACTCACCCTAACCCTAACCCTCACCGACCATCCTCGGATTTATAACTTCACCGGTCGGTTCGAAGCGAGGAAAAACTTGTTTCATTTAGCACCATGACCGTGTTCGTTCGTTGTGCAATCCAACCGGTCCGGTCCAGGGCAACACAGGCGGGGCTAGCGTACGGATGCTGCTACACCTTCCCCCTTCCCATTTTGATTCCTGTCGCTGTACGCTTGCCTAATGGGGGGAAGGTGTAGCTGATGATGAGCTTATATCAACCAATTTTGAACAGTATGCGCTACAGTAGTCGATGCAATTCCGAGTGAGGCAATCGGTAGCGGGATTCTGCTGAGGTATGCATGCAGGTGCATTCACCAACAAATTGCCACGCGAGTGACGACACACTCACGCACACGATCATTTTGTATGATGGCAATGGAGGTCATGGTGCGATACCTGCTTGGACGTTGATTATGATAAGTAATTATGGCGAAATTGTCGTGTAAAGTGCAATTTGGCGCTCGCGGTACAGGCAAATGCGCGAGTTACAATTTGTGCACGTCAAATATTCAGACGGGAGGCTATTAAATTGTGACATTAATTATCGAGAATGGGACGAATATGGGAGACATTTTCTAGTCAGATTATTTGTAGGCATGCGGTTTGACCCGATCGGGTTGGAGATAATTAGGACACCTAGTTTGATGTGAATTATGCACAAGTCGAAAATGAAATGGATTACCAGGGAATAATCCAGTACAGATTTTGTGCTGCTGAATCATGACGGGTAAAACGTCAGTTTCAGGATTTCAGCTTGGAAACCACAAGTTCCAAAATCTCATTTGAATTTCAACTTTAACCATTCAGTGCACTCCATTTGAACTGTAAACAAAAATACTCCTAGCAGACACCCCGAACCCTTTTCATCTTCTAATGAAACCACATTTTCCCCCTTTTTTATGCAAATTGTGTTGAATTTCAAGCATGCTGTATTGGAATTCAAATTCTTTACCCTCGTACCGAACTTGCCGAGAAGACCACTACCAACCAGCGGCCGGTTCTTTTGATGAACCTAGATGAAAATTCTCTATCCTCCATCTGCCCATCCCACGTGCCATCCCTAACCGCCCCTTCCCTGACCGACGAATCTAATAATCCCGTTTGTAAACTGAACTGAACGCCTACCACAAACAAACAAACAAACACACAGAGAGAGACGTCCGACCGTTATTCAAGTTTTGCATTTCTGTGGCTGTTTGTTGGCTATTTTCCTTTGACAAAGGCAAAATAAGAGGATCATTCATCCATCCCGAAGCCGAAGCCGCCGGAACAGGCCAGTCTCCGATGGATGAGAAAAAAAATAGAATAGAATAGTTCGGGCACCAGCGGTACAAAAAAAAAATCCTACGGGAATCCGGTTTATTATGTAACCGACCGACCGACTAGCGCCCGCCGTGCGCATTCGTTTGCCGCCCAATTTACCCATTTTTATCATCATCCGGGGGCGGCTGTCAGTCAGTCTGTGAGAAATCACGTCACTGGGGTTCGCTGGTTGGAAAAAGTACAGCAAGCGAAAAAAAAATCTGCGCCGGGGGGAGGGGGCCGGTATGTTTGCGTAGGATTAATTTTCACTGAAATTGCACGCTTTTTTCGCTCATCCTGTTGTACCACCGACTGTCGCGTCATCATTGAGGACACACTCATGGGAGTCAGTCAGGCGGTTCACGGGAAAAGTGCTTGACAAACAATCAGCTTGCGTTGGTTGATAACAATGCTACATTCATACAGAGACACACACTGGCACGAGAGCAGTGTTGCCAAATGGTGAGATATACAGTTTTAATAGAATGAAAGTAATTCTAGTAACTATTTAACCGAACAAAAAATTCTGTGAATTATGCCTATCGAAAAAAAAACTTCCTACAAACGAAAAGGATAAAACTGGCAACACTGTTCGGTAACGGGGCCGTACCTAATGTAATGTGAATAGCAAAGCGAGATGATTCCATTTGGAACACAATCCGGCCTAACTGGTGGTTGATGTCTTCGCTCTCGAATGGAACCATTATTCGTCCATGTGTAGTGCTCTATCAGGTGACAGGTCTGTTTACAATTCATTTAGCGTCTACCAGCGTCTGTTTTTTTTTCGGGTGTGCCGTATGTCACGAAAAAATGTTTCCCCCAAAGGAGCAATTAGACGTTTCCGTAAAGATTGCATACCCAAAGGAGCACATGCGTTTCAGTCCTTCTAACCGAAAGATGAACACTGTGTGCGGGAAACTGGATACTAGCGTAGTACCCAGCGGGTAGATGTAAACATTACTAGCTAATAGTTGAAAAGAACTCAAACATGACTATTTACTAACCTGTTACGAAAATGAAACAATCCGTACTCAGTTATCTAGGTACAATTTTCCCCAGATTGAAGAGGATAAACTATCTCACGCACCTCCTCCTCTCTTAATAATATTTTCTGTAAGCAGTGCAAAGCACGAGTAAGAAACAAAGACACCTGTGTCAAGGTTGTTAGGTTTGAATCCTGCCTAGTTACGTTTTCGTTATTTTTTCCATTTTTATTACTTTACGCACTCTTAATATTTTTCAATTGTTATATTTGTCAAGCTTTATTATTTTTAATCTTTTACTTTGTTCTTATTTATACTAACAATTTTTTTTATTATTTCCATCTTTACCATTATTTATCATGTCCATATTTTTCATTTTCCTCCAATGTTTTATATTTGTTTATCCCCTTTATTATTCTTTCCATTTGTTTAAATTTTTCCATTACTATTTAGTGCCAACCGATCAAAGTAACGAAAAGTGGAATAAAGGCTATGAACGACTGTGGACTGTGTCTTGTGACTGGGTTCAAACCTAGCATCGTTAGACTCGTTTATTATTTTGCTTCCACTGTCCTAATATGACGACAGGTTTCGACAACTTAAAGCCAGAAAAAAATAACAAAAAAAATTATTTTATTCTGTTCGATAATATACCTTTCTATTGTTTATTTTTTATATTTCATTGATCTTACTATAATTTTTTTTTCTGATTGGCATCCAATTTTTTTCGTTAAGCGTCAGGCTACAAGTTAGTGCCGGACTGTGACGAACGCAAATTCCATAATTATTTTTTATATAAAAATCATTTTTTCTTTCCAGTTTAAATTTCTGTCAATTATTTATGCTTTACGTATTTATCTTATTATTGCTTAGTTCTTTTATATTTTAACTTTGATTATGTTCTCAAAGTTATACATTATTTTATATTTTTCATTACTTTGTTTTGTTTTACAAGACATTTTTGAAAAGTTTCTTCGAGAACTACGATTATTAATTCAATATTATTGTTTTTTTTTTAAATTTCCAATGATTCATTTTTTCATATATTCAATTTTTTTTTTCTATTTTAACTATTTGCTTTTTCTTTGTTTTTTTTTTTTCTATTGTATCATTTCAACCACTTTTAATTAACTATACCCCTAGCCCTTTCAAATGCCGTGTCAAATATTCAGGCTGGAAAAAACAACTTGTTTACATATTTCAGCATTTATTTAATTTATATATTTATCAAAATAATATTTTTCTACTATTTCTGAATTGTAATATAATTTTGCTATTTTTCTATGTTCACCAAAAATTTAATTTTTCCTGCTTTTTGTAAAGGATTGACGTCACTTTAAGTTTACTTTAATGTTCTGTTATTTTAATTATATATTTTCTTTTCACACTAATATTATTTTCTTCTTTATTCAGTAACGTAATTTTCCATTGTTGTGTTTTACTGTTTCTTTTTATTTTTCCGTTATCATTATTTTCCTGTTTTGCCACTATTTATATGAATACTGTTTCTCTACATTTATTAACATGCATTTTTATATTTTTTTATTCTTTCACTCAACTTTTGGTTGATTATGTTGTAATGCAGTGAAGACACGATTTTATCAGCCCCTGACTTTATCAGCCCCCGATTTTGACAGCCTCATAAGAAAATGATGGGCTCTAGCTGACGAACCAAGTTAAATTCGAGTAAATCCATTCTTGAGCATATCTAGGGACTAAGGAAGAATGTTTTAAGAGCTTCGGTTCATTAAAAAGGATGAAAAATAAATGTCCCGATCTTGTCAATGTCCCCGTTTTATTAGTCTAAAATTCAACAAAGGTCTGATAAAAACAGATCTTCACTGTATTACCATTTCCCAAGTCCTGCTTATTTTTCTTATTTTTTATTTTCAATTTATTACATTTTTCCATTTTCTCATCTCTAATTTGCTCCGCTCTGTTAAACTTTTTATTCTCTTCACTTTAATTTCAGAATTCTTTTCTATTTTTGTATATCATGGCATGTCGTTATTTTTCCATTATTACTATACGTATTGTTTCAAATATTCCATTTTTTCATTTTCCCTCTCGCAGGTTGATGGGATTGACGGTATTGTAAACATCATCAAGCCACAATATATTCAATAGAGTTATCTAAATATAAGGACCTTCGCTCTTTTTAGTTTTTATTTGCACCAAGTTCTACTACTAGAGGTTAATTAGTTCTCATGTTAATAATCCACCAAACATTATGACTGCTGAGGATTTGATTTATATAAGAAGCCCGCTTCAAGATGTTGATTACAATACGCCTCGATAGTGGTGTGTCGAGGAGGCCGGGAGGGCTGATATGAGCCTTTTGTCTGTTCTATACCTTTCCTCTATTCACCAGCTCATAACCAACAATCAACCAGTAACAAATAGATAATTGAGAAAGGATGTGCTATGTGTGGTGATTGGCTATTCAAGTATTAGTAGTGTTTGAAGTACTAATGTATGTCTCATGTGATGATCATAACTTCAGCTGTATCTTGTACCTATCTAATCTATTACGTCTCTCATATATTGTCTTTTATTTCTTCTTTTCGAGTCCTATACTGCCATTCTACACCCGCCTTCAGCTGGGTCAACAAAGATGGTGATAGTGAACGTCTTAACACTCACACATTCTCAAACGCGGTCTCAGCGGGAACCTACAAAAATGCCATCGTGCACGCGATTACGAATCGGTCACGTCCGAAAGTCTATCCTTGCTCCTAGAAGCCTAGGTCCATGCCTTCAGCTGGACCAATTAAGAAAATACGCCCATACCTATTAGACAACACGTCTCATGGCGACATGACCGGGAACCCTATCGATATAAACGATCCCACTCTCTGCCAGAATTCAAACCGCGCACTGAAAATTTAATATCAGACTCACGGTTCGCGCAACCATTCAAGAACACACGTTACAAAATCACGTCAGCGCACAAACGTTAGAGCCCCTCGCGATTTTCCAAGCAACATACGAACTCGCAAACATGATTACACCCCGGTGATAAGGTGAAAATCTCAGCACTCATAAACTTACCAACACGATCTCAAGTGTCAACCTACAAACTCCCGCGCTCGCGCCATCATGAATCGGGATCGTCCGGAAGTATCTATCCTCGGTACAAACAATCTAGGTCCTTGTTAATTATTAAAAAAATAATAAAATTGAAAAATAACTACCATATCCACTAGACAAAACGTTCCATGGCGACATGACCGAAAACTCTAGTGATATGGGGTAACTCTCTCCCTGTCAGAATGTGATCCGTACACCGAAAACTAAAGATCAGAATGACGGTCCGCGAATATATGAATTGCCGCAGGGTTTCAAAATCGAATTTATACACGCGAGCACACGCGACAAACACGTCAACATACGAACGCTTAAGCCCTTCGCGATCATCTACGCACACCTATGCCCGCGATCGCGTAAACTTGATAACACTGCGGCAATTGTGTGAACGTTTTAGTACTTACGAAGTTACAAACGCGATCTCAAACGCCAACCCGCAAATGCGCGATCATGAATCGGTCACGTCCGGAAATCTTTAACCTTCATTCTAGCAATTTAGGTCCATACATTCAGTTGGACCAATCAAAAAAAAATAAAGCTCATATCCACTAGACCACGCGTTCTACGACGACATGATTGGGAACTCTAATGATATGGAAGAACCCACTTCCTTCTGGAATCTGAACCGTACACAAAAAATTAAGTATCAGATTCACGATCCGCGCGCGATCATTCTAGAACACACGCGAAAGGCACACGGTTATGAAATAGAATTTATGCACGCGAAGTTACACGTTAGCACACGCGACATGCAAACGCACACGCGATCGAGCACATTAACGTACAAATGTTCGAGACCTTTGCGATGATACACGCGATTCCGAGTCCCTACGCCCGCACATGCCTGAACCGTACAATGAATATCACATTCAGAATCACGGCCCGCTACAATTGGCCTATTGCAGTGTTTTATTGGGCGACATTGCCTGTCTCGTCTGCAAATTGTAGTATGTGATTCTGACGGGGAGCCCTTCCGAGAACCTAGCTCTACAGCTCCAGTAGGACAACTCTCGGAAAAAAAAAAATATTCCATTTTTTCATTTTCATTACATTTTTTCTTCTTCATTTCTTCTTTTATTTTTTTCTATGTTCAGTAATATTATTTTATAATTTTGCTACTAATATTTCTTTCCCCATTATTTATAAATATTTTCATTATTTTTTCCATCCTTCTTACAATTCATTTTCGATATCTTCTCAATTTTGTTATTCGTGAAATGTTCTCACTTTCCCATTTCACGTTGATTTTATTCTTATTATTAATGATTTTTTTCTGGTTTCGACGCATTTTTATCTCTTCAATATTTTGTATTTTTTAGCTTATCATATTTTTCTACTTTTTATTTATTCTATTCTATGAAAATTTTCATTTTCATGGTTTCACGCTCATTATTTTAATTTTTTGTTTTCTTCACTTTCATTCCTATTTTTCTTTTCCTTATTTGCTTTTATTTTTAGTGCATCATTGCCTCTCTTTTTCATATTTCACATTATTTTTTGAATTGTTACCTTTTTGAGCATTTTCGTGTTTTCTTTTTTTATATTCATGTTTTTGTTCATTTTTCAATATTTTTTCCATTGTTTTCATTTTCTCTATTTTGCCACTATTTTCATGTTTCTTAATTTAATAAGGGAAAATGATTTAAATTATATTTGTTTATCACTTCTTACAAATGCAATTTTTTCACCGTTATTTTACTTCTCGATGTTTATTATTTCTTCGTTTCCATTATTTATTTCTACAGTGAAAGCTCGATGTTTATTATTTCTTCGTTTCCATTATTTATTTCTACAGTGAAAGCTCGAGAAAGATTTTATCAGTTCTTAATTTCAATTTAACAATTTATTTCTATTATCATATTACTTAAATATTAAGTATTATGTTGAATTAATGTTTTTTTTTCAATTCCATATCAACTTTTGAATAGGGCCAATAAGATTTGTAAACAAACTTTTGTTTTGCTGATTTCTCTTATTTTGTTATAATTTCAACACAGAAAATATTTGAAATTGATTCTACCAAGGGTAAATATGTTGATTCAAGTGTATTTTTCAAGAAATTCAACTCGGCAGCGGAGTAATGAGCGAAAAAAAAATTGTTTGCAAAAATCTCATTAGCCCTTTTGAAGAATTAATATTGAATTCTTCTTTTTCCATATTTTATTTTCATTTTTATATTTTATTACTGTTCCACTGTTTTATCTGTTATTTTGTTCATTATTCTTATTTTTTGCATTCTTACCATATTTTTTAAGTTCTATTTAGTCCATTCCTATATTATTTTTTCTATCATTATCTTTTTTTTTATTTGCCATTTTTTGAATTTCTCATAAATTCATTTCATTAATTTAAATATATTAACTGTCCCTTATTATTTTTTTATTTTTTCAGCTCGATTTATAAAATTGTCCGTTTTTTGCATTTTTGTTTATTTTTTTTATGAAGCGTCTAAGTGGTGTCAATTCAATGCTAGTGGCTAATTAGAGAAATTCAAAATACTATAAACAGGTCTTCCCAAATGAACATTGCACACATTGTTCGCTCTGGTTCTGGTTTTGCAGGTGAACATCTGCAAAACCGAGCACCATATACGTACACGGTGTGCGTGCACCTGGAGTCTGCTATAAACTATAAACTTTAAATCATTCATTGAATTATTTTCCATTTTTATTTTCTAGTATTGCTTTCCATTATATTATTTTGTCCACTTCTGTATATTTATCCTTTTGTATATTTTTCCACTTTCATAAAAATAGTTCTTCTTTTTTCTGTTTTACTATTTAATGATATTTATGTTCCATTCATTCGTTCTATTCTACTTTATTATTTTATTTCTTGCATTCTTTACATTTTTCATATTCATTTCGTTCGATATTTCTTCCGTTTTCCACATGTATCAATTTCCTTCTATTATTCCTATATATTTTATTTTTATATTTTTTATTATTCATTGTTTCCTTTATTTATATATTTTATTTTTCAATAGCTTAGTTTCTTTAAATTATTTTCTATTTTCCAAAAGAATATTATTGTTATTATTTTATTCCTGCTATTTCTATTGCTTTGTTATTTATTGTTTGTGAGCAATTAGATTCCATTTGCATCATTTTATATATTTTGAACGATTTTTAATTTACAATATTTTTTCCATTTGATCTTTTTTGTTTTTTTAGTAATGATATTTTGTTTATTGTGTCATTGTGAAATTTAAAATTGTTTGGATTCTTTGTTGCTGTTTTATTTTTATAATTTTTCTATTTTATTTTTTATGTGTTATTATTTTCTCGTTATTCAATTTTTTTGTTCATTTTTAATGTTTCTTTCTTATTCTTTCGTGTAATGTTTCATTACCTTCACTGTTCATTTTGTCTTATGCTCTTCATATTTTCCATTTTTTTTAAATTTTTTTCGATTTTTTTCGTTTAATTTGATATTTTTCTATATTTTTCCGGTTTTTTTTTAATTTATTCCAATATTTCCAATTGTAGTACTTTTCATTTTTACTCATGTTTCTAAGCTCACTGGGTCGCCAGTTAGACACTTGATCCAAAAAATGACACAAAACTTATGTGTACAGTAAACGACTGCTCGAGACTGATGTCCCGGTTTGCACAGAAGTTCTTATTTTACTAACGAGGACCAAACTGAATCGAAACTGTGTGTGGCTTACACGCCAATGTGACGAGGAGAATCCGAAACACAAAAAAATGACATAATTTAAGTTAGGTTTTATGCACCTATGTATAAATGCAGCGGTTTATCCCAATTTAAATTCTGCATTAATTTTTTAAGCTTGCGGAAGTCTCCCAAGCCACTACATTTAAGCGATCGTTATAAACTTTTTTGAGATGTGTATCTAGGGTGTGTGCATGGCTGGTACTAGAATGAAGACAAATATAAGTCCTTTTTAAAATGGATTTAAAAAAATCAAGAAGCAAGCTCCCCGCCTCCCCTCATCATAACTGATGCTACAAAAACAAACTACAAATCTCCCTTAATTATTTCTATTTTCATATCTTCTGATTCTATATTTTTCGTATATTTTGTGATTCGTTGAGTTTCATTTTTTATATTTTTTAATGTTATTATTCCTTCTTCTTGCTACTATTTTATTATTTATATTTTTTCCGGTGTGTGTACACATAGGTTTCTCTTTATTTGCTTTAAGATTTCCCATTTCCTTTTTTTTTCATTTTCATATTATTTTTTTTATATTTTAATTATTGTTTTTTTTTGTAAAAATTTTAGCTCCCTTTTTCCATTCTTTTTTATTCCATTATTTAGTTCATCATTTCCACTTTCTATAATTTCTCTTTTTTTTTTAAATTCTATATTATTTTCCTTTACTGAATGTTTTGTTTTCGCATTCTCTATTAGATTATTTCATTACTGTCCATTGTTTTTCATTTAATTGTTTCCATATTCAGTTTTCCCTTTTTCATTCCTATGTCAGTTCTATTAATAGTACCATTTCTGTTAATTCTCCAAACGATATATTTTTTTTCTGCCATTCATAATTATTTTTCGATATTCCATTGCACAATTTTTCCTTTCTTTTTCCATTATTATTATTAATCTGTATTATTTATTATTCATGTTAATAATTTTGTCCATTTTCATTACTATCATTTTTTTATGTTTTTACTCTCCTACATTTTCATTTTTTATTTGCATTTAATTTTTTCATTTCGTCATTTTTTATTTGCTTCTCTGTTTCAACAGATCAATTTTCTTTATTATTGCATTTTTTAGTTTCTCTGTTTCATTTGTTTCTATCTTGTTCATGTTATTTTCTCATTTTCTCTCTTTTCTCTTTTTTCCATTAATTTTCAATATTTTTAATCATCTTGAATCACATTTTTTTGTTACTTTCATTTTCAATCATTCTGAACATACTAACGACAAATTAAATAATAAATGCCGCAATATTTTTCACTCTGAAAACGGCACAGATAAATCACAAATCATGATCGAAACAAGTGTATTTTACGATAAAAGTGTTAATTTTACGTCTAACCTGTCGGCCCAGTTAGTTGTTAGCTATTGACGGGGTGAATCCGAACCACGACATAAACAGTTGTTTTTCTTTGTTTCTACTCTACGTTTTACTCTTAGGATAAGTAGCCCTCTTTTTAGGTCAAAAAATCCCACCGTCCCAAAAATGTATTGAGATTAAAAAAGATTGAAAAAGGGAATTTACTTTCATTGATTCGACATATTAGAAATAGTTCAAAGATCGTCCGACTGGCTACAGATAAAAAAAAGAAACAAAAAAGACAACTGAACCAATAAAAGATCCGAAAATAGTAAAAATGGTAAGAGACTACCGAAATCTTATATTCAGAAAATAAAAAAATGTACTGCGTTGAAGAGTTTTTGGTAAATGAAGAACTCCTCAAAATTATATTGTTCGGCAGGCAATTTGTAGTTGCGATCGGAAACACGATTTTGTCAGTACTGGAACCAAATATCAAAACATTTTCGCTTCGGAAAGTGACATGCGAAGCGAAATCACCTAATGATGTTTTCCAACCATAATGGACCAGTAGTAAATGGTCACAGGGGCAAAGTTTCACTTCTCTCGAAAAATAATTAGTCCTCAGTTTCAACCGGGGATCTAGCTAGAAATTTAGCGTCAAAATTTCAGTCCGCGCTTCTACGGAAAACGACGAAAATGAATCATTATAACCACACAAAATGGATGCCGTTTTTTCTTCGTTCACATGCAAATTTTGAAATTGAACAGAAGTCAACAAAAATTAAAATTGGTTGATTTTTCATGCATTAGTGCAAAACGTAATGATGCTCAGGAAACCAAACATTGTTCTATTGGTGATCTAACGTCGGTAATGCAGATGTGCTCGTTGTTCGGAATGAGGCTATGTTTGTCAAATGTCGGCCTTTCTTTACAAAAACTAGATGGACGTATGAGAAATGTTCAGCGCAATTTGTGGTGTCTGTGGGAAAATTTTGACACATTTGTTACCGACATTAAATCGTCAATCGACTATATAGTTTGAAAACACAGGACAACAACTAAACAACAGTAAGTAAAACATTTTTCATAGGTGTATAGAGTTATATAAATATTAATATACAACTGAGACAACTCTATTTCAGCTGTCTGATACAAATCTTACAAAAACTAGCCCATTCGGTTTACTGTATGCGTGTGTGTTGAAGTGCTCTACTGTATCGACGAACGAGGCCCTATAATTTCGAATCAAGGTAGTAAATCTGAACAGCCTGTGCGATTTAAATAGAGTTCAACGGAAAAATATATTTTTGACGTTTCGGCTCTTTTTCAGGATGATCATATCCAGGAAGGAATAAGCCAAAAGAAGTTTGAAATAAACAGACTATTTGATTACTTCTTGGAATTTAAAAAAAAAATAGCTCGCTTTCCACTACCTACACGCATTTGTGCCTGTGTGAGTGACGTATGTGTCGGTCTAGCTGCAATGTTGCTAGGTTCATACGCATACAAACCATAACAACCAGAAGCGATAGTGAAACTATTTACAGCGTGTGTGCAAGCTTCTGTGCGTGTGTTTTTCGTCTGCTTCGATTGCCTGGACGGGAATAGGTATTTTCATATTTCTTTACTTTTGTTTTTGATGTGAAGCCCGTTTAGTTCCAAGAACGTTTCCGGGAAGCTCCATCTTATCCTGTGCTAATTTGGAACTTTTCAAGAAGAATGTTAAAAAATAATCGCAAGGAAGCATCGACTACTGAACATTTTCCTTCGTACTGTTGTCCCTACAAGCAAGCTACCCTAACAGAGTGTGTGTGTTTCATCGCGTTTCAAGTGTGCGTGTGCCACGTGTAGCTTCGCTCTAATCGCACAGTGAGATAGATCAGCGCTCTAACCGCGTGCTAGTAGACAGTGCAAACCGAATACGGTGTTCCGAATTTTCTTTTTTTGGGGAGTGTGTCGATGGGTTGGTTTCTCTACTGATCATCCGATAGCGATCGATAGCTATTTTGAGAGAAAAATCGTAAACGACCAAACTGGGCCATAAGCGACACGTACCTGTTTCAGCAGAAGATCCGAGTTGGCCGATAGGCAGGTCACCAGATACTTGGTGAGACTCAGAAACGAGCCCAGTACCTCCGAGGTCAGATGATCGCGGGAGGAACGTTGCAGCATGAATGAGATCACTAGGAAGCCACGGTTCTAAATAGGAAGAAACGAAGATCCGTTACTTAGTTCATAGTGGGTCAGAAGAAAAAAGACATACCTGAATCATGTGTTGTTGAACGGTTTGCGAACTTTCCACCAATTCGCAGATGAATCCGAGTAGTTTGGCGCTGAAACATATATTATATAATTTTTATAAACGATCAAGTGAGGCCAAAACAAGAGCACCACTTACCACAGCGTGGGATCCTTCTTGACGTCGGTACCTTCGTACGGCATGTCCAGTTGGGAGAACAGTGGAAACAGCACCTGAATGCCACCGATCGAGTTGAGCGTGCAGTGAATCGAGTGGGTGACCACCGCTTTGACGTCCTGGTGGTGGAAGGAAACGAACCGATTCGTAGTTTTTTAGAAATAAATAGCATTTGATAAACAAAACTTACCTGAAGCATCAGCGAATGCGGCGTGTGAACAAAGTAGGACAGGTTGCCTTTCGGGGCTGATTGTAGACACAGTTGGCCATCCGTTGCGACGGGATTGTACATGAACACGATCGCACTGGATAGTTTGCCATCATACAGGACCTGATGCGAGTAGGAGACGGATTAATGAGGTTGGAATAGTACCCTTTTTGGTAGGATTATCAACTGATAGGGCACATTATAGTATAATTTCTAAACTACTGAATTATGGTATTTTAGCAATCTTCTTTCATCCAAATTGATTGTTTCGAATCTAAAGAAAATCGCTAACACAAATAATACTGAACATTAACTTAAACGAATAAGATATTCCATGCAATATCACAAACAATTCCAACAGATCGAAATGCGATCCCCTCACTAGCCGCGACACAAACCTTTCCAACACCACCTAGCTATTCGACGCGCATTCGGAAGCTTACACGTTTACCGGGGAAAGGACGAGAAAACTAAACTTAAAACCTAAGAAACCCAAAAAGAACACAAAAAGCATGCTTACAGATGCAAAATCAAACATTTCGCCGGCAGCATCGAGCGCTGTGCCGTCGCTGCCAGCACTGCCACCGGAAGCAGCAGCACTGGCCGCGATGGCAGCACTGCTAACCAGCGAAGAGGAACTAGCGGAACTAGAACTAGCGTTGGCGGAGGTGGATCCGGAGGCGTTGGCACTGGCACTTGCAACATTGGCGGCCAGATTCCGATGGATGTTGGATTCGATCGGAGCCGGTGGCGTTGGCGACAGGGAAGAGGATGCGCTAGCAGCACCCCCCACCGCCGACGACGACGAAGACGAGGATAGCAGCAACGAGAAGGACTCGTGACTCACCCGCTTGTGGTTGTCCGGTAGGTTCAGGTAGCACTCGTTGTCGAACCGGAACTGGGACTGTTTTGACAAAAGAACGGTTTTAATTAGTGGGTGATGGTTGTCGAAACGGAGATACTGGGTTACCTTATAGCCGGGCCCGAGTCGATGCATGGCGCAGATCTGCTGCGTCGTCAGTGCTTCGCTGAACAGATAGATGGCGGCCATCTGGCCGCAGAACACTCGTTCCTCGTCCAGTTCCGGGGTGGCACCGATGTAGCACTTGTCGAATGGCTGGTTTGTTATGAGGTGGATAAAATGGAAGAATTAGATGATCATTGACAACTTCATGAAGGAGGGCTACTTACATCGTTGGTCGAAACGAACCAGGCCATTTCGGTGCTGGAGGCAAGCTGACCGTTGACCAGGCACTTGATCTCACTCTTGGTCCAGCGGTTGTAGATGTACACGATCGCGATCATGTACCACTTGCGCGGCTGGAACTCGTACTTGACGCAGTGCTGGAAACCCTTGCCTTTGACCTTCATCGAGGTTAGCACCAGACAGTTGCCGACGAAGTGAGCCGTATAGCCGACGCCTTTGGACGTTTTGAAGCTGGACGGATTGAGACAGAGAAAAAGAAACAATATTAGAGTATGAACGATCAAGGTTTACCTTTTCTCAGGGACCTCGAGAGTATAGTTCGTACTTACCAGTACAGATAAGGCTTCTCCCGTTCAATATTGACCGAATTGATCGGATCTAGCCGGAACCAGGTGGTGAAGGTGAACCCACTTTCGTATGGCCACTTCGCCAAGGGCGGCAGTACGATTGCCTGATGGAAAGGGGGGAAACGATTCAAAATGTGTCACTCAATTTGAGACAGCGTTATTTTTTTCAGCAACTCACCGATCCCTTTCGTCCCGGGAAACTGAAAAACACATCCGGTCCGTTCCGATGCGGCATCTGCTTGAGCACGTTGAGCAACTTGGCCGAATGGCGAGGCCACTTACCGTTGAGTGCCTTCATGGCACCGAACAGCAGCTTCAGTTCCTTCACCGTGATGCTATAGCTGGCCAGGACCCCTAGCATTTCGATGAGCAGATCTGTGGAGGAAGGCAATAAACTCGGTTACAGAATCAATTTTACGGAGATTACAATAGTCACTAGGTTATATTTCTCCCTAAGGAGAAAATTAGTCATGGAAATTGCGTTTCGATTTCGTCTTATCAGAAACCGACACCAACTTAGAACCAGACAAAAACAGTGATACTAGAACTCCTTTTCTTACAGGACATCACTCTTGACTAGGTGTTTGATCAGGAAAACAATTTGTGAGTCCGTGTTTGTAATTGACGTCAACCCGGCGCTAGCTTAGTCCAGCATTAAGTTGCTAACGGATACTGATGAGACCAATTCGAAACACGAATTCTAGCACTATAATAGCATTTTTGTTCCAACACTCACCGGCAACGATCGGTTCCGCTTTGGCCAACCTCGCCAGCACGTGTTCGATCAGTCCGATCTCGGTGCAAGCCTGCAGATTCCGGACGCTCTTCTTCAGGATAGCGATGAACACGCTCCACACCTCGGCCTGCAGATTAGCCGGACAGTGGTCCAGCAGTTCGAGCATGTGTTTCACGTTCTGTGCATCCTGGACGACAAAGTTCAGCTCCATGTCGAATTCGCCGCCGACCAGCTACAGCAAAGAGAAACAAAAGAAAAAATTATATATTTGATGAATGGAAAAAATCACCTCACGATCCGCCCGGAAAGGATGCTGGAGAGTTACTGTTAAGGCGGTCGCGTTCAAAATGGTACAGAACTGTGGGGTTTTGACTCGAGTCGTTATTGTCACTGTCATTAGTGATGTGGTAGAGCCTAGATCATAGTCGGCATTTTGCCTTTACCAGAAGCTGCAATTTATGTAAAACTGAAGCGATTCCCGGAACAGTTGGTTCCCGAAGTGGATTTTGTAGGACATAATTGAGGAAGTATTTTTTTCAGCCTGCAGTTTCTAATCATTAAAATATATCATTGACTTTACCCTCCCCAGTCGGTGTCACGAAGCAGTTTCCCGCTGGGAACCGCGCACAAGCCAAAGCGGTTCTGCAATTAAACTTCCACTTTCGACAGATGGTGAGCAAACTACTACACGCTCCCCCCTTAACCGCTTCCTTCTCACGCGGATGCTCTTTCCATGCGTAAATGTGTGCATGTGTTTGAAACGGGAAAGGTCGTGGTCGCGAAGCGCTTTCTCTATGCAAAACAAATGAATGTGACACATCGCATAGCAAGTGCTCTAGTTAAGAGAGCACTACAAGCACTCACATTTACGCCACCCACCACCCATCCACCAATCCTCCTACTTTATAATCCCGCAAATTCGAAAAGAGTAATTTGAACTAGACACAGTGAAGTGGATGTCGAAATAATAACAACGCGCCCGGGGTCTTAAACATAGATTAAATTTCAGTTGAAAAGTAGGTTTATGACACCTTCCCCCTTCTTGGACAGCCTTTCGAAAAGGCTAAAAATCACCCCTTTAGGAAGATATATGTAGAGATGCTATATGTGATAATACGGGTTCGGATACTGGGAAAGATAGCTTATCAGACTTCCCATCGGTATTGCGAAACTAGGTCAGCCTGGAGCTACAATTTTCCCCATTAACCGGTCGTACGTGATGAGAATGGTAAGCTCCGGTAGGTTTCAAACAATGACGTGATCAGAATCGATAGTCATCAGTAACAGATGGGTATTTTTAAATTCAGGCTGAACGATTTAAAATAAAAAATCACATTTTTTTTGAATGCCGTTTGTCATTCATGCTGGTCGATAAGGTCGTTAGACCAAGTGAATCATTTAACTGTAAAAGGCTGTTGCACTAAATAGTACTAAATGCGAATGCCATTCTTTCGATACGATTATTTGACCGAATAGCTGTAACTGACCAATGAAATATGATCTACTTAGAATCGAATGCGACTTATTTGTCTTAATACCTGTTGATTTATTCTCTATTAAACTACTTGTAATTATTATTCTAAGCAATCTCTGAAAAAATTTCCTTCTTTCCAACATGAGCTGTTCTGGGGTTCTGGGTAATACACGTATGTGTACAAGAAAAATGTTCATTTTACAAAAAACAATCGAAAACGGTACATTTAAATTCGTACACCCTGCGCTCGAACTCTTTTTTGTTTCAAAACTTTAGGGCTCTTCGAAAACAGTGATAGTTTTTTCTATTAAGCGGATGAAAAAATAAATTCATTTTCCATATAGAGCTTCAATCAATTTAGGACACGTGTTAAATGTCATTCACAGCTAAGAGGAAACGTGGCACAGACCCCGAAATCGTCATACACGTTAAAATCGACTGCGAGACCTTCCGAGAAAGAAGGTTCAATTTTGAATCGAATGAGTAATATAGAAATATTGGTATGACTCCAATAAACATTACCACAATTATATGATGCTAATATAATCATTTTAGCAAGCTTTTCCATCAATCTTTATTAATTTTATTTATTTAAAAGATAATCCTGTCATCTATTATATAAACAATAAAGCAATACGTTTTCTTCCCTTATTTGCAGCATGAACTGTTCCTCATAGGACAAAGAATTAATTATTAAAGTATTTTTGTTGTTCGACTGTGATGATTTTTGCTTAATGATTGGCTTTCTGAGTCTTACATATATAAACCAAACGACTTGGTTTTGATTTATCCGACGTTTCGGCCGTTTTGGCGGTCTTTTTCATGGAAAATACAGTCAGATATTTTCCTCGAAAAAAGCCGCCAAAAAGGGCCGAAACGTCGGATAATTCAAAACCAAGTCGTTTGATTTATATATAAAAGACTTAGAAAGCAAATCATAAAGCAATAATTATTAAATACATTGTTCGAGAAAGAGCCTAAGTCTGGCGTTTCAGGGAGTAAGGCGGCATTCTTTGTGTTCAGTTAGATTCATTGTGAAAGATTCTTCGTGTTCAGTAGTGTCGTGGCTCAAGCCCTGAGCACTAAGAATTGACTGCGAAATCTATCCATACAGAAGGTCAAGTTTCGCTACGGAATGCACACCAAATTCAGGCTGACGTTAAAATTATCATTTAACACTACATTTCAATGCATATTTCATCCACGTAAACGAGACATTCTTTATACCATGGGGTACTGGCCGACTGCCGGTTGACCGAATACTGTTTGGACGACTTCCATTTGGCTGAAAAGATCAACTGGCCGAATGCTACTTGGCCAAACGAGTTAGTTGATCGACCGTAATTCGGTCGAAAGCGCCATCGATTGAATCTCATTTAGCCTAACGGGTCGTTAGGCCAACGTAATCGTTTGGTCGAAAAAGGCTGTTGAACCGAATGCTACTTGTAAGAATGCTTTTCTGTCGATACTATTGTTTTACCGAATAACAATAATAGACATATGAATATGATTTAATTACAATCGAATGCCATTAACTTGTCTTAAATTGAGTTTCTGTATAATTATTCTTGTATTTTAAACATTTGTTGTCATTGTTATAAAAATCTGTGGAAATTTTCCTTCTTTCTAACATGAGCTGTGTTTCTTTCTTACAAATTAACGATATATAAATCTCGGCTGTATAAGCGTAATATTCTAAATTGGGCTTCATTTATTTTTATACGTTCCATAAATTTAATATTCTCCATCTGCAAACTATTTTTTTTCTTAACGATATGCTAGGGTTCTTTAAAATTTACCTTTTTAGGCAATTTCCTTCCGTGAAATTGTTCTAGCCCCATCACAGACCGACTTAGCTTTGACATCGACTTTGTCTGCTGTGTTTTTTAACTCAATATATCGTATGCATGAAAATGATCAGCACATCTTCGAATGTCTACATTTTTTGGGTAGCTCTGATGTGACCACTATTTTCACAAAACAAAATTAAATTTTAAAATCAGTTCCACCATTGAGCAACGTTGAAGGAATCATAAAATCATAGAGTTGTCGTCTCGGGCACAAACGTTTCAAAGACGATTTGCTGTGGCATTGGGAATTAGGTAATTTTTTGTGATCTACGACGACAATTTTGCTTTCAAGGATTCACATTGAAAAATACAACAAATATATTAAATGTTCGTATTCTCCTATAAACTGGCATTTCACGCTCTGGTTGAAAAACAAACATTTTATTTATAAGTTAATATTTAGACCGAAAATCCTATATGCAATTAGGGTACCGACATTTTTTTTGTCGAGTGCCGATTCTGCGGCACTGAAGGTAAAATATAGGTACTGGATTATTTTTGTCAAAAAAGAACATCGGAGTCAACTTAAATATTCAAAAATACACTTTCATCGGTAAGCTATCGTATGCTTCAGTTTACCTTCTAATCTAGCCCATACTAGAAGGACAAAAAATGCTGATATAGCTATCAACAAAGTAAGCAATCAATTTCTACTGCTTTGTTACTTATCCACTGCACAAACAGTACAGCGTCGCTCACCCGACCGCACAGGAAGCTAAGAAAGCTACAGAAGAGAAAAGAGCCTCTACTACGACAATTACCACTGCGACTGGCTTTAAACAAACTCCAAAATTAAACCAAACATGTGCTAGGTGGAACAGTTGCTAAAGGTGAAAACGGAGTGTATTCTCACGAAAGTGGTCACATAATGGGCGTAATACAGTACTAATAACGTTCAGAAGTTTAGCCGAGGCTAAAAGCATCACATTGTGAAGAACATCATGTAACACAATACGCATATAACACAATATTTGACCAAAGGTGCCCGTATACATGGGATGATGAGGAAATCGAGGTACGTCGATTAGCAGCATACACTAACTTAAACGAAGTACGTTGAAATACGGAAAAGTGAAATTTATTATTTGAAGAATGTTGTTCATTTCCTTCTTCCCTAACTTTGAATCTTAATTCCATATATTCAAACAACGTTGATTACTAGCGCAGTTCAGATCCCTTCGTGCTCTTATCGGATCGAGGCCAGGTACTAAGTCGGTGTTCGTTTTTTTTATAGATTAACTTTTAACAATAAAATGAATACAGGTGTGATTTAGGTTACATACTAATACTAATAATTATTTTATTCGTGCTAGTTCTAAACACAAAATTTTTTATAAAAGGTAGTTGTCATTATTTTTGAACCAATAGGTTAAATTTTCAGCCACGTTTAACGGGAGTTATATTTATTAATCTTCTAATGCCACCTTGCTGATGTGCTGAAAGGTTAGAATGGCTATATTCCTCCATCAAAAGTTTTGCTTAGTAAGTACCGAAACTATCGGTACTAATATTTATTCAGTACCGGTATTTCGGTACCAACAATAAGTCGGTATACACGGATTTTTTTCTGTAACGATAGTACCGGTACCACAAGCCCATTCACGATTTTAGGTTCTTTATTATCTCTTGTTCTTGTAAGTCACTATTGTATAACCGTCTTCACCGTTCGTTTTCTTCTTCGATTGCGGGGCTGGTTGTTGATTTGGAGGCACTAGGCGCAATCGTTGTTACTTCACGGTTGATACTGGCAGTTGGTTCCGGGATACAAAACGCATCATTGTGTTGGTTCTTTTTTTATTCGATTATAGAGGTTTTAACCTTAAAGTCATTCGCCTCTTCGGGTTAGAAAAATCTCTTATGAAAAATTTCTAACCCCGGGGTTGGGGCTCGAACCCAGGTGCGCTGCGTACAAAGCAATCGAATTGCCCACTACGCTAGGCTCACCCCCTGTGTGTTGGTTCTAACAAGTTAATCTTTTTAGCGGCTTCATTGCTGTGCCGCCTGGTTACAGAACTGACACGTCTTGCTCTCCTTTGAATTGATCACAGGAACGCCGCGAAAATTTTTCTCCAGGTAACAGATTTCGCTTCTTCGTATTTCGATTGGAATTTTTCAATATTGCCTAATTTAGTATTCGATGGTAGATCACGCAGACGTACTTCGATATTAGCATCATCCATGGACATTTTTGTTTGAACGATGCCATACTTGACGCCGTCTTGCATGTCATTTTCCGCAACCAACTTTCCGCCTGTTCTAAAATCAGAACACAATTACGAACGTGATGCAGCTGTATTGGGGTTCCGCCAATAGGTAAAAGATGAGTTTTACAACCGGACAAACACCTTAAAAGTTTTAGCAACTCGAAACAATCTCAACACTGAATTTGAGCTCAATCGAACATGATGGTAACGCAAAACAGGCATAGTTCAAAAATTTTCACTCGTTAACAACACCAAAAATCGAATTCGGATTTTTAAAGCCAAATGTATTAGAAATGCATGAATGATACGTTTTTTTTAGAATTTTAAAACAGATTCTCAGGAAGAAAAAAGTAAAGGAAAATTCAACGGGGAAAACCGATCGGAAATGGTGAGTGAAGCTAAGCAATCATGTGAAAAAAATTCCCCCCAGGGGCGAGATTTGAACTTGCAACCTTTGAGACTGAGACGCTATCCCTGGGTATGGTGACATAAGCAGTAAGGGTTAGTGCATTGGGCGGGAGTCTCAAAGGTTGCGAGTTCGAATCTCGGCTCTGGGGGGAATTTTTTTCACATGACCGCTTAGCTTCACTCACCATTTCCGATCGGTTTTCCCCGTTGAATACCACCAGTCCTAAATAAGGTATTGGCACTTAAGTCGAAAGACCAAAAATTGAATTATTAGTTTAAAGGAAAGTTGTCAAGAAATCCCAAATAAACATTGTTCCATGACCCAGAAAGGCAAATATAAAATTATTGTTCCTGCAGTTCACTACGAACCACGACTTGTTCCAAACGATTATCTCCCAAGACTGAGATGTGTGGCATAGTTTGAGGATAATTCTACGTTATAAATGAAAATTTTCGAAGCCAGGTTTCGGTTAGCGCAATTACATCATAAACGCACGAGTTAAGGGAAAGCAGCAAGTGGATCTTCCGTTAACCACAGAATGATTTAGAGGATTGCGCAGTACTGAAAATACCGGTAACTAGATTTATACAGTACCGGTATTTCGATACCAACAATGGATCTTCATCGACATTTACTTCTTTATTTGTGGTGCTGGCTGTTGATTTGGAGGCACTAGACTTATCGGCTTCGAAGTACGACTTCCCATCAGGCACCGTCTAGTTACACAAGTGACACATAGGAATCTGTCCTGGGTAGGGGCACAACGCTATTTGTTTGAACTTATTCCCATCACTGACTTGCTGCACTTCTCCGTACATCGATCTGGATTTTTCAATTTAGTTTAATGTAGTGCGCGGTGCTAAATCGTGTAAACGTACTTCGATGTTAGCCATATCCATATCGACACGGATCTTGGTTTCAGCGTTGCTATAACTCGATGCCGTATAGCATGTTGTTGTTCGCAATCAATTCTCTGTTTGTTTTAAAAGTGATCATGACACAATTACGAACATGATGCAGCTGTATTACGGTGCCGCCAATAGTATGTATGAGCTATGAGGGTGATTATCGAATGTTACAACCGGAAACACCTAAAAAGCTTTAGCAAATCGAAAAAGTATATGCAAAATTTGAGTTTATTCAGAGACGAGATAAGAGTCAAGTGGTCAAAGATGAAAGATTTCTACGCATGAAAACACATTTTGAAGGTTGCCTTTACAGGACTTTTTTGAGCTGAATTGGAAATTGGGTTTGGAAAGGCAGGTTTTAATTTTTTTGGCCGAAATGCACGAAACGTCTAGGCCATGTATCATCATCTCGGAATTTCCTTTTTAGAAAAATGGATAGATATTTTGTGAGAACTTTAATTGCGTGGTCTTTCATCCCTGCTTTTGCTAAAAAAGTTTGCCCTGTGGGACATTTAAATATTCAAAATTAGCTTTTTTGGCCGTATCCATCAGGGAAAACAGATAGGAATGGTGAGTTAAGCGAAAGTATTTATGTGGAAAAATCCCCCCAAAGACAGGGTTCGAACCTGCAACCCTTGGGACTCTGGTCCAATGCACAAACCCTTACGCTATCTCTGGGATATGATGACGTCCCAGAACGAACACATGATTATCGCATTGGCGACAGTGATCGTACCCTACCTATAAATCGAGATCACAACCGCAGCTGCCACCCAGCACATTTGATCAAAATAAATTTTTCCGCTAGATACCGAGGCGTAAGGGATTTTATTAGCGTCTGGTGTCTAACTCTAGCTCATTACACATCGTACTTGAGAGGATGACAGAGCTAATGAAGACTGTCGATTTCTGTTCACTTGCCCAGTTAACAGACGTGACGGAAGCGAACACGCTGTTCGACTTAAACAATTTTTTTCTGGTTTTTAGGCGTGAATGATAATACCATATACAAGTCTTTTTTTGGTGGTATCCAAGGGGGGAAAAACAGATCGAAAGGTAAGTTAAGCGAAAGCAATTATGTTGAACAAAATTCCCCCAGAGGCAGGAATCGAACCTGCAACCTTTGGGACTCTGGCACCAGGTTAAAGGAAATCTAGATTTTTTTTAATTTCCGACATTACACCAGATCTCGACGTTTCGTAACATTTTAATACATTTTTCATAAAAAATACGTATTTTTTTTTTAAATTTCAAAGAATATTTTTTCGTGGGTGGAATTTTTTGAGCTACGACCAAATCAAGTTCGATTGAGCTCAAAATTTGCATAGGAACTTTTTTCGACGTGTTAAAACTTTTTTGGAGCGTTCGATTTGAAAATTGGCAGATTATTGGCAACTTTGCTGTACGTAAATCACCTTCATGAGATCAATTTTTTCCTCCAAAAAAACGATCAAAATTATAAAAGCGATCAAAATCGATCGAATAAAAATTTAAATAACATAAAAATTATAATTTTTTGTGCAAAATGACACACTTGATAGACCTAGCTTTCATTTTAATACCCAATCATTGTTATATTACGACGCAATGAATAATTAAAAAATGTTTGTTCGCCCTTTGAGTAGTATTCGATTAAATAAAAAAATAAGCTACCCTCTCTATGGTCGGTTATACGAAATTTAATTTACATATTTCGCTTATGGTGGTAACACAGCAAACGACATATCTCATAAATTCTCGGCAGCTGGCTGCCCAGAGCAATTATTACATGATGAAGGAAAAAATTATAACAATTAGTTTCAAAAATTACATGAGGATAGTATTTCTTCTGGGTCGTTCAAAATAGATTCGATGTATATAATAAAAAATGATAATGATAAAAATAAAAATGGAGTGGGCATAGCGTAGTTGGTTAGTCGATTACTTTACCTACATTACCTACAGCCTGCGCACTTATGATTAGAAATTTTTCTTATCCAGAAAAAAATTACCCAAACGTTGAAACCTCTATTATCGAAACAAAAAACAAATATATGTTACACCGACCCCCTGACAGTTAATATTAGACTAACTCTTTATTTTTTATTTCCTTTTTCAGGTAAGCAACTATTCTGTGACTTCTTCGCTTTCGATCCTCCTCTGCGGGCTACGTCGTTTTAACGCTACAAAATGGTGAGACTACAACAAACTACTGACGACTATTCGTGAACCAATCGACTACTTTGGTGGAACTCATCTGAATGAAAGCATTCTTGTTTTTCTGTGATTTTTAATTCTCGATATCGTAATGACATATAATTACAAAAAAAAACGAGTGAAGGGTGGAATTCTGAAAAATATGATTTTTTCGTTTGTATATTTTTTACTTTAACAACGTGAAATGATAGTATCTTGTCATCGCAAGGTGGCCACCTGGGACCGACTATTTTTCTTTGCTACTTGAAAGATGCGAATCTTCTCTGAAAAGCTTAATTTTCCCTGAGTAGATGATCTAAATTTTTGTTTTCGAAAAGAATTAATTCAGCTCCGATTTTGATCAATCAATTTTGACTAGCAGCAACCAAAATTTAAAACTGTGGAAAAAACATTTAGCAGAGTTTCCAACTTTGTATTATTTTTATAAAAATAAGATCGTTTTTTAAGGCCGTGTGGGATTAAAATCTGTTCAAAAGTTTTTTTTTACATTTTTTAGGTAATAATCTTTTTGCTCCAGCTTAAATTCGATTATTTTTTTACATTAATCAATGTGAAAAATTAAGGTAGTAATTTGGTCATCGGAAGGCGGCCACCTGGGACCGACTATTTTTCTTCCCTACTTGAAAGATATAAATCTTCTTTGAAAAGCTCCAGGTTTTCGTTTCGAAATCGAATTGCATTCAGAGATCTTCCGATAATACCAGCATCAGTTAATCCTCTATTCATGAGCATTCCTGACGGCGCCACAAGTTCGAGTTTGAAATATTTTACGCTTACAGTACTGCGTTCTAGTTTTGGAAACAAATGTTTCTACATACGTAAACACACATCTTCAATCATCATCCTCTCGGTTCGAAGGGAGCAAGAAGAGCAGCGCTTCCGATGAAGCATGTTTCAAAGCAGACAGCAGTGTCTTCATCGTCGCTGTTGGAACATCCGTTTCGTTGCTATCGAAACGAATGTAAGTAATCTTCCACACTCACGAGAATCCAATATTAAATCTGTTCAATGTTCGACATGCTGTACCGATGATGGAGCAGGGGTGGAGGGAGAAAATTCGACAGGAATCTAACAACGTACGTTCATCATTACACCCCTAACAGCATCTCCAAATATCCATCGGGGAGAAATGTGATGAAATATTCCATCCAACACGTGAGGCTGCTACACCTTCCCCCTTCCCGAATCGAATGTATATATTTTTAGGAGTTGAACAGCGTTAGGTTTTTTGTTTTCTGAAAAAATTAACATCATTCGAATAATTTAATTACAACCACTAAGTTAAAACACATTTCAACGGAAAATCTTCGTGAAATTTCAACGCCCACGAAAAACAAACTTAAGCATTAACATCCCGTGTTTCACCCTCCAAAAACCACGTCAGTCAGTTCTATTTCTGTCGCAGGCAGGCAGCCTGCCAGCCTTATTCTGATGCAACCTTTCTGCTCTCGGGGAAACTTTAGCAAAGTAGTCCTTTCCTCTCCATCCCCGGACTCCATACTCAAGATTTGCTTGGTTTCAATCGCCCCCTTTCCTTGACTTTTAACGGTAGCGCGGCATCAGTAACCAGTAGCAGCTTATTCTCCCGTTTGAAACCACCTGTCTGTTGCTGTCTTCGTGCTGTTACTGATTAAGCTGCTGATTATAACGATGATGATGATGCTGATACTGATGAGGATGATGGGGGTTTTGAACAATCGCCCGAAGCGGCGACAGATGAATCTTGTTGTTGCCGGGAACTTGCTCTTGTGCTACCAAATTCATAAATTGGCTTCCTCGTGGGTGGAAAACTGGTGGAGGGGTTTGTTAAAGGTTATGGAAGCAGAAATCAGTTTTGCGTCTAGTTGTTCACCGGGAAGGTTTTGCAAAGGCAGCATTCTCAGCCAGACACGCTGGTTAACACGGTTGCTAATTACCTTTCCCGGTCGCCATGTGCGAGTGTGCGTTTGTGTGTTCTATGTTGAATGTCTAAGGGGGAAGGTGTAGCAGTAACTAACCAACCAAGCTTGCTAGCTTCATTCGGAGACCGTAAAAGTGCACCTGCAATAGCGCAATCCCATTCGTCGGCTGTTTGAGCTGTTAACAAACCATTTTGAGGCCCAAGAACATTTTTCAGGTGTGTATTTTGACCAAAATGAAATACCATCGAATCAGATTGGACGGATACGAAACTAAGTTGTACCATAGAATGGTGAGATCTTCTATGCAGCTCTGTCTAGTGACCTAGTGATCATCAAAACCCAATTATTGTTTGACACCCTCGAAACGGACAGTGGCAACACCAGTGTAGGTAACTTCCCCTAGGTCGTGAAAAAATATTTGGGATTTGGGTCTCTGAAGAAAAATGCCGTCGAAGTAGGATAGATTCGCTGCCGCGGCTATCCGAATAAATCACGTTAACGCTAGAAACTGAATGAGAGCCAGATCTAATAATTCGGGACAGTGCTATCACAATCTCCAAACTTGAGATTGGTTTTCGTTTTTAATTAACTCGGTGTTATCCACCATGACACCAGTACACGAAAGTTATCGAAATCTGTCGTCTAAATTCATCGTACCTGCTTCTGTACCCACCAGCTCCCCAACTGCTACCTCCATCGAAAGTAATTAGTGACCATCTCTCACAGTCTCCATCTGCTTCTTGCTAATCCTGTAGTTTACAGTTGTTCACCTGTAATTCCACCTCCAGCCTCCTTAGCAACAACTCATCTCTGCTTGCGAACGAACTTTATTCATTCCACATTTCCGGTGTAGTAGATGGTACCTACTTCAAAAAGTTCAACCCGCGTGATTCCCTTTCATCAGCCCGGAACCGGAGGCTGGTAATTAACGCTGATTAACGCAGGGAAAGTGACGGAATGATGCTACACCTTCCCCCTCCCTGCTTTTATTTTTGATCTGCTACACCTTCCCCCTTTTTCCGCTTTGCGGATGTCTGATTCTTTTCCGGTATCTCCAACCGGGCGGCGGGTAATGGTATATACTTACCGAGTGGCATTGCGTGCCAGCTGACGTGCGATGATGCCGTCATTTGCAGACGATTCGTTTAACCTCCAATCATTAGTGGTTGCTGCGGGGATTGGTTTAGAGACACTACTCGGAAGTGAGTAGAAAGTGGTTGGGTTGGGGGAAAGTTGTGTCTGTTTGATGAAATTGAAAACTGCCACCGTCAAGCACGAAGTGGTTCGAACGGCGAGCCTTTTTTTTTCTTCTCTCTTCTGCATCGCTGCACATTCAAATACTTTTCGCTGACTGAAAGATCTATCATCAAAGTCCGAAAAAGGCCGAACGTCCCCCGGTCGAGATGGTTCCCTCATCTCTTTAATTAAAGTCAGTGCCGAGTGCTTACGTTTTTCTGCCCCTTATGAACCTCCGCTATTCATTTGGTGCACGGGAGAGAGAGAGAGAGGGGGAGAGTGGTCAAACACCAGAAGGCAGAGGAGGTCATTAAAACGTTATTCGACTTTTCGCTTTGGAGTGAAGTTTCAACTTAATGAGTGAGTGAGGATACTTCTGAAAAATAAATGCTTCCTTAACGGCAGCTGCTTCTGTTTTCATCTCATTATATCCTATTTGCGACCGGACACTAGAAACGAAATTTTCTGCTCTATTTTCTGATGGAGTGAGTCGAAACGTAGTTCAATTTATTTGATTTTCAGAAGTGTTTTTACTGGGAAAATATAAAATTGTCATAATTGTCGCAATGGAATTGGTTGTTCTGAACATGTTGAATCTTCTTGCTGAATAGTCTAGAATAAGCACGTCCGTACAAAAAAATGCAGTGCTTTTATTCAGCTCCAACATGTACGAAATGTGGTACTGTTACGATTCCGAAATCTACTCACACTAGATGAGTTTTTATCGACAAGAACAATACAATGAACTTTATGAAATATAAGATCCCCGTGTATATGGTGCAACCATCATGAGTCTAATACTGTTTTCGGTGTTGGAATCGAGTCGCCATAGGTTCGCTCTAATGTTTACAGTTTCCATACAAAAGTGACAGCTCCGAGCGAACCTAGAGCAACTCTGATCTAAAAACGAAATCAGCATAAACAATGCGTCTTCTGACATAACTGATAGCGTAATTCGTCGATTCATGTCGCAATACGGTGAACTGGTTTCCATTAAAGAAGATCCTTGGAAAAAAATTTCCGCAGCAATTCCAACGGCGTTCCGGTGATAATAATACAGCTAAAATGCTTTCTTTTCTTCATTCGTCACCTTTAAACAGGGAATCTCCTACGCACAGACAACACTGTGCCTCTATGACCAACAAATCACAACGTGTCAGTTCTGCCAACGATCTGCAAACTTTGGAAGACCGTGCATGCAAATCCCTAGAAAAAAAATACATCAACTATAACCAAAGCAAACATCAAGGCTCCAACTCCAATTGTTCAACTAGCAGCGACGCTAAAGGTTCAAGTGAGAAGCGGGCAAGTTTGGAAACGAAAAAAACTCTTTTTTCGTTACTCTTACAAAATCGATAAAAAAAGATAAAGAAATTTTGAAACGTCTCTCATTTTTGGGGGGATTACTTATAAAAATATATTATAAAAAGAACCAGACCGCTTTGGCGTTTATAATTAAGCATGGATCTTGCTTGAATTTCTTCAATCGGATTTTTCCTTCTTTTGAACATGAGCAGCTCGGTGTTAATAAAAGTGGTGCGACTTTTTTGTATTTAGCGTCTAACTGGACCCGCATTTGGGGCTATTTACTGAAAAGGTAAATTCGAAAAACTAAACTGCAGCTCTTTTGGAAAATATTCCTTTGTTTTGACTAATTTCGTTCCAAACTTATGTTGTTCACAATTTACACGCGAACGGAGCTCTTAGTGGCTATTGACACAGCCGCTTTACACAGGTTTTCTACCATTTAATTCCACTAACATGGTGGAGTTTTTCAATCATTTTTCATCAGTATTGGATATTTTTGTCATAGGTAATTTTGAGCGATCTGATTTGAAAATGCATCCGCCTGATGACTCCAATCGAACTGAACTTCTTTGAACAGGGCAATTCCATTTTTTAGTTTGCCTAGTATTTTGTTGATCAACTAGGGAACTGCTCCATATGGACTTTAGAAATTTTTAGTGCGTGAGAAATACGCATTGTGTCGTCTGAGTGGAATAATTGCTGTCGAATTCTGGTAATTGAAACGTCCCTAGAAGGATCGAAAATCAGTTACCAATTACAGAATTAATATGTTGGTTCTTTTTTCTGAACCGCAAAAAAAACGAATAATTTCACCACAAGATGGCGGCTGTGAAGCATTTTCCCCCATGCGCGTTTTTTTGGAAGGTGTTGCGTCAGAATTGACAATTTCAACATTTATGTAGTGTTTTCGTCTTCGTGAAGCATAATCGATTTTTTTCAAAATTCTACTGTGGTGTAACCCCCTAATCAAATGATGAAGCATAACTCCAAAGTTAAAAAAAATTACATGCTTTCAGTAATTACAAATTACCGGATTACACAAATGTACATTTCAAATGTAATTTTCCTTGAATAATTTTTGAATGTTTTTTTTCCATGAAATTTTTCCTTCTTTTAAACATGAGCAGCCTTTAAGAATTATGACGTCGTTTTTTTTCTTGTTATATGCACAAAAGGGCTATTAGGCTATCGTGCACAATAATTACGGTTCTTGAAGGGCACAGCTTCAATTGGTTGTCATTATCCGCAATGATGTTGCATCACTTTCTTACGTTTCCTTTTCAGAATGATTATAAAAAATTAAAATAACTTAGAACTGTAATAGACTCTCTTATAATGATATGAGATGAATATTTTAATTTCAACAGAATTTGTTTTTCACATGATACCAGTAATGTTTAACGAAAAGTAGAACAGAGTGGGATCAAGTAGATCAGTTTTTTTGCGAGCTCGTGCGGTGGTGTTGCACTGATTTTGACAAACAAGCATTCGTAGGAAAGATTATACATCTGGAAATAACGATTTTATGGCTGGCTAAATATTTTTCAAGCTAAATCCAATAAGGGATCATTCATAAATTACGTAACGCTTTTAGGGGGGAGGGGGTACAGCAAGTTGTGACATGCTGTGACATAGGGGGGAGGGGGAGTTAGCTAGATCGTTACGTAACATGTTTTCACCGAAGAA
Organism: Topomyia yanbarensis; assembly: GCF_030247195.1. Lineage (NCBI taxonomy): Eukaryota > Metazoa > Arthropoda > Insecta > Diptera > Culicidae > Topomyia > Topomyia yanbarensis. The sequence continues at coordinate 200,400,965 of NC_080670.1, read as the reverse complement.
ATTTTTTCTCTAGGAATTTGTTACGTAACAGGGGAGGATGCAGAAATTTGTTACAATTTGTTACATGGGGGAAGGGGGAGTCAATTTTGGGCAATTGTTGCGTTACGCAATTTATGATTGGTCCCTAAGGCGAAGGAAGGTATTTTTTTAAGTTTTTAAAATCTTGGGGGTACGATAGGTCGTCCAAGGAATGCGAATATTCGAGGTTAAATATAACAATGCACACGCTCAGAAAATCAGCGGTATAACTTTTATTTGAAAAGGATGAATACTGCAGATTTTGTAAAAAATAATAACACAAATAATACTTTGACATCATTCAGGTAAGAAAATGAAGAATTGGCAATTGATGTGAAAATCATGAAACCGCAATAGAAAATGTTGAAAAACGTATTTTCAGCAGCTGCGTCTGATTTGGAACTTTCAAATAACTTCTTCGATGACCTCGTCGTCGCCAGAGTGTGGAATAGAAGTTGTGCATTCCGGCTCACGTAGTTGCTTATCTGTGGGATGGCCCCCCGTTTGCGCTTCGGACCATTTTTTTGGATTCTTTCTCGATCATATTTTTGTCGATTATTTATTTCAACAATTCTTTATATTATTATATTGTTAACACACGCGAAATATCTGACGCGCTTTCATTAATGACGAGTACTTTTTTCACACGAGCACGTAATATTTCGAACGAAACCTTAAGTTGTTCAGAGGCTGATCGAATACTGGCGCGATCTTGAACAGATGGAATTGCGTTCCTTATGGCCTCTTTGCTTCAATTCAGCGTTTTTCACACGAAATTACGCTTCATTTTTTGCCAAAATAATTTAGATTTTTTATTGTAGTGGTGACTGGTAGGGCCCCCAAAAGGTTGACCTATCGTGCCCCCAAGCGTATGTTTTATGTTGTCCGCATTTTTTTCAAAACCAAAAATAGCGAAGAACTAAAACAAAACTCGTGTTTAACATTAATTTTTATGTTAGAAAACACTCACTTGACTTGTAACCGCTGTCAGTTCAAACATTTTTACTGAAGAAATACAAGGTTGCTCAAAATAATTTTTTACGACCGAGATCACATAATTTTGAAACCATTTGCTTTGTAGGTTTAATGTCTTAGAAAAAGTTTCATAACGTAATACAGTGGGTTCTTGGAAAAAATAATTTCGGTGATTAATCCCCCTCAAAGTAATTACGAGGAATTAACTCTTCAAGCTTATTTATAAACTCGGTGCCTTCAGTAAAGTTGTATCAAATAATATTAGAAACAAGTTTGTTGAAGGCATGAAAACCTCATGTATTCAGGGTATCGAGATATATTAGGTTGCTTACGAAAAATAACGTTCAAAACAAATTTCTCGTATATTGATATTTATGATAACTCTTACATTTGTTCGGCCTTCTTCAAAGTTGTTTAGAACAATATGAAATACATATTTTTGTTTGGGGTATGAAAAATACCAAAAATGTTGAAGAAATCGGATTTAGTAGAATTTCTTCAATATTACTCTATATCCAAATATGTCGCAGGCATAGAGTTCATGAGTCTTCAACAAAGTTGTTTCGAATATTAATCTCAACAACTTTACAGAAGGTTCCGAATCTCAGCATACAATAATACAGCATTGCCAAGCCCACGAATTTTCGGTTCCCTCTGTTTCTCTCTGTATGACCATGAGACATGGTCGTTGAAGGAAACAGTCAATTGTGTGCTCGTGTGTGTGTATTTGAGAGAAGACTTCTGCGCAGACACATAAGCCACAAACTGTAAAAAGTGTACAAACTTGCTGTCGTTGAAAGGCTGATAAAGTACGGCAACTATGCCAGGCTGGGCATGTTGCAGTACTGCCGGAAGAGAATCCAGCTATTACTTGTTGGGAACCTAGCAAAGGTCGTCAATTTTAGGGAGCGATGCACAGGTAGCGAGAGTACAAGGAGACTAGTGACTGACGGCCCAAAATCGAGCAAATTGGATGTTCATGGTTAGGAACACCTGGACTATGAGACCATGATGATGATGTAGTTCGGGAGATGATCTGTTTGGTCTATTTTCGTGGACTTTGGATAAACGAGTCTACGAATAAATCGATCCAACCTGCAATTTCCTAATGGACTTGACGATCTACTCGGAACTTTATGCCTGGCGCTATATCCTACAACAGTAGTTAACGGTGGTTCTACAACTTTTTCCGAAGTTCATATCTCGATGTTTTGCAATCTCAATGGCGGTCTACGCGATGTCCCAATATACTGCCCGTATTCGTAAAGCTTCATGGAACTTCATAACACTGTTACGACCCCATTTCCTACGAACTCCGAATAGTTCTGAAGTTTATATCCCTACGTTCCTACCCCTATAAACCGCCCGAATCCATCGATTTAAGTAGAATTTCATTACCAAGGCAGGAAATCGTATCAATCTTGAAACATCCCGTAGAATCGGAAAGGTTCAACAGCAATCGAAAAATCCGTTTGTTGACAAAAACCGAACATTAAATATTCCATCTCCATAAATGTCGTAAATCCCGCCCCAGTTCCCGATACCGAAATGTGAATCGGAAAAAAGCCCCAACGTACTCCCGCAAATCCAGCTGGCCCAACATCTCGGTTAACTCGGTTCGGGGGGATTGCTACTGCCGCCCGGATTCACAGCCGCCGATGATTGGCAGCCAAATTTACGACCGTGCGTGTGCTACGTACCACCCCTTTTCCGATCCCTTTCGGATGTTAGCCAGCCAGCCCCAGCCAGTTGTTGTTGTTGTTGCTACTATACCACAAGCATGAATAAATATTTTTATTCGATCCCCATGTGGGTATAAACCCCGGTATGCCGGACCGGCCCGCCACGTTATTCACGCGGAAATTGGCGACTCGGGAGGCAATAAAAGATGATTTGTTACCAATCGCAAGTTCCGAGTAACGTTCTCTGTGTAGGTTCCCTCCGAGTAGGACTTCGCCCATCGTGTCCGGACAACGGGTTGCACACAGTTTGACGGTCGATTTGGGGGGGGGGGGCGGCGGGGAAAAGACGTCGGAGAGATCGTTATACTTTTATTGCCCACCGTACTCAATCTTCACCAGCCGAAGTGATTTTCCGTGCGTGCTTTCGTGCGATGAAGGATGATGAGCGGAAAAGGTTCTTTGGGAAGGAAAGATTCACTTTTATGCTTAAACTCACCAGACACCCGGACCCCTGCCAGCGTGGATTCGCTGCTCAAAGCTTAGTTTTGCTATGGTTGCGAAAATTTACAATTTCTAATTGTTGTCAGAATATGTCCACGTTCGAGATTTATTGTTTTGCTGCGTTAGCGGGACGGCGATGCTGCTCCCGGCCCGCGCTTTCGATATGGAAGAGGGAATTTTGCTATGGGGAAGTCGTAAATTATCACTAAATGGCCCATGAATACGGAGAACCGAACCACAATAATTTCGTCTCAACAGTGATAAAGAAACTGGCTGCTGAAACGCACGGCTTGACTCGTTCGCATAAACCACAACAGTTCCTTCACAATCAATTTTCACGTGACGGAAAGTCTGACACTAAGCGGATTAAAATTCAATTTGACGAAGGTTGTGTGGAGATAACGAAAATACTCATAGCAAAGGGGTCTCCTTGTCGGAACTTTTTCGACTGGAACATGAAAGTAAAAGAGTACTACCTTTAGCAGATGAGGAATCCTTCTGCAGAAAAATATCGTCATCACACTTTATAAAAGTAATTTTGCCGACATCCAAATCCTCAATTTTAGTTAGTTTGTTGGAGCCAAATGACCACACGTATTAGTCATAAATGACAGTCAAAAAACTCCAGAATCCATCCTAGGAAAACAAGACACTAAAACCAAACATCTCCGAGCACATCTGCGGTGGGACATCCCATCATCACCTGCTGCTAAGCAGGCGATAAATTTCCTACCTCATTCATTCTTTACGACCGACCAACCCGAACTACTTGTAGTAGCACCACGGAAGCTCCCGCGATGTACTACACGAGCCATTAGCCAACGAAAGAGTAATAACCACCAGACTACACGCCGCCGCCAGCTGCCACTCGGCCGGGGCGGCCGTGTCACTGTGTAGATTGTAAACTCATCTACCGTGAGACACCTCCTCGGGGATATAATGTTCCTTACCGGGGTTAACATTCCGGCCCCCGTTCGCGTGAAGAAGCCGTCCCACCCACCCACATGTGAAGGGGTGTACCAATGCTGCCATATGCGAGGAGGGCCAGACCTCGTCGGGAGTGAAATTGAAATTTATGGTGAAAGTTAGGTTAAAGTTACAATTCAATTTTGGTACGAGGAGGGTGTGGGAGGGGGCGGGAAAAGGGAGGTGTGAGTGAGAAACTGTCGCCTGGAGTTGTGAACGACCGTTCCGCACGAGCTGATATTAGGTTCACTGTTCTACGCCGGAGGATACTATTCGTCATATGTGGGTTAGTTCGGGAAATGAGTTTATTTGGTTACTGTTGACACTGTTTGAGCTGACGCTTGCTAAAATTTGGGACGATATTGATTTTATATTCAAACATTAAGCTAGTGTCGAAAAATTGGTTTAGTTTATGCTTGACCAAATTCCTGTTCTATAAAGGCACAAATAGAAAGGTTTAACGCAAACTCGAACGGTAGTTGGAAGCATCCTCTTGGAAATCAAAAGTGACCGTAAAGTTTTTGACTAATTAAGCAATTTTTAATACGTTTTCATTAATAAACAATTTTTTTAACAGTAATAATTATGTAACTGAAAAGATACGCCTACAAAAATGAGGCCAACCAGTGTCCTTTGGAATTTATCAATTTTTTTATTTAAAAATGTAAACAAAAAAAATTGAAAAATTAAATTTCAAGAAGAAACCCATTTTTGGTGCTACCGAACCCAGTTTTGGTAGTTAAAATTAGTAGATTAGCTTTTAGCTACTAATGAACCATCGAAATTATTTGGAACGTCTTATTTTCGATAGTGTTGCGGACAAAAATTGCTCTTAGTCCTTAGTGTCAGATGCCTTGCCAAATCAGAAATTTTTATCTGAACAAATTGTTGGTTGGAAAAAAAATCAGCAACAAAATAAACAACGATGCCCGATCAACTATCAGACATAATCGTATCAGATTCGTAGAATCGTGCAATTCTACTTTAAAAAAGTTTGTTATGGGGTACACGGAAATAGAATTTTCAGTTAACCGTTTAGTATGAATACGGAGGTACTACTTGAAGAATCTCGACTGGACCGTGGTCCATTCTGAGCGAAACCGCAAGCTCCAGCGAAGACATGTAAATCTAGAAATCAAAGCCAGCTGATGAAAAAACATTGGCCTCGTAGAGCAACAGGGAGTATCAGCGATTTGTGCGCGTCTGTAGGCTGCGGAACTTAAGCTGACTAAGTAAATCATAGAAAGGCCAATTGGCAGAGCCGCAACACGCATTTCTACCTCGCGATCAACATCCTAATCACATGTCACCAGTGTTACAAGATATATGAATTTGACAACCCTGTACCCTATCGATTGCCACTTCGGAACCAACACCGTTCGGACTGCCAAGCTATCTACCATGTGGCTTGTCTTGTAAAAATTTATAGTCAGTACGATTCTCACAATTTCCGCTTTTAAAAGACACGAATTCCTCGTTCACTGCACTGCGATCAGCGCCACTGATGTTCATGTCATCCCAAAGCCAAGAAGCATGTGAGATTCCGTGATGAGGGTTTCGTTTTTTTGTACCTCAGGTCTTCGTATCGCATCTTCGAGTGCCATGTGTAACAATAGATCTGCTTCAATCCATCTAGCGTTACAAACGAGTCGGACCCATGCAGGGCAATACGAATCATCCTAGACAATTTTATCGGAAATCCATGTTCATGCATTGTCTCGTTTCGTTTCACTGAATCGTACGCCAGTTTGAAATCAAAACAAACAGATAGTGTGTACACAAGTCGCCTCTCCAGAATTTATCGTAGTGTTAACATCTTATCGAAACCCGTTTTTACATTCGCCGATTCAGCCAACGCGGGCAGTTTGCTAAACAGAACATGGGGGAGTACCTCTCGATTTTTGAAAAATCGTCCGGGAGCCCGTCCTTCCCGACGGCCTTACCGTTTTTCAGTTTACGAGTACTAGATTCTAATAATAGGTTTTCAAATACATCGACTGGCCTTCGGAGTCCAGAATGCAGTTTTTTTCGTTTTTTTATATTTTTTTTCAGAATTGATCTTGATGTAAACAATAATCCAGATCTAGTGGAAGGTTTTTATAAAATCGGCATTCTGAGCCATGATCTGCAATCCGATCCACAATCCAAAGTTCGAAGCCCTTAGTGGAGAGTACAGCATCGAGAGATCAGGGCCCAATAGAGAGAGCCTAGAGTCCTGAGTTCAAGCCCAGAAACCTGAATCAAGTGCACTGAGCCAGAGAGCTCAGCGTTCAGAGCCAAGAGTCGAGAGTTGGAAGTTGAGAGTCATAGTCAGAGTAACAAAGAACCTCGAGTTCACAGTCCAAAATCCACAGAAACGTTCCAGGATGTAAAGTTTAGAGTCCAATGGCCATTAGTCATGTTCTAGGGAGTCAGAAGACAGGGTCAAGAGTTCAGAGTTCAAAAACCGGAGTGCAGAATCCATAGTCCAGAATCTACAGAGACGATCCAGAAGCGAGAGATCAGAGTCTAAAATTCAGAGAGCAGAGTCCAGATCCCAAGTTCAAAGTTCTGAATCCAGAACCCTGAATCACGATCTACAGAGCACCGAGCTCATAGTTCATAGTCAAGTGCTCATAATCCAGAGTCTTAACTCCAGAGTACAGAGATGTAAGACGAATAGCGATCCACGGAGCTCAGAGTCAAAAGTCCACAGCTCAGGATTCAGAGCCTACAGAAACAAGTTAAGAATTGAGACGTCCGAGTCCAGACGTCAGCGTCAAGAGTACAAAATTCCGGAGCATAGAGTTTAGAGTTCTGAATCGAGAACCCTGAATCACGATCAACAAAGAGTAGCACGCTGAGACATAGTCCAGTGCTCAGAGTCCAGAGTATAGAGTCTAGGGCACAGAACTCTGTGCATTGAGCCCGAACTTCCCGAGCTTAGAGCATAGATCTCTGAATCCTGAATCCGGTGTCCAACGTTCAGGACACAGTCATTTAGACTCGTCAATTCAAAGTTCATAGTCCAAAGATCCGAGATCCAGAATTAAGAATCCAGAGTTCAGAGATACAAGTCTTGAGACAAAAAACCAAAGTCCACAATCCAGAGTTCTGAGATGCGATTTCTGTGTCCAAAGTTCAGTTTCATGAGTCCAGAGTTGAATGCCGGGATTCCAGAGCTCAGAACTGCGAGTTCTGAGTCCAAAATTCAGAGTCTACAGTTCCGAGTTTTGAGTCCAGAGTTCGGAGTCCACGGTTCAGAGTTCAGAGATACGATTGCTGAGTCCAGAGTGGAGTTCAGAGATATGAGTCCAAAACCCACAGTTCAAAGTTTGAATCCAGAACCTTGCGTCACGATCTACAGAGCGCTGAACTCATAGCCCTGAATCACGACCAACGAGAAGCAGAGCACTGAGACAAGGTCCGATGCTCAGAGTTTATAGTACAGAACATAGTACAGTACAGATTCCCGAAACCACCGCCAGAGCACCGGGCCCTGAATGCAGAGTACGAGGTTCAAAGTCCAGAACACAGAGCTTAGACTTCTCGATCCAGAGCCTAGACTTCAGAGTCCAGAGAGGAAAGTTCGAAGACCAGAATTAAGAGTCCAGAGTTCAGAGATATGAGTCCTGAGCCCAGAGTCCGTAGTTCAGAGATACGATTTCTAAGTACAGAGTCTAGTGTCCAAAGTCCGGGGTGGAGAGTCCGAAATCCAGAGTTCAGATATACGAGTTATGAGTCCAGTACACTGAGCCCTGAGTCCAGAACCCTGAATCCTAGGTCAGCAGTCCAAAGTCCAGAACACAGAGTTAAAACTCATCAATTCAGAGTTTAGAGGTCAGAGTCCAGAGTTGGCGATGCGATTTCTGAGTCCAAAGTCTAGAGTCCAGAGTACAAACTTGAGTGTCCGGAATCCTGACTTCAGGGATAAGAGTCCAGAGTTCTGAAGGCAAAGTCAAGGGTCCGGAATTCAGAGTGTGGAGTGCATAGTCCAGAGTTCAAAGATACGAGTCCTGAGTTCACAGTCCAGTGTTCAGAGTCCTAAATCTAGAATCGAGATCAGAAACCAGAATCCGGAGTGCAGAGTCCAGATTCCATAACCTAGAGCACAGAGCTCTGAGTCCTGAGTTCAGATGCTCGAGTCCAGTGCACAGAGTCCTGGATCCAGACTCCTAAGTCTAAAGTTCTAAAGTCTAAAGTTCTAAAGGCAGAGTCAAGAGTCCAGAATCCAGAGTTTGGAATCCATAGTCCAGAGTTCAAAGATACCAATCCTCAGTCCAGAGTTCAGAGTCTAGAATCCAGAGTGAAGCGTCCAGAGATTCCATAGCTCAGAATCTAGAGTCCAGAATTCATAATCCAAAGTTTAGAGTCCATTGTCCGGAGCTCCGAGATGCGAGTTCTGAGTTCACAGTCCAGTGTTCAGAGTCCTAAATCTAGAATCGAGATCAGAAACCAGAATCCGGAGTGCAGAGTCCAGATTCCATAACCCAGAGCACAGAGCTCTGAGTCCTGAGTTCAGATGCTCGAATCCAGTGCACAGAGTCCTGGATCTAGACTCCTAAGTCTAAAGTTCTGAAGTCTAAAGTTCTGAAGTCTAAAGTTCTAAAGGCAGAGTCAAGAGTCCAGAATCCAGAGTTTGGAGTCCATAGTCCAGAGTTCAAAGATACCAATCCTCAGTCCAGAGTTCAGAGTGAAGCGTCCAGAGATTCCATAGCTTAGAATCTAGAGTCCAGAATTCATAATCCAAAGTTTAGAGTCCATTGTCCGGAGCTCCGAGATGCGAGTTCTGAGTTCACAGTCCAGTGTTCAGAGTCGCAAATCTAGAATCGAGACTAGAAACCAGAATCCGGAGCGCAGAGTCCAGATCCCATAACCCAGAGCACAGAGCTCTGAGTCCTGAGTTCAGATGCTCGAATCCAGTGCACAAAGTCCTGGATCCAGACTCCTAAGTCTAAAGTTCTAAAGTCTAAAGTTCTAAAGGCAGAGTCAAGAGTCCAGAGACCAGAGTCCTTAGTGCAAAGTCCATAACCCAATACACAGAGCTCTGAGCCCTGAGTCCCGAGTCCAGAACACAGAACCTTGAATCCAGAATCCGGCACTCAAAGTCCAGAACACACAGCTCAGACTGCTCAATCCAGAGTTTAGAGTTCAGCGTCCATAGTGGTAAGTTCGAACTCCACAGTCAAGAGTCCAGTGTCCAGAGTTCAAGGAAACGATGTCTAAATCCAGAGGAAAGAGTCCGGAATTCAGAGTTTAGAGATAAGAGTCGTGTTCAGAGTCTGTAGTTCAGAATTCAGAGTTCAGAAATACGAGTTCTGAGTTCAGAGTCTAGAGTTCACAGCCTACAATAAAGAGTTCGGAGTCAGAGTTCAGAGTGTAGAGTCCAGAGATCAGAATCCAGAGTCCTGAGTGTAGTGTCCAGAGTCCATAACCCAGACCACAGAGCTCTTAACCCTTTGTCCAGATTCCCGAACCCAGAGCACAGAGTCCTGAATCCAGAATTCAAAGTCCAGAGCACACAATTTATAGTTCTGAATCCAGAGTTTAGAATTCACAGTCCAGTGTGGAGAACCTGAAGATCTGAGTCAAGAGTTAGAGACCATACTCCAGAGCTCAAATTTCTGAGTCCAGAGTTCAGTTTCTAGAGTGCCATAGTTCAGACTGGAGAGTCCGGAATCCAGAGTTTAGAGGCAATAGTCAGGGATACCGGTCCTGAGTTCAGAGTCTTGTGTCAAAAGAGACTAGAGTTCTGTGTGCCGAGTTCAGAATGCAGAGTGCACTGTCCAGAGTTCTGTGCCCAGAGTCTAGAGTTGAGAGTCCAGAGTGTAGAGGCCATATTCGAGTTTTCAGAGATACAATACGGAGTCAAGAGTTCACAATTGAGAGTTCTGTGTCCAGAGCCTAGGTTCCAAATTTTTTATTTCATTGTCCAGAGTTCTGGGCCTAGAGCTTAAAATCAAGTGTTCAGAGATCATAGTCCAGAGTTTAGAGATATGAGTCCCGTGGTCCGAAATCCAGAATGCATAGTTTTGAGTTCAGCCTCCATAGATGCGAGTCCACAATTCATCCAGATTTCTGAATCTAAAGCCATGAGTCACGATCTACAATCTTCAGAAAACATAATCAAAGTCCAGCATTACTAATCCAAGAGTCAAGAGTCCATAGTTTAAAGCCACAGAACAATTTACAGATTGTAGAGCTTAGCGTCCAGAATTTCGAGTTTTTGTGCTTGCGGACATTATCCGTGATTAGCTTTTCGATTGTGAACACAAGAATTGTTACTATTTTATTCAATTCCTATCTAAGTTGCCAAGTCGGCCTGCCAGCTACTGATGAGACAAAGCCCAAACGTAAATCCCTGTCTAACAATATTCTCAAAGGCAAACTTGTACTCATATTTTCATCCATCTCTATCTACTTTGCCTGCGTTCATTTTGGCCAACTTGTCTAGAAGCTTCAGCTACCGCTGCTGCTACCGGAAGCCAAAGGAAAACTTTTAGACGTCATCATCTGGCTTCATACAACGGGGTATTACCATTACTGTGCCATTTTTCAAGCTCCTTCAACAGTTTTTTTTTATTTTCAAAAGTTGACTACGCCTTCCCGCCTTTCACCGTCGAAATGGCTTCGACTTAAGTTTTAGTTTTCGCACTTAAGGTTTTATCGGACCTGACGACTGGGTCGTCAAGCAGAGCTGCATTCAGGGGTAAATTGTGTGAAATTGGACTCTCCACAAACCCAAAAATTCTGACATTGACTCATTTTTAATCAATGTTTCCACTTTTATCTTGATTTATTTTCCAGTCTATCAAACATCGGATCAGACTTCAACCCGGAACCGACCGCGGCGGAGAATACCCATACCGGAACAAATGACCCTTGGAAGGACTATATTTTCTCCGCCCGCTTTAGTGCTTGTATCGGCGAAAAATTGCACCGCAGAAAAAAACAAGAAGGTGTCCTTTTTCCGTCCTTTTTTCCGCGGAAGAGAAAACTGAGTCAACCAGCGCGCTCGTGGAGAGGACGGGGGGAGTAGCTGTTTCGAGTAGATTGTTTGTCTCATAAATTGTGAATATTTGCACAAAGCGTCTCAACTTTCCGTTCGGGCATTATCATCCCTCTACCTTTGTAGCCTTCAAATAGCACCACTGCAGTCATTCCAGTCGTCCACCGAATGCTTCCTTCGGGGGTCCCGTCGGTTCCATTCGCTTGTTTTGGAGATTTTTCGGGAACGGAAAGTACGCCATCGAAAAGGAACGGACCAGCGAGCAGCAGCAGAAGAGGAATTAAATTTTCGCTGCTACACTGCTCACCTTACACCGCTGCCAAGAGCATCGTGTTGTAATTTATTTCGGATCCTGGTTGGGTTTTTTCTTCTGTTTTTATGCTGCTCTTCAGTTTGTGGTCGGTTGTGGGAGGCGTGGGGGGGGGGGGGGGGGTCGGTTTCAAGTACGGGTAGGATCCCATTAGACACCGTCGGCACTGCACGGTGAAATTGAAGTAACTGTAGTAGGGGGAAGGTGTAGCATGTAGGGTTGTTGATTTACCTTAAAGCACCGGTTTTTTGTCATTTAAGATGGGATAGCAATTTGTTTTTTAAATATTGCCGCTTTTTGAGTCGCTATAAATAATTTTTACTTAAAAATGGTATTACAGTTTATTCACCATTAGTTTGACCTGAGAGTATTTGTTTCGAATATCTACGAGTCTATCTACAAATTCACATTACCATGCAGCAACAACAGAACGCAAATTTATGTTTTATTTCCCCGACCTTTCGCAACAATTGTCATGGTCACTCACAGCTTGGAAGGCCAGTAGTGACCTCATAAATCCAATAAAGCTTACAGGGATATAGGATCGCAAAGCTGGCAAGGCAAAGGCTTCGACGCTTGCTGCGCTGGCTGCAGTTCCGTAAAATAGAAGCCGCCATCATTTGCGCTAACATAAATTGGTGTGACCACGACTTGCGACCAAAAAGCAAGGTGAGGTGAAGGTTTAGTTCTAGGTTGAGGCAGGTCACTTTTTGGTTGAAGATTTCAAGAGCATTTTTTTTTCGAGAGGCTTTCTGGCAAAATACTGCAGTGGTGAACCGGCTGATGTGTAAGTCGCCAAGCGAGAGGTTTACTTCAGTGACTAACGGGTTATGAGTAAGAGTTCGCGAAGATTTGAAGTAAAGGTCGATTCGGGTATTTTTTTTTAATTAGGAGGAGATAGGAAATGTCTTGATATTTAATATTTCCGCGACCGAACTTAGAACAGAACAACGAAAGTAAAGTAGTGATTCACAAAAAACGCTATAATTTGCAATAGAAATCTAGGAAACCTACATGGGACGTTTTTGCTTGTTTCAGCAACTGAAAAACATCAAAACTGTAAAATGATTACGTAACATTTGCAAGACAGTTTAGCAGCAACCTAAAATGGTAGATTATAGCTTAGAAACCACTTTTCCAGTACTTTAATATTCTGTGCACGTCTACCTATACCTCAAGGAAGTCAAACGAAACAGTATATCTTTACATTGTTTTCTAACGACTTTGCGTTCAACTGATCGGTTAAATCACCTGTTTAGCATCGTATTTAGTTTGTTCGCGGATTTATTAGCGGAAAAGAAAACGAAGCGTTTTTTTCTTTCTTCGCCATACTGAATGGATTCGAACTAAGCATCCTTAGCGATTCCTGCGTTAATGCATTAGCCTATGGTACAGTACAGCTCTGGATACAGTACGTGTATGACGTGTGAGTGGTGCGAGTATTGAAACCTCTGAAATGGCCAACCCGAATGCGTGCCTCAGGTCTTTTGCAGTCAATCTTCGTCATCCACCCGCTCAGAGGTAGTTTCCAAATTATTCGACTTATTCCATAGTGTTCCCTTGTTTATTCCATTCATTATATTAGTTCTATAATTTTTCGCCCAAATTTATATATCTAGTGACACGTGAAAACGCAGTTAGTCGCAAGGTGAAAGTGGTGTGTCGCGGTTACGAAAACGACTTTCTATGATTTACGTAGTCAGCAAAAGTCCCGCAGCCTACAGATGCTCATCAAACTTACTCTATATAAATCGCTGATATTCCCTGTTGCTCCGTACGGTCATGAGGCATGGACGTTTAAGAAAGCAGATTACCGAGTGCTCGGGTGTATTTGAGAGAATAATTCTGCGTTCAATACTCGGCGGTACAGTAAAAAATGGCGCGAATGCTATACCAGGTAGACAAACAGGCTGCTAACATCGGACGGCCGATAAAACACAGTGGATTGCAGTTCAAGTAGACTGAAGACTGGCGGCGACCCAATATCGAGTAACCTTGGAATCTACATTCGGTCATGAGATAGGGTACCCGCGATGTTCGGCTACGATGACGGTTTCTTTACATTTTATATTTTTTTGCATATCGTCCGTTTAATTATATTTCTTATTTGCTTCATTTTATTTACTTCTTAATGCATTTAATTTTATTTTTTTTGTTGAATTATTAAATTCAATTTATTTCATTTATTTATTTTATTGTCACTTAATTTATTTTGCACATTTCTGGATTTTAATAATTCCAGTGCTTTTTATTTTATTATTAGGATAAATTTCGTTTATTTTAATTATTTAATTATTATTTTTAATTATTCCATGCATTTGAAAAATTTGAAGCAGTCTCGATAATCGGCTTTTCTGAGTTCCTGTAGCACACACTTTGCAAACCTTCAAACTAATATTATCAAACTTTAAATCTTAAGTCAAATTTCGGCAGCCGGCTGCCTAGAACTAATAGTATATGATAATACAGTTGGCACTGTTCCTAACACCATTTTTCCGACCCATGATTCATATGAAGATACTTAACATTGCTCGGTCATTAACGATGATATATATTCGACCAACCCTTATTTCCTAGCAGAACTGCATTCCCGGGCAAATATTCATGGGTTCAAACACCACATAGCCCTTTGAAAAGACCTTAAACATGGTCCTTGCCAAAATTCACAATCAATCAAGACACCCTAAAATGGTCTCAATAACCCATAAATACACCAACATATGGTATTTTATATGGGATCCATCGGACCATGGTGATGGTGTTTTCATGGGTTGAACCCATTTCAAACACCCATGTCAAACCCCATGAGCATGGGTGTATTATGGGCTTTTCGTTTGCTCGGGTTAGCAGGTGGCCGGCTGCAGCATTGATCAGTACGCACAGATCCATAGTTATTTACAAGCGTGTTGTTTCAAATGACCATTTTTTAATCTTGATTGGTACTGATCTCATGATTAATTTAGTCATTTTATTTATTTATTTCGTTTCATACATTTTAATCATTTAATTTTGTATATTTTTGCTTTGGTTCAAATTGCTTAGTTAATTTAATTTTCCTATCAATTTTATTTATTTAATTTATTCTATTAACGATATTTATTTAATTAATTTTATTTATGCTAAATATTATTTTGATTAATTGATTTCATTTAGTTTATTGATTTGACTTAACTCTTCTATTTTATTATTTTATTTTTCATTTATTTTATTTTTTCTTTATAAATTTACTTAGTGTATTTTATTGATTTAAATAATTTTATTTAGCTCATCTATTTTATGGTTTTCATGTAGTTCATTTATTTCATTCGTTTATTTATTTAATTTAATTTATTGTAATTTCTTCATTTAATTAATTTTATTTATGCATCATCACATTTTAATTTGAACATAAGTTTTTCTTTCTTACTAATAAACCGAAGTTGCTAAAATGCTTTAGTCCCTAAACATAACCTCAAAACTCTTTCTGATTATTAATCATAAATTTCCCGTAAGGGGGTCTTCCAGTGCAAAATTTGAAAAAAATATTAATTTTAGTTTTGCTTTTTTGTATATTTAACCCTTAATGGCGCAAACCGTTTAATTTTCTCAATATTGTCTCACAACTTTAATACGTTACTATGCTAATTTTGAGATGGTTTTCGCTGTTTTTTTATTATTTATTTAGATTATAGTTGTTTTAATCTTAAGGTCATTCGCCTCGTCGGGTTAGAAAAATCTCTTATGAAAAATTTCTAATCCTATGTGCGGGGTCGGGACTCGAACCCAGGTGCGTTGCGTACAAGGCAATCGATTTACCAACTACGCTATGCTCACTCCCCCCCCCCCCATTTCGCTGATGTTTTAAAACAACATTGCAAATTTAAGGGTTACGTGAGGAAAATTATATTCTAGAAAAGAACTTACTCGAATTTGAATTGGACTGTTAAATCGGATCTTCATGGGGCTGATGAAATTGGGTTTAAAAAAAATATTTTTATTTCGCTTCTAGAGCTTTTAACCTTAGGGTCATTCGCCTCTTCGGATTAGAAAAATCTCTTATGATTTTTTTTTAACCCTATGTGCGGGGTCGGGACTTGAACCCCCAGGTGCGCTGCGTACAAGGGTAATCGATTTACCAACTACGCTACGCCCACCAATTTGTTCTATTTATTTAAGTTACTTTTTTATTTTTTTAAAGATTCCATTTATTTTCATTATTCTGTTTACCTCATTTATTTTGTTTATGTTATTCACTTCCTTTATTGTATTTATTCCATTGACTTTAATTATTTTTTGTTTATTTTAATTATTTTATTTACAGTGTTTGTTTCATCTATTTATTTAATTTATCCTTGTTATTATGTTCTCGAGTTTTATTTATTTCATTTATTCAATTATTTTTTAATTGATTTGATCTATTGATTACAATTGATTATTGAATTCATTTATTTAATGTAATTATTTGTGTTACATAGTTTATTTCATTATTAAATGTTTATTTATTATTGTTTCTTTTTTTTCTATTGTGGTTTCTTAAGTTATTGAATTTGTTTTTCCTATTTTACATTATTTATGTATTTTATTAATATATTGATCCCAACATTTTATAAATTTTGTTTATTCAATTAATTTCATGAAATTTATAAATGTGTTAAATTATTTTGCTTTATTTTTTAGATATTTTGTTCATTTTATTTAGTGTCTCAGATTTTTTAACTAATTTGGATCATTTCATGAACACTATATTTACCAAATTATTCAGTTTAACAATTCATCTTCGATCAATTTAAATAATTTAATCTTTTACTAATTTCTAATTGATTTTGTCCACTTCATTTATTTTATTCTTATTCTTTTCATTCATCAAAATTCATTCATATTTGTTTATTATTCAATTTATTTATTAATTTAATAATTGTTTTCAAATTTTTAGTTAGTCACTTGTATTCGCTTATGCATTTGAAATTTTGAGTCCTGTATAACTAATTTCATCCTTTTTATTAACCCTTTCATGCCCAACTTTTTTCTAGTGCATGTTGGGGTTCAAACCTATTTTTTCTTGAAAACGGTGGGGTCAAGAAACTCGAAAAAACTTTTTTCATAAAGGTAGGTGCTTCTCTTGCAGTGCTAGAAGCTGCGAAATTTTTACCTTCCAATGCTCACTACAATTCTCCTAGAATATTCACAATAGTCCAATGGCTTGAAAATTGTAGCTAAAATAGTCTAAATTGGTAAGTTTTATCAGTTTTCACTAATATTGCAACATAACGAAGATATATGAAAAATCAATTTTCCGTCGTCAACGTAAACTGTCCATGGCAACACTGCTCCATCGGAATTTAATCAGACTAATTGCACTAACTTCAGTTCCAGAGCTGATCCTTGTAACTGTTAATACTCAAATGAAAGCCAATAGTCACATTTATTAGCATTACTTGTTTTTGCGAGCAAATCTTGCCTCAACCAAAAGTTATCGCTGTTTAACCCTTAAATGCGCAATGTTGTTTTAAAACAACATTGCGAAAACCATCTCAAAATTATCATAGTGGTGTATTAAAACTGTGTGACAATTTTCAGAAACTTTGAAAAAAAAGGTTTGCGCCGGGTTAAAAACGTTGATATCCACAAACAACATGGGCATGAATGGGTTAAGGTGTTTTTTTTATTTGATCTATTTTATAAATATTATTAAGAAAAATAATTTTTTCATTCATTATATTCTTATTATACCATTTATTTGTTTGTTTATTTGTGCTTTGGCTGGGTCATCTGCCTTACTTTCTTTTAAATTTAAATTTTGTTTTTTTGGCAATTTTAATATTTCGATATTTCGACTTGTGCCATGTTCACACTTTTTTCAATTTTTCGGTGATTTATGGTTTTTTAAACTTCTTGCACAGATCAATTTAATTTGTTTACTATCATTGTTTCAAGTATTTGAACATAATTTAATAAAGTGATATTATTTGCTGTATAAATTGTTATTTAGTCATTTACTTTCATTATCTATTTAATTAATTATATCCACTTCTACATTTTAATTTTCAATTTAATCGCGTTATAAATTTTATTTTATATTGCCATTTATAACCGGAATAAAAAACAATTAGAAATTATTATTTTCCTGTTGTTGAAATATGTTCGAATCAATCAAATACACTCCCGGCAATCTGCTGTCGGAGTTCCTGTAGCGCACTTTGAAAACCGAAACTCCTCAGATGAAATTTCGGCAACCGGTTGCCCAGAACAATTAATATATGATATAAACACAGTTAGCAACAGTTACTAACAAAAAAAATTCCCGCTCTTAGATAAATATGCATAAGATTCCTCGGTCTGTTTTAAATGATATGTATCCGACTATCATTTTTTTTTCTTAGCAGATCTGCATTCGCAGGTAACCAGCGGAAGCATCGATCAGTACGCACAGATCCATAATAATTGCACTAAGCCAAACATCATGGTATTTCCAAGTGGTTTTTTTTTCAATATTACTTGATCCTGATGTTATGATTAATTGTAATTTATTAATTTATTCGATTGATTTGATGCAATTACTTGATTAAATTAATTTGTTATATTATTTGTTGCATTCATTTCAAGTTTTAATTTCATATTTATATTTATCCCATGTACTTTATTTATTTTAAATATTTTATTTATTTAACTTTTTTTGTTCAGTAAGATTATTTAATTTAATGCATTTTCTTCATTCCTTTTATCTACTTAACTTACTTTATGTATTTCATATATTTTATTCATTTCATTCAATTAATGTATTTTATTCATTCTACTTATTCCATTTATTCAGTTTATTGGACTTATTTTATTAAAGTCATTATCAAAAAATTTTATATCATTTATATTATTTCATTTATTTTATTATATTCATTTCATTTTCTTATGTGTTTAATATATTTTCTATATTTGTTCTATTTTTTTGATTAACTTAATTTATTTATTTCATTTTATGTATTCTATTTATTCTAACGCAATTTATTAATATATTTTTTATTTATTTAATGTTTTTTATTGATTTTAATTATTGTTAGGTTCATTTAGTTTATTTAATTTAATAAATTTATATCATTCGTTTCTTTTTTTCAACCTTATTTTATATATTTGATTCAGTTTATATAATTTGTGTTTTCTTCATTTTACTTAGTTCAATTATTTCATTCATATAATTTATTTTATTTCATTCATCTTATTTTTTATTTACTTTATATAAATTATTTAATCCATCTATATTATTTTATTTACTTTAATTATCATGTTATTTATTTTATGCATTTTCTTCTTTTAAATTGTTTTATTTATTCTAATTATTCAATTTACTCTATTTTATTTAATTAATTTGTTTTATATATTCTATTTTTTTATTACACTACACTGAAGTCCCGTTTCCTCAGTTTCTTATATTTTGGTTTGCCAAAACGGTGATATTGACAAAAATGAGTATTTTTGTTTATTTTTAATTAACCGAAGCCGTTAAAATATTCTGTTTTGGTAACGTAGCCTCCTGATCGTTTTTGATTACCCGTGTAAATTTCCCGTAAGGGGGTCTTTCAGTATAAAACTAAAAAAATGATATTTTTACTTTGGCATTTTTTGCATCAAAATTAAATTTGCATGTGAGGCTGATTAAAAACGGGTCAAAAAGCTGACACAATCGGGGCAGACCGTATCAGGTTTTCACTGTATTTACTTCAATTATTTTATGAACCTTAGTTATTTTGGTTATTTTGATCTACATTGTTTATTTCATTTAATTTATTCTATATTTTTTTTTTTAATTTTATGTGTTTCATATATTTAATTCACTGGATTAATTTGTTTTATTTTTTTATTTAGTTTATTTTTTTTATTTAACCATTTCAATAATTTTCTTAATTTTAATTGATTTAATTTATTCCATTTGTTCCATCTACTTTATTAATTTAGTTTTTCTCGTTTTATTTCATTTAATGACCTCATTTAATTATTTAGGTTATTTAGTTTATTTTTTTTTAATTCATAAATGGTAGTTCCTCATTGTTCATTTCGCTTATTTTTCATTGCAATTATTTAATATGTAGGTTGCTCTTTCTATATATTATAACAAATTATATATATTTTGTTTACTATTTTATTTAATTGTCTTATGTATTTTCTTATTTTGGTAAATTTATTTTATTTTTAACTAGTTTGTTTACCTAATGTATTTTATTTATTTTAACCTTATTTTCATTTTATTTATTTCATTTAGTTGATGTATTTGATTGTTGTGCTAGTTTTAATTAATTTACTTATTTCTTATTAATTGTTTTATTATTTTTTGTATGATTCTTTTTATAATATAGATTTATTTTTTTGCTCTTTATTTTATTTTATTTTTGATTTGGTTTTTAATTTATTGGCTCAGATATTTAAATAACTTGGATCACCTTATTTATTGAATTAATGTATTTAGTATAATAATTTACCTTCCAAATTAATTTTTTGCTGACTTAGTTTATTTTATTTATTTTATGCATTTCATTATATTCTTTTAATTTATAAAATTTTATTCTTTATGATAACTTACTCTAACTAATAAAATCAAATTAATAAAATGGATGAACTCTATTAATTTTATTTATTAATGGCATCCATTTTATTCACATTAATTTCATTTTTCTTCATCATTGTATTTTTTATTTGTTGGCTTATTTGAGCGTTGGCTATTCCATTCGCCTTAAATCTTTTTAAATTCCATTTTTTCTAGCAATTTTTTAATTGTTCGCAAAAATACCAAAAACATTTGTTATTTTTAACGCGAAGGTGATTTATGGCTTTTCGAAATTTGCTGCAAATTTTGGATAGTTAAAAGCGGCCGATTTTTTAGTTTTTTGTTTTAATAAACATCGCACATCGTCAAAATATTTTTTGTAGGTTTTTCCAGGACTGTTGGTATCCAACAGGGAAAAACGATCGAAAATGGTGAGTGAAGCTAAGCAATCATGTGAGAAAAAAAATTCCCCAAGAGGCGAGATTCGAACTCGCAACCTTTGAGACTCCGGCGCCAAGGTACTAACCCTTATGCTATCCTTGGGTATGCTGACATCCTAGAAAGAACATATGATTATCCCACTGGCTAGGGTGATCGTACCTTGCCTGCAAAGCGAGAATCACATACAACGGCAGCTGACCACCCCAACACTGGTGACTAGAAGGAAATTTCCTTCTAGTCACTAGGTGACGTGACTGTGAGAATAGGGCCCTTGATCTATTTAATTTCCTCGCTAGATACCAAGGCATAAGGGTTAGTACATTAGGCCGGAGTCTCAACGGTTGCGAGTTTGAATCTCGCCTCTAGGGGAATTTTTTCTCACATGTTCTAAATAAGGTATTGGCACTTAAGTCAAAAACCAAAAAAATTAATTATTAGGTTTTTCCAGCCAAAAAATACCCAAACATGTCTGTTTCAAGTTATTTTTTAATTATTGGAAAGTTTCGCAATTTTTTTTTAAATTTTTATTGAAGTTTTTAGTCATATTTTCTGTCAGTTCAATATTTTTGAAATATATGGAATTACAAGACTTTTTTCTTAATTCAATTTTTTTTACTATTTTTATATTCTAATTTATATATATATATATATATATATATATATATATATATATATATATATATATATATATATATATATATATATTATATATATATATATATATATATATATATATATATATATATATATATATATATATATATATATATATATATATATATATATATATATATATATATATATATATATTATATTCTAATTAATTTATATTCTAATTCATGCAAAAAAAATCGTAGAGCTAAATCATCTGAAACGAAAATCCAGCGGACTTTACTAAAGAGAACTAGTTTATTACATGACAGTCATAGTACCGAAAACAGAATAGCTGCAATATACAATTCTACCCCCTCCAGTTAAGTCCCCTTAAATAACATCCTCGCCCACCCGAGCTGTGCTGCCTTCACCGAATCTCATCGTACATTTAGCTCCTCCCTGCATCCCGGATAACGGTGGTGACCTACTTCGGACAAATTACCCACCGGCACTGTCTGAGTGTTCCGAGTTACCGAACCTTTCTTCCACGATAGTGCTGCACCGAGAGAAAGATGATAGCTAGCTAGACACACGGTCGTAAAAGTCCCGGGGCCTAAAATTGAATGCTCTATGTAAGTCTGTGTGGGTGTATGTGTGTGCGAATTTTAGAAGACACATATCACAGCAGAGCAGGTGGACTAATAAATAATTCACTTGGTCGTTGCTTGTTTCGCTCGCTTCGCGTCGGACGGCTGGCTTTCCAATGTCCTAGGTCCTAGCTTAGAGGTCTGCTCGGTCGCGACCCCAGCCCAAAAAATGATAGCGGATGCTGATGCCGGTGGTGACACAAACTCTGACACACACACAGCACGTACCCCGACCGTAGCAGTTTTTCATCTTTCACAGAGTCACCTCTGCTTTCGTGATGAGTTGGGTCGCAGCATCATACAACGGATTGGGAGTTCATTTTCTTCAAACAATGTCTGAATCGAGGGACCAAGCACAAGCGTCATTAATAATTCAGTTTTGAATCAGCTTTTATGCCACAAGAGATGAGTCAATTCAACCCATTTACAGGGTTTATGGTTTGTGATGTTTATGGTGCTATGAATCGAGTTTGGATGGTAATCCTGGGTGGGTGGAGAAACATTCCGGCCCCCGCGACAAGCAGTAGCTGGAGTAACAATCGTTAATAACGAGGTTTGTGAGTCGAGCCTAACCATGGTCACTCATAAAGCTAATTAGAAACGTCTTCAATTCGTCGTTAAAGTGTTGAATAATTTTTCCAAGGATCTCATTTTCTTACTTTTTCTATTTACACCCACCCACTGCTGCCGGAGGCAAATTAACCCATCACTTGGTTCATTCCTTCTTTTATTTATCCTCTTTTAGAGCTCTATTCATGTCTTCAAACAAGCAATATAGCGAACAAAAAAACCCTTTCAACATGGCCAAGCGAAAAGGAAACTTTCGAAGCTTGGCATCACGTAAATTCTCGAGAACGGCAGAACACTTGCGAAGCTCATCCAGCTGCTTTTATGCTTTTTTTTTCCAACTACCAGTCGGGTGTTCAGCTTTATTCCCCAACCACTGCAGTGTAATTAAATACTATTTTCATTTCATCTACCGTTGCTCATCTCGCTAGACTGATTCGTACGCTGCCGTAAAATCCACGGGTGAACCATTCCAAATTCGAAGTATCATCCAAAATGAGCCACCCTAAAAAGGCTCATGTATGCTCGCTCTGACAGAAAAGAAACCCAGCCTTTGAAATGTGATCTTTTGAATGTGCTTCTTTTCTTCGGCCGCTCTCTTTCTTCACCCTCAACCGTGTTCTTACTGTGGCCCAGGCCCCAGCAGTTCTCAAGAAAAGACTAAAACGTCAACCACGAACCTTACCACCGCTCCAGTTTCGGGTGCAGTGTGTTGTTTTCCCACCCAGCCCATCATCCAGTGGGAGAATATAAAAAGGAATGAAATATGTTGCAACATTCTTGCGGTTTGGACCACCTTCTTCTTTTTTTTCGCCTGGCATCCATCCCTCACCCATCAAATAGCGCAACCGACGGAACGGTTGTATCGATGTGGAGTGGTTGGGGGTGAGATGGGATCCGGGACGTCCATTTGGCCGATTGCCCACCGCTTCCTACTGCGACTGGTGGCTACTTCTTTTCCCGGAATCAGGTTGACCTTTCCAGTTCTTCTTCGGGCGACAAACGACGGGTAGAGCTACTACGAATAGGCTACGGGCGGCCGGCATCTCTTCTTTGGCTCCCAGCTGTGTTTGTTTATCGAATATGCGCCAGCAAAATAGCAAAAAACCCTCTTCGGATGGGTGGGTTCTCTTTGGAGTCCATCGTTGCCACAGTTGCCGCCTGCCACTACTACTGCGCGCTGGAGCGCCCTGGAAAATGTTGTTTGCACTTCAGGAGTGCCTTTTCGATATTGAAACACGCCTTATTCGCCTATAACTGTCCCAATTCCCCTCTCCTCGAGGAGATGATGGGAAGTATCGAATGGATGAAAATTACCTGGAGATTATCGTTTGGATGGAGTTGGTTTGAAATCGAATAGGTCTGTTTTGTTGATCCTTCGAATAGGTTGAACGTTTCCCGCAATATAGTCGTTTCATAATTGTTTTTAAATTTTTTATGTCGCTATAACATTTATTCAAAGAATTGTCGGAATTGGAATATTTTAAAAAAGAGAAGCGCTGGACAAATACGATTAATAGTCGCGTGAGCTCGAGCGTTTGTATGTTGGCTTGACATTATATTTTCAACTAAAAACGACCAACTTAAATTTACCATCGAAAGACAAAGACATCTATGCTCAAACTGAATTAGAAGATGACTCGGCATCCATGGACACATACACCTCCCAACGAATATATTGACTAACATCGACGGGGAAAAATTAGAAATTGTTCAAATCCGTGGAAAACGCGCCAAAAAAATCGAATTCATCATTCATTGCAGGGATTACCCAGTCGTCGGTAGCTTCGGATTCAGCTGATTACATTTCGGCTCTCATTTCGACGGTTGAGATTGATGATGACGCGAAGCGGATTTGGATGTGCGATACTCTGAGCACGTTGTCGATTGGATGGAAAAGGGGGAAAGGGTATCTTATTTTTCGATTTATTCTTCCAATTTCGTATCAACGTGGGATGAGATTTTTTTTGGAAAATGAAAGAAAAACAGTATCTGAAACGAATTGTCTTCCGTACCGGGTAGAGGGATTTGTTTCCGTTCTTATTTGTTCGTTTGGTGCTTAAATGATAATCTGTAAATGTATTGGAAGGTAGTTAACGACTGTCGGGAAGGTCTTTCACTTTCCGGCAGTCGCGCTAGTGCACGAGTGCACGCTGCTCTGAAAATCTAGCGAAATCGTCTTAAGGCACCAGCGGCTGCTCGTTCAGTGACCCATAAGCGCGACATCCAGAAGGTTAAAGGTTTTTAGTCTTACGAAAGAATCGATTTTAATTCCCTGAAAAAGGCACAATACATGTCAGCGAAACGTCAGCAAAAGAGTAGATTCTAAATTATTTATGTCGATTAACATCCGAAACAAGCTTAAACTGGACAAAGAAAGGCAAAAGGTAGCACGACCGTTACTATCCAGAATCGAACAGTTTTTCATATAAGACTGACAAAAATTTAGTCTTAGCTGTTTTAATAAATTTGAGCTACAAATCAAAGCCTAACTTCAAAAGTCGAAATTCACTGAAAAAAACAAGCGATTCGTGATACGAAATTGGTTTGTGTCTTTCTGTACGTATACATATACAAACATGGATGTACGTGTATCCAACTTTCGAATCCTATCCTTAAAAGTACCCGACACCTTCCCCCCGGTTAACCTATTCCCATCTCTGTTGGCACGTGTCACGGTACAAAAATTCTTCTGCAAATTTTTGTTTTTCGTCAACCGACCCCAACAAAGGCATAAGAACAACAACAACAACAATGCTGTTGCCGCCACATGATTGTCGTGTGTCTGAATCGTCCCTACCACCATGTGTACTATTTATGAGACCCTCCGCCAATCCTCTTTAAGAGTACACAATCGCATTTCCCAGCTACCACCGCTGGAGATGGGGCACACGTGTGTGTCAGAAAAAGAAGCGATTATTGCTTTTGGAAAACACACAGACACACAATAGACGACGACGACGGGTTGCACAAAGAAGAAGGCGCCCGCCAGTGCTGGGAAAGACCTGGCTGCTGCAGTAGCTAGAAACTGACGCTAGCAATTCTTTTTTTTCCATTCCCTTCCAGTCTGTTGTCGGTTGTGCTTTTGCTAATGAATGGAGATGTCTCCGGGAGAGCTTTCACCGGGGCTCCGACTGAAACTGTAGCGCTTTCGCTGGTTTTGCTTTTGAGAGTGGAAGGGTGTTTTTGGTGACTGTAGTCTTCCATTTTTGTTTCGTTCCTACAATACTTAAGTAGCCAATTTTATTGTCGCAACTAGTTCATAGCCAGGTTGCAACAAAAATGCATACATTTTTGTTGCAAACTGGTTCCAAACTAGTTGCGGCAACAGAAATTTTCTATTTGGGTGGTCATAGAAAAAGCGGCCGGGCAAATTAAAATTTATTATTTTTTATTTGAGTACCCATTCAAAGATAAATAAAGTTTGAAGATCAAAAATTGAAAAAAAAATCAATTTTTTAAAATTATCAAAAATTTATTGAACAATTTTTAATTATTAAAATTTCAGCGACATTTTTTTTTAATCTCAGATAAATCGGAATACTTTGGGTCTGTTTTGATGCAAATTTGAGATCATTTTTGCATTATTCCGCAAAAATTGGGACCAATTTAAAGATTTAAAGTAAATCGATGCAAATTTGCGATAAGTGGAGGCACATTTGAAATAAACTTGAGGATTGTAAGACAAATAAAAAAGAAACAAATTTTAGATAAGAAATCAACAAATTCGCGATATTTCAAACAAATTCCAGGTCAATGTGAACCGATTGTGGGAAATACGAGGCAATTATATTTTTAATTCTTCTATAACATTGTCCAGAGTTAATTTTATTTGACAATGTGAAATTTTTTTTTCCTATTTTTAGTTCTTTGTTCATAATTATGTTTTAATGTTAACAATCTTTTTTTGTTTATTTTCATTTTCATTTCTCAATCTCTATATTTAGCCATTTGTGCTATTTTTTATAGTTAGCACTTTTGCCAGTTTTCCTTTTATATTTTATCTTGCTTTAGTATTTTTGTACATTTTGAAGCATTTTCTTGCCCTTTCGGAAATTTGGTTTGGACTATTGCCTTTTCGCCTATATATGCGTTTTTATTGTGTGTTACCATGTGCTTACTTGGTATTAATAGTATGTTATATAGACGACTCTTTACTAAAAAACTGTCAAAAGAAAAGAAAAATGAGAATTGTTAAAAATAATTCGAACTTACAAAAAAAAAGAAACGAAAAACACTTCCAGGTTTTTACAATCATTAGCTTTTTGCTTTTTTTTGTTTTATTTATTTTATTTATTTATTTGGGAGCAGAGAAAAGCCCGCTGGAGTTGAATTTAGTTTTAACTCTCTCTCCAGCAGGCATAAAACCTCCTCATCTTTTATACCAACAGATAACAAATATCCAAATGATACAATTTTCTGTACGATTTTGGTTTTTGTTTCATCTTTTGCGTTTTGTTTTGTTTGTTATTTAGTGTATTTTTTTACTCATTATTATAGTTATTTTTAGTGTTTTTGTAATTTTTGTCACAATGTCAATTATTTGAATTTTTGTTTGTTTTTGATATGCTTTTTTGTTATTTTTCTGTTTTTTACTATTCTTCATTATTATGTCTACTGCTTTAGTATGATCCTTGGTATTTTTTTATATTCTTGCCGTTTGTTATTTTTTCACACTTCCTCATTGTTCGTTCTAATTTGGCTAATTTTTACTTTTGCGATACATTTTGTTTGTGTTATTTTTAGTTATAGTTGTCTTTTTTTCTTATTTGCAATCTTGGTTACAATATTGCTTTCTTTTATGTTTATTCATTCCTTACGCTTGACATTATTATTTTAATTTAAAATTATTTGAAGGATTCTGAGCAAATATATATTTGTTGCTTTGTTGAATTGCGTTTCTTATTTCTCTTTTAATATTCATTACCATTTTGTACAATTTCGAATTTTGTTATTTTTTGTATAATAAACTTCTATTTGGTGGTGTTGATATGTTAGTTACAAGTACCATTTTTGCTATATTGTACTATTTGAGTTGTTTATCCTATTTTTACCATTATCTATTTTAGTTTCTATTTCACATATTTTTGCATTATTTTTACTCCAAAGTTTTGTTCTTTTCTGTTTTCTGTGTTTTTTTTCGGTCGCCATCTAATCTTTTTCTATTTTTGCCTTTTGCATTTTCTCAATCGCATTTCACCATTATTCAACCATTGCTAGCCTTTTCTTTTGTTATTTGACATATGCTAGTCATTTTCTATTCATTATTTTTCTTGTTTCTTTAAAATATGTCGCTAATTTTCCTTCTTACTTGGTTTGATTCTGATATTTCTATTTTCTTTGCCATTTTGCTCAGTTCAACTGTTCTGCAACATTAAGCCATTTTTTTTAGAATTACGTATTTGGTTGATTTTTTTCAGCAGTTTCAGCTTTCAGTGCTATTTTTGATACTTCACTGTTATCTTTGGTGTCTTAGTTACTGTTTGTATTTTTTTATTTTCTGTTTTCGCCAATTTCGTTATTTTTGGCAATTTTGCACTTCTTTTTTTGTTTTTTTTTTGCTTTGGTGTTCTGCTGTTCGGATTCTTTTCTTTCTTCGCTATTTCGGGTTTTGCTTCCTATCATCGCTATTTTGGCCAAAAGATGACTTAATTTTTTTTTTTAATTCGTTTTCAATTTCGCATTTTTTGTTTGATATTTTTGTATGCATTTCATTCTTAATTCCTAATTTCAATATTAATTATTTTAGTTAGTGGCATGCTTTAGATTTTTTTGTATTTCTGTTATTTTTTTCAATTCTGTAATAATTTGCTGTTTGTAATTATTTACTTGGCTTTGCTGTTGTTGATATCTGAGTTACTTCTGTCATTTCTGCTACTTTTTATTCTTGTTTAGAAATTTTGTTTCTTATTTAGTTTTAACCACCTTCCTTGCTTTGTTATTATCGTCTCAATTTCATTATTTTCTAACTTTACATTTTTGCCGTTTCTTAACTTGTATTTATTTTTATCCTTTTCTGTATTATTGTTTGCTACTGTTACTAATTTGGGTTTTTAGTCGTAGAGCTATATTTTTATCTCCTACTAAGCTTCCATTGTCATTGTTGTTTTTATTTTGTTTTTTTACTTTTTTTTGCAACATTTTGTCAATCATTTGCATTGTTTTGTTATTTACATTTAAGCTACTTGTGTGTTCGTTTTTGTTTCGTTCCTACAATACCTAAGTAGCTAATTTTGTTGCCGCAACTAGTTCATAACCAGGTTGCAACAAAAATGCATACATTTTTGTTGCAAACTCGTTATAAACTAGTTACGGCAACAGAAATTTTCTATTTGGGTCGTCATAGAAAAACAGGACGACAAATTTAAAATTATTATTTTAAATTTGAATATTTTTTCAATGATAAATAATGCTTGAGGATTTAGAATTGTGCTATCGCAAGAGTGTTTGTCATTTTTAGGTATTTTATTTATCTTTAATTGGTTGCCTTTTCTTTCTCTAGCTATATATGCCGATTTTAATTTTTTCACTTTTCTATTGTTTTTATTTTTCCTTTCATTTTCATTTCATTTCCTTTTCATTCTATTTTTACGTTATTGTTGTTTTTATTTATTTTCAATTCTCTGCTATTTTAAGGTATATTTGTTATTGTATTATAGTCAGCTTTACTATTTACCATTTTTCGTTATTTGTTTTTTTTGCATTGTTAACTTTTGCTTTTAAAATGTCTTACTATTGGTAGTTTTTGTAACTATTTATTTTGTTTCGCTGTTGTTGATGATTTAACTACTTGTACCAATTTTCTATTTTTTTTCATTGCTATTTTTTACATTCTTCCTTTAATTACTATTGTTTGTTTTGGTGAATATTTTGGACATTCAGCAATTTTGCTTATTTTATCCATTTTTGCCATATAATTTATTGCCAGTTTTACTTTATTTTTGCTATTTGCTTTAGTTTGATTGTTTTTTTATATTTTTAACAATATTTAACTTTTTTTCTACTATTTACATTGTTTAGTACCTAGTATCGATCATGCTGCAATTTTTTTTTGGTTTCGATTATAGAGGTTTTAACCTTAAGGTCATTCGCCTCTTCGGGTTAGAAAAATCTCTTATGAAAAATTTCTAACCCTATGTGCGGGGTCGGGACTCGAACCCAGGTGCGCTGCGTACAAGGCAATCGATTTACCAATACGCTACGCTCACCCCTAATTTTTTTGTTATTTTCTGTTAACATTTTCGATTTTTTATTATAGTCTTTTGTGTTGTTTTTGCCCTTTTCTATTATTTTTGCTACTTTTGTTTATTTTTGCTATTTTACTCTCACTATTATACTTTCTTTTTTGTTGTTTTAGTGATTTTTTGCATTTCTTTTTTTGTGCTTTTGAGTTATTATTTCTATGTTTTGATATTTCTATATTTTGCTTCAATAATAATATTTGCAAACTTTGCTCTAATTTATAATTGTGAATACTTTTGATAGCTTTGCTAGCTCATTTATTTTCACTGTTTGAGTTGTTTTACGTAATTTGTTTTTTTTTTTTCATTTTTCTTGTTCTTTTTGGTGTCTTCAGCAGTTAATTGGTCTATTTATTGATGCTCTACTACTTTATCTACGCCTGTCATTATTGCTATTTGTAGAGTAGAGTGAGGTCAAGTAGATCAATTTTATTTGGCGAGCTCGTGCGATGGTATTTTGCACTGATTTTGACAAACAAGCACTCGTTGGAAAGGTTATACATCTGGCAACATTTTGGCAGTAATGGTTTTATGCCATGCCAGATGTTTTTCAAGCTAAATCTAATAAGACGAAGGTGCTTTTATCGATGTTTTTAAAATCTGTGGTCGATGTTAAATTAAACAATGCACACACTTGGAAAATTACCGCGTTATCTTTTATTTGAAGAGTATCTGCAGATCATTTAAAAATTAAATTGACGTCATTCAGGTAAGAAAATGAGAAGTGGCAAATGATGTGAAAAATCATGAAATGTTGAAAAAAAAATGTTGTTTCGGTAGCTGCGTTTGGTTTTGTACTTGCGAATTACTTCTTCGGTGTCCTCGTCGTCGCCAGAGTGTGGAATTGAAGTTATCCATTCCGGCTCACGTGGTTTCTTAACTGGTAGACGATCAGTAGTGACCTATAGTGTCCCCAAACGGCTGACCTTTCGTTCCCCAAGCGTATGTTTCATGTCGATGTCCGTATTTTTTTTCAAAATCAAAAATATCGAAAAAACCAACACAAAACTTGTGTTTAGCATTAATTTTTACGAAGAAAAAACTCACCTGACATTTTTTACATTGATTGAATGTACTGTGCAGAGGACGAAAGACAATACGTTTTCGCAGAACAGCACGCGTAAACGTTAATGACGCCGTAACTAATACAGCTGATCCGCGGTAGCAGTCGAAATGGCAGTCGTCAACGATATTCTCTACCGTGTGTCTAATTCACGCAACACGAGCGACCTCTGCAATTGTACCACAATACCTATTTGACTCCATTCTACTCTAATTATTACCATTTTCTTTGCTGCTATTTTTGGTAATATGGTATTGTCCTCTGTGATATTTGCAATTATTCACTTAATTTTATTATTTTCTTATGTTCTAGCTACTTGTGCCATTTTTGTTTATTACTTTTTCAATTATTTTTCCTATTTTTATTATTTTCGTTTTATTACTATTTTAGCTCACTTTTGCTTCTTTTTTAGCCTTCGCTTGACATTTGGGACGTTTTAGTTAATTGGACATTTTTTCTTTTTTTCCTTTTACCATTTTAGCCCTTATTTTGTTTTATCCTTATTTTGTTCATTTTTTCTTCATCTTTTCTATTTTTCTCAGTCCAAGTGTTCTGCGGTTATTAATGCAATTAATTTACTGTTTTCCTTCTTTTTTTGATAATTCAGATTGTTGTGCCATTTTTGCTACACTAAAAAAACTTGCGTGCACAACGTTCTGCAATTCAAGCGAAATCGTCCTAGAGTCTGCGCCGGTCGCCTATATGTAAGCTATTGCCGCGACTACCGTAGGGTTAGGGTTTATTTTATTTTTTTTTTCCTTTTTCATTTTTATTGTTTTTTCAATTTTTTTTTTGATAGGTTCTCTGCAGACTTCCCAACTGAACATCGAACACCATGTTCGCTCTAGTTCTGTGATCATCTTGAACCCACATTTAGTGTGGAAACTCGAACGCGCTAATGCGTACCAAAACACGTACACATGTTCGTCTGCACAACCGAACCCCATGTACGTACGCGGTGTTCGTACACACAGGTTCTTGACACTAGTTTTCTCTTTCTCTCACTCATCATCACTAGTGTTGACTCATTCTATTTTGTGTGTGTGCCTTTCTTGTGTACGCACACGGTGTACGTACACGGTGTTTAAACCTAGCTTTGCACATCGTTCGCTGTTCGAGGCGAACCTGTACACAAAGGCAAAAAAAAGTTTGAGGTTGAACGCGTGCACGAAATGTTGTACACAGGTGCAAACTTATCGATGTTCATGGGAAGACTGGTTCTCTGTCCTTTTTATTGTTTTTTTCTTGTTTTTTGGGCATAATTCTTTTTATATTTGCCTTTTTTGTTTTTTATATAGTTATATATATACTTCTTACATTTTATTTGTTGGTTTGTTGGTTTGGATATATCAGTCATTAAGACACTTTGGCTATTTATTCCATTTTTAGCCGTTATTTGTTTTTTTGATAGTTTTGCCTCTATTTTTGTTTATTTATTTAGATTGGTTATTTTCCACTATGATCTACTTTGTTTTATCCCCATTTCAATGCCATCCTGTTTGTATACTTTGTATAGTTCGTGGTTCATGCGTCTGCGCTTTCTCTATTTTGTACTGCGCCGCCCAGTATGGAATGTAAAATTCTTCTCTCAAACACACATACACTGAGCACTCGATAGTCTGATTTATTCAACATCCATTTTTCATGGCCGCCCGAGCATATGAAGAACCCATAATACTCCTATGCTCATGGTCAAAATTTACTCCAAATTGTATGAAGTTTTGATGGTGTCTGGAATGGGTTCAACACATGAAAACACCATCACCATGGTCCGGAAGATCCCATTTAAAAACTATATTCTGGTGTATTTATGGGTTTTTGATGGTTGTATGGTGTTTGAACCCATGAGAATTTGCTCATGCGTACAGAGCAACAGGGAGTATCAGCGATTTACATAGAGTAAGCTGGGTGCGTATATCTTTAGGTTACGGTACTTAAGCTGGCTTCGTAGACCATACAAAGTTTTATCTGTTCGGCGAACGTCGCTCTCTATCAGCTAACATGTACTTTGTCTTGTCAGAGATTTTAGCTTAAAATGCCTCTTCAACTGCTCTGCGATCAACACCAACGATGTCGATGTCTCACGCGAAGTCAAGAAGCCTGTGAACAATAGGTTAGAAAGTACATCGCCCTGGTTACATCTATCTAACGTCACAAACGAATCAGATGACTCTGTCACTACTTTGACGCTTGATTTTGACCCATCCAGCGTTATACGAATCAGCTTAATGAAGCGTGTCGAAAAGTCATGTTCAAGCATTATCTACCACAGTTCGTTTTGTTTCACTGAATCGCACGCTGCCTTAAAATGCACATACAAATAGGTGATGAGTGCGCAAGTTGTATCCTCGGAATTTCTCGAAACCCACTTTTGTATTCGCCAACAAAGGATTCAGTAAACGCGGCCGGATTCTGCTAAACAAAAGAATAATATGGCCCTTTGTAAAACTAGCAAGAAACTCGATCGTAGACAGTCAATAAAGAAAATAATTTTTTTTTAAACGCTCAAAAAGATTGAAAGTTTTGAAGCTTGGTACATTTCCAGCCTATGATGAAACCTACTACATACGATGTTCCATATTTTGGCTGAACATTTACAGTTCAAGATTCCACTGGATAGAGGGCGCCAGCACTATCTTTTTAACGAATTGAGATAAAATGTTAATATATTAACAAGAATTACTGCAAAAAGCCTTCCATACAATTTTTCAGAAGACACGATTTTTCCATCTTGCTTCGTTCAAAAGTTAGTTTGGGCGTCCTCTTAGTGGCGAAATTTAGAACTACAATTTTACGATCTAAAGACGACTGATCTTTTTAAATACCATATTTTATCAAAATAAATAATTTTGGTATATCCGAACTACAACCATGCGCTGATAGGACCTGTTCAAAGCCAGCTCAGGCACTAAAATTGTTTGCACTTCCAAAACAAAAATCATCAATTTGAGAGCTCGTTTTCTTACAGGACATCAAGCATCTTTTCCTGCAGGACATCACGTTTGACATGACTAGGATTTTGCTCAGGATCACAAATAGTGTCTCCGTATTTGGGTAGCTAGCATCAATCCGGCGCTAGCTTAGTCCTATCACTAAGTTAGTGTCGGATTCTGATGAGGCGAACTCGAAACGCAAATTCCATAACTAATTTAGGTTTTGTACTCTTCACGCCCAAAGATGGTTTTATGCAATTTGGTCCTTAATGGAGAAAAAATTGATTTTACCAAAATTGTTGTTGGATACAGCATAACGCAATTTGAGAAGCTTCTTGCAGTTTGCTTGATCGCTGCCAAAAGTGGTTTATCAGTAACCGCTTCTACCCTAGCTTCAAGTGACTCCCATTCAGCTCCCGGTCGAGATACCAGTTTCGCAGCAGCAGCAGTACCAACAGCAGCAGCAACAGCAAAATGGAAACATTGTGAGCCCCATTACGCGTGAACAATAGCGACCACTCTCCACTCTTCTTTGACAATCCTGATGAATATGGGAGCGACTGCGGATTCAGTTCAGTCCATGGCTGTCCGTGTGGAAGGGGGAAGGTGTAGTAGTATTCCTTGTATGTTGTGCCTTGCCGCCGACACAATTACTCCCGTCCCCCCATACGCTGGTCTGTGTTAGCACATTCACATCCTACACGGTGCACCACCACTCCGGAGACGTAAGCTGAGCTGAAAGAATGTATTAAGTAGCATTTCTGTTTTTTTTTTCTCTCCGTGTTATTCGCTAGTTACGGAGTAACGCGGACCGAGATTGGCAATTGCAGTACCGCGTAGTGCTGGTTTCTATCTCGGTTGCAAGTTGCTTGACAGATCGGGTAAGGAAGGTGTGAGTGTGTGGGTGAAGGTCGGAGACAATGGAAACTGTTTTTATGACATTGTGTGGCATTTTATCGTCGTTGATTATGGCGACGTTTTTAGTTCAGTGGCACTTGTTTTTAATGTTCAACTGGCGCTGACGGACTGGTTTAGAAGGTTTAAGTGGCTTTTTAACCTAATTAGGATTTTTAGAGACTACTACATCTAATTTGAAAAGGAAAAACCACAAGTATGTTAGAATCCAACTTGAATGGATAATACAAAAATCAACAAGAGTTATTCAAAATCCAGATTCTGTCCAGATAAGTTATTTTGCAGTCATTATTTAAAAGCACAGAGAGCACATCGGTCTGTCGCAATATGCTAAATGGAAAATCAGCACCTGTCGTAATTCACGTTTAATAAATAAAAATAAAGCACTTCTGTCAAGCATCCAGGATAGTTGAGCAGAACTATGAAAAGCGGTCCGTATGAGGCACTGCACGTACGTCGAGTGGTTTTTCATTAATGCTGTTAAATAAAAGAGACGAAGTTGTGCACAGTTCCTGACAAAAAGATGAAAATGCAGCTGTTGTAATGAGGAAAATACGTCGATTGAGAAGGGGAAAGACGCAAGCGCTGCATTAAAAATGCTTTTTGCAACACACAGACCAGATGCCAGACGAAATGCACTTTCTTCTGACTACGAGGGTTTTGTTAGGCAGCTGGGTTTTTCTATAGTTTCTGTCAGACAGCTCAACAAATTTGAAAACAAAGCACAAGTACTACTTAAAACTCTTTGACGCACATCGTACGTACTCAGGAAAAGCATCCCAGGAGAACGCAACTCAGCTGAACTAATTTCGGCAAATTATTTGACGCGAAACTCCTTGAGTAGTCACCGACTGTAACTGCGTCAGCTAGATCCTCCAAACCCGGCTAGACAAAGTCTGTCCGTTCATCCACCCAACCAAAAGCCCACCAAGGGCATATCTAATTCCCATCTACGAGATTTCCACACTCCCAAAGCGCTGCACAACGCGACGGATGCCGGAACCAATCTACACAGCAACCGAAGCACTTGTGAAAAAAAAATCAGCCAGAAAAAAACAACGAAAAGCAGAAGCAGGAAACACACTAATTACACAAGCTGCTTTCTCTTCCGAGCCGAAGAAGTCTCGTTCGGTCGGTCACCAGGGAGGGAGGGGGGAGGTGTAGCAGCCATTATACGCCGGGACATGAAATCCGATGCTAAATATGACGTTAACACCGTGTCCACCCAAGTCCAGCTCGACTGAGAAATGTGACTATGTGGGAGTTGATAACCGGAACGGGGGTGCCGGTCTGTGTTTTTTTCTGCATCTGCAGAGGATCACTGTCTGACGCTGGACGTCTGGACACAGTTGCTCTGATCGGACCATGACCCATGTTGTGCTAGACGACAACACAAAATCCGCATATCAATTAGAGCTAATTACTCACGGTTTGTTTTTTTTTTTTAGTGAAATTCTAGCTGAAACGGCGGATGCTTACCTGAAACGAGATAGAAATAAAATGGGTGGTTAATTTTGAACAAAAACAAAAATAGCCAACAAAAATTGGCAACACTGATGCTGCTGTTTAGGATGCGAACTGAACGAACCTTTCCATTGCAACGAAAAAAAAGTTTCATCCCTGCACTGATTAGCGACACCTTTTTCCAACTTTCCTGAAAATTACTTTTCGATTGTAAGCATTTGACCTAGCACGCTTTGACCGGGGGAGGTACAGAAAAACTTTCTAAAAAAAGCAATCAATCGGCCATAAAAGGCGCAGGACTTTCACTGCTAAATAAGTCAATAATTTTATGCGTCGGTCGAAAAAATACGACGTTGGTGGAACCCTCGTCAGTGTAAAGTTTTGGTTGGCAGGTTTGTTTTTGCCGGGAAAGTGGCGGATTCAGCTAAGAAGGAATTTTTTTTTCGGGGGTTCATTATGCTCGATGGAAACGTCATGGAACCGTAAAGTTCGGAACATAGTTGAATTGTTAGGGTGAAAGAAGTTGGGATTGGGAACAGATGAAAAGGTCAAAATAATTAAACAATAGGGACAGAGCGGTACCAAGGGAAATATTTTAAAAGTAAAAGGATTAAAAAATGCAAATGTAAGAAAATTTAGAATAAAAAATACAACCAGATTAATTGTAACAAGTTACAAAGATAATAGTAAAGGAATATAGAATGGTAAAAAGAAATTTAAATGGATAAAAGATGCAAAGATCAAAAAGTAACGTACAAACGCTTGAGCCCTTCGCGATGATACACGCGATCATGAAGTGCCTCCGCCCGCACATATCTGAACCGTACAAATGAATATCCCATTCAGAATCACGGCCCGCTGCAATTGGCCTTAAACAGTGTTCTAGTGGGTAATATTTCCCGTTTCGTCTGCCATTGTAGTGAGTGAATCTGACAGATCTTTTAACAGATTTTATCAGCTTCATATGAAAATAAATTGATAGTTGCTGGTTTGATGGGCTCTAGCAGAACAACCAAGTTGAACTCGAGCAAATCCTTTCTTGAGCATATATTTCTTATCTTTGAGATCCGATATACGCAAAAATAAAAAATTCAATTATTTTTAAATTTTGCGCTGATTTCCTTAAGTGACTTTTAAGCTAGATAATCAGGAAAGGTTATGAGGCTATATCTAGGGACTGAGGAAGAATATTTTAAGAGCTTCTGTTTTTTAAAGGAAAGAAAAATATATGACCCGATTTTGTCAATGTTCCCGTTTTATCAGCCTAAAATTCACCAAGGGGCTGATAAAAACATGCTAAAAAATAACTTTCAAATTTAATAAAAAAATAATGCAAAAATTCAAAAAAATTATAAAGATGTCAAAGTTGAAAAAATACTAAAAATTTCAAAAATAAAATGAAATTGAAAAAAAAAACGAATTCTCTAGTGCCCCTGCCACCGACATAGTCTTGGGGCGTGGTAGGTGTTAGCTCTACCAGTTTGAAAGGTGCGTGTAGTACTACCGTGATTTTAGCTTCGAGTGTATAAATTCGAAATTATAATCGTTTGACGATTCGCATATTCCCGTGTGTTCGTGAATGCTCGCGCGGACCCAAAATCCAATACTTAATTTTTAGGGTACGGTTCAGATGCTGGAAAAAATGACTTTCCCAATTCTGCGATTTTCACTTTTCAATTTTTAAATTCTGCTTTTTAAATTCTATCTTTTAATTTTCAATTTCTAATTTCCCATTTGTGATTTCTAATTTTCAATTTCTAAATTCTAATTTCTAATTTTCAATTTCTAATTTTTAATTTCAAATTTTAATTTTCTAATTTCTAGTTTCTAATTTCAAATTTCTAATTTCCAGTTTCACATTTCTAATGTCTAATTTCTGATTTCTAATTTCTAATCTCTGATTTCTAATTTCTAATTTCTGATTTCTAATTTCTAATTTCTAATTTCTAATTTCTAATTTCTAATTTCTAATTTCTAATTTCTAATTTCTAATTTCTAATTTCTAATTTCTAATTTCTAATTTCTAATTTCTAATTTCTAATTTCTAATTTCTAATTTCTAATTTCTAATTTCTAATTTCTAATTTCTAATTTCTAATTTCTAATTTCTAATTTCTAATTTCTAATTTCTAATTTCTAATTTCTAATTTCTAATTTCTAATTTCTAATTTCTAATTTCTAATTTCTAATTTCTAATGTCTAATTTCTAATTTCTGATTTCTAATTTCTAATTTCTAATTTCTAATTTCTAATTTCTAATTTCTAATTTCTAATTTCTAATTTCTAATTTCTAATTTCTAATTTCTAATTTCTAATTTCTAATTTCTAATTTCTAATTTCTAATTTCTAATTTCTAATTTCTAATTTCTAATTTCTAATTTCTAATTTCTAATTTCTAATTTCTAATGTCTAATTTCTAATTTCTAATTTCTGATTTCTAATTTCTAATTTCTAATTTCTAATTTCTAATTTCTAATTTCTAATTTCTAATTTCTAATTTCTAATTTCTAATTTCTAATTTCTAATTTCTAATTTCTAATTTCTAATTTCTAATTTCTAATTTCTAATTTCTAATTTCTAATTTCTAATTTCTAATTTCTAATTTCTAATTTCTAATTTCTAATTTCTAATTTCTAATTTCTGATTTCTAATTTCTAATTTCTAATTTCTAATTTCTAATTTTCAAATTTCTAATTCCGAATTTCTGATTTCTAATTTCAAATTTCTGATTTCTAATTTCTAATTCCTAATTTCTAATTTCTGATTTTTAATTTCTGATTTTTAATTTCTAATTTCTGATTTCTAATTTCTAATTTCTAATTTCTAATTTCTAATTTCTAATTTCTAATTTCTAATTTCTAATTTCTAATTTCTAATTTCTAATTTCTAATTTCTAATCTCTAATTTCTAATTTCTAATTTCTAATTTCTAATTTCTAATTTCTAATTTCTAATTTCTAATTTCTAATTTCTAATTTCTAATTTCTAATTTCTAATTTCTAATTTCTAATTTCTAATTTCTAATTTCTAATTTCTAATT
The DNA here is from genome assembly GCF_030247195.1 of Topomyia yanbarensis. NCBI lineage: Eukaryota > Metazoa > Arthropoda > Insecta > Diptera > Culicidae > Topomyia > Topomyia yanbarensis. Next base: position 200,362,113 of record NC_080670.1, on the reverse strand, counting down.
TCTAATTTCTAATTTCTAATTTCTAATTTCTAATTTCTAATTTCTAATTTCTAATTTCTAATTTCTAATTTCTAATTTCTAATTTCTAATTTCTAATTTCTAATTTCTAATTTCAAATTTCTGATTTCTAATTTCTAATTCCTAATTCCTAATTTCTGAATTCTAATTTCAAATTTCTGATTTCTAATTTCTAATTCCTAATTTCTAATTTCCCATTTCTAATTTTTAATTTAAAATTCAAAATTTCAATTTTCTAATTTCAAATTTCTAACTTCTGATATCTAATTTCTAATTTTAAATTTCTAGTTCTTAATTTTTTAATATTAAAATTTAAATTTGAAGCTGTTAGATTTTTGAACACCAATTTCTAATTTCTGATTTCTAATTTTTAATTTCTAGTTCTTAATGTTTTAATTTTAAAATTTTTTTTTTTTATTTTTGAGCACTAAATTTTTTAAATTTTTAATTTTTGTTTTTTAAATATTTAAATTTTTAAATTCCTGAATTTTCAAATTGTTTTATTTTATTTTTTTTAGATTTTTAAATCTTTAAATTTTTAAATTTTTAAATTATTAAATTTTCGAACAGCGAAATTTTTTAATTTTAAAATTAATAAATATTTGAGTTCTCTATCTTTTTAATTTTTTAGTTTATAAATTCTTAAGTTTTAAATTTTTTAAATGTTTTAAATTTTAAAGTTAAAATTTTAAATTTCTGATTTAATTTTTTTTATTTTAATTATATCAAATTTCTAATTTCTCATTCTGAAGTTCCAATCATTAATTTTTATCCTGATTTAAAATTTTTTTATTTAAATTTTCGTTTTTAGATTTTAACTTTTAAATCTCTAATTTCTAATTTTTCATCTCTAATTTACGAATTTACGAATTTTTGAATTTATAATTATCAATTCCTAATTTTCAATTTTCTATTTTCAATGTTCAAAATTCAATGTTTGATTTCCAGTTTTCTACAGGCAACTTAAAGCTTTCAATTTTAAAACTAATTTGGCATTTGTAGGTTGAATTTGGTTTGATACTTAGTCTTAGAGTAATCCTCTACTAGCGTCTGATCTGGCAAGGAATTCGCAGATGTGGTTTCACAATCTACGAAAAAGTCGTTCCTGTGAGCAATTTTGCTTCAATTCAACAACATTTTCACCTGACACAATTGTTAGCGTAGTAACAATAATCACTGCAAAAAGCGTTTTATACAGCTTTGTGGACGGACGCGTTTCTGATTTAGAATGTTGAAAGAAGAATTTTGAAATATGAAATTTGAATTTCATTTATTAAATCTCAATTAATTTTTAATGCCAAATTTCTTATTCCCAATTTTCATCTATTAATTTAATTAATAATAAAACGCTTACTAGCTCACAAGGGCGTTCTTATGTTAGTCAGAGCGGTCGTAGTTTCACATGGATGATCGTAATTGCATACTTGCGTTTTTGACCAGGACCGTATTATCGCGTAGTACCCGAGCGTTTGTATGTTAACGGGTTTTGTCACGTAGGCGTATGTGTCACGTGTAGGTAACTTGTGCATGTATAAATTCGCCCGTGTAGTCGTGTAACCGCTTATGTATTCGGGTTCGAGTAACAAATTTCAATGTACGGTCTTGAGTTCTCCCATATCATTAGACTATCCGGCCTTGGCACCCTGAGACTTCCAGTGTATATGAGTTTGTGTCAGTGCTTACATATTGACTGGATCACTGAAGCGTTTCTACGGATGCGAGATCCTTTGTTGTAGGTGTGCTCAGCTGACCGCGATTACATAATCGCATGCGTGATCAGATATGTATTATCGTGAAGGATACAAGCGTTTCTATGTTTAGGTGTTTGATCCTGTGTGCGTTTTAATGTCGCGTGGTTATACCTTCGTGGGTTTGAGTTCGTTAATATAACCATGTAGCAGGTTGCACAATTGTGAACTGTTTCTCCTTTATCATCGACTACGAGTGATTTTTTTTCATTTTTATGTTGTATCGGCATTGAATTAGCAAGGGACTGGGAAGTAGTTCAAGAGTTATAGTACTCAAGAAATAGGAAAGAAATGAAGAAAGTTTGGAAAAGCGTAGGATAGGGTCATTTGAGTGAGCTTAGTTTCCCGATAACGTAACCCTTTGTCTTCTACCGTAGAAGTCAGTATGTTTAGGCATTTTTATCAAATGCAAATCACCTGAGTCTTTAGCATGCCTGTACAAGTGCAAAAGCACCTTATGCTGTCAGAAACGACAAAAAGTTTAGGCACGGGAAGCTTCAACATCAAGCATTTTTGCGACGTAGAAACTTTTTAATGAACTAAAAAATTTTAAGAGCTCCCCCATCTCACTGGGGTCTACACTTATGGAGCCCTGAGACTTATTGTCTAGTGTATAAAAAAATCCGTATTTTAGAGTGTGAGCTCCTGGACGCATTTGATTCATGATCGCGCGAGAACGGGCGTTTGCTTGTTGGCGCATGGGAACGTTTTTAAATTCGTGAGTGCTACTGCTATGATTGCGAGATCGTAGGCGTAGGTATGCGCAAATGATTGCGTCTCAACCCGGTTTGTATTATCGCGAAAAGCTCGAACGTTTGTATGTTATTCTGCGCGTTTTTTATTCGCGTGTGCATTTGCATTGTATTCCGTTTGCATATTGCATGTCGCTGGGATAGAATATATATCTTATATATAATAGCAGCACTGAACTTTGGTTTGGGTAGGTGAGAGTAGGAAAAAGGATGCAACATAAAAAGACCCACTACGCCCTAACGGCCTCCTCGATGCACCACTATCGAGGTATTTTGAAATCAACATCTTGAGATATCTTTCTGTTAGAGATCAAAATGAAATTCTTCGTTATATTACAAAATACTTTCCTAGTTTTCACTTTAAATAGAGATTATGAAAAAAATTTGATTTAATTTTTGATAATTGATGAACTAATATTATTAAAATTGATACATGTAATATTGCCGGAAAATGTTTGCAATGCCGTCAATCCAATCAGCCTAGGGAACAGTATTTTTAAATGATTACTTTTAATACACAATTTCAATTTGAAAATTCAATTTTTGAATTCTCAATTCTAAATTTTATATTTTGTATTTCGCATTTTGTATTTTCCATTTTGCATTTTGTATTTTGTATTTTGTATTTTGCATTTTGTATTTTGTATTTTGTATTTTGTATTTTGTATTTTGTATTTTGTATTTTGTATTTTGTATTTTGTATTTTGTATTTTGTATTTTGTATTTTGTATTTTGTATTTTGTATTTTGTATTTTGTATTTTGTATTTTGTATTTTGTATTATGTATTTTGTATTTTGTATTTTGTATTTTGTATTTTGTATTTTGTATTTTGTATTTTGTATTTTGTATTTTGTATTTTGTATTTTGTATTTTGTATTTTGTATTTTGTATTTTGTATTTTGTATTTTGTATTTTGTATTTTGTATTTTGTATTTTGCATTTTGCATTTTGTATTTTGTATTTTGTATTTTGTATTTTGTATTTTGTATTTTGTATTTTGTATTTTGTATTTTGTATTTTGTATTTTGTATTTTGTATTTTGTATTTTGTATTTTGTATTTTGTATTTTGTATTTTGTATTTTGTATTTTGTATTTTGTATATTGTATTTTGCATTTTGTATTTTTTATTTTACACTTTGTCTTTAGTTTGTCATTTGTCTTTTATCTTTTGTATTTTGTATTTATATGTGGTATTTTGTTTTTGTCTTTTGTCCGTTGTTTTCTGTGCTTGGTCTGTTGTCTTATCTTTTGCATTTTGGATTTCAATTTTTATACTTTATATTTTGCATTTTGTATCTCGAATTTCGACAATAAAATTGTACATTTCGAGTTTCATATTTCGAATCTTTTATTTCGAATGTAAAATTTTGTATGTTGAATCGTCAATCGTCAATGTTCAATTTTTAATTTTATATCTCCAATCATACAAAGTTCTTAATAGTTTATTCCTAATTGCTCATTCTTAAAGACAGTCGAAGCTTGGGTTATTCGTGAATCCTTGTAGAACCCACGGTTAGGCCACGTAAAGAAAATTGCACATTTCATCACTTCGTATAAATTTTCTGTTTTGTTACTCAAAGAAAGACGACAAAATTCGCTAGTACTGACTGATTTGGCAAGGTATTTGTAGATATGGTTCCACAACATACCGAAAAGCCGTTCCTGGGAACATTTCTCCTACAATTTAACAACATTTCCGCCTGACAATTTCGCCTTCCCGCTCAAATTCAGTATCCGTTTCAAAATTATTCGGGCTACGTTCATTTAGTCTACCGTCCACCAAATTCGTTATTAGTTAACTGCCTGAAATTTACCGGGGAAATATTTGCGCTCGCTTTCGATAATAACAATTGGTGCTGGAGGCAATATCAATCAGCAAGTATATTGAAAATCTACACCCGTTCAAACCCAGCGCAAATGGGGGTTCGTTCGCGAGCCAGCCGAATGTAGAAATTCCGAATGCACTAGCTGCTAACTGTGCTGAATGCGAAATTCGGGAGGGGAAGCCGCGTTCCAATTCGATTCGGAAAAACAAATCGAATCCGGGTGCGAGATTCTGGTGGAACCAACCCGAAACGCAGGAGCAGGAAATGCACCACACAGCGTAGTTTTGGTGCACAGGAGCCGATTTGGTTGGGTGCCCCGCCGGAAGAAAATCGATAGAATCAGTGAGGCGTAAAATTGAAATATTTATCTGTCCCGCTCTTAGTCCTGAGATAGTACCCGATGTAGTACCCTGTTTCAAAGAATCTTTTCGATTCGGTGGAAAAGTTGCCTGTACCAGGATAGCACTCGAGCGACGAACAGCTCTTTCGCTTCCAATCCACACACCTCATTCATTCAGCCTGGAGGGTAGCTTCAACACTGACTCAGTGCTTGGAATGCGCATTTTGGTGGTACAGGGGGAATGAGATCTTTTTTCGACGATGCCGAGGACATCGGATCCGTATGGCGGCCGAATTTGCTAACGCGGCATGTTTTGGCACTGCTCGGGGGTACGCTCGCTTTTTATGTTGATACCCATGGAACCGACACATGCTCGCACAGATATATGGCAAGAATGTTTGGATATCCTAATTTGACACCTAATGAGGTGAGACTGATTAGGGTTGGGTAAAGGATGGAAAAATGCGTGTGCCTACGCGTAACGTAAAAGGTGTGAATTTTACCATCAGTAACTGCTACGTGAATCGATCCGTATTTTTGCCAATCCCTAACACCACGTCGGAATCAAACGAGTTCGAATCAGTCCGTGACGTGCGTCGTTTATTCGAGACGGGTCTTCCGCGCCTAAAATCATTATCGCTTCTGACATTAGAAGATATTTAATTCAAGGGATGAAATTATCCTCCACAATTTTAGTAGGACGTTTTGGTTCAGTGTAGTGTGAGGAGCGAAATAAGAAACAAGCGAACACGTTCAAACATGTCACGACTTCTGGCATAGCCAGAAAAGTTTTTGTTGTCCCCCCCTTCCCTCCACTCGTGTCACACGTATACGCTCGCTCTCTTTTGGCGCTACAGCAAGGATAAAGAGGACAACGACGACGACGACAACCGACGCCACTACCCTTACGCATATGTACAACAAGGTGGCCTTGGGGGGATGGTGACGTGTTGTCATGAAATCGATTATTGGACGTCGGAATGGTTTTAGCTTAACCATTCCATCAGCTTCCGCATGTTAACCTTCGTTTGGGGTTCGGTCAATCAGTCGGGATGTGTTGGCGTTGTCGCGACATCGGTCGGAGAAATCGAGATGGTTGTGTAAAGCCAGAAATCATCGAAATGGCCTTCGGTTAGAGACATTGTCCGATTTATCGTTTATTAGGGCTTCGAAGAACAATAGTAATAAAACATTAATTTTTAGTCTGAAACTGCACATTGCTTGCCAAACAAAGAAGTTATAATAAGTTATAATTAATAATGTTTCCTGTTTGGAACCAGTCGGACCTCACCAATTATGCTGAAACTGTTAAAAAACGTGTATATTATATTGTACTGTTCACCTGTTAGGCTAAATTTGATTCAAAATATGAAATTGAATCTAAAATTTAAAACATAAAATTTCAAGCCAAAAATTTGAAATTTCATTTTATTTTTTTAAATAAGACTTCAAATTTAAAATTCAAATTTTAAAATATAGAACATAACATTCCAAAAATCTAATACAAAACATAAAGTGTGAAATGCGAAATAGAAAATTTGTAATTCAAAATTTTAAATATGAAATTGAATATTTTAAACCTTATATTGAAAATTAAAAATTCAAAATGCAAGATTTAAGATTTAAAATTTCCTATTTCTTATTTCATATTTCGTATTTTACATTTCCTAGTTCCTATTTTCTATTTCCTTATTCCTATTTCATATTTTATATTTCCTTTTCCTATTTTCTATTTCCTATATTTAATATTTAATATTTAATATTTAATATTTAATATTTAATATTTAATATTTAATATTTAATATTTAATATTTAATATTTAATATTTAATATTTAATATTTAATATTTAATATTTAATATTTAATATTTAATATTTAATATTTAATATTTAATATTTAATATTTAATATTTAATATTTAATATTTAATATTTAATATTTAATATTTAATATTTAATATTTAATATTTAATATTTAATATTTAATATTTAATATTTAATATTTAATATTTAATATTTAATATTTAATATTTAATATTTAATATTTAATATTTAATATTTAATATTTAATATTTAATATTTAATATTTAATATTTAATATTTAATATTTAATATTTAATATTTAATATTTAATATTTAATATTTAATATTTAATATTTAATATTTAAAATTTAATATTTATTATTTATTATTTATTATTTCATATTTCATATACAGTGAAGATTTTATCTACCCCCCGTTTTATCAGCTTTTTTACCCGATTTCATCAGCTTCATATGAAAATTGATAGTTGGTAGTTTGATTGGCTCTAGCAGATGAACCAAGTTGAATTTGAGCAAATCCTTTCTTGAGCATATTTCGCTTATCCTAGAGGTCCGAAATATGCAAAATTTTTTTTTGTGTTTTACGCTGTCAGACCCCGGAATTTTAAGCTAAATAATCAGGAAAGGTTATGAGGCTAGATCTAGGGACTAAAGAGAAATATTTTGAGATCTCCGGTTTCTTAAAAAATATATGTCCCCGTTTTATCAGCCTAAAATTCACCAAGAGGCTGATAAAAACGGGTCTTCACTGTATTTCTAAGTAATTCTCTATTTTGTATTACTTTATATTATTTTACATCCTTCATTTGTCTTATTTTTCGCTTTAGTACTTTAGTATATTTACTACAGCATGTCGTCACATTTTCTATTTCTTTTTGACCTAGTTTTGAAAATTCTTGAATTTTATACTTGTGGGTCAGTTTTGAATGTTTTGCATTTCACTACTTTTTCGTTTCTTCTTTATCCCATTTTCCACTTTCACTTTTCCTTTTTTGTGATTTTAAATATTTGTTTTCCCATTTCGTAGATTTATAATTTTTTTTCCATTCGCATTTTCTTATATTTCCCCTTTTCCATTTCTTTTGTTTTCGTTTTTGTTCTATTTCTCTTGCGGCATATGATTTCTATTTTTTGTTTTATTCCTTTCATTCTTTTAAATTCTCTTTTCATTTGTTTATTTGCCTTGTTTTTATTTCGTTTGTTTTTTATCAGTATCTCTTCCACACTTTTCCCTTCAATTGTACTTAGTTATTTTCCTAGTTGTAGTTTTATGCATTTTTGTAGTTTCCATTATTTTAGTACCATGTGTTTTTTCATTTTTCTATTTTATAATATATTTTAAAAACTCTTTTCCATTTGCCTTTTGAAATATTTTCTGTTTTTGTTTTATTTTTGTGTTTTAGATGTCCTACAGTATTTCTATTTTTATTTATTTTTTATATATTTTCACAATAACATTGTTTAATTTTTTTCAATTGGGCCTTTTTGTTTAAATTATTTTTCTTCTATCCGTATTACCTTTATTCCACCATCAATGGTAAATTTGATTTAATTTCAGCTTTTTGAATTTTGCTAGCCTTTTTTTGCTTTCTTGTCTATTTTTTTTGACTATTACTATTTTTATTCACTTTGTTTTTTGTTTGTACGTCTTACCTTATCTTTCATTTTTCGTCTTTTTTTCTCGTTATATTTATTTCCTGTTTATATCTTAATTTATTTTTCTGCTTTCTTCTTTTCAAATTACAGTTTGATTTTTTCAATGTGCATTGAATTTTCTATTTTCTCTTTCTTGTTTTTTGGACATTTTGTTTTATTTTGCATCCTCCGCTTATCTTTTTTCTACCTTAGCACCTTTTTATTTTTTTATTGGTATTTTCTACACTTTAGCATATTTACTACGTCAAATCGTCGAATTTTCTATTTATTTTGGCTTAGTTTCGAATGTTCTTGTATTTTTTTTGTTTAGTTTTGAATATCCTACGTTTTACTTCTTTTTCATTTTCGATGCATTGGGAATGCTTGAATTTCATTTTACATAGAATATTTATCAAGTATTTGGATTTTTATCTATATATACAATGATGTATTTTTTACACAATTTTACATGATTCAATTTCACTAATTCGCATCATTTTTAAAGAGACCGTAAATTAATCAACTTTAACAAATTTCAAAGAATGTTGTCGCCTTCAAGCTCTCGGGACACCAGAAACAGGCATTGGGGAACCCGCGTTTATTTTTCGCGCCTGACATCCTCCGGAAGCGGTCCGACACACCGTGTCGGGGGGCCTTCTTCGTTTGGTTGGATCCGATTTGATCGAAAACACAGCACCGAAAATTTACCCCAAAGATTGCTTTCGGTTTTTGGGGTTCGCTTTTTATTCGAGCTTGTTTTTTTCGAATGTTCCTGCATCAACCGGAAAGCAGAATTTCCACTCCAGGATACCGACCCGACGACTACGGACAGACGAATGAACGGGTTTTTCGTCGAAGTGCGAATCGATTCCGGAGCTGTGTGTGTGTTTGAGTGCGTTCCCGAGGGGCGAGAGACGACGATGGTCTAAATTCGATTGAATATTCAAATTTATTGCGGCAAACTCCGACCGACGAGCAGCTTGTGTCGGTGTGACTGATAACCGGTTGCAGATAGCGCACAAGAAGATACTCAATTCAAGTCCGATTCATCTGCCGAGCCCCGGGGAGGATGGTTGATGAAACGGACTAGCCATCCGAGCGAGGTTTTGCTAGAAACGGGATTCCAACTTGAGTTGATTTTCATACATGAATCGCATTATAAATCAAAAGCATCTTCAAAACTTTATTTCACTTCGCATTAGCATAGACGTCGAATGCGAGCATTTTTTTTCTGTTGATTTGTGATTGCGTTTCCCCGTTCAGGCTCGTTTTTTTTTTGTATTTTCCAAAGGTGAACCAAGGTAGGTTGATGAACAAAAATGAACTCTTTCGCTACGGCCCCCTCCCAGAGGATGCTGAAAGAAGCTCGAGATTGCTTCGTTTCGTATCAGAACTTGGCTCGTTCCACTCAACTCACCGTCCCTTGTGTGAGTGGGGGTACGTGCTGTATACACGATCGCACATAATACACGAAGAGCTCAGCCGTGTCAGTCAGTGCCAGTGCCGGAGAAGACAGGCCCGTGAGATGGGTATCAGCGCTCAGATTAATCGTTGCATGAAGATTAAAGTTGTGTAGATAATTTCGTTCGTCGAGCTGAATAGTTCAACTTTTCTTTTTTTTTTGCCTTGGGTTAAATCCTTTGATCCCCTAAGCGTAGCGAGTTTTTCCACCGTCAGCAGATGAGTGATGGTGAACTATTTGTAGCTCCACGTCACTTCTTTGAGTCTGATTTTTTCGCGTGTATCATGATTAAAAATCTCGTCCAGGATTTGAAGAGTGCTCCCGTTATAAAACTACCCATCCGTTAGGAAGATTAATTTTAATTATAACAATTTTTCTTCTCACTAATCCAGGACATTTTTCCCCCGGAATTTAGCCTGTCGCAAAAAGAAAACAAACGTTTCGTTTCATCGTCGAGGACAGATTGCCGCCCGGAAAAGATAAATGAATGCCTTTATCTTCTCACCGCTGCGCGCAGGGCTGGTTGACGATGAGTGACCCCCTTTTAGAAAGTGTTTCTGTATGTGTGTGTGTTTGTGTGTTCAAGACTATCCTTTGCCACGATAAGACGCAGAAAACCCGCTGGATATACTTCCTCCTCTTCTTCGAGTGTCGAGAGTCATGGAAGATGATATGTACTTCTTCCGTCTGGTCCGGTGTTTAACCGGAAAAGAGAGCCGCAGTGGTGTGTATACGTACGTACACGCTTTGAAGGATCCTGCATGTCACGTCCTCTGCGTGGGCGGCGAGCTTATGCTGTTCGAGCTGATGAAGTGTGCACGATTTTGCGCCGGCAGGGAAAAATAGCAAGGCTAAATATAATCACAATCAGATTATAGTCACGGTTCGGTCGATTCTAATGCAATCTACGCCCCCGCAGGATCTTGTCTCGTTGTAGCAGTGTTGCCAACCCGTGGGGGCGGGGGGGGGGGGGGTGGTTTTTCTATCTCTGTTCATGGTTCATTGAACGATTGGATCGATAGGAATAGCCGAAAAAAGTGGGATGGCAGCAAACAACGACACACAGTCGCCACCGAACAGAAGGTACCTGGCAGAAAGCAGCTTTCGTGGGTGGAGGAAGATTTATCCAATGCGAGCTCTCATCCCGTTAGAGTCTTCAGCCAGTCAATGGGCTAGTTCCTGGGATCGGAGGGCGACTGTTGGTTGACAAGAGGTCAACACACGCAACTGATGATGCTATCGGGGGTGGTACTGTACGTGAGCGACCTGTAGGTTGTTTCGAGTGGGAAAAAGTCGACGGTTGAAGCTCACCTGAACGTAGAAATGCGATTCGCATCTGGTCTGAAAGTCAACACAGTTGATTTGATTAGGCTGCGGTGAAATGGATGCAGCCATTAGGATATTAGTGTACGTTGAGAAGAGTAGATAATCATATCACAGCTGGTCCTCCACATGGCAGCACTCTCGGATTGCCTTTCAACGCACTGTATGTCACTGACCTCAAGGAGCGTCCTACCTCTGCCGTAACAACGATTCAGATCTAATTTGAAGTCAGTGGTACTCATTAGTCTTAGAATGCTAGTTACAATCAGACGCTTCCCTGTTCATGCCTTCAGAGGAATCTGGTCCTGTTGTCTCTCAACTTTCAAAACTAAGGCAAAACAAGCAGAAAGAAATAAAAATACGAAATCGGAAAATGAAAATAATAAACGAAGGATTTGAAAAGATGAGCACATAAAAATAATGCGAAAAGACCAAATAAAACAATACAGAAAGTAAAAATAAAAAAGGGGTGGCTCAATGAAGAAGATAATAAACGAAAATAGTAAGAAACAAACAGAACAAAAAATGAGTGGAAAAAACATAATGCAAGGAAGATTACAAATAAAGGAATACTTACGAAGAAAAAATGCTTAAAACTAAATAATAGAAAAGGAGAAAATAGAAAAAACATAAAGAAAATAATCAACAAAGTAAAAATTAAACATCTAAAGAGAAAAAATATAAGTAAAAAAAACAAAAAAATTATATACCGAACACAAAAAAGGAATTAAAAAATAATTAAAATGAGAAATGAGGAGAGCAATGTTAAAGGAGAAAATGAATTGAAAAGTACAAAACGAAAAAAAGAAGACAATAACTATATCAATAGTAAAAATTTAAAAGGAAAGGAAATCGAAACGCAAAATCCCTTGATGTATTATATAAAAGTCTTGACATCCACCACCGAGTGGCGCTATTTTGCCTTTCTGATTTATGCAAGCTATTATTCATCGGCAGCATAGCAGGGTTCGTAAAAAAGTGCTCAAAGCGGACCTAATAATCAGCTATATGTCGACGCTAAATTAGAACTTACTTGAATATCAACTCTCTCTCGCTAACCTTAGTCGGGTAATTGACTTCCGTAAAAAATATAGTCAGATTTACGGTTGTCGAAATTTCAAAGTGACTGTATGTTTATCTTTCTATGTGAGAAAGGCTAGCAAAACAAATTACAAGGAAATAAATAAAAATGAATGGAAACAATGAAAAAATATCAAAATATTGACAGGAAAAGGTAGAAGCTAAAAAATATAATCACAATAAAAAGAACTATTGGCGAAAAATATGGAACACTAAAATAAAAAATTGAAAACAGAAAGTAAAGTAATACAGATAAATAAAATACAAAAGGGAAAGTAAGGTAATGCTGATAAAGAAATACAAGAAATGTTCAATACATAATTTAAAAGCAAACAACACAAAGAGGACATTTAAAAAAAATGCGGGAATAGAAGGGTGATGTAAAATATCAAGGTACATGATAAACCAACAGAATACTAAATATATATAAAAGTGAAAAAATGCATCGGTAAAATATAAAATAAAACAAATGTTGGTTGTAAAAAATACTTTTTATCCATTAACAAAAAGCGAAAACCGAAAAATAATTAAGAAAATAAAAAATAATGATAGAGGAAACTAAAATTATGTAAAAGATAGAAAGTAAATAAAACAAGTTGACTAAAATGGCGAATTTGAATAATACAAAAGGGGAAAAATGTATTACAGAAAACCTCTGAATAAAATGCGAAAAAAAGATGCAAAAAACATTAAAAATGAAAAATATGGAAGATTAAAACACACACAAAAATAAAGAAATTCAAGGAGATAAAAAATGAAACAGGGAAAATAAAAAAAACATAAACGAAGTATGATATTAAGTATATAAGTATGATATTGAAAAATTTAAATACAAAATGGAAAAGGGTTAAAAATTGGGAATGAGCAAATGCAATTCTAAATTACACAAAAAGAGGAAATTGAAAAAAGGCAAAGAGAAAAAAATAAAAGAAACATTGAAGGGAGAAAATAAGAAATAAATCAATTGGGAAAAATTAAAAATATATCGTGTCAAGAAAGCATATAAAAGGATTGATCAACACAATACTTTAAAAAAATTGAGCAAAATATACAAAAGTAAAAAATAAGATTTCAAAAAGACAAAATAAAGTTAAGCAAAAGAACAAAAAAATACTATGGGGGACAACAAAAATTACAAACGCAGAACATATTTGAAAACAATAAAAAGGGAACATGAAAAATAAGAATCCCAAAATGCAAACGAAGCGATTTAAAAAAAATATTAAACGTACATAGAGGAAGAAGGATTCAAAAAGAGGAAAAAACTAAATATAAGGAAGATATAAAAACATACAAAAAAATAAAAAAGATGAACATCATAGCAAAAATTGAAAAAAAATTGAGGAAGTGTTTTAAATAAATTAGAAGAAGGGAATGCAAAGAACAAAAGAAATGTAGAAAAATGCGAAGGATTAAAAACAATAAGGGCATAAAAAAAGAGAAAATAAAAACGCAAAGGAAGAGGGAAATAATCAAGAAGATATAATACGGTAACACAGAAGGAAGAATGCATAGGAAGAAAACAACAGGGGAGGGGAGTTAAAGTAGAATAAAAAAATGAGAGAGATAAAATGTATAAAAATGACAAAAAATGAGAAAACGAAGGAGTCAAAATTGAATAATATGGAAGAAAAAAGTAAAAATCATAAGAACAGAAAATTGGAAAAAGTTAACTGGTTAGAGCCAACACACAGGGGGTGGGCGTAGCGTAGTTGGTAAATCGATTGCCTTGTACGCAGCGCACCTGGGTTCGAGTCCCAACCCATAGGGTTAGAAATTTTTCATAAGAGATTTTTCTAACCCGAAGAGGCGAGTGACCTTAAGGATAAAACCTATATAATCAAAATAAAAAAAAATTGGAATATGCAAAAACCGAAGTAGAAAACTAACCATATATCAAAATATAAGATACTAAAGGAGAATATAAAAAAATAAAAAATGAAAACTGAAAGAGATAATATAATATTCGAAAAGAAGACATTCAAACAAAACAAAATTTAAGAAACTCAGGAAGGGAAAATCAAAAATGAATCAAAAAGAGAATAAACAAAAATCAAGAAAAAATAAATAAATTAGAGAAAATCAAAAACGTCAAGAAAAAATAGAAAAATCAGATGGAGAAAAAAACATACGCACAAAACATTTTTTCTTGACTAAAAATAATTAGAAGGTGAAAAAAAAATCAAATAAAGAAAACGAACTAGATGAGAAAAAAAAACGCAAGGAGAAAAAAAAAGTTAAAATAAAAACAGATCAAGTAAGTAATAAAATCGAACGGAGGAAAACAATTAATAAGAGAAAATAAAAAAAATCAGAAAGGAAAAAGCAACCAGTAAGAGAAAATAAAAAAATCAAATAAGGAAAATAAACACATCAAAAAGGAAAAATCAAAATGAGAAATAAACTCATCCGGAGAAAATAGGAAGCAGGCACAGCGTAGCCGGTAAGTCGATTGCCTTGCACGCAGCTCACCTGGGTTCGATTCTCAACTGCGCGTGTATGGTTAAAAAAATTCAAATGAGATTTTTCAAACCCGTAAATACCACTATAATGGATGCAAAAAAAAATTAAAAAGGGAATAACAGAAATGAAAATAAAAATAAAAAATGTCAAAAGGGAAGATGTAATAAAATTATGAAACGTGATAAAAAATTAAGAAGATTACAAATGAAAATGCAAAAATGAAAAAAAATCATTAAAAGAAAATAATGACAAAAAAATATCAACAAAACAAGCCAAAACGAACAGAAAGCAAATAGTGAAGAAACATAAAATTCAAAAACAGAAAATGAAATACAAAAGAAGAAAATAAAAATATCCATAGTGACAAAATAAACACATTCAAAATTGAAATTTATGGCAGGAAGACATAAAAAAAAACAAATGGAAACCAAGGAGTGTGAAAATTTACAACAGGACAAGCGGAAAATATTGAATGAATCATATAAATAAAAAAGTCATAAAAAATTCAAAAGTTAGATATCAAAAATGCTACAGAAGTTATTAAAACAGAAGAAAATGCCTAATAAGAATTAATAAAAAAATTATGAAAGAATTTATAAAAAAAATATAAAAGACAAAAGTGAAGAGAAAAGTGTAAATAGAAAAATTACGGTTTGTAAATGTTGTTAACAAAAATTACTAAACCAGAGTATAAGAAAAGAATGAAATAGATTTACAAAGGAGGAAATTTTAAAAAAAATAACGGGGACATTCAAATGAAAGAAAACTATTTAAAGAATTAGAAAAGTACATGACGGAAGAAATAAAAAAGGAAGGACAAATTAAAAAAGAAAAAGAGAAAATATAAAAAAATACAAAAGGAGAAAGCCCAAAACACAAAGAGAAAAAAATCAATGTGGTGTGAAGAAACTTCAAAAGAAAAAAATAAAGGATGTAAAAAATGACTGGAAAGAAAAAGAAAATTAAAAAAAAAGCTTGAGTAGAACGGAAATTAGAAAAAAAATAAAAATAGAAAAAGGAAAGTACAAAATAATGTAAATCATTATTAAATTTTTTTAAATCGGTTGTCTTGTAAACAGCTCACCAAGCTTTGAATCCCAATTCCACACATAGGATTAGAGATTTTTCAACCCAAAACAAAGGGGCGTAAAACTCAAAGGTTAAAACCACTATCATCGAAAAAAGAAACACGAAACAAAAATATAAACAGTTAATGAAAAATATGAAAACGAAAAATAAAAAAATAAATGCAAGAAAATAAAAAAATAAAAGCTATCTAAAAGGGAGAAAACGCGAATTTATAAACAGAGATAAACATACTACAGAATCGAACAAAGAAAACAACAGAATGAGAAAATTATGAATACAATGGAAAAGTAAGAAAGACAAAAAGAGAAATTGGAAAAGACCAAAGAATAAAAAACGAGTAAATAAAGGAAAAATATATAAATTCAAAAGTAGAAAATATTTTAACACGGAAGTAAAAAATGTAGCACGCTGGAATGAAAAAAATGACGAATTGTGGAAAAGGCGTCACCCCAATAAAAAAAGAACATCAAAAATACAAAATGAAAAAATATTAAATGCAGAATGATAAATGGACTACATAGTAGGAGAAAAATAATATAATATAATGCACGAAGAAATTAAAAACTACAAGGGGCAGCCCTATGGGGTTGCACGAACTGTAGACGTAGGACTATACTACTTAATGTAAAATATTTATTTTCTTAGTACTTAGTGTGTGGGAAAAACACCCGGACCGGTGAAGAAAAATCAAATTTTAGACAATATAATCACATCTCATGTATAGAACAAGCTTTCTAAATGCTCTCAAACAGATCCTAAAAGTTCAAACACCCATGGATAACCCCAAGTTTGTAGATGTGTTTCGATGCCGCAGGATTGTAAAATGGTTAATATTACGTCATGAAAACTCAATTCTTCCGTGACAATTTTTTTTGCCTGCAAAATGCCCTGTGTGTATGCAAAGCTCATGATTTGTTGGAATATTAGCATTGATCGGAAAATGCTTTCCAACGCTGCGCATTGCATACATACAGAACATTTTGCAGGTCACCAGAAGCTGCTCATTTTACCACCGCCACATGTTCATTTTACCCACTCGCTATAAACATGTCTCATTTTTGGGCATGTTTAGAAATCAAGAATCATGTTTGAAAAAATGTTTATGACGAAGTATTTTTACCAGATATGTACAAAACATGTCTAGCAAGAAACATAAGGAGATTGTAATATCTCATTCACTTATTAGTTAGTAAATAATGACTTTGCTTAACGTGTTCATTTTACCGCCAGTTCCCCTACCTACCAACACATTCGCACCAAACATTGAACCCAAGCGTACAATGCAATATGAGTCAACGCTGATGATGATGGGTAGAGCGAAAGAGACAACTAGTACCACCACGACACTATCAGCGCATTTTACCAAAATTCCACGCGGCCTTTCCCGATTGAAAGGAACGGCCGCGCTTAGCCCATCTGTCATAATATCGTGATTTTGCATAGCGAAGGGCTGAATGATAACACATTTTGTTCCAAAAACAGCCCTGCGTTATGCAACACTTTGTGCAGGTTGATTATACCAGTTGCAAGTGGGGCCAAATTCACCAAGTTCCGTAAAATTCCTTTTAATTTACAGAATTGATAAAATTGCTTAGATGAGCTAAACTAATTAATCAAATCCTGTTTTAAAAACTGCCCTTGCGTTTAAACCAAAATGGAAAGCTTATTACTACCACTACATTACTTAATTTCAAGCGCAAATAGCAAATACATGTGCTAGTTAAACCAAAAATTTACTGGCAACATTACAGCGGAATTTAGGAAGCAGTTGGAGCGGTCGCCTGTTGGACGACACAGAGTAGCGTCCCTCCACAGCCAGTGTAACGGACTTCTAGCTCAGCTACACTGGCTGTAAAAAACACAGCGCAGTGATCTGCTTCACCAGCCGTTCAACAGGGAACTGAGCGTGTCTGGCCAAGTCCGTTCTTTAAATAGTCGATGATGACGTCATTCATAGAAGCGTTGCGCGCTAGGTACACCAATCCGTCGTACAGGGCTTGGGAAGCGCTGTCTTCTGTGTGTAAATGCGCGATATTTTGACAAGGTTGTATATTATTTAATTTTTTAATGTTATGATATCAAAAATCTTTGGGTTTATCTATTGGAATCTATTCTTAGAAGTATTTCGGGGCGATTTGTGCAAAAAATTTGAAAATTTATCGTGAGATGGCTGAATTATATGCGTTTAAAATTGGACCACTTTTCGTTACATATCATGTTTTGTAGAATTTGCAGAGTGCACCCCCATATCGAAAACAAAGACGTAGTCCTACGTCAAAAAAACGATAAGAGTTAAAATAGAAAATAAAACAGACCAATAGAACGTTCAAAATTAAAAAAGAAAGTAAAATTGTAAAAAAAGGAAATAAAAAACCATGGGCAAAAATTAAAAAATCGAAAAGAAAAAAAAATAAAAACAGAAGGAAAAAAATGAAAAAGAAAAAAGAAAAAAATGGAAAGGGAAAAAATAAAGAAAATGGAAAAGAAAAAATAAAAAAATAAAAAGGAAAAAAAATTAAAAAAATGAAAAATTAATAAAATGATGCGAAGGTAAAAAATCTGCGAATGACCTCAAAGGTTAAAGCGACAATAAACAAACAAACAAAAAACATACGAAAGTACAAAATGCAATTGAAGAAAATGTAATATAAAGGAGTAAACAAATATAAGGAAATTAATAAGATGATCACAAATAAGGGCCATTCAGTACATGAACTGCAACCAACGAAGGAAGGGGGGATCAACGATTTTTCGTCTCAGAAAATCTTTGCGGCTGAGTTTGAACTTAGACCAACCGGGACAAGAAGTAGCCGCCATTACAATTTTTTTTAATTTCGCGCCATATTTTTAAATTCTTGATTTTTTTTTTCAATTTTGCATTTATTCCAATTAATTTTATTTTAGAATTACTTTAAACCGGTTCTCTTTTTCATTTATTTTCAAACTGTTTGAAAAAATATAGGAATCTTACGAAAAATTCATAGAAATTCAAAGATTGCCTAAAATTCTGGTAATTACTGTAATTACTCAATAATTACTTTTGGATTGAAACTAACGGGTGGTGTAAAAATAGAAAAAAAAGGATTCTTTAAACATTATCACACCTGGTTTAGGCTTACAGCTTTACAGATAAATTATTCCTTCAAACCACATAACGAGTATTGTTCCTTACAATGAAAACAGAGTGAGCTGCTATGGTTTACCAACTCTTTAATCGATCCAGACTGGTCCTTGTCAAGTGGGTACGCATCGGGCCGACCAGAAGCAATTTCGATACGGTTGGTTGCCCGTTACTACGAGTGCCTCTCGGATCTGCTCTTGTTTCATTATTCCGACAAACGAAATATTCCATAGGGTTACGAAAAACCAATACGAACCAAGCAGCATCAGCTTTTGTCGCCAATGTGCGTGTGTGTGTGCTGATGCCTTTCCAAATATGGTCAAAGTCCCCCGGGAACGACCCGGTTTTCGTGCTAGATACAAGTAGCATTCAGATGGCCCTAGAAAAGAGGTTGGCTCGAACATAACCCAAAAATCTGTTCGGTCCGAAAAATAAAATAACTATTTATCAACTTGTCGCAAGAATACCACACAAAGCTCACCTCATTCGTACGCAGCAGGGAACCCAAGCGCCTTCATCCTTTTAATTAAATTTAATCACAAAAATTAACTAAACCACTTTCCATGGATGAACAAAAACGCCTTCCGTTGCGGAACGGGGGCCGGAATGTTACAGATAAGTTGTATAACGAAAGCAACATGACACAAACCTGTACCTTTTTCCAAAGCTGCTTCTGGTAGTTTTTTGTGTGTTTGTGTTTGGCATCTGTTTCACGCTTCTCCTGTAAATATATTAGCTCAAAACACGGCAAAGGATTTTGATTCGAACAACGAACACCCACACACAAACACACGAAGTGAAACAGATAAGAACAGATGGCAGCCGGGTGGAATTGGCTCATAATTTTAATTATGTTTATCAACTTGTTTTACCACACGAAATGGATACGTTTCACTGCTGGGCTCGCTCGGTGCGGTTAGACTGTGTGCTAGAGAGACGCCACCTGGACGCTTGCCTGTAATTGTTTTGAACCGACCCGTGCCGGATGCGATGAAGTGGGTACTGGAATTAGTAGCATCCGATTGTGTACATTGGTTTTTGTGGGCGTATTACCAGAGCTCGATATGGTCAGTTTAGAATTACATTGCAACAAGCACCAGGACTTGTAGTTGATCAGACGATTTGATCTAGATAGTAATTGGCAGATGAATTCTGTTGGCCACAGGGAAGCATTCTATGACCTTATTTTTTTTCTTTAATTAAAAAATGTATCTGAGATCGATCGCACGAAAAATCACAAAGGCGGACTAAGAATGTATTCCATGAATGAATTTCAGGAAATTCTATCTCTCTCTCTCTACGAAATCAACTAAATAAGTACAAAATGTGTAGCTTGAAGCTAACCTCGATTGGGATTTTTTTACTACCAACGATTCCACGCCGCAAAAATCAGAGCTAGCTTCAAAGGTCCTCAAGCCACGTTTCCAATTAACTAACAGAATTGGCCACTCCTGATCGAACGAATAGCACCACCACCACTGCCACCATCACCCAGCAGTGAACCTACTTATCGATGACTACTAATTGGTACTCAGCAGCACAAGCTGCGGTGGTGCCGTCGTGCGGTCTTCTGCCTATTGAAAAGCTCTCTATCTCTCTCTTTCTCGCTCTCTCCCTTCTGTTATCACAGCCGCACCCTGCCGCGCTACCGCGCTATTGATTGGATAGGATATTAGCCAGTGCCGGTTAATCCCTGTGAAACTCGGCTCGCCACCCTCGTATTGTAAAAATCCTATTAATTTTAGTTTTTCCTTTGACATCGAAGCTCTTCAAAATTCAATTATTTCTGCTGCGTGAGAATCGATGCGTGCGGCGTTTCCTGGTGGGGGAGGGGTGGTTCGAATAAATTCCAATTTCATCCGAAGGAGAAGTATCTCAATTTAAGCTCGAAGGAGTGGATCAAATTTGCTCTTCAATTCTAACGAAAAATAAGACGAAGCGAAAAAAAAAATCGAATCCATTCATAACCACGGTCGCAATCATCGTCGCAGCCTAAAGTTCGTTAATTTCATTGAACTGTACGATAGCGGAAAGAGAATTTTCCTTTCCGTTTCCAGTTTCCATGAATCTTTTTTTCGTTTTTTGTTCTCACACCTTATTTCTTCAAGCGACGAAAAAAAAGGATACGATCAACAACGCGAAGCGAACAATTTCCTCTGCTGTAAGCTTTCTTTCAATTTACCAAAAATCGAACAAAAGGCGGCCAGATTCTCAGTGCGCCCCAGGAAATTTTGCCTCATCCCATCCCCCGGTGGGGGGGTGAAGAGTGTGAAGGAAACAGATGCAACGGGAAAATAAAGTTTTCTTTTTATTTCCTCTGTTTTTTGTTCACAGCTAGTCGACGGCAAAAAATGGCCTCTTTTTGCTTTGTAATTGTGTATGGGTCTTTTTCTCTCTGTCTGTGTCTGTTCCTCATGAGGAAAATTTTCGGTTATTGAATATTCATTGCCTTTTTGTTGGCTCTTGGCGGACGGAATTCGAAATGCTTGGTGGTGTTGCGAATTTCGAGTTTACGGTTCTAGCTAAGGCATGGCGTACTCCGTGCTGCGATCATTTTGTCGACGTTCAGAACGTAATTCGAAAACGATTTTAACTAAAGGGGGGTAAAGTATAAACGAGATGATGAGGGGGTTGAAATTGTTTGTTTGAAACACTGCAATGTTGCCGAAAAGATGACAAGCAATCAGTCTCAATTATTTTATTGGTTGGGGTTCTAAGAGGAGCAGCATTTTGCTAGGAAAATAGAAAAGAACCTTTCGCAGTGGACTGCATAGGGAGAGTGTGAATGCCAAATTCTTTCTGATAACAATTTTGGGATAAAAGGTGGTTTTTCTCTACAATGATTGCGACACTTCTGCGTGGAAAAAGATTTTCTTATAACAAGAAAAAATTCTATTATTCCTCAAGAATGACAATGGAAAGTCATATCAAGAAAACAATAAAAAAAAATATTATGCCGGCCTCTGATACTTTGACTTATTTAATGCGCATAAATGTATTAATTTACGGATCCTAACCTCATCTTAAGCTTTTGCTCCTCACATATTACAACTTGTTGATATCACCCATTTTAAAAAGTAATTAATCAAAACATAATTCATATTACAGTTTACTAGGTGTTTTTTTATATTGATTTTATGCTGGATATACTTCCCTTTTTAATTATCGTACACACAGAAAAAAAAATATTGGTAAAAGTAAGAGTGTTCTGCTCTTAGCAAAAGAGGGATTCCATGAGAAACCGGCCGACCGCAAAATATGACCATCGTCGATTCGAACGAAACTTTGCAGGTGTGTTCGCTGTATGAGTCTCCATGATATTCTCTGGCAATCGGAATATTTTGATACAAGAGTAATTTTTCAAAAGGGCGTAAACGTTTCTAGCGCATGAATTTCAAATTTTTTTTGTTCGATTACTGTATTTTATACAGCAAAACTATCTGAGAACGAGTTACAGGGAATGAATACTTCTGACCGAAAAAATATGCACTGAAAAAAATGTTGTGTCATTTTTCAAAAAAACAAAAATTTATGATAAAAATTTAAATTGCGAAAAAACCCATTTCTTAAAATTTTTTATATTTTTTTACCAAAAACCTAAAGAGAAAAGACCTAAAGGGTCTGTTGATTAAACTATATAGCTGAATCATATGTTGGTTGTTTTCATGTAACTTTAAAATGTTTCACAATATCGCCTTGATGTCAAAGAGAAAGTTGCAGGAAAGTTTACGGGCCTTTTGAAAAACCTATTATTATTGATGGAGAAACGCGACTAACTTATGGAAAGGTCGTAATAAAACAAAATAATTGTGTTGTTAAAACAAAAGTTAAAATATCTCGAAAACTACTACATTTTAGAAATTTTTTGTGAAGAGCATTTCGATTTAAAATGGCGTTTAGAATCGTATTCAAAAAGAAAATTGTATTTTTGACTGCAAATAGTAAGAATTTTAGGTAGGTAGGTAGGTAGGTATTTTTTTACGCGGTTTTTTTTCGCGGATTTTGAAATTTACGCGGTTTTCATTTACGCGGTTTTTGAAATTTACGCGGTTTTAATTTACGCGGATTTTGGAATTTACGCGGTATCCATCAACGAGGTTCCCTTTTTTTTTTTTTTCAATTCGTTTATTTGATAAGGCAGGTTTGCGTTAGCTTAAAGGTGCCAATTTTTTTTTGTTTTACATTTTAAATTACTTAAAACTAGGGGCTTACATATTGATTTTTGAAATTAAACTAAGGCTAATTTATAGCTATACATATACACAAGGGGGTAGTATAATTTTCGTAAGATTAGAGGGGTCATTTAGTTTTTATGGCAATATGGTTTGACATTTTTAGCAATGAGATTATTGGAGCAAATAATGTTTAACTAAGGGGGAAAATTTTTACGACTATCTTAAAAGTAGAAATAATTAGAGGGCGTGATTAAATTTTGTAAAGATTCGGAGACATTAATTAGAGTTATTTTATGTGGTAGTAGAGTTGGGCATTTTCAACGAGATCATATAATATAATGGTTAAAACTAGAAAAGGGAAGAAGAGCTAAATGCTTCATGAAGATATTTGGGGGGGGGGGGGGGGAAGGGGTGTTACTTCTGTGTATAAGAGTCAGGGGAAGTAGGGTGGACAAACATGGCAGGGGGAGAACATTATTTCAGTTTCAGACTTCGGGAGATCAACGGATGGATTACAGAATCAGGGTGGTCTTCATCAGGAAGAATTATGTACTGGGACGCCGGGTGGTCGTTCTCGAGATGGCAGCGGTTTTTCCAGACGATTTCGTAGTGCGGCTCAGATGTTGATCGGCTACATTTCGAGTTGTGCGTGTGATGTTCGTGCTTTAGGTCCCGTGTTTGTTGGCTCATTCGACAGGGATGTTTTGTGTCGCCTTGGAGTCGCATCAAACCATCGTGGGTGTATGGTACAGGTGGAAGAGAGCGCTTCTGAGAATGATAAGGAAAAGGGGCAGTTAAAGTTGGATATTGATGGTTTTTATGAAGGTGTATATAAGGGACATATAGAGGACATCGCGGCTTGCCAACACATCTCGAACCGGGACGTTGGGTGGTCTTCCTCGGGCCCGGAGGGTGTCCATAAGCCGAGACCTGGCGGAACTGTACTCGGTGCACGCCCAGACTATGTGCTCTATATCGTGATAACCGTCGCCACAAGCGCAGATACCACTCTCCACGAGCCCAATACGTCGGAGATGTGCATCCAGCGTGTAATGGTTTGCCATGAGTCGGGACATCACACGAATGAAGTCACGACCCACATCCATCCCCTTGAACCAAGGTTTCGTCGATACCTTAGGGACTATCGAATGTAGCCACCTTCCTAGCTCCCCATTGCTCCACGAGGTTTGCCAACTTTCGAGGGTTCTCTGATGAGTAATACTGAAAAATTCGTGGAAGCAAATTGGTCTTTCAAAAACGTCACCTTCAATGGCACCCACCTTAGCTAAGGAGTCCGCCTTCTCATTGCCCGGAATGGAGCAATGAGAAGGGACCCACACCAAGGTAATCTGGAAAGATTTGTCAGATAAAGCACTCAGTAGCTCCCGTATTTTCCCCAAAAAATACGAGGAATGCTTTCCATGTTTCATCGAGCGAATAGCGTCAATAGAACTCAGACTATCCGAGACGATGAAGTAATGGTCTGCGGGTAATGTGTCAATGACTCCAAGGGTATACTGAATAGCAGCTAGTTCTGCGGCGTAAACTGAAGCAGGGTCACTGAGTTTGTAGGAGGCGGTGAACTTTTGATTGAAAATACCGAAGCCAGTGGACCCTTCGAGGTTTGATCCGTCAGTATAAAACATCTTAGAACAGTCGACTTCTCGGAATTTATTATAAAAAATATTTGGAACCACTTGTGGGCGTATATGGTCCGGAATTCCAATAATCTCATCTTTCATGGATGTGTCGAAGAAAACAGTAGATTCAGAAGTATTTATGAAATGCACACGGTTGGGATTGTAAGAAGAAGGATTAATATTTTGCGCCATGTAGTCAAAGTACAGGGACATAAAACGGGTCTGAGAATTGAGCTCAACAAGCCTTTCGAAATTTTCAATCACCAACGGGTTCAAGATATCGCATCGAATGAGCAATCGATATGAGAGTTCCCAAAATCGATTTTTCAGCGGGAGAACGCCCGACAGGACTTCGAGACTCATCGTATGGGTCGACTGCATGCACCCTAAGGCGATACGCAAACAACGATACTGAATTCTTTCGAGTTTGATGAAATGTATGTTCGCGGCGGATCGAAAGCAGAAGCATCCGTATTCCAGTACCGACAGTATCGTTGTTTGATACAACCTAATTAGGTCTCCTGGGTGGGCACCCCACCACGTTCCGGTTATTGTACGAAGAAAGTTGATCCTTTGCTGGCATTTCTGTTTCAGATACCGAATATGGCATCCCCAAGTACCTTTCGAGTCGAACCAGACCCCTAGATATTTTACTGTGAAGACCTGAGCTATAGTTTGACCCATTAATAGAAGCTGTAGTTGTGCTGGTTCACGCTTCCTAGAAAATACAACTAGCTCAGTTTTCTCCGTGGAGAATTCGATACCCAGCTTAATAGCCCATGCAGACAAATTGTCCAAGGTATTCTGTAATGGTCCTTGTAGATCGACAGCTTTGGGTCCCGTAACAGACACCACGCCATCGTCTGCAAGTTGTCTTAACGTGCAGGAATTGTCAAGACATTCATCAATGTCGTTGACGTAGAAATTGTATAACAGGGGGCTTAGACATGAGCCCTGGGGAAGGCCCATGTAGCTAAATCGTGATGTCGATAAGTCACCATGCGAAAAATGCATGTGCTTTTCAGACAACAAGTTTAGTAAAAAGTTGTTTAAAGTCGCTGAAAGACCATGCTGGTGCAGCTTCTCTGAAAGAATGTTGATAGAAACTGAATCAAAAGCCCCCTTTATATCTAGGAACACTGATGCCATCTGCTCTTTACTAGCATAGGCCATTTGAATTTCGGTTGAGAGCAACGCAAGACAATCATTCGTCCCTTTGCCTTTGCGAAAGCCAAATTGTGTATCTGACAGTAAGCCGTTTGCTTCGACCCAATTGTCGAGGCGGGATAGGATCATTTTCTCGAACAACTTCCGGATACAAGATAGCATTGCGATCGGTCGATACGAATTGTGGTCGGAGGCTGGTTTTCCTGGTTTTTGGATGGCGATGACCTTCACTTGCCTCCAATCGTGTGGGACAATGTTAGCCTCAAGAAACTTATTAAATAAGTTCAACAAGCGTCTCTTGGCAGAGTCTGGCAGATTCTTCAACAAGTTGAATTTGATTCTGTCTGGCCCCGGAGCTTTATTGTTACACGACAAGAGAGCAAGTGAGAACTCCACCATCGAAAAAGGTGTTTCGTTCGCGTTATCGTGACGGGACGCGGCGCGGTAGATCTTCTGTGCCGGGGCGGAATCCGGACAAACCTTCTTGGCGAAATCGAATATCCAACGGTTTGAATATTCCACGCTCTCATTAGTACTGTTTCGATTTCGCATACGTCGGGCTGTTCCCCAAAGAGTGCTCATCGATGTTTCTCTCGTTAATCCGTCGACGAACCGGCGCCAATAACCGCGTTTTTTGGCTTTCATCAAACTCTTCATTCGCTTGTCTAACGTCGCGTACTGTCGAAAACTAGCGGGTAACCCGTCGTTCCGGAAGGTCTTAAACGCGGCGGCCTTCTCTGCGTACACGTCTGAGCACTCTTTATCCCACCAGGGATTAGGAGAACGTTTTTGTATGTTCGCGCCGGGTACTGGCTTAGTCTGAGCTTGATTCGCGCTGTCGAGAATCAAGCCAGCCAAAAAGCTGTACTCTTCCTCCGGAGGAAGTTCTTGAGTAGATTCGATGTTGTCGGATATCGCGGCAGCATAGCTCTTCCAATCGATATTTCGTGTGAGGTCATACGAAATATTGATTGTTTCCAATGGCCTTGAGCCGTTATTGATTGAGACTACGATCGGCAGATGGTCGCTACCGTGGGGATCAGGGATTACCTTCCACGCGCATTCTAACTTTAGCGAGGTCGAGCAAAGGGATAAATCTAATGCGCTTGGGCGCGCTGGTGGGGGAGGAATCCGTGTCATTTCACCCGTGTTTAGAATTGTCATGTTGAAGTTGTCGCAAATATTGTGAATTAAAGAGGAACGGTTATCATCATAAAGGCAACCCCATTCCGCACCGTGAGAGTTAAAGTCGCCTAAAACTAGTCGCGGTGCAGGCAGGGATTCTATGATGTCATGTAGCCGGCGATGCCCAATCGCGGTGTTGGGGGGAATATATATGGAAGCTATGCAAAGATCTTTGCCTTTGATTGTTACTTGACAAGCGACAACTTCAATACCTGTTATCGAGGGAAGGTTAATTCTGTAGAAGGAATAGCGCTTTTTGATCCCCAAAAGCACTCCTCCATAGGGGGTGTCTCGATCCAGGCGAATAATATTAAAGTCGTGGAAGTTGAGATCTATGTCGGAAGTTAACCAAGTTTCACATAATGCAAATGCATCGCAACTCAAATTATTTATTAAAATTTTGAAGGAATCGATTTTCGGGATGATACTTCTGCAATTCCACTGTAGAACAGTGATCAAATCCGTGACCTCGTTCGATGAGTTAGCCATCGAAGGATACAATCGCTGAAAGGAGGGGCCATTTAGCAGTCAACTGCTTCAAAAATGTTCTTACTGTAGGGAGAAAAGCTAACAACAGACTTTTAATAGGATCAGTTATATTGAAAGTTTTTATTATCCAGTCCACAATGTCCGAGAGTTTGATAATTCCAGTGCCGCGATTATTCTCGAACTGAAACAGAGGAACACTTGGGATTTTTGATGTTCCGGGAAGTGCTGGGAACTCCTTCTCTGAGTTTAATCCTCCGAGACCAGGAGCTAATTGCTTCGGTTTGGTTGCAACACTTCCAATAGATGTGACTTTCTGAGTCCCGTCAAGGGATACCTTCTGGCCTTTACAACGAACTTTAGGAGAGGAAATGTTCCTCCTCTTCCTATAACTTCTAGGCGCCCTAGTAGATGTTCCCTCTTGTGGGTCATCAGCCTCGCCCTCGTTAGGAGGCAAGTGAGCATAGATGTTTGTTGAGGTTGGTGGTGTAGCTTTCTTTAGCATTTCTGCAAAAGAACGTTCGGATCGTCCAGCAAGGGAACGTTTTAGTTTATCCCCGCGTAGTTTGTACGCGGGACATGCCGAGATATCATGCAGATTCTCTGCACAGTAAGGACACTTCTCAGCATTCTTACTGCACGAATCATCTAGATGATTCTCCCCGCATTTTCCACAGCGGGCCTTATTGCTACAATGGGTGGCTGTGTGACCCAATTGTTTACACTTTGTGCAATTCATGACCCGCGGCACAAACAGACGCACAGGCAGACGAACCTTGTGCAAGAGGACGTAATTTGGCAAAGCGGTACCAGCGAAAGTCAACCGATAAGAGTTTGATTGGGGGTACGTTTTTGAACCATCCCCCGCAACTACTACTGAGTGCAAACGCTTGCACTCGAGTATTTTCACTGGCTGAAGTAAGCGGTCTCTGAAACGGCCAACCCCGTACTGCAGCAGATCCTCGCATGTCAAACTGTCATCGGTGACAACGCCTTCAGACTGTACTTTCACAGCTGGAATATACACGTGATAGTCCTTCGTAAAGTGCTCGCAGCAAGCAATATCGTTTGCCTGCTTTGAGTTAGTCAGCACGACCCTCAGCCTGTCTGAGCGGACCTTTTTTATTTCGATCACAGCCGAGAACCGTTCCGTCAGGTCTTTTGAAATCTGTAATAGATTCAGCGATTTTGTTTTGGGCCGAAAGAAGACCACAAAGGGACCGGTCGAGAGCTCTGGATATTGTTTGGGTCGGGGGAGAGCCTTAGGAGTCGACTCGATCTCCATTTGGCCATCCGGGGAGGAAGCCATCGACACCGTCAACGCACGGGGTCAGCACCCGCGCAGACGGGAAAAAGCCGTAAATGTATCAAAAAGGTAGATTTCACTTATCTGTATACTCGTTTCCCACGACGATAGCTGGTTATTGTTCAATCCTCGCTTTACGAACAAAAGGTTGAGGAATGTGGCCTAACGGTTAACACACGCACAAAAGAAAATAAAAGTCCAAACCTCGAAGAGGCAGAGAATGGCAAAATAACCTTGAACGCGGATTACTGCACTGTTCTTTTTCCAACAGACCGAAAACAAAACACTTCTATCTCGATCGAGCGATGCGTAGAGACTGAGGTTCCCTTTATCGCGGATTCTTAAATTTAAGTGGTTTTCATTTACGCGGATTTTGAAATTTACGCGGTTTTCATTTACGCGGCCTGTATCCCCCGCGTAAAAAAAACCTGAGTGTATGTCTATTAGTATGAAAATTAAAAACATGTACGAAGCTATTGTTAGGAAAACTTTTTTACCGATTTTTTCTCCATCATGAAATCACATTCAAAATGTTTCTTTTCTCTTTAGGTTTTTGGTAACAAAATATAAATTTTTTTTAAAAAATTTGAAATTCATACACGTAGAAACGTTTACGCCCTTTTGAAAAGTTGCTCTTTAGTCAAAATAATCTTATTACCTATGGAAAATATTTAGTCTTGCATGACGGTGAAACGTGTAAAGTTTCATTGAAATCTAAGATGGTCGGTCACGATTTTAAAGATTTTCGAACGGATTTTCGTGGAATTCCTCAAAAAACAACCAACGCCAACTATTAAGTTGAAAGTAAAACTTTTAAGATAATCAAGAATAATAATCAAAGCAAAAGTTTTCCATTTAAGCAAATGAAGAATAGTACTCAAAACAAAAATTTTATTTTTAAACTAAGAGTATGCGTTGGTTGTTTTTTACTAAGAGTAAAAAACTCTTATTATCACCGACATTTTTTTTTTCTGTGTGAATTAATATCTAATTTTTGTTTTTCTAGAATTTTATCGTTGGTTTCGCCGGTTCCTATTCCTTCTTTCGTAAAACTGTGCAATGGCACTTCTAGAGCTCAGACCACGCTGTGTACTCGTGATAAACGGATTGCCACGTGTCAGTTTTGTAAACAAAGTCCACACTACGAAATGCCGCACCCGGAATCTACTGTACTGAAAAACACATAGTATACTAACCAAAACCACTGTTTTTTAAACTGTACTAAAAAAGTAGAAATAATCGTGGTGCCTTATTAGTAATAAAATATCAAATCTCAATATCAATATGTTTCTGTTGTTATCATTACAGAACCATTTCTCTTTTTTATTATTTAATTTTTATAAAGGTTTTGATTCATTTTCCAAGATCTTATTTCGAACATAGTTTGGCCAAATTATATTCTTTCTTTCGTGACACTATCATGGCGCGTTTTATGCTCAGACCACGCTTTGTACTTACGGCAAACGAATTGGCACGTGTCAGTTCTGTGGACAAACCCCTCACCATGGAATGTACTGTCTGGAATCTAATGCAAAGAAGAACGCAGCAATCGTCAAAAAATATCGACACAATGATCCAATATCTTCAACAAATTCATGAACAATGTTGGAGAAAATGAAAGATTCATTGTATTTACTTTCGCTTCCGTTAATAGCGGGGTCAGTTTTACATTTCCTGTTAAACTTTTTACATAATATACTCGCTAAAGCTGTTGTCTTTTGTACGAAACTGACAAGCCGGTGTAACATTTACTAATTTCATGGCATAATTACTCGGAAAAGGAATAAATGAAAGCGTATTGGAAAGCAAAAGAAAGCGTATTGCAAAACAGCGTGCGTAGAATCTAACAGT
The DNA here is from genome assembly GCF_030247195.1 of Topomyia yanbarensis. Taxonomy (NCBI): domain Eukaryota; kingdom Metazoa; phylum Arthropoda; class Insecta; order Diptera; family Culicidae; genus Topomyia; species Topomyia yanbarensis. The sequence goes on along the minus strand of NC_080670.1, from coordinate 200,331,623 downwards.
TCAACAATAACCGGGAGTGAGCGGCTATACGAAGCAATCCACAGCGTGATCAGGATGATCTCGATGGAAAAAAGAAATTTGGGTTAGTTGCGCGGCTTTATATGCCCTATCTTCAAGAAGATGCATGGCCGCAAAGCTGAATGGTCATTAATAAGAAGCTGACCAACCTTGACGAAAAAATCCATACACCAAACCGCAACGAAGCGTAATCGTTCACTACGCTCAGGCAGACAGTTCGCAAAATGTGAGGATTTTTTCGTCAGATTTGGTCAGCTTAGTCATTAGGTAGAAGCGCACACGGCCCAATGGACCATAGAGAGTTAGAACTAAAAAACTAGATTTAAAACCATGGTCAGTACTTAATGACTTAATCTGTCTAAATACCCAGAATAATAATATTTAGCATATTTACGACGGCTACAACAGAAGTACTGCGACCGCGGATTGTCTCGGAGCAGCTGTAAAACTGTCGCGTCGTTGCATTTGAATCGCCTCCCCGAAACTGAGGCGAAATTTTAACCGCAGAATATTGAAGTTGCGGTGCGAAGGGACTAACGGAAGCCCCTGTTTTGTATGGTACAGCGCAAGCGGACACGATCGGGTTTGAAAGCAAAAAGTCATCGAGTTTTCACGTCAGATTCGCAAAAGTTTGGCACGTTTGGTAATGAGCCCGGTGACAAATACAATTTTAATAACATTATATTTCCATAAACATTCTACGTGCAGTCTAAGTTCGAAAAGAAAAACTGCTCATGATGAAAAGAAGGATAGCTACAGATAATTAAAATTATTTTAAATTTTCAAGCAATAACAATAAGAATTTTTTTTATTGAACTACAAAAATTTATGGTAAATCGAAAAGTCCTAGAAGCTGAGCAAGACTAACTTGAGCCTCTCTTTCCCACTCGGTTTTCAAGAAGGCCTATCAACAACGCACCAGATGTTTACCCTGTGACAAATTGATAGGATACCACATGCCCATTCATCATATGTTCGTTAAATTCAAGGCGGCGTACGAATCAGTGAAACGTAACTAACTGTAACGGATAGTACACTAAAAATTAAGTGTCATATTCACGGACACGTGCGAATATGCAAATGGCCGCACGGTTATAAATTTGAATTTATAGACACGTTACACACACGCGACATAAAAGTCCGCGCAATCGAACACGTTAGCATACAAACGCTCGAGCCCTTCGCGATGATACGCAAAGACGAACATGCAATCGCGATGATCCGCGCAGAACTACGTCAAAGATTTCGCTAATACAAAACCGTCCCAACGATATATCGAACGCCACTGCACTTACAATCTGATCAACGCTGTCTCAAGCGTAAACAAATGTACCATATAACAAAAGTCCAGTGTAAATGTTTTTTTTTTTTCACTTTTTAACGACATTCAATTAGAGATTACTAAGTAGGGAAAGTTATGAAAATTTAGAGCCATAGTACTCAAGTGAGAGCAAGGATGTGAAATATACAGATCGGAAAACTAGAAGTGGCAGGGTTATTAGAAACAGGCTTAAAATCTCACGGACTAATCGTTTGTCTTCTGCTGGCAGGAGTCGAGCTTAGGCAGTATTACTACGAATCGCTCAAGTCTACCAACTTGTCCCTATTTACAAATTTTGTTTACGGTGGTCTTCGTTTATACTGTCTAAGTCAATTTGTCACTTCGTTAAACAAATATATTGACACGAATCTGCTCAATAATTGGTTTTTTTAATGAAAGTAATTTTCTCTATTTTTTCCACAATAACCACAAAGATTGCAAGATGTTCGACTACTTGATCAAAGCTGTAGTGCCTGTTTGATTACAGCTTCATTTTATCCCAATGTGAGAAACAGTTTCAATTAAATCTTTTGAACCTAACACATCACAGTCCTACGGATGACGAAGACGTAAGCGTCTTTCGAAAATGAGATGATCAGAGCGCAATTCCGGAAGCACTGGAGTAAAAGATCGAAAAAGTGCTCTTGATTCGGTTTCAATTAATTGATTATTTTTTCTCTTTTTACTCCGTGATTTTTCATCATCACTCTTATTTGATTCCTTAGCGAATAAAAATAAAACGAAAGACTATCACATCAAGACAACCAGTTACAACATTTTAGCCTCCCTCCGTGAAAGCCTATTGTTGTCTGTTCGCTGTATCGTCACGTTATTTTCAAACTTACACAGACATTAATTGGAAATCATCGAAAGCGACTAAAATGACTAATATGTGGTTTGGCATACATTGAGATCCGATGGAAAGAAATGATAAAATCACGACAGTTAGTCTTACGCCTACTGTGTACGTTACTGTATATCAGCGAGGTTAGTAGTATACGAGTGTATATAATTCGTGGGTATGTAAACATCGCCGTAAAACCTCTTTTGTTTTTTTTTTGTCTAACAGATCTCATGCGAGCAACTAGCAATTGCGCGTGGATACATGTTTACTAGGCTGGGTAATATTTTTCCTAACCTACTGCGTTTGGTGACCGTTCTTTTCTATCTCGTACAATTCCATGTCATCATCGTGGTTGTTGCCATTTTCATGTTCGCGAACGTCTGATTTCATACTTATTTCATATCGTAACGGGCCACAAATGCAGACTTCCTCAATGATGGTGCTGTCTGTTAATTTTGAGATACTTGACGCAGCTTTTGCCGTCAATATTAAGTGAGCAGCAGCCACAAATTTGGGAATTGTTTGTGGTTCAGGTATTGGAGAGTATGGGTATGCAAAGATTAATTACTATCGCATATTGTTTTGTACGTGTGGGGCCAGCTAGTAGGTAATATGTTGGTCCACCTAGATTCTCATCACAAAAACACAATTTGAAATATGGATAATTACTTCACTGATTTATAATGAATTTCATTTCTTCTAAATGTGATATGCATCTTTTAATGGTCCCGGTGCAAGTTGAAGCCGAGCATTGATTTTCTCGTCGTCCATATATATATGAGGAACTTAATTATAGCGGCATCACAGAAACCACATGCTACAAGTTATTATGAAAAATGACGGATTTCGCCTGGACTAATTTGTTGAACGCTATCAGCACTGAATGCCAACTCGATAAAGGCGACTTCGGTCAGCGTAACTTCCATCTTTAACAAATGTTTCGCATCAAGAATGCCGCACCTTATGCAAAAAGGCCGAAAGTTGATAACCTTCGCGTTTGGTTGGAGCACCACTTCCTGCTTCTGCGACTCACTCATCTCGACAGATCACCTCAGCAAGAATGAAAGTAACAGTTTGTCCTTCCGACGAGTCACACAACATGAAAGGAATCGTTTTTGTCACACTCAGCATACTGGGTAGGTATCGTGACCAGTGTCTTTGGTTGTTATAAATAGAAATCTTCCACAATATTCTCGCATTAATTTGTTCAAACCGAACAAGATACATATTTGTTAAAAGTCGGCGAAAAACATTTTTTTCTTAAATTTATTTTTTTTAATTTCAGGAGGGGGAGGTGGGCTACTTTTGCTATGCTATACTATGTCGCGAAGAGTTCTGTAACAAAACTGTTTTACTGGGTAGATTACCAACCGGTCGACTGTTCATAACTTTAGCAAACCCAGTTATAAAAACTTCGCTTCGGTCTGATGTTTTAGTAATCGTTTTGTTACATTGTACTATCTACAATCTCAAGTATTGACCCTTTAATTGGCAGCCTTAAATACAGTCACGACTCCATCTTTTTTTTATTTTATATATTAAATAAATTTTTGGGCGTATTTTGTAGGCAATGAAAGAAGGCAAACTTGTCATCGATCGGCCTCGATTCTTCCAAACGACTACGTCGCTTGGTATAACTGACAACCTGATAAGTGATGCTTGCAATAGTAAGAACATAATCTACTTGTAAAATTTGCTTAAATGGACGTCTGTCATCAGCACTTGCAATCCAGCTTTGCATGCGTCAGGGGGATCCATTATGTATGCAGCTCTTCGTAATATATGTATAACCCTTACTTAGCAGTTTGTGTTCTATTCTTTGCATTTTTCTTCTTATAACTGTAAATTTAGATAATTCCTGTTTTGATCTTTGGTTCTTTTAATTGATTCGGTGAAATCGTTGGATCTTAACCTGCTTTGGTACCGGAATTCATTTCACAATTCCACAGATCCTTATCGTATGGAGTTCGCCTCTCCAACAGAATACGCTTCACTGTCATCACAACGTATTTTAGTTTAAACTTAACGATAACATTTGAATAACAGTGAGACAGATGATTTTACCCTCCTTATATGCTGTGCTCTACATTCTCGAGTTATCTTAGTAGCAAATCGAGATCCACCATTTACCATTTGATAATACTCACAACAAAGTAATAACTTCCTTTTTTCTTCTTTTTCATCATTTTAGGTAAGTGAACTATTTTCTAAGATCTGGATAAAAGCAACTCGTAAGTAAATCCTCTCTCTAAAACACAATTAAATACCAAAAACGACCGGTCTGTTTCTTATCGTTCCGCTACGATGCACTACGTTGTCAGCTTACGGTAGAAGCAAAAAATCCTGCTCCGTTTTCAACAACCTGAAGCAAGGTACAGAAAATGATACCCATGTAAATGATATAAATTTAGTTTATAATAAACAAGAGGATACAAATTTACATAACAAACATCGCCCGCGTCTAATCCTCACTCCCTTCCTCAGTCGGTCTCTCTCTCTCTCACCATTATTCCATGTTCCGCCATAAATTATCCCCTTGAAAAGGGCTCCAACCAACCATGGTTGAACCTGTCCTCGGCAGTTCATCACACATTGTTGCGGATTTTGCGTTACGAGAGATGGAGTTGTGCTTATGGGAGGACACGCTTTTGTATGTCCTTCATCGGCTACATATGTTACTGATTTAAAGTTCTCGCAAAGATGCATGTCACCATTCCATAGGAATAAAATGCAGCAAAACAAGGTTCAATAAACAATTTAATCAATTCCAACTCGATGTTCGCGAAGCTCCTACCAAGGATGCCATTTTCCCCCTATTTCAATTTGAAAGTAAAATAAAAGAAACTGCATTATTTGCAAGATCTGACATTCGATCAGCAAAATAGTTTTGCCTCGCAGCGATTGTTCCAAGCTTGGGCGGAACTTGCTCCAAACAATGCAAAACCACGAAACATTCCCCCATAACATTTCCTTTTTAGCAGCAGAAAAGCTTCACTACATTTCAAACTGTTTTTCGCCAGAATTTAGGATGATGTGCTCTGCTCCTTCCCGCGGGCAGAGAGCGAACGAAAGAAAGAATCTGCGGTCGATGATTTGTACGAAGAGGAAAAAGTTTCGCCGTTCCACCACCCCATTCCTGGGCAAACACTCTCCCAGTCCCGGTTTCTCGACGACGACTTTGTGCATGCTCATCCTTGTTTAAATATTTGCAATTTTTCTTATCCTAGCACACCCCTTCGCGCTTTCCTAGTCCACTCAACGTCGCGTGCGGTAGACAATGGGGGAAACGATAGTAGTGCGAATAAGCTTTGCTGGTGCTTCACTTCGTGCCCGATTTCCCTCGTTCTCATGACGAAAGACAGGAAACAAGGCCCGGAAACTGACGCGCTATGAGTTGACGGAAGGATTTTCTGCGAGCTGACCGACTTGGGAGAAATAAGTCACCTCTTCGTTTCTATAAGTTTGCTGGTGGTTTGGGATTTTTAGGGAATCTTGTCAGTTCTTAGTGAAGAATAAATGTGCAGCAAATTGGTAAAAACGTGATGTTCTGTGATTCAGAAAACCGTTTCGTAGGTTTTTCTTAAAAAAAAAGCTCAAAATTTGCTGAAAAAACATATGGTTTGGCAGGCGATTCGTCCATGCGGTCTGTCATTTCTGATGCTAATACTAATCTGCCGACTGAAACTGTCCAAAAGCAACACTTTTAATCGATTAAAGCTGAAATTCACCTTCAGCATCATCGTCCATTTCATCCCATGACACTTGAGAATCCACCAAACCCACGGGAGCTTATCACTATTGAAGAATAAATGTGTGGTGTGAAGCTTTCCCGACCAACATCAAACATCGCCCACTACATAAACATCCGTTTTCCCTGCTGTAGTCTCCGATTATGCAATTTATTGGCACACTAACCGGAGAAGCCATCTGCCTGCCAGCCAACCAACGCCTCTGTGCAGGACGACAGGATTGAACTGATGCGATGTCGAAACGGAACGTCGACTGGATTTAACTTTCAACCCCGTCTGGCACCCTGGAAACTCTTTTTTTGCATCACCAACAGTGTTCCCATCCCCCCGCCGCTTCGAACATCAATCGACTTGGTTGGCCGCTGCTTCTGTTACTTCTTCTTCTCTGGTCTGTTGTGTTTGGTTGGTTGGTGAGTGTTCTATCCTTTGAAGGTTTCTCCTGTTCCGATGGGTGTTGCTTCCAACCGCCGCGCCGCTTCGGAAAAAGCTCGGAAGAAATTTTAATCAAACATTTTACGGTTTTCAATTTCCTTCCAATGAAACGGTTTGGGCGGGGTCAGCATGCAGAGTAGTGTCCGTTCGTGCTTTCTTCCTTCCTATCAGCACTACCACACTTCATTTCAGCGCACAGCTCAGACGGCAGCTCGGAGATAAGCTCTTGATCTCCTTTTTTTCCCTAGAAAAAGGATGCAGCTTTATAGTGTTTGAGTTGGCCTTTCCCTTCGATTGGACCCGGGGAATAAAGCACCCGGGAAAATCAAATAGTTAATATGTATGTCAGTCAATTTTACTTCGCTCACTGGCTTCTGGCTGTCTCTGTCTTTCAGGATTGAGCACAAACTGTGTGCACCAGCAGCTCGGAAAGAAGTTCAGGTATTAATCGTAGGGATCCATGATAGGGAATTACCTTCTGAGACTTAGTCGTTAGCCTTGCGATAAGCTTTGACTTGTTGGACGAAGGATAGAGATGGGATTACGTTCGGCGATGGACTGGGGTAGGGCTGGTAGTAACTTTAAAGTTGATTTCTGAGTGACGCAGGCAATTCTCTGGTGACTTTTCTTTTGTGTTACGATACCTTCTCTATGGCTTACACACAATTGTAGTTCGAATTTTCCAGTTTGGTGCTCTAAGTTGAACCGTACGCTGCTTTATAATCAATCCCCTGCGACGCACTGAAGCTTTAAATTTTTTCGTTATTTGAAATTCAGTTTTGAACTTATCTGAAAAAACTTAAATTATAAATCATAAATTATTGATTGAATTCTAAGTTTTAAGTTTTAAGTTTTAGGTTTTAAGTTTCAAGTTTCAAGTTTCAAGTTTCAAGTTTCAAGTTTCAAGTTTTAAGTTTTAAGTTTTAAGTTTTAAGTTTTAAGTTTTAAGTTTTAAGTTTTAAGTTTTAAGTTTTAAGTTTTAAGTTTTAAGTTTTAAGTTTTAAGTTTTAAGTTTTAAGTTTTAAGTTTTAAGTTTTAAGTTTTAAGTTTTAAGTTTTAAGTTTTAAGTTTTAAGTTTTAAGTTTTAAGTTTTAAGTTTTAAGTTTTAAGTTTTAAGTTTTAAGTTTTAAGTTTTAAGTTTTAAGTTTTAAGTTTTAAGTTTTAAGTTTTAAGTTTTAAGTTTTAAGTTTTAAGTTTTAAGTTTTAAGTTTTAAGTTTTAAGTTTTAAGTTTTAAGTTTTAAGTTTTAAGTTTTAAGTTTTAAGTTTTAAGTTTTAAGTTTTAAGTTTTAAGTTTTAAGTTTTAAGTTTTAAGTTTTAAGTTTTAAGTTTTAAGTTTTAAGTTTTAAGTTTTAAGTTTTAAGTTTTAAGTTTTAAGTTTTAAGTTTTAAGTTTTAAGTTTTAAGTTTTAAGTTTTAAGTTTTAAGTTTTAAGTTTTAAGTTTTAAGTTTTAAGTTTTAAGTTTTAAGTTTTAAGTTTTAAGTTTTAAGTTTTAAGTTTTAAGTTTTAAGTTTTAAGTTTTAAGTTTTAAGTTTTAAGTTTTAAGTTTTAAGTTTTAAGTTTTAAGTTTTAAGTTTTAAGTTTTAAGTTTTAAGTTTTAAGTTTTAAGTTTTAAGTTTTAAGTTTTAAGTTTTAAGTTTTAAGTTTTAAGTTTTAAGTTTTAAGTTTTAAGTTTTAAGTTTTAAGTTTTAAGTTTTAAGTTTTAAGTTTTAAGTTTTAAGTTTTAAGTTTTAAGTTTTAAGTTTTAAGATTTAAGTTTTAAGTTTTAAGTTTTAAGATTTAAGTTTTAAGTTTTAAGTTTAAGGTTTTAAGTTTTAAGTTTTAAGTTTCAGTTTTAAGTTTTAAGTTCTAAGTTCTAAGTTCTAAGTTCTAAGCTCTAAGTTCTAAGTTCAAAGTCTTAGTTCTAAGTTCTAAGTTCAAAGTCTTAGTTCTAAGTTCTAAATTAAAAATTGTAAATTGTGAATTGTAAATTGTAAATTATAAATCATAAATTATAAATTATAAATTATAAATTATAAATTATAAATTATAAATTATAAATTATAAATTATAAATTATAAATTATAAATTATAAATTATAAATTATAAATTATAAATTATAAATTATAAATTATAAATTATAAATTATAAATTATAAATTATAAATTATAAATTATAAATTATAAATTATAAATTATAAATTATAAATTATAAATTATAAATTATAAATTATAAATTATAAATTATAAATTATAAATTATAAATTATAAATTATAAATTATAAATTATAAATTATAAATTATAAATTATAAATTATAAATTATAAATTATAAATTATAAATTATAAATTATAAATTATAAATTATAAATTATAAATTATAAATTATAAATTATAAATTATAAATTATAAATTATAAATTATAAATTATAAATTATAAATTATAAATTATAAATTATAAATTATAAATTATAAATTATAAATTATAAATTATAAATTATAAATTATAAATTATAAATTATAAATTATAAATTATAAATTATAAATTATAAATTATAAATTATAAATTATAAATTATAAATTATAAATTATAAATTATAAATTATAAATTATAAATTATAAATTATAAATTATAAATTATAAATTATAAATTATAAATTATAAATTATAAATTATAAATTATAAATTATAAATTATAAATTATAAATTATAAATTATAAATTATAAATTATAAATTATAAATTATAAATTATAAATTATAAATTATAAATTATAAATTATAAATTATAAATTATAAATTATAAATTATAAATTATAAATTATAAATTATAAATTATAAATTATAAATTATAAATTATAAATTATAAATTATAAATTATAAATTATAAATTATAAATTATAAATTATAAATTATAAATTATAAATTATAAATTATAAATTATAAATTATAAATTATAAATTATAAATTATAAATTATAAATTATAAATTATAAATTATAAATTATAAATTATAAATTATAAATTATAAATTATAAATTATAAATTATAAATTATAAATTATAAATTATAAATTATAAATTGTGAATTATAAATTATAAATTATGAATTATAAATTATTAATTATTAATTATGAATTAGAAATTAGAGATTAGAAATTATAAAGTATAACTCAGAAATTAGAGAATAGAAATTAAAAATTCAAAAATAAAAATTTAATACAGTGAAGATCCGTTTTTATCAGCCCCTTCATGAATTTTAGGCTGATAAAACGGGGATATTGATAAAATCGGGACACATAATTTTCTTTCTTTATAGGAAACCGAAAATCTTAAAATATTCATCTTTAGTCCCTAGATATAGCCACATAACCTTTCCTGATTATTTAGCTAAAATTTCTCTTAGGGGGGCTGACAGCTCAAAATTTAAAAAAATATTTTTTTGCATGTTTGGGATCTCTAGGATAAGGAAAATATGCTCAAGAAAGGATTTACTTGAATTCAACTTGGTTCGACTGCTAGAGCTCATCAAACTGCCAACTATCAATTTTCATATGAAGCAGATAAAATCGGGTCGAACAGCTGATAAAATGGGGGGCTGATAAAATCGGGTGCTGATAGAATCAGAAATTAGAAATTAAAAGTTAAAAATTAAAAACTGAAAATTCAAAAAAAAATTGAAAATTAGTAATTAATAATTAACTATTAATAATTAATTAATCAGAATTCAAAATTCAATTATTTAAAATTAAAGATTAAAATTTCAGCTTTAAAAATTAAAAATAATTAAAAATTAAATCTCGAAAATTAAAAATTACTAACTGAAAACAAAAATTAAAAATAAAAATTATTAATTGTAAATTAAAGATGGTAAATCAAAAATTAATATTTCAAAATTAAAGATTAAAAAATAAGATAAAAGAATTAAAAAATTTAATATTCAGAACTTAAAATTTAAAATTCAGGGATGCGAAATAAAGTTAAATAATCAATAAAATTAAAAATTAAATTAAGAACTAAAAATAAAAATTAAAAATTATGAATTAAAATTTTTAAATTAATAATTCACAATTCAAAATTCAGAATTAAAGATTAAAAATGCAACTTTTAAAATTAAAAATTAAATATTGAAAATCAAAAATTAAAAATTGAAAGTTAAAAATTGAAAATCAAAAACTGATAACTAAAAAGTCAAAATTGATAATAAAAATTATTAATTGTAAATTAAAGATGGTAAATTGATAATCAATAAATAATAATTCAGAATTCGAAATTAAAGATTAAAAATTAAGAATTCGGAATTCAAAAATTTAAAATTTAAGACTTAAAATTTGATATTAGAAATTTTTAAATTTGGAAATAAAGTCAAAATTAAAAATTGAAAATTATTAATTAAAAATCTAAAAACAATAATTGAAAATTAAAAACTGGAAATAAAAAATAAAAATTTTAAATAAAAATTAATAATACAATAATTCATAAACAATGATCAAACATAAAAAATAAAAATTGCAAATGAAAATTAAGAATTGCAAAAACTAAAAATTAATAATTTACGATTCACAATTAAAAATTCAAAATAAAGATTAAAGATTAAAAATTAAGGAATTGAAAATAAAAAAAATCAAGATTCAAAATTCGAAGTTCGAAATTCAAAATTCGAAATTCAACATTCAAGAGCTTGAAAATTGTATACTGAAAATAAAAATTAAAAATTGTAAAAACTAAAAATTAATACTTAACAATTCAAAATAAAGATTAAAGATTAAACATTAAGAATTAATAAATTCGAAATTGAAAATTTAAAATCAAAATTAAAGGTATATAAGTAATCTCATAGAACATGGGACAAATATGCTTTTAACGGCAGTTTAGGAAATGCTGAAAATTTCCACTTAAAATTTAAAAAAATGAATATTCGCATGATCGGAATCTGATTCGTTGTTAGATGTAACTTTCTGCTCCGACAACGAAAGTATTCTTCCCAGTCACTATGCTGCCGTTCTACGCATAATTGTCCCATGTATATAGGGAATCCCATAGAACATGGGACAAATATGCTTATAACGGCAGTATGACTGTGAAAAATCAGTTTGCCATGTACTATTACTGTTAGCGGCCATCCTATTGCGAAACGCCGACGCCGTCGGCAGTTTTTTGTCCATCAGATTAGGCACAGGCTCATGTAAGGTCGTCTACACGATCTGTGGACTTCATCATGTAACACTTAAAAATATTCATCGCCCACCATTGCACACAATGACCGCTCCGACTGATAAGAAGGTGAATGACTCGCAAAATCTCCCTGTCTCTTGATGTTTGCTTAAATATCAGATCTTATCGGACAAAGTTACCCTCTGTGAAGCTAACTTTGTAGCCGTTTATAATAAGCAGCAACAGCAGCATCCAAACGAGAAACTCGATCCATAAATCCCATTTCACATTTCACCAACGCTTGGATGAGATGGACCACCACCACCAGCACCAGGGAAAATCGAGAGCCCATAATTAGTGAAACCATAGAGCCCTATTGTCCGTTTGCCGCAAATCACGGAACGGAACGGGAGGGATGAAAGCTATTAATATTCTGTAATCCGAGCGCTTTTTGCCGTTCTACCAACCAACAACCATCAGCATCATCATCATCACCACCATAATCATCAGCAGCAGCAGCTGCAGCAGCAATGTGTAACACACTACTCGCCAATAGCCCCCGCACAATGGGGCACTGTAATTGCTACTCTTTGCTGAAGGTCAGCTTTTGTGCAGATTTTGCTTGGTGTACTAGCTCGGTATCGAAACGTCGGTTCTGTTCCCCAGCGGGCAACGACATCGTCGTTCTGGTGGTGCGAATTGGCCAAATGTGTCATTGCTATTTGTTGGATACGACACTTTACCCATGTACAGAATTGGATGAATACACTGGAACGGTCCAGAACGGCGATGGGTTGATCTCATTTGGATGCTCAGCTAATCCCAAATTCTTTTCAAAATCTTAATTACTTTTTTTTTCTCCGCCCCGGGCTCGGTGCAATTATCTGATTTATCGTTCTCGTTCTGTCAACGCAAAGAAAATCCAAAACCACAGCTTCAACGACTGCTGTGAGTGAAGTTGAATGTAACCTAAATCCCCCTAGAGGGTCGGTTGGTCGGTAACACCTTCCCCCCTTAGCAACAATGCGATACTTTTACCATTGAGAAAGCACAACTGAAGCCACCTGGGTAAGTCGAACCGAACTGAACTGAACTGATGGTGAATCGTTACAGTTAGAACTAAAAGCACACACAAAAGTCAACGGAGCTGCTATGTTGTGGCTGCTGATGCTACACCTCCCCCCTTCTATCGCTCTCTATCCTCCCGCCTTTCGAATCGACTGTGTGTCGCATTTGTAATCAGTGGGATGTTGTTTTTTTGTTTTGTTTTTGATACGTCACTCCCGAGTCCCCGTGGTTGCTGCTGCTTTTGATTGTGATTTCAGTGGGCAATGCTTTCGGGTGTTAGAGAGCTGATACCACCCCCCATCACCATTGATTCAGGCGCACATCAGGTCAGCTTTCTGTTGACACATACGGGCGGAGAGGGATTCACAGCGGATTTGTTCGGAATGTGTGGAACCCTTTTAGCGCTGCAGATATAATACTCTAATATTGATGATGAAGGTGTTGATTTAGACTTTCAGTAGCCATGGTTCAATCATCATGTTCCAGTTCACTATGCTATATTTCTCCTTGGTGGAGAAAAAATTATTTTTGCTCCATTAGGGAAACTTGTTTAAAACTATCTTTGCGCGTGATGTGAGTAAAACCTATAGCTAAATTAGTTATGGAACTTGCGTTGCGACTTCGTTTCATCAGAATCCGACACTAACTTAGTGACAGGACTACGCGAGCGTCGGATTGACGCTAGCTCGAAAACCAGAGACACAATTTGTGTTTTTGAGCAAACCTCTAGTCGAGTTTGATGTCCCGCAGGAAAAGGAGCTCCTTTTAAGCTGATGAGAATTATTTAAATCGAAACATTTGATTTGGCTTAGTCTCGATTTCATTAGTTCTCATTAGCGTAAAATAAATACTCTTTTCTTGCGGGACATCACGCTTAACTAGAAGTTTGATTAGGATTTTTAGAACTATCTTTCGTTACGATATCGTGATTGAAAAGTATGAATACACAAAAGGATTTTTCAACAACGCGCACATCATATAACGATCCAATTATCGTCAACAGATTGATTGTGCATATGACAAGTGCGCACTTCTCCACGTCCAAAGATACTATCCCGCACCTCAAGAAGCTGATGCTGATACTACTCCCGCGGGCAACACCCGGCAATCAACCATATTTCGTTCGTTCCAAAAACCCAACCAGCAACGCATTCAATTTGGTGATTGATGATTTGATTGACTGACAGTTCGGAAGAACGGAATTTCCTCGCTCCGGTCGAGCCGGGAGCAACCATCCCCACTCACCTGACGATTGTATTCTCAATCATTTTTGTTGGAGGTTAGAGGGCACCACGTGCTCTGCCATCCGGCCGACCGACCGATGACAACTTTCATCTGAGGTAATCTAGGGGGGAGGGGAGAGCTATCTGGTGATAAGTGATTCGACACGGGCTCACGCCATACAATACAGAGTACTATGGTTGCCGTGATTTATCGAGGTCGTCCGATTCGGAGAGGGAATAGTCTAGCAGAGTGACGTTCGTTCGTCTGTTATAACTAAATAAAAAAACCGATTCAGTAACCTGTTGGAATTTGGGATACAATCGTAGCAATAATTTTCGAAAACAAAAAAAACGATGACCACGAAATGTCCAGTTTCAGATAAGGGATACAGCTACTAAAGGGTTACGAAAGCTACTCCGGGTAAATTAGGTATAGAGTTTGCGTTTCGACTTTGTCTCATCAGTATCCGTCACCAACTTAGTGACAGGACTAAGCTAGCGCCGGATTGACGCTAGCTTCAAAAAAACGGAGATAAAAATTGTGTTCCTGAGAAAAACTTCTAGTCAAACGTGAAGTCCCGTAAGAAAAGGAGCTCATTGTAAACTATGTTTCCCCATTAAGGAGAAAATTGTCTAAAACCATCTGTGCGCGTGAGGGGCAAAAACCCCTTAACTAAATTAGTTATGGTATTTGCGTTTCGACTTCGTCCCGGGTAAACATCGATTGACTGTTTCGAACTCTGCTAGTACTTATTTACCCACGCAAATAAATCGACTAGGATACCGATGGAATTCCTGATCGATGCCCACGCTGCGACAAAAGTACAAACCAACACTAGCGACGTCATTCGGACATCTCTGTATGCTATCACTCATCCACCCCCCTCAAATATAGTAACCTACACGCAGTTGGTCATAAATTGATGTAATAAGTCAAAATGAATCGAACGGCCCTATTCTGCGCGGCGTGTGACGTGAGACGACTAATCTCATCTCACTTTACGTGACTTTTTTCACCTTATTCTGAGAGTCGACTCGGGTGATGTGAGATTCCCCATTGCGGGTAAATGGGTGTCTCACGTCACCCGAAGTGACTTTTCAGAATTGGGTGAGAAAAGTCACTTAGAGTGAGGTGAGATTAGTCGTCTCACCTCACACGCCGCGCAGAATAGGGCCGGAATACTCATCACGTGTGATCAATTCAGGATCAACTCTGGGGGTGGGTGACGTGGGAGAAAATATGGGATTGAAAATATTCGATCGAACGGGGGCTGAATTCTGCGAAGCAGTAGTATTTGGCAAATTTCGTTATTGGCGATGAAAATATGATGAATCGAGTTAAGGTGTTTTCAGAGGATGTGGGTAGGCTTATTACGGTATTGACATAATAGTTTGATTCGACTCAATGTAGCTTAATTCCACGGAACCAATGAATCCAGTTTTGCATATTGAGCAAGGGTATAACATTTTTTTTGAAACGATTACTAGCTGTAACAAATCAAACCATTTATTTTTATTCTTGCATTCAAATGTTTTCCTTCTTTTTAACATGAGCTGTTATTCCAATGCATTCAAATTTGGAATTTTGAATTCTAAATTATGAATTGAAAATAATAAATTATGAATCATAAATTTTAAATTGTAAATAATAAATTATAAATCATGAAATATAAATTTAAATAATAAATATTTAATTATAAATAATAAATTATAACTTATAAATTATAAGTAATAAATTACAGTAGAGACCCGATTTTATCAGCTTCATATGAAAATTGATAGTTGGTAGTTTGATGGGCTTTAGCAGACGAGCCAAGTTGAATTCGAGTAAATCCTTTCTTGGGCATATATTTCTTATCTTAGAGATCTGAAAAATGCGAAAATAGGAATCTTTTTTTTAAATTTTGCTGGCAGGCCCGCTTAAGAGGAACTTAAAGTAATTTGTCAGAAAAGGTTGTAGGGTTGTTTCTAAGGACCAAATATATTTTAAGAGCGTCGGTTTATTAAAAAGGCAGAAAAATACATGTCCCGATTTTATCAATGCCCCTGTTTTATCAGTTTAAAAATCGCCATGGAGCTGATAAAAACAGGTCTTCACTGTACATGTATTCTAAAACTAACAGGGAAAAATAAAATAATGCATAGGAAAAACAAGCAATTCAAGAGCTAACAGAAGACGCAGAGACGATGATTATAAAATATAAAAGAAAAATAATAAATTCGAAAAAATTGCAGATCGTAAAAAAAGTTAAGTAAAACTCAGATATGCAAAAAAAAGTAAAACACAATCAACGAAAATAAATAAACGAAAGGAGATAGTAAAAAAACAAAAGAAAAAGAATGTAATAATGGAGTTAAAATTAAGTAACACAGAAGTAAAAAATAAGGAGGAAGGGAAAATGCTAAATCAGAATATCTTAAATAAGAAATTACAGAAAATATGGACAGTGATGCAAAAAGAGAAAAATAAAAAACAAAAAGAAATAAAATAACAGGGCAGAAATTAAAAAAAAGCAGTCAAAAGGGGATCATAGAAAAAAAAAACAAAGAGGAGGTAAACAATATATAAGAAAACTAGAAAGTAAAATAATAAAATAAAAATAAAAGACTCAAAAAGAAATAGAGCTGGCAAAAAATTAGAAAAGGTTCGAAGTTAAAATATAAATAGAGCATAATACTAAAAAATGTAAATATAATTAGAAAAATTAAATATAAAAAAACTGAGGAAGCACCATAAGAGAAAACAAAGCAGTGTGCATGTGAAAATCTGAAATACAGATAATAGGGAGATTGAAAATCAGAAATAAAAAAAAAACAAAAGGGGATGAGAGATGGAAACAAAGGTAATAAAAAATACTAAAAATCAGATGAAACAGCACAAAAAAGGAGACAAGATGAAAAAAACTTGTTATAAGGCAATATAGAAGGAAAATGCAAAATGATATGGTAAAACGAAAAAGATGACTAAAAATTGAAGAACATAAATAATAGAAAAGACATCTTTTGAAAAACATAAAAAGGTTTGTACCTTGTTTGGCTACAGCGTTATCTTGCAGGGCGTATCGTAGAGCTCCATCTATGTCGGTCTTGGGCGACGCTTTTCCAATTTCCTCCGCACGTTTAAGTATCACAGGTTCTCTTCCCCTGCGTCCACGTGTTCGTGGCCTCCTCTTCCTGGTTTTCTGCTGACTATTATTTTCTCAATTCTTTCTTCTAACATTCGTACCACATGGCCAGCCCACTGCAGTCTTCCGTATTTTATCTGTTTGACAATATCCGTAGTTTTGTTAATCTGGTACAACTCATGATTCAAGCGTCTGCGCCACAGTCCATTTTCACATATTCCGCCGAGTATCGTCCGCAGCACTATACGCTCCTCAGGCTCCGAATGGTTTCCTATTTGCCTCCTTTAACGTCCCCGCTTCGTCGCCACGAAGAGCGACAGGGAGGATCAGTGTCTTGCATAACGCGAATTTTGTTGACGTTTGCAGGTTGCGGGACCTAAGCTCGTTACGTAGACCGTAAGAGATGTTTCCCGTTAGGTAAAAAGGCGGCCGCCATACGCCTTTTTACCTTAACCAACAACACTAGACCTGCCTTCCTCTTTACCTGCGACCATGTGCTTTCTCTTGGCTGAGTTGATGACTAAGCTTATCCTCGCTGTCTCCTTCTTAAAAGGCACGCGAAGGCCTCTTCCACTGCTCTGTGATCGACTCCAATTACATCAATATCGTCCGCAAAATGAAGGAGCATATGCGACCTTGTGATAGTTCCGTTTCTTTGCACGCCAGCTCTGATAGTCAAGAGCAATATCTGATAGTCAAGAGCAATATTGAACAGCAAATTTGAAAGTGCGAAATCCTATCTAAAATCACAAATAAATATATAAAGTCCAATAAAAAAATGAACAAAGTGGTCGTAATTGTTGGAAACCGTCAAGATCCATATAACGGCTGAAATTAAAACAAGCTGTCGAATTCTAAATTGTACTAAATCGACGACATCTAGAAAGATGAATGTCGATTTTTTTAAACCCTACAAATCACCGAAATCAAGATGATTGCTTCGGTATTGAAAAATGGTCGAAGGTCTAAACTGAATTAAATCGACAAAAAAAATCCACCAATACTCAATTAGCTTTACTGAAATTGAGAAAATTGTCGAAATTTTCAACCGTGTTAAATTGACAAAATGAAGCAAAAAAAAATGATTTAATTTTTTTCATCGTCAAAATGCAAGGAATAGCTGATAAAAAAAAACTTCTTCAAAATCGTAAAAATTGTAAAAAATTTCAAATTGTTCTAAATCGACGAACATGAAAAACAGAAAAATACAAATTCAGAATATTTAACTATCTCTACAGGAATTTAAAAAAATAACTTCCTCCAATGAAAAATACTTAAGATTTCGAACTGTACTAAATCGGCCAAATCGGAAAAGTGGAAAATAAAAACTCAAATATTAGTTAAAATCGACAGAACTAATTGACGAAACACAAATTGTACTAAACTGACCAAATCTAGAGAATAGCAGAAAGAGAATAATCGAAGTATTCAAAATCGTCGATGCTCAAATAACAGCTGGAATAAATAAACCTTCGAGGAAAAGTGTGAAAATTGTCTAAACCAATTTGAAATTGTTCTAAACCAACAAAATTGCAAAAACAGCCGAAATATTAAAGCCTTAAAGCCAAAACGTAGAAATTAGCCGAAAAAATTCGTGAATATAAAAATGGAAAAATTCTCATTGTACTAAATCGAGCAAAAAAAATGGCGGTGAAGAAAATTTTCAAACTTTTAATTGTACTAAACCGACAGACGACGAAGAAACTGCCCAAAACATCAAAAATGTTGAAATAAGAGCTGAAATCAAGAGAAATGCGTAGAAATTGTCAAACATTAAGGTTGTACTAAAATATGTGAAAACCCAGAAACCCGAATAATAGCTGATATCCAAGTAGCGTGGTCGAAATTGAGAAATTAGTCAAATTTGCAGATTGTACTAAATCGACGTCTTTGTTCATAAGCAAACAGAAAAGAAAACGAAAAATTTCAAGTTTTTAACTCTTCAAAATCCAAAAAATAGTCAAAAGAATTGTCAGACTTGTATTAATAGTTAGAGTTGTACTAAATCGATAACATTTTGAAAAGGCAGAAAAATTCTGATTCTGAGTTTTTTTTTGAAATGCTTGAAAACCAGCTAGCAGCTCAACTTAAACAAACTTCATCAAAATGTTAGGCGTAAAAATCGATTTGTACTAATTTTACAAAATAGAGGAAGAGCTGGAAAAATCAAGTTTTCATGAACACTAAAATCAAAATAACAGAAATCAGAAGAACGTCGAACTTGTAGAATAAATCTAAATTTCACGTTGTGCTAAATCGACAAAATCAAGAGCAAAGAGGGAAATGTTGGAGATTTTTTTTAGATGCATCAAAATAAAAAGGTTAACCCCAAAAAACTCGTTGAAATTACAATTGCGGACAAAATTTCAAATTGTGCTATATTGATATAAAACCAATAAAAAAAAGAATCCGTTTTTTTAATTTCGATTAATAACTGAAATCAAAAGAACTTCGTCGAAATGATGAAAAATGATCAAAATTTTGATTTGTGCTAAATTGACTAAATAAATTAAAAACCAGAAAAAAAAAACAAATTTCCAGATTTACGAGAACGGTAATGTCCAAATAACAACTGAAATCAGAAGAACTTCGTCAAAAATTTGAAAGTTAAAATTTCGAATTGTGCTAAATTGACAAAAATGATAGAATAGAAACAAACAGTTGTTTTTTGTGAACGTGAGTCAAACTAACAACTGAAATTAAAAACCCCTGTCTAAATGTAAAAATAGCCGAAATTTAACATTGTACTAAATTGACAAAAAAATAGATTTTTTTTTTAAATTGTATTTTAATCTCATAAAATAGTTCCTTTACAAATAGTAATCAACCTCAAAAAAACTACCTTTAATATATGAAAGTGGTCAAAATTCCAATGTGTACTAAATTGTACAAAATACAGGAAAAAAGCAGAAAAAATTACAAAAAAATCAACTTTAGGAACGTAAGTTATAAACAATAGCTAAAATATCGCCGTAACAGTGCAATTTTTCTAAATTTAAAATTGTGCTGAATCCAAATAATCGAAGAACTAAAATACAAAGTTTGCGATGTCATTGAAATTTAAATAATTGCTGAAATTAACAAAATGTTTTCGAAAATTGTCAATATCCAAAAAACAGGCTAACTAAAAAAACTTCTTCGAAGATTTGAAAATGGTCGTAATATCAATTTGTACTAAATTCTCAATATCGAGAAAACACAGAAAAAGTGGAAGAATTTCGCCAAAATCCCTCGAATCAAAGGATTGAAATAGTAAAAAAAATTGAATTTGATTGTACGAGTCGGGCAAATCGAGAAAGAACAGAAAAACGTAAATTCTTTGAGACATTCGTCAAATTTGCGAATTTTAAATTTTAATTATTCAACAAACGCATTTGGTCCCACTGCCATCAATTCAAAAATGATAGAAAGTGTTGCCTGCCCTCTATGGTCGTTCCATTGTTTACCGAAACAGATTCCAATTGGAATCAATCTCCTTTCAATATATCGTAAAAGGTTACATAATTACTGACAGGTACCTTTTTTCGGACTACCTGCGTCCGGCCCCCGCCGCCCGGCACTAGGTAAGTTAATTAGAGCTTCCGTTCTAATTGGCACCAATGAATATCATAATGGAAAAAAAATCCTTCCATCGGAATTGGCGCCCCATTTAGGCACCTACCTACCCTTCCCTTCGGGAACCAGCCAGAACCTCAGCAGTAATCGTCTTTGTCTGTGTGTACCATACAATACTTTCAGCCGAGCACACGGTCGCTAATGATAACACCTCATCGAACAGGTACTTCACCGCACCTCCCATTTCACCCAGCGAACCTACCCACTGGTTCGTTTTCCCTTTTGCCTATCAATTTCAACGAGAAAAAGAAAAACCCGTTTTTTCGCTTACCAGATGCAGAACGGTGTTCAGCACCTCCCGGTTCGAGACCTGGCCGACCTCGATGAGCCCGATCAGGACGGCGAACTTGAGATTGTCCGTCATCGTCATTTTCACCACTTCCTCCGGTCGTTTGATGTCGCAATAGGGCGGCCTCGTAAGGTCCGCCATTCTGACTACCGGCAGCTCGATGTTGTCCGCTGCCACACTAGAAGATATCGTCGTTGCTCGGAATGCAACACGCCCCGAACAAACCACAACGGAGACGGGGTCGGGTCCCGAAGGTTACACAAAACCGTGCCCCAATGTTTTCCAGGTGAGCTCCGCACGGGGTCTTTTTCTAACTCCACTAGCCGAATGGACACACGTGTACAGAGCCACAAAACACGGCTTCTTCTCACATTCTACAACCTACACCATATTCACTGCCTTTCCTTTCCGCAGCAGACTTCCGCTGCGGGAGGAACTATCCACTTGATTTCACTTCCTCCGGAACAGCACCTTTGCATTATTTTTCCACGCAAATTTCAAGATTTTTTCTTCATCGTAATACTATGGCTTCATTTTCGAGATTATGCTACTTTGCTTCGATCAAATCAGGGGACCACTTTTTTCCTCCCCATCCCGATTTCACTCGGGTCAGCAGAAAAGACGGATTTTTCACGGGGAACACGAATCTTCTCCAGTGCGAAAATGATTCACATTTTTTCACACTCACACACACACTCACTGCTAGCTGCTGCTGCGGCAGCAGCGACCAATTTTTCCTTTGCCTGGAATTCTTATCCGATTTCAATTTTAATTTCTCACCGACCGAGGATGCGATTAGCTATCAAGCTTTTCCGCAAGCACCCGTAAACTATTTAGCACTATTGTATCCACGATTCCGGAGTTTTCCCGTAACGTCGTTTGCCACCTCTATCCGCGGATCGAACCGAAACGAGACAGCACAGTAGAGTAGACCGTAGACGACGACCGTCGTGCGTGGTTACCAGCAGCGAAATCGACGCGAGCAAAATCATCGATTTTCGCTTTTTTCCTGATTCTGACAGTACGTTCGAGTATTGCTTTCTCGCTTCGACACCTTTTGTTCGTGGTCTTGGATAAGTAGGACGGGTAATATGATTCCAGTACTATTTCGCATCGACCGCACACCACCATACTAGCAGCAACCGAGGGACTGCCCGGTTGCGTGACGATTGTTGACAGAAGTGGATGCAAACATCGAGTCAGCGCCAGCGATTGAATGAAGACGTGTTCGTGTGCGTGTGTTTCGGGTTTTATGAATGACAATCAACCTGATGTCTGGAGGCTGGCTGGTATAAAACTGAAACTGGGGGCGTTTCGTTTTGTGGTATAAACGGGTGCAGTGATGGCAGGTAGGTAAAAACATAAAAAAAATATTTTGGCTTAGACGAAATGATAGCGAAATTGAATTAAAATTTTCAGAAAAATTGAAACTTAATACTGTTAGGTTTAATCAAAGACAAATAATGCTGTGTTCGTTTGTGGATCCGGATCAGCCGTAAAAACAACCAAATAGTTATTTGTAGCAACTAGGCATGCATTATCATTTAAATTAATGAAACAATGAGAATTATTTGATTATTGTTCAAATGTAAGCTTCTTTGTATACTTCATTCAAAATGATTCAATCATTTATTCTCTAAATCAGCATGTAATGGTGAATATCATCATTCATGTGATTATAATTTGTTATTTTATTGTCCTTCGTATATCCTTTGATATATTTTAACAATGTCGGTTAGACGAAATGGAATTATATAGTGCATCTCGATCACCAGTAGAACGGTGGTGGATTTTACGTATTAGAGATACCTGAATATTCTGAAGCTATGAGAAAATCTGAGTGAGCCATCAACGTGAAGTAAAATGCACCGTTTTTTGCCGTCCGAAAAAATAAAAGTTGTTTCTGATCCGTTCCGGATGTTTTCCTTGCATTGACTGTTCTATGCGAATTTGGGGAATACAATGCCAAAAACGAAATGTCGGTTGCTGTTCATCTACTTAACTATTCCGGATAGTTGTATTTCGACTATGACGAGTCGATCGCTGCGCTACCTACAAACGTTTGCTAAACATGTTTTAATTGTTCGCTTTATTCAAAATGGCATTTGTGGGTGTCTATATACATTATTAAATTGTGCCAAAACGTCTGTTTTCTACGGTTTTAGATACTTTTCCGTAACCGCTTCGCGAAACGTCTTGCTTGGAAGTTTCAAAATCCTCAAATGATAGTCTTTCGCAGGACTAGCTGTTGGACTCTGAAATAAGTTTTGGGCTTCTCTTTCTCCATCCACAGGCTGCCACGACGCTATATTTCTCAACCTTCTTTACAACACTAACTCATCAGGATGTGCACAAGCATCCCCAATAAATCCCAGTTCATTTCCGAAAGGTTCGATTTATTTGACTACTAAATTGAGCAATTACTCTACCCCAAACTCTAACGGTAAGCATTTCGAGATCATAGCGGCCTCTATGTCCTTGATGTCTATTTCCACCGATTCTTGATTTTCCAATATTAAAAAAACAACGACAGAAAATCACTCCTTTCCTTTGGAATGTTGCTAGACCCCTTCCGATATTTGGCAGTAATCTTAAGCAATTGTAATCGTAAAACCCAGCGCCCGATTCGTGCGCTTGATGTTGTCAGTGCAAATATCACTTCGAATGGCGCTTCAAGTTCGAACTCTCTGGCAATGAGGTATACTGCAAATTTTTCGTGGTTTGGTAGGTATTTCCTTAACCTGATATAAAGCTTCTGCTAACAGGTTGTCGTTGCAAATAAACATACAAAATACAAATACAAAATAGCTTTTCAGTGGGTTCAAGGGTTTCTTGAAAACGGCACTAAAACTGCTCCAAAGACAACAGCAGAAGCGTCTGCAATGACTCTAGTAGGTAAAATACTGTCGAAAAAAGAAAGCATTGTAACTTTTCTTTTGATAGTCTTGCTCTAAAGTACTTGCAACTAGAAAATCAGCTTTTTTTGAGAAGGACAAAGTTTATGCACAAACTATGCCTTAGTCTGTGGCTTATGTGCAAAATACAACGAGCGAAACTGTATCTTTCTTGTTAAAATTTCACTGTCCTTTTCTCCATACATACAATGATAGTGATTTTTTTTCATGAGCGACACTTAGTTTTTCTTATTTCTGATCTTTTCCAAGCTGCTATTAGCTGTAAGTAGTAATAATGCTAAAGCTACTGAGAAAAACCTGTTCGGATCCGGAAGTTATGCAGGAAAACGCATCAAATTAAGAAAAATGCATTCAATTTCCATTTTTGCATCAACTTTACACTCCATCGCAGAAAAGTTTGTTTAACAAACGTCTTACGCTGATCCACTTTGCTCGTTGTTTTGTTGAATGTAGGGCTAGTTTTTCTATTTTGATTGAAAGAAATGCATTTAATTTCGCTGATTTTTAAAAATACATCACAAGTGATCTGCCCCTAGGTGATGCATCTATCGTGATAATTAAAACAAAAGAAGGAACCAAACCCCAAATTTGGAATATATTAATTTTTGCTTTGCTTCGATGGACATAACTGCTAGTTTCGCCAAATTACTTACTTAGGGTGACCATAGCAAGCGAGTAAAAACCCAAGACACGGTCGAAAGGGTTCCCCATTGGTGAAATTTTCCCCAGATTTTCGACAGTAATAAAGAATCGCAGATACATGGGGAGACGAGTGATTCGTAGTAATGCTGCCTAAGCTCGACTTCTGCTAGCAGAAGACAAAAGATTAGTCCGTAAGTTTTTAAGACTGTTTCTAATGACTTTGCCACTAGTTTTCCGGTCTATATATTTCATACCCTTCCTCCCTCTGGAGTACCATGGCTCTAAATCTTTAGCTAATTGAATGTCTTTAAAAAGTAAAAAAAAATAATAAAGAATCTCTGGGAGTCTGGCCGGTAGAGCTCTACCAGAATGTGTTTCGTGAGAATTCAATCACGGAGCACACACACGCGATTCTAGCTACATCACAATCAGTGAAGATTTCAACCTGTAAGTTGTTGAAGAAAGTGCAATCAAAGTCTCTTGTGCAGTTCTCATTTGAGGTAATGAAACGAAATATTTTGAGATCGTGTACGAAGAAGCGTATAGCAGTCTTCAGTCTCTAAAACCCATACGACATTTCGGCAAATTCCATACGCGATGTGGAAATATTATTTGATTCTTTCTCGACGTGAATCGTCAGCGATAAAACGGGTGACGTAGAGCCATCCGGAGGTAGTTACGTGTTTTATTCTTCTAGCGATTTCAAGGCAACCGGTTTCCACATAAAGATGATCTGCAAAACGAGAAGAAACCGGTCGTTGAGCGAATGTGCTATCTGGGAAGAATTGAAACAGGGAATCAGCCCTGTTTAGTGAGGGAAAAGGTGCCACAGACTAGATAGAAACCATCGATCATTACCAGGAAACCTACGTTTGAAACGAGAAGACAACGTAACTTTTTGCGGCGTGCCGGTTGGCTGGAAGTAGTACGCCAGTGGTTTTTAAGTGTGAACATGAAAGTTGGCAAAATGCGTAAAGGACTTAAACGATTCATGCGAAACTTAGGTTCTTCATTTTAATGGACTTAGACAACGAGGCAAGTTGAGGGTGCCAGTGGTTTTTAAAATACATCAGGAAAAATCGAAACGATAACGAGATGCTAGAGACAAAGACAAAGGAAACCATAAGAGAATAATGGGGATTTCAAGTAACTCTACTCAGAACTTTGACGTTATCTAGCTCACGGAATACTACTCAAAAATCTCATGACATTTTTATCAGTATTCTGATGGTACTCGTGATCAGTATCATTAGCAGTATTCCATCAAAATCCTTAGAGGGATTACGCTGAAATTCTGAAGAAAATTCCGTCAAAATTATGTGCGGATTTTTTATCACAATTCTTGGCAGAATGTTATCAAACCCCCCAATTAGGAATCCACTTGAAAGATGAGCAGGATCCTCCAGAATACCGTGATCGAACTGTGTCAAATGACATTATATTTGTCAAAGGAGGTTGTAGTTTTTATTTAAATAAAAATAATATGTCGTCTAATCAGTCAATATTAACTTGTTTCGTATGTCATTGCAGAAGTAACCGGAATCTGTACCAGAATCTAGGAGCAGATCACTCTAGAAATGTATAACAAATTTGCATCAAATTAGAAAAAAATGCATTTAATTTCCATTTTTGCATCAACTTTGCACTCCCCCGCAGAAAATTTTGTTTAACAAACGTCCTACGGTGATTCACTTTGTTCGACGTTTTGTTGAATGTAGGGCTGATTTTTTTGTAGGGTTTTGATGTCTTACACGCAACGCAAAATACGTTACGAATTTCTATTTTGATGGAAAGAAATGCATTTAATTTAGCTGATTTTTAAAAAGTGATCTGCCACTAGACCAGAATAGATGATAAAAGCTATGCAATGAGGGCACCGGTAGTACTTTTCACTCAGTTTTTCACAGGTATCTTTCTGTGGAAGTGCTAGAAAATCAGTAAACAAGTGTCACTTTGCTGAGATATCAGCTTCTAAATTTTCTGACTACACGTCTGTGCGCAAATTGCCGAACAACATTGAATGAGTACGCAATGAATAACGATAGACATCAAGAGCGTATCTATCTGTGCAGAAATTTGAGTTGTTATTTGCAGAAGCGAGTTCCGATCTTTCTACGTGACAAGGAGGATACTGAACTCAGTTACAATCATGTCGAAAAGTCCCACAATACTCTATTCTGAGGCTAACACTCCATAATGGGATGTACAGCGGAATACTGGCGCTTAAGCTACCTAGGGTTGTTGAGACCGTTGGGATTGCAGAAGACATCATAATAATGGCATTTAGATAGATACCAGAAGATATTGGCGTGTTAGTAATGGATGCGTTCGATATGGAGAGAAGTTTCAGAAAGACTCCACAAAATTGAGGTGTGACCAACACGATTGTAGCTGTTAAAAGACGGCTATCAATGCATTGTAATGCTATAGCTAAGAATATGTTGCCGAGTCGAGCGGTCTTCTAGATAGTACAAAACGGGAGACGCTGCTCAATTGGGTGCAACTGAACAGTACCTTTAGACTGAAAAGGATGTGAGTCGCAATTGCGTACAGAACCATCTCTTCAGAAGCAGTTTACGTCATCGCTGGAATGTTGCTACAAGTGGAAGGCGACCAGGGCGATAAGTTATTTGTCCTGGATCATTTTTACAATGTTCAAAATAACCGATTGTGGGCTGTCACTTCCAGGAATTTATCAGTGATGGTTTGGGGAGCAATTTGCAAGTGTGGCGAATTGCCGCTTGTTTCCATCGATAAGGGCCTTAAAATTAGCGCTGTATATTATAAAACGGAGGTTTTGGAGAAAGTTTCAAAGCCAAGTGTTCTAACAATGTTTGGAGATAATCATTACGTGCGTCTTTTCACGCAGCAAATGTCTGGTGCCGGAACAATATGAACGGTTTTTTTGGAGAAGGAGGAATGGCCTTTCAGTTTCCCGGATCTTATTCCTTTGGATTATTTTGTGTGATCAAACATGTTGTCGAATATCCAGAGTATTCAATATGACCCGATTCAGAACAGTAATTTACTGGATTTGGTACGAAATACCGATGGAAGCCTTGCGTGCTGCTTGTGATGGGTTTGAGCTGGTGATGGAAGTAAAAGTTGGGGTTATTCTAAAACATATGCTGTAAATGATCAGTATTATATAACAATGGAATATAAAAATTTCAATATAGCTTCGTTTACCACTACAGAAAAAATTAAGTTTTAATTTGTATGAGAATTTATTTAGAAATACAGTAACACAATGAAGATAGATCAAAAAGCTGGCAAATCATCGAAGTCGGGGAAGAATCCTTACGAGGGTGGCCATGAATGAATGCGAGGCAAGGTGGACGGCATATCCCGATCAGTTAACGTCTGGTCAGGTGCCGACATTTTGCAGCAGACCTGAGCAGGTGATCTATCCCGTAAGACCAGTTCTGGTCTGGCTGTTCAGAGAGCCAGTCGCCAGCTAGGGGCAGATCACTCTAGAAATGTATAACAAATTTGCATCGAGCTCGAAAAAATACATACAACTTTGTACTCCCATTGCAGAAAAGTCTTTACGTTATTTTGGATGTAGACCTATGTTTTTGTAGGACTTTGATGGCCTACACGCAATGCAAAATACAATCTAAATTAGTATTTTGATGGAATGAAATAAATTTTATTTCGTTAATTTACTAAAATGCATCACAAGTGATCTACCGTGAGGTCACCATATGTGCGACTTCTAATCAAGAAGGATTCTTAATGTCAGTAGGATCGTAACACTAGCCCCGTAATGTCCTGTACACTATAAATGGACTGCGAAGTCTGTCAAAAATGTTTTGCTACGGAAGGTAGTTTAAAAATCAAATCTCCGTCATTCTGCGCACGGATCTGCGAACAGGCATTTTGAAGAGATTCTCGACTTATTTAAAATGCGACTTTACAGGAAGAAAAGTGATGAAGAGGCTGGTGATTTTTCTGATTCCGACAAGTGCCATTCGGAGGTACCTGCCTAAAAATCGCTATTGCATCCAATGTAGAACTAGAAACACCTACATCGTGTTATTTCTGAGAACTCAAATAGCAATCGAAAGCAAATAAGTACCCTTAAATCAACGAAAAATAAATTTTGGTGTTAAAAATACCTAGAAAAAATAATGGCGCTCACTGCGGTTTCGCTTAACGCAGGTCTAATAGAATTCGAAGATGTAGAGTTCTTGGACGAGTAACTTTAATTGAAAGTAAATGCTACAAGAACTTTATATCTTCGGTATTTGTATAATTATTAAGTTTCTTTTAATCTAATTAACCAAAATTTGACGCAAATTGAATTTTTTTAGAAGTTTTTGTTCCGCGATGCTAAATAAAATTATTCATTATCTGGCATCCCTGGACTCGCACGCAAAAGTGGTATAAAATGTGTGTCGCGTCGCGTTCAAGTGAAAATAGCGGCGGAAAACACTCAACGTCGATCGTTCCAACTATTCTGCGAAAACGATTATTAAAATTTTTAAAATAGCGTGTTTTGAAATAGAATTACCATTGGAAGTGAATGTTAAGACAGGGAAAAGTGAAATGAAAAATTAGAACTAACGAAGAAAATAGCTATCCGGTGATGTGTGAGTAAATTGTTTCCTGGTTCATGGTAGCTGTAAGGAAAATTATTATGTAAGGAAAAACTCAGCTGGTCTTTCGGGGCTGCCATAAGGTAGGTACCTAATCTGTATGTGTAGTTGTATACATTTTGTAGAGTTGTGATTCGCTGGTTGAACCGCTTTTTAGTTGGATTTCCGCTAGTTGGCCCATTGTCCAACAAAAAAGCGTTTTAATTCCACCTTTTCATGTCAAATTTACTTTGAATCAATCTGACAATAGTTAGAGATGTGAACAGATGTATTTGCACTACTAACGTTTCCTTCGGAATGCTTTTGACATAGTCGTTCAACTAGCGAAACAAATTCATTTGTTGGGTAGAGGGTGCGGTCCAACCAGCGAATCACGGCTGTATTTCTAGGAGAATATTGACTTTAGTATTATGAATTTAAAGTTTCACGGTCTTCGTCCACGTTGATTTGTAATTTATTAATTAAACGAGAGCCTGGCGGATTAGCTTTTTGTCAGCACAGTGCACTTGGTGGGGAAATTTTACGATAGTAATTTGTTCAATAAACGTCAAACATTCATAACCAGACGTTACTGTCACGCTGACGTAAGTGAAATAATTTCCAATACTGCAAACCCAACAGAAACAGTATTATGGCAGTACCGTCTAAGTTCTCCATAAACATTGTTAAAGAGATTTGGACTTTTCAGACTCATGCAGAACAAAAATTCAAACAGCCCCGTACACTTATTCACAACCCTCCATCAAAGCTTTATTCGCTCCTTATTCTGATTCCCATTCTGCACCGCCTGATAATCTCCGCGGGCGTCCCCGTTAGCCTGCACCGTCGTTCGTTCTGCTTTGCCTCTCGCATCCGGCGGACTTTTGAAAATGCAACTCAGTCCCAACGATAGCAAACCAATCAATAATCCTACCCCCACCGCCACAAAACCCCCTATGTATCCGAGTTGGGACACATTAAGCAGTCCCTTCAGCTTCAGCACATCCTCCTCGGGCATCTGAAAACTGCGGGTGAACCAAAACACCGGAATGTACGATCGGGGAGCATCCTGGTACAATCTGTGTAATCGAAAGAGTGAATCAGTTTGCGGTAAAATATAAAATTTAACAAACCAACTCACGCAATCGCCGAGTACTGCTGCAACAAAACGTTAACCTGGAATCGAATCGAAGCGTTCAGCACTACCCCGGTAGTGGGTTCGATGGTGAAGAAAAACTGGTGCCGCTCCCTGTTCGGTTTCATCCCTTCCATCTGGTCCCGATAGAACGGATCCGCTAGATAAAAGTGCGGAAACGACATGTAGAATGGAGCCCCCAGTCGGCACTCGGTAATGTTAATCATGCCGGAAGGCATGAACTCGCCTCCGAAATTGCACTGATTCTCGGCATACAGTGAACCGTTGTCCACGGTTCGTTCACTTCCCACGAACCGGTAACCCACCACTCCGTAGACGTCCTCCTCCCGTTCGAACTCGAACGAAACCATTCGGCACATTTCCGGCGTAAAAATCCCCAGCGGTCGATCTTTCCGGATCTTCGTGGGAAATATATCCCCCGTAAAGCCCCGAAACTTGCCACAGTCCCCATCGGCGAAATCCGCTTTAGTCTTATAATTCCACGCCCGAATCAGTCCGTACTGACTGGAATCATCCTTGCCCGAGTCCATATTGAACACCCCGTACGCTTTCTTCGACGCATTGATCGTGTGAAACCAGCTGAACCGTCCCTCGAACGGTATATCCTCCCCGATAAAGTTCAGTATTTCCTGTGCCCGATCAATCATCGGTTCCGGATAACCCTCGAAGAGCAGCTCGCTCGCCGTCCGGGTAACGAATATACCCTGCCGGTAGGTGAACAGAGCGAACGAAATCGCCCGCTGAGCTGCGTAACCCCAAAAGCGAGCCCGATTGGCAGCGGACAGGGCTACCATGTTGATGCTGGTAACGATGTCATCCGGCTGGGCGGCGGCGGTTCGATTGTCCGTAACCGGGGTGAAGTAGCTTCGCTTCCGGAAGCTGATGGTGGAATTTTTCGGGTTAAACCGGACGTCCACTTTCTCGGAGGATTCTGGAGGAGGGGAAATAAGTTTTAATGGATTTAGTAACAGGAGTTTGTCAGAGGTGGTTTAGGGAATGCATACCTGAGAAAATGTACGGTCCCACCTCCGAAAAGCTTGGCTTGGTGGCTTTGTTTTCCAGGAAGGCGTCCGCATTGGTCCAGTTGAAGAAGGTGATTTCCCAGGTCAGCTGGAAGGGTGGACGTTTCCATAGCTTGAAGCCTTTCGATGTTGGGGTGATGGATTTTTCCTACGGGAGAATAGAGGTTATCTTTTTGATTGTATGTTTTTGTGAATATTTTAGTTATTGTGTTCACAAAATAATGAGTTTAAAAAATTTATGAGTAATTGTATTAATTGGTTTCTCTTTCGTTTCAGGTATTTCTGAATCAATCTTTTTCGGGAATGTTGTGAACCATATGTAAGTATACAATTTTTTGCAGGAACAAAAAATATAAATAAAACTCGAAAAGAAATTTTGTAGGCGATGATCGCAACTAAATCAATAAAGTCACGTTGATACGAACCCTTCAATGCATAAGATCACCGGTGAGTAGTTTGCTTGTAAAACATTGTAATCAATTTCAAATAAAATATTCTTTTATTCCCAGCGATTCCAAGCGAGCTGCTAAAGCTTATTTTATTCGAAAGCGTGCACCAGAGATTAGATCAGGACACTTGTTAAAAATCGCCATTTTTTAATATGAGTACTAATTCAAAATAATCGGGGTTTCGAGGAATCATTTATCTCGAAATACTCAAGGTTAACCGTCGCGTCTTTGCCATCTGTGATCGAGTTCTATCGTAGACACGTAAACAACATTTGGCTACGATCACAAGCCAATGACTTGAGACAAGGTACCTATCGTAAAATGCAAATTCAATGTAAAATTATGCGACAATTCACGTGACGCGACAAATTATCTTTGCATATCATTAGAAACCAATAAGAAACGGTCAATCGGCTGGGCGAGTAGCGATCGCGTTATGAACATGAAATTTTCATTCAGTTATCTACACTGGACTATGTGAGTCGCTGGGTGGAGTATTTCGCCATTGCACTGACGCGTTCACGTAAGGAGTAGCAATTATTGGCGCGATCGCGACCAACCGGAAGAGCGGCGGTTAGCGTGTGATTTTCTGTGGTTAACCCCCGATGCCCTCGCGGGAGCTCGATCGGCTTTTGTTTGCCGACGGGGAGCGTTCAGTGGGGTTATCGTTTTTCAATTTTTACTAGTCTTTAAGAATCGTTCATTCTACGAGAATCGATTCGGAACGGTAGCGAGAACACTGACTTCTCGTGTGACATTTTCTGACCTCATCGGTCATATAGCCTATGAATAAGAAAAACGAGTGAGCCTTTGCTCGATCACAAAAAGGCCAAATAGTATTTTTGGCAATTTGTAGTCTGCCAGTTCAAGCATTTTCTACAATTTCGAATTCTCAAATTTGTTGGACCCTGTAAAATTTCACCCCATCCGATCGGATGGAAAACTTCAGATATTGATAGCCTATAACGCTACAATATATTGTAAGCGAAATTTCCAAGTATTTTATTCCTAATATTTGCGCAACTAAGCTTCGCTCATTAGTTCAGATTTCCACGCAAAACCATTACCGAGAACTACAACTAATGATCCTAAATGCCCAACTATTTTCGCCCAACACATTCCCCCGGGGGTGGAACACAAACACTATGTCAAATTAGAGCACTCACTCGAAGCTTTCGAATCTGCATAAGTGCGAGATCACAAAACAATTGACTACGACGATGATGATGATGATGTCGGTTGCCACCTCTGTGCTGCGCTCCAGTCAGATTAGTGCTGCTAATCACTCTGGAACTCGTTGCATTTAATTAGGCGCATTCTTTCTAGTGAATGATCTGATAGCAAAAACAAACTTTATCCTAGCCGCACAATCATCATCTGCATTCGTACTGCAGCAGGGGACCGACTCATCGTTAGTTAGGACGGCTGAGGTTAACTAGGTCTGCGCGATCTAGATGATCATTAGCGGGATCTTAATTGCGCACGTCACGTTAGAATGAGGGTTGGGGTGGGGCGGAATGGAGTTTGTAGTAGGAGTTCACCGTCGGAATATTGACGCGTGTCGAGCGGAGATTTTAGGTTTTTTTCCGTTAACGAAATTGGACGGACTCGATTTCGTTTACTAAAAGTGAAAATTTCACGTAACATTAGATAGGAACCTATTTTGCTCATATTAATAATAATGAAAGCAATTCTATTATTAACTATTCCCGCAGAAAACACGGAAGCGGTTTGGTGGTCTTGCAATATGGTAAACAGCAGGTCAACTGATTTCTATGCGTCAGTTAAAATCCCGGTTGCTGTGCGTCTGTTTCTGACGAGAGTTAGCTGAGCTCGTCGTATCTGAAGATCCGCGAAGAGATGATAAATTGGTCATTGGCCAATTCACTGCATTGTAACAGCTACGTTACGTACAATGAAGAAGGAGATACAGATCGGATTAACGCGACGTAAAAGGTCTGCAAACTCCCAACTTCAAAGCCGTAGCATCTAGTCAGCTGGGCAGGATGCGCCAATGCTTGATCATGTGGCCGGCGATCAGCAAAAGGTAGTGTTGTAGTGTAGTGAGGATCAAAGGCCGTTTCTTCAACTACAGCATCTTCAACGTGCATTGCCCTCCTGGAGCGAGACCAGATGACTAGAAAAATATATTTTACGCGCAGCTGAAGTGTGTCTTTGATCCTGTAGCGGGATGTTAACGTCGTCCTCGAAAAATATATCACCAAGACCACCTGGAGATTAGCTGGTCAACAAACGGTGATCCAAATTGACTACGTTCTAATCAATACAAAAGTCTTCTCCGACATCTCAAGTATTCGCACTAATCGGCATAGGTATAACTGCCGATGTCGTACTGGATACGAGAGCTCCGAATCGAGACAACGACTGATTTGGCGGCGAGTAGCAGCAGTTGGGTGAGAAGAATACAGCAAAGGCAAAGGCGCAACGGCATTGCACGATAGCAGAGCGAACAAGGAACGATACAGAAAAGCGCGGAATAAAAAAAACTAACTCGTCACCTGTTGACAGATTTCCAAGCCGCATATGATATAATCGATCGAGTAGTGCGCTACTTCTGAGTATCAGGGGCACTCTCGACTGCTTCTGAAACTTGGAAATGGTTGCGGCAAGCTGATGAGTTCTCTTGGCTGCTGTTCAATAGGGAGGTGCGATAAGAAGAGAAAGGATTGATACGGGTGGTACGATTCTTCGGAAGTTGCCACCGATAACACGTAATCTTAAGACAATGGTGGAAACATATGTATAATTAACGGAAACAATGGGTTATCCACACCATGATTGGTCTGTACTGCTATAGGTTTTGTATGGAGGTCAGCTGCAAAACTGGTCGGCGCGGACCGTTACCAGTATACCAGCTCGAAATAACTTCTGCTGTCTATCGCACCAGGAACAAATACAATTACGATTTCTTACGAACTTCATTTCACATTTTATGCTTGCTTAAATTCTACGAATGTGTAAAAAATTCCTCCGAGAAACAGGATTCGAACCTGCAACCCTTGGGACTCCGACCTAATGCACATGTTTCTTCTAGCTTATATGTCTGTTCACTGTGATTTAGTGAACATTCTCGAAGTGCAGTTCGACTTCCGAAGAGGCTATTTAACTGTACATCAGCTCCATGTCACAAAAGATGTCCAAAACATATCAGTCCATAAATCGACATCTGAAGTTAGTTATATCAATGCAATTCTCGAGTCTCTACACAGTGCAATATCCGACATTTTCGATATCGCCACCTTCGATATCCCACTTCTTCCGGGTGGTGGAAAATTGTCTTCCTACAACGGTAGAGTCATCAACTTGTCGCTATTCTCCAGAATGATCTAGACTGCTATATCGACTACCCCACCTAAGCGTGAATGCATCAAATACTATGTCATAATCTTCGCTCATCGAAGCTCCCAACGACTGCTAAATGCATCAAACCAGGAGCGATCTTTACCAGATCACTTGAGTTTATCGACGCGCCATTTGTACGTTGGCCATGTCGAAAGCGCATTCGGATTCTCCCCACAGTATGCACACTGCTGAGCAGTCTTCCAGCAAACATCGACCGAATGACTTTCTTCACATTTACCGCACCGCGGCTTATTGCTACAGCAGGTGGCCGTATGGTGTAGCTGCTTGCAATTGGTACAATTTATAACCCTTGGTACAAACAGGCCTAGAGGAAGACGAGCCCCTCCCGCTTCAACTAAGTTTAGTAGGGTAGCTAGATTTGGTGAAAGGGTTAATATTTCTCATCTTCGTTTGACATAAAGTGCTACTGATTCTACTCCAATATAATAAATTGGATTGGAGGACAAGGTGTTTGAAGTGATACAACCCGTCTATCATCGAAACATTTAGCAATTGAAACCGGCATCGCTAACCACACCGTCGATCTCTACATTGCGAGAAGGGACGTAGACGCGATACTCTACCGTAAAGAGACTACTGCTAGGGATATCATTGGCCTATTTCATTGGCTCAGACTCGCTTAGATATTCCCCATCTGCTTACATATTATCATCTTTGGTTGAAATGACAAATGAAGTTTTTTGTGTCCCTGAAAGCGCTGGAAATTCTATGTTTGGTCTCTAATTTCTAGGCTTTGTTTCGGAGCTATTTTGATCTGTTAATTTTGACTCTCAAAAGAAAAGTTTTCCTAATCCAGGAGATCATAAAGATTTGTTGTGATGAGTTGCGTAGTTTTTTTTCTGGTATTTCTGGAAAAAGTGCGGACGCTGTTTGTGCGCGGAGCATGATAACTAAACATGTGGACAATATGCACACTTTTCAGCATTCCCAATGCAAGAGTCATCCTCATGATCCTCTGTGCAGTTGTCACACCGAGCCTTATTGTTACAATGGCCCAGTTGCTTATATTTAGGCAGATGATCCTTGTCGAATATGACGTTGGATTAAACATAAAGCGGTTTCCCAAAGGTCACCCGATTGCCATTCAAAATTTTCGCTCACTGGAGCAAGGGTTTCTTTAAACAGCCAGCCAGTGGATCCACGCACGACAAACTCGAATCGATGCTCACACCGTCGATCTCTACATTGTACGCGGGCATGTAGACATGGTAGTCGTTTATCTATCTTCACGCGTTGTAAGACATGGGCACCGATTTTCTGAGCAACTGGCAACTGATGTGTTAAAAATATATATTTGCTATATGTGAAGACAGAAGGTGGCTTGTTTCACATTTTTGAGCATAAAGGAACTGCGATGTCTATGTCGGGTGCAGTTTGCTACTAAAGTTGAAGCTAAACGGAAAATGCTTGAATGACTGCGCTGCACCGAACGAATGAATGACGAGGCAAACGAACGAAACATTCCATTCAGCGTGGCGGGCATGAAATGAATGTCGTTCCTCTTTCCAACTTACACGAGGCCGTCAATTTTTTCTGATCTCTGGCCAAGAATCGCAGCCAGTCACATATTCTCACAGTCACATCACCTTGTTGGAATTAGATGGACCCCCAATTTTTTACTATTTTTTTGTGATGAAGAATAACATGCAACACGATGTTGAATATGGAAGCGTTAAAATCTAAATCTTCGTGTATATGGACAACGATATGACGGGAATTGGTCTACACGATTTGGCACCGTGCACTAGCTAAGACCACATTAAAAGATTCATGCCGAAATACGGAGAAGTAGAATCCATTACGAATGATACTTGGAGAAAATTTTCCCCTGGCATTTTCAACGGTGTTGAGAATTCGGCTGAATCAACCTATCCCTTCTTGCTTAACTTTCGAAGGCAAATCACCTCACCGTAAAGCAGATGTCCACATGATAGTTCTGTACCTAAACGGCACACTACGGAAAGACATGTACCGAAATCACTAAGGAGTATTCATCTACTACAATCAACACTAACAAACAACCTTCAACATACGCTGCTAAAACACAATCAAATGATTGTTGTCGGTCAACCGGTAATCTACGTTTCCACCAAACGATCGACCAGTTCACCTCGCGATGTAATAAACCAAAAAGAAGACGGCTTACCAGAGTCACTGAAAAACACAATAAGCATCGAACAACCAACAGCGAAAACCAAAACTGCTCTAACGAAGACTATCTGGTCGTAAAGAACGCGCGAAGGAGAGGGTAGACTCAACGATCTACAACTAACGAATGAGCCCCCAACGAGAAAGAAAATTCACACACCTAGCGGTAAGGAGTTTGCCCAGAACATACGGCAATAGTCTTCATAATGCTACGTCGCTACTCTACGTTAATCCTAAATGATTTAACCCTTAAATGCGCAATGTTGTTTTAAAACAACATTGCGAAAACCATCTCAAAATTATCATAGTAACGTATTAAAGTTGTGAGATAATTTTCAGGAAATTTGAAAAAAATTGGTTTGCGCCTTTAAGGGTTAACGCTGTAATATGTTCGTTCCCGATCGAATAGTACAGACCAATCTAAATCTGATAACATTTTTGCTTTTTGGCATCGTGCCTTTCGAATCCATTGTGGAAGCAGCATGAGATCATGGAGTACCTTCATATATCACGAACTGAATATACGCAATGCTTAGCAACCGATATCTGTGCCCAAGCAGAGATATGGAAATTGAAACAGTAAATAGTGTTGTTCTCAAATGAAAACTGGATAAATGAATAAGCGAATAGCTCCCAAAAATTGTCTTCTCAGTATACTGGTCTAGTTAGAGTGAGTAGATATTTATGGTCATCCTAAATTTTCAAATCGGATACGTCTTTAAAATGTTAGCACCTCGAAAAAATGTCTCTCTGCAAAGGTTGAGCTCCGTCGAAAAAAAATGCCATGAAACGTCGAGATCTGGGGTAATCTCGAACGAAATTGCCTTTCGGTTCAAGAGAAGGCATCTTATAACGCTTGATCCGACTTAACATTTCTCGGTTGTGACTGTGACCTTGGCGAAGACCGACCAGTCACACTACCGGTATCTGTGAGCAACTTTGAACAGGCAAACACGGATTGCTCGCTGCGAGTTTCCTACGAAGAAGTGTCGTGTCTACGTACCTGCCAGGGAAGTAGAGATTGACGGCGTAGTTTCCGACATGAGACTGAGATGCTAACATCTGTCGAAGTATATGGGGTTAACTCCATCAATAAGTCTTTGCTTCAGTAAGTGAAAATTGTAGATTTCAAGCAATTGCCTTTAGCAAAAATCACAGAGGAAAAGGAAAAAAACTTATCCTTTCGTTTCGGATGACTTTCGCCGGGTCGGCACTTCCAAACTGTGTCCTATTGGGCCCGGCTTTTTGCGCCGCCTTTGTAAACAATTAGACCACACTGCAACCCATTGTGGCAAAAAGACACTGTCAGTGTGGATAATACGGAGAGAATTATGAGGATGATTCTTGCAATTGGGATTGCTAAAAAAGGCTCTTACTGTGAGGAGACTCCGCATGATATCTCGACATACTCCGTGTACAAATTGCGCGAGCGAATCTCAGAGTGTTCCCTTAAGAAAAATACTAAAAAGAACTACGCCACCAACCACGAATTTCTTCGTTCTCTTGTTCTTACTAAAGAGAGAGAGAGTCTGATGATTCCATTGATATTTTTTTCCAATGTGCCTAAACGTTTGCGAAAGAGAAATATCTTTTCCTCGTCAAATATAATAACGCAGGGAAGCGTTGTTACAAAACCGAAGCAAGCAGTTTCTAGTCTCGGAAATCTACGGATACGAAAGTCGTATGTAGCAACGGAGACTTGGAAAATTATTCCGATGGTATCGATGAAATCTTTGTCTTTGAAAGCGATGTTCGTAAAGCGCGGTCTTTGCACTTGTGGCGACGGTTACCACGACATCGAACATGTTGTCTGGTCGTGCCCCTCATTATTGTGACTCCAGATCTCAGCTAAACGATTCCCTTTGGGTACCGGGTTCGTGATAGGTGTCCGCTATCTCTTACCTATGCTTAAAAACTATTGATATGCAATTTGAATTATCTCTGCCATTTTTTCTTTCCGTTTTTTGACTGATTTCCTCAGAGCAATGCAGACAATCTTCTGGCATGGCTAAATCTAATGCTGCAAAACTGGAAGTTAGATTCGAGATTTCAGATGTGCAAAGAATTCTCTGTGCAGTGGTACTATCGTGTTATATTTTGTACTGCAGGGTCAGGTAAGAGGAAACGGGTTGGTTCACTCGGATTCTCACCACAAAACCACAATTTGAAATAACGGGAAGTAAGGAATTCCATTTCTTCCAAATGAGACATGAAATTTTGAATGGCCGCGGTGCAAGTAAGTGCTGTCAGATCTTGTAGCCGGACATTAATATTCTCATCGTCCGTGTCTATATGAGAATTTAGCTTACAGCTTTGTCATACACAGCCACCTGGTTCAAGCTATTATGCTAAATGCCTGGCTTCATTTGGGCCAGTTTATTGAACACTATCGGCACTGAATGCCAGATAGAACTCGATAAAGGTGACTTCCGTAATCCTAACCTTAATTTTCTCCTTCAGTTTCACATCAGGAATGCTTGGTCGTATACGAAAAGGCCGGAAGTCAATAGCCTCCGTATTTAGCCGGAGCACCATTTCTTTCTTCTGTGGCTCACTCATCTCGACAGCTCACCACAGCGAGAATTGCTGTAAAAGTTTCTTTTGTTCTTCAGACGAGGCACGTCGAAAGGAACTGTTTTTGTCATTCGCTTCGCGCTGGCTCGGGCAGAAACGGAAAGCACACTGAGTATCGTGACCGTTTGTTTTTGGTGGTTCGGAATAGTAATCTTCTTCAACATTTTCTAATTAATTTGTTCAAATCGAACGAGATACAAATTTGTTAGGAGTCGCCGAAAAACATGTTTTTCTTTAATCTATTTTTTTTAAACAAAAATCGGGCCCTGCCCTGGCTACGTGCATGTCGAGGCTATCAATGTCGTTTTCAATCTCAAATCGGAAACGAATGTGCTGAGAAATAATGAAAGCACTCTGTTTGGAATTTGCACACATGCTTTGTCCTAGACCGTGGTCTCATTTTCGTTTTTGCAAGGATAAAACCTTGGATATGGAAAGTAGCGTCGTTCGCTCGACATTTTCGCCTGATCCTGGTAAAGCTACAAGAATGAATAGTTCGCAGTTCTGATGTTCTTGGTTTTCGAATGCCTAAATAGAATTTGCCATTGCTTAAAAACCTGACAAAATTGGATCTCTTCACGGCCGGTGAAATATTTTCATTACTTGTTAAAATAAATCGACGAATTGACAGCCAGAAGATTAAATTTCATTACTGTTCCCAGTAAGTTCAGCCGGATTATAAGCCTGAATTCCGACTCATTTTCCGGATGGACTTACTGGGGTATGTGTGGCATTATCTACTAACTTCTTTTCAATAACGTTCTATTGAGAAACTCAAACAACATGGGTAATGATTTTTATGTCGAGTCTGTCTATATCTGTTGAAAAAATAATGAAAATCCTCAGAGATGATGAAGTGTAAATGATCAAAGTAGGGATTCGAGTTGATGACGTCGACTGACTACCAAATTTTAGCTTATCACAACTAGTCTCAAATAGCAATATAATGGCATTTTCGATGCTTAGAAAATAAATTCAAATCATTCGATTAACGTTGTATCCCGCAGACACACTATCTGTCCAAGAATTGTGCACGTTGACTGCCATCGATAACCCATCGTAGTAAGCCGCCGCCGTTGTTTTACTTGTTGACATTTCGCATGGCCTACTTTTGATTTATCGCAGTCTGGATATAAACATGTTTCCCGATTTCAATTCCACTGAATGTCGCCCTGCGGTAGCAAGTTCTCGACTAATGCATCCTCATTAGCACACTTTTATTCTCCCAAGTACATACTTCAATGCTCCCGCCAACAATAGCTACAAGATGCACTTTTAATAACTTCACACTTTATCTTCCTCGATTTTAAACACGCAAATGCAAACACCCCCATAAACACAGCCACATACACACACCTTAATGATGATCGCATCCAAGATGTCGCCCCAGAACAGTGCAAAGATTGCACCGATCACCGCCAGGATGCCGCCCGAGGCGGCGAAACAGTAGAATCGGTTCAACCGCATTCCGAGCCAAAAAAACAGAAACACTATTTTTCGTCAATGGCACGAGCGCGCGCGTGCGCCGTTCTTCACCTTATTGATTGGACTATACGCACGATCGCCGCCGCTCGCCGCCGTTGGGAAGTTCAAGACCGAAAACACGCGCGCAAACGCACTTTCCCCGGTGCTATTCTGAGTAGAACTGAAAAAAAAACTAGCGCGATTTTTTCGTTTTTGTTGCTGTTATTGTTATTTGCCTTTGAATGCTTGCCGGAGGCTACTAGCTGAGCGTCCGATCGGGGTCGACTTTGTCGAGAGAATAAGCGGCGAACCGTGTGATTCGGCTGCTACATACTGTACTAAGGACCAACAACACGGTCGGGGACGGGGGACGCGGTAGCGACTGGGGGGGGCAACGCATCCACCAGCTCTCGCTCTCGGTATTTATTTTTTTTTTTGCTGCATCGCTCAGTCAGCCGGCTAGAACACGCTCAAGATCGTCGCGGTGGTGCGCTGTTTACTAACGTAGCAGGCGGTGTTCGGTGTTGCTTGGAAAAGCTGTTTTCTTTGCTTTGGAGGGTGGTTCACGCGGGATCCGGTCTGTCTGACTGCTGATTCGATAAGCGTGAATCGGTTGCTATTATATGCATGGAAATTGAAGCGCGCGATTCGATCTTGAAACTCGTGACGAATAGACAACCAAGGGTTGCTGGGTATAGGAATACGTGCGGTTAATAATCTTACGCTAGTAATAGGGTGTAAATAGTGTTGAATACATTAAAGCCTGGTCGGTCGTCATTAGGCGCACTGATCGGACATAGATTGTAACGAACGGCTGAGCTACTGTGCATAGAAGCGGAAATTCCCCTATAAATACCAATTAGCAGTTGGTGTTTAAAAAAGATCATCCACAAAAAAGACGAACGTCGCAAAAATATATACCTGATCCGGGACTATAAAATTTCCCAATTTAGGCTTGACCTTGCCCGCATGACGACATTCGACAGCCAATTTCTTGCCGATAGTGCGCATTATACTGTCTCACGATGAGCCGGATCATCGGGAACCGGTCATAATTACATTGAAAAGCGAAAACCCAAAACAAAAACTGACCGCGAATAATTGCTTCAGTTGCTTCATCAATGAAATGACCGATCAACCGACCGATCGACCGACTGACGACCACACACTGTAATAAAATGTGTGATGACGGGCGCCGTGAGCCCGTTGATTGGCGGATCGCGCGGGAGGTGTGAAACGTTTCTGAGGCTCGACTCGATCTACTGACGGCCGTTGACGGCAGCGTTGCTTGGAAATCGCTCGATAACAACCCTCCCATGTATGTAACTATAGTAGCAGTACTTACGCCGTGGAGCTGCGGGGCAAAGGCCTTCGATTCTGCACTATCGAACCGGAGTAGTTCTGCTATAGCTATATATATTTTAGTACCACTACGGAGTTGTTGATAGTCACTGCCCTCTCCGGTTAAGTCGGAGTGCACTGCGGAGAACAACTAGTCATCCTTGGCAGTTTTGCGGCAGTGGTGAAGCAATTACAATCTCTCGTGAGTTCTAGTTTCTAAATGTTGCCGTGCGCTCAGTTCCTTAATAAGTGTGATCGATGAGAGTTATTGCGTTCGAATCCGTTAGGTAGATCCGAACGGATGTTCGGTCAGGTTATGAATGGGTAAATTACTAAGTGTCACAGATAACTGGACGCTGAAGATAATCGAACTGCTTGGACTGGATGTAATTCTATACTCCAAAATTGAGTCTCGTTTTGGCATTAATCTTTTGAAAATTCATAGCTATGTTATCAATAGTTTGACCACCAATCGATTCGGCAACATTAATTTTAAATTAGTTACGGAATTTGCGGTT
The DNA here is from genome assembly GCF_030247195.1 of Topomyia yanbarensis. Taxonomy (NCBI): domain Eukaryota; kingdom Metazoa; phylum Arthropoda; class Insecta; order Diptera; family Culicidae; genus Topomyia; species Topomyia yanbarensis. The sequence continues at coordinate 200,288,621 of NC_080670.1, read as the reverse complement.
TGACTTCGTCTCATCAGAATGCGACACTAACTTAGTGACAGGACTAAGCTAGCGCCGGATTGGCGCTAGGTCAAAAAAGAAACCGGAGACGCAATTTGTGTTCCTGAGCAAACTCCTAGCCAAACGTGATGTCCCGCAAGAACTCAGGAAATTTTTCTGAGAAGCAGATGTGAGCTGAATTCAGAAACTTTCCCACTTTCCCGAAGCTTCCTGTTCCGATGAAAGTGTCAGTGAGCTAAAACTATAAATCCAAGCAATTTAGAACACATTTTATAAAGTTTTGCATCTTTTAGACAAAATGCTGATTCCGATTTATTTGGGAATTTTATGCGTGACCGCACTCTTCAAACCGTAACTCCGGAATCAGAAGTCGGAATTAAATAAAATACAATAGCAGACCGTTGTACCTTTCTTTTGAGACAAAGTTTGATGAAATCAGTTCGGCCTTCTCCTACTAACCAATGTGCAATTGTTAGTCATATACATACATACACACACGCACATAAATCCGGAACCAAAAGTCAGATCTGGATAAAATTCAATAGCAGTCAATGGGTGTATCATATCTTACTTCTAAAATCCAGTTTGTAAAAATTAGTCGAGAATTAGTCGCTGAGAAATAGGTGTGATATTAGCTCGGAAGTTGGCACCGCACTCTTCAACCCGTAATTCTGGAACCGGCAGTCCGATCAATAAAAAAAAATCAATTTGCAGCCTATGGAAACGTTTTATCTTTCATTTGAGATTAAGTTTGGTAAAACCGGCTCGGCCATCTGCGAGTAAACTATATGGTCACATACATACACACACATACGCACACACAAACATTTATCGAACTCGACGAACTGAGTCGAATGGTATAAAAAACTCAGCCCTCCGGGCCTCGGTTAAGCAGTCGGAGGTATGCAAAAAGGATACGGATCTGCTACGTTTCTGACGAATCTAGTCTGTTGGATCACATACCATTACAAACTTTTTATCAGTTACAAACAAACAAACAGATCTTCATTTTCGTAGTCGTATTAGCACCGCAACTACAGACTGCTAGTTTGATTTCATATGTGTGTATGTGTAAACCTTCTAAATCCCACTGCCCGTCAGTGGCATTATGAAAAAAAAGTTTTCTGCATTGGACTCTGCGTCTGTGATCTGCATCTGTGATTGGACCATACCCCGTGCAAACAACTTAATCTCGGGATGTACTAGGTGTTAGCTCTACCGTATCACAATTATACCAGTATTAGAATCAAACTAATCGCTAGCTAGATTTTATATCTATCCAAAAAACTGGGCAGCCAAACCCCTTGAGAATGGGCAAATGGGATTTTTAATTTTGAAATAGTATCTCACTTTTTCATATGCGGGTGTCCTTAGGCCCAAGCTCATGTTATTAGGTTAGTTATTTTTTATTTGTCCTTTAACCACGAGGTCACCCATTAGTAAAAGAAAGCTATGTTACATTCCCTGTGTCGCATCTCGTTGCGGAAAGCTTCCATGCGTTCCATGAGTGGTAGGTCCGGAAAGTTTCGGATGTTATTTCTTCCTGGGGATTGGCTCCGGGAGTCGGTGTGTAGCGAAAGTATACGGCCACGAAGAACCTCCCCTACACCCGCTAAGGTTGAAGCGGAGGACCCACGGTTTGTATGCTCTGTGTCCGCAGTTATTATGGTTGTTTGGTTCGAGTAGTCGTGGTTATTTGGTGCTTGTGAGCCGCAGATAACCTCCTCTTCACCCTGTCCGAGTGAGGCTGAGGGCCCGTACCGTTGAACAGATCAGTTCGTCTGCCACAGGTGTTCGGCGCGTTCGGTGTTCGTGGTAGTGTTCTAGATACGTTCGAGGAGCCTCACATCGCTCAAAAGGAGGATAACGGTTTCTTAGTTCACTGGATTGTTTGCTAGGATGCCCCGGTTGGAGTGTGGGAGCCGGTGGAGGGGACGTAGGTTGGCAAATTCAGGGAAGTTCAAGTTCAAGAGGTGTTCTACGGTGAGCCTTGTTTGGCATATTGGACACACCGGTGGATCAGCCCTGGTGATTGTGCATTCGTGTGTGATCTTTGGCCAGTTCGCAATCAGGAGAGAGCTCTCTGCTACAGTCATGGGGTGGGCAATCCAGTATCACAGCTCCACTGTGTGTTCCTGGGGGTGACCGAATTAGTTCCTCCAGTAGGTGGTAAAATGTTTTCTTATTTTACTTCGAAATTCAGTGATTATATCCGCGGAAGGTATCAATTTGATAAGCAGCTTCACGGCAAGTCTCTTGTGCAATGCCAAGGTATCCACTTCTTCATTTCTATTAATCTCACAATGACCAGAAACCTAACAAATTGTTATCAGCGACTCGCAGTGGTTCTTGATAGCCTGTATCGTACATATGCCATCCGTACGGTGGCGGGTGGTACCCGTTTCTGTTTTGTTGGCCAGCGCTAGGCTAAACGCTGCGGCTTACGCTGAGAAAAGAGAACAGGTTGAAGGAAGAAAGCTCCAACACAGTCGTCTGGCTTGGAAAGATCTGTGAAGATGCGTGGTAGAACTTAGCTCGGGCTACCTCTGGAGAAGATCCTGCACCAAATGACCTAGACAAACTGATGCATGGCCGACTTTCGTACCAGAGGGTGGTTCCGGATGCTGTGGAGACGTTTCAGTTGAGGAAGTCGTTATCCGATGTTCATTCCCAATATCTTAGGGCGCATCGAAACATAATGTTGATGGCTGCCCACCGGAAGGGGAGCAGACCGGCCTCGACATAGGCTGCCTCTCCGCTAGCGAATGACGGATCTCAATAGTAGCATGTCTGTAATAATATAACTATTGAGAACCAGAGCTACTGGTCCAAAGCCCTGGTAAAGGAGGATGGTTGTGATAATCTGGGCCGCGATCACCACGTAAAGCAAAAAAGGTCACAACCCCAAGTCCAAGGCGTAAAGCGACCCTTGCCGAGGGACGAGTGATCGAGGGGGTGAAAAAGATGCTCGATCGTTAACGGAGCCTGTGGGGTACCTGGGCAACCCCTACAGTAAGCGTCCCTTACCACGTTACTGCGGAGCTCTGGCGTGGAGGACCTTTCTTTCTCGCGCTACTCGTGGGTACAAACATGGAGATAAACAAAAACAAAACAAATAAACTAACGGATGTGCCAAACCCCTTTGCTAGAGGTGGTTTGGCGAGGTCTAACACCCCCCCCCCCCTCCCCCGTGGGGAGAATAGTGGAGCGACGAGTGCTGCATCTGCTAGCACCGGTGACCCCCCAGCAGTGGTAGGAAATAGCCCTACCAACGCACTGGACGGGCCACTATCTATGGAGCAGCCATGTCGCTCGAAGCGGCGGCCGAGTTCCCCTTGAAGGGAAAAGGCAAGGGCAATCGCAAGACGGCGTCGAACGTGAAGCGCCCTAGGAAGTCGCCAGGCGAGGGTGCAAAAACCGACACCAAACGGCGTGCAACCGTAAAGGCCAAACGCCGTTTGGCCGAGGTAAGCGAAGGCGAGAGTGACCTTGCTGGGCAAAGCGATGGTACCAGCAACCCGGCGCAACCGGGGCAGGGGGGCGTAAACCCCTGGACGCTGGTCACCAAGAAGAAGCCGGCACCGACACCGAACAGGACCAAGGACAGAGGTGAGGCCTTGTGGTTAAAAACCGACAAGGACAAATACGCCAACGTCCTAAAGTCGATGAGGGCGGCCGAAAGCCTCTCGGCCCTTGGGCAAGATGTGCGTAGCGTGAGACGCACCAACACGGGAGAAATGCTTCTGGTGCTGAAGCGAGGCGCACAATCTAGTGCGGTGTACAAGGCCTTGGCCCAAGAGGTCCTTGGTGAAGGTGCCCAGGTCAGGTCGCTAGGGGCGGAAATGACTCTCCAGTGCAAGCATCTGGACGAGTTCACGACCGTAGAAGATGTCGTCGCAGCCGTTAAGGAGCAATGTGACGTGACAATCGAACGGGCCTCTGTGCGTTTTAGAGAGGGACCCTCTGGCACCCAAGTAGCCTACCTCAGGCTACTGAAGGCGGATGCCAAAAAGGTAACCGAGAAAGGTAAGCTGAAGATCGGCTGGTCGGTATGCCCAATTAGCATACCCCAGCCGCCTTCAGTGGATAGGTGCTATCGGTGCCTTGAGTCCGGCCACAAATCCTACGAGTGCAAGGGCATAGACAGGAGCAAACTATGTCGTCGCTGCGGCGAGGAGGGGCATAAGGAGCGGGGTTGCACTAAGGCGCACAAGTGCCTTATCTGCACCGCTAAGAAGCAAGCCCATAAACATGCTATGGGCGGACCTTCGTGTCCCTTCGGTGACGTAAATAAGAAGAAACCGTGAACGTCACACAACTAAATCTTAACCACTGCGCACGCGCTCAGCAGCTGCTGTGGCAGTCGGTATCGGAGTCGAGGACAGATGTTGCCCTCCTATCCGACCCGTACAACGTCCCTGTCGATAACGGCAACTGGGTGGCGGACGGGTCTAGGATGGCGGCAATCTGTACAACGGGAAGGTTCCCGGTTCAGGAGGTAGTACAGTCCTCTGCGGAGGGTGTCGCGATCGCCAAGATCAACGGTGTGTCCTATTGTAGCTGCTATGCCCCACCTATGTGGCCAATAGAACAGTTCAACCAGATGATCGATAGGCTTTCGTCTTATATGGTAGGTCGGAAGCCGTTTGTCATAGCGGGTGACTTCAACACTTGGGCAGTGGAGTGGGGCTGCCGCTGTACAAATAGTAGGGGCCAAGCGCTACTGGAGGCGCTTGCGAAACTCGACGCAGTGCTAGTCAGTGATGGCTCCGCTAGCACATTCCGTAGGAATAGGGTCGAGTCGTGGATTGATGTAACTTTTGCCAGTCCGAGTCTGGTTCCAGACATGGACTGGAAGGTAGACGAGAGCTACACCCATAGCGATCATTTAGCAATCCGCTTTAGGATCAACTATGATGTGCAGCATCCGAGGGCGGGTGATCCCTGTCAGGTACGCGGGTGGAAGTCCAATCACTTCGACAGCGAAGCTTTCACCGCAGCCCTGGGACTGGAAGCCAACACCGACAGTCTAAGCGGGTATGCGCGGGCGCATCACGCGCGTGCGACGCTACTATGCCGAGGAAAACCCTGCCAAGAAACGGCAGATGCCCGGTATACTGGTGGAGTGCCGAGATTGTAGCTCTACGATCAGCCTGCCTCAGAGCTAGACGTAGGATGCAAAGAGTCCGCACCGAGGATGCAAGAGAGAACCGCCGTGAAGTGTGTCGAGCTGCGAATTTGGCCCTTAACAAGGCCATTAAAAGCAGCAAGAGAGCGTGTTTCGACAACCTGTGTAAGTGGGCCAACGTGATTTCCGGGGGATGACGCCCACAGAATCGGGATGGCCAACGACCAAAGGGGGCTCTTCACCCCCCGACGGAGACCGCTCCGGACCGGTTGGCGAAGATTATCGAAGCACTCTTCCCGTCTCGAGCCACATGCCCCTGGCCACCTGCACTACAAGACAGTGCGGGCACGGCCGAAATGGTGGCTCCGGTGACGAATGAAGAACTACTCGCAGTGGCTAATGATCTAGGAGACCTGCATCGATTAAAGTTTCTTCGTTCACTACATCGTTTGCTGGGATATCCCGGTTGGAGAGTGGGAGCCGGTGGAGGGTACGGAGGTTGATGAATTCCGAGAAGATCAAGTTCAAGAAGGGTTCTACTGTGAGCCTTGTTTGGCATATTAAGAATACCGGTGGATCGGCCCTGGTGATTATATATTCGTGTGTGTGATTTTCGTGCTACCAGTTCGCAATCGGGAGAAAGCTCTCTGCTAGAGTCTTTTGGGGCGATCAAGCCGGCATTCAAACCTCCAGGGGGTGCCCGAATTGGTTCCTAGATTACGTTTCATGCTTTCACAATCTCGCTGGGAAATGGAAAGTGTGGCATGAAGGTGATGGTTCCACCCATCGACCGACGACGTTCATCGCAGTCTTCAATTCTCTCTTTAGGGTCGTTGACTACCCTGCCACTACGGCAATGATGTCGTCGGTGTAGATGAAAGTATGGAGCCCCTCTGAAAGGGTGGCGAAAAGCGAGATCACGCGGATCAGAAAGAGTGAAACAGCCAGTACGGATCCTTGGGGGACCCCGTTTTCTTCAGTGAAGATTCCGGATTGTTGACCGCTGAATTCTCCAGGGAATGTGCGATTGTGGAGATAGTCTTTTATGAAGCAGCCCGTGGCTAACGGATTTGCTCACGAATGGCAGGAATTGCACCAGAAGCTTCCGGCACTAATAAGTTTCTCGCCATGTGTTACATCCGTGTTACGATCGCTTGCAGATTCACGGGTGCAGCGACGCTTCGGAGTCTGCATATGGCGCATGCATCTATCTCCGGTCTAAATCCGATGGTCCTTGTATAGTTCGCCTGTTGATTTCCAAATCCTGGGCCACTCCGACAGAAACTCAAACCAGTCAACGCCTTGAGCTATAGGCAGCTCAACTCCTGTTCAGACTTCGGAGACCAGCTCAGGACAGTATCGACATCGCCACCACCACATATCTGTGAACCGATTCTCCCATCGCCTTGAACTCGCAACTCCAACAACATGGAAGACGTTTACGGTCAACAAAGTGGCTGAAATCCAAGTGCACTGTGGTCGAATGGACCGCAGTGACTGAAATCAAGAGTCGCTCTTTGACCAGTAAAGTATATAGTTGTATCGAAGTCAAGCTCAGACCAACCTGAGGTCCGACAGACCATTTCCCTTCCGGTCGTGAGTGAAGAACCGCCAGATATCATCGATCGGTATTCCAATCTCCGTCAGCTACTACGTATCGGCACAATTCTTTGACGTTTCACCGATAACTGTCTCCACCACAAGAACCACCAACCAATTGATTGCACTCTGCTCAATTATGTCCGTCGCATATACCCGGTCAAACCATTCGGAATTTGATTCGGAATCCTGAATGGAGTCATTATGGATTCCAAATCAAATGCAACAACCGATTCTGAGTCGGAATCGGTTGTTGCATTTGATTTGGAATCCATAATGACTCCATTCAGAAATCCGAACCGGTTCCGGAATGAGTTTAACTGGGTAATAGCAGTACTTTTCCAAAGAGATACGTCAACTTGAAGCTGGTGGAAAAGTTCACCCTAAATCCAAACTATGGTATCTGCAATCGCAACTCTCGTGGACGGCATTATTCGTGTCGATGACCGGGTTCACAATGCTGGAATACCTGTCAACGGAAGACACCCGATCGCACAGTGGCACGACTCAGAACACAATGTGGACTAAAGTCCAAACTTTTCCGTATCGGTTCATATAGGACATTTTTATATAATTTTGGTACGCTGAATTCGTTTTCGATATCAAAGCATTTCAAAAATAAACATTTACTATTCATTAGGGTGTCTCAAAAATATTTTTTTTTCTAAATCGTTCTAAAAATTTGTGTATATTAATTTTCGTGTGCTAAATCGTTTTTTATATTTGTAAAAAAAAATCATTATACATTAGGGTGGCTCAAAAATAATTATTTTGTTGTGAAGGTTCAAAAAAAATTTAAACACATTTTTGTGCGCTGAATTCCTATGTTGGTTATAAAATAGAAATTAACTTTATTTCTTATTAGAGTGGCTCAAAAGTAAATATTTTGTCTTCTATAATGATTTATTTCAATTGTAATTTTGGAATTTTTTTTCCGTATTGAAACGAATTGATTGACATCTCATTATGGGGCTTCAGAAATGACTATATTATTTTTAAGGATCAAATAAGATGTGATTGACTAATTTTGGAACGTTTAATTCATTATTGGGTTACTTGGTATGAAAACCAAATTTTCTTTCGTTTTCAAAATAAACATTTTGAGCGTCTTAGTGGAATACTGATTTACATTCACTAATCAACAAGATGGTTAACGATTTTGTTTTCGCAGGTGTGTTTTAAGTTACTTAGATTGCTTATTTCATATCTTAAATAAAAATAAATCCAAAATCCTTTTTTCGCGTATATGGTTCATTTAAAAATGGTCTTATTTTATTTGGATAATATCGCATACCCTTAAGGTTGCACAGAGAATGCGCAAAATTCGCAAACGAAAAAAGCAGTTATTTTCCACACTGTATGTCAGATCTTCATAAAAATCAATCAGCAGTACTGTAACAACATTCTATATACGCTGATTGATTTTTATGAAGATCTGACATACGGTGTGGAAAAAAACTGCTTTTTTCGTTTGCGAATTTTGCGCATTCTCTGTGCAACCTTAAGCTATATGAGTGATATGCAAACTCGGATAAAATAGTCTCACCAATGACTAGAACTCTACTGTGTTCACTCAATTTGACAGTTATTGCGTAAGTTAGCAAAAATAGTTTATGAAACATTTTATGACACATATCAGATGGTTGAAAATATTTACTGAATTTTAAACATTCTTAATTCCTTTACCACTTAAAAACCATACTTCCCACTCGGCTCCTTACTCTTGATCACTACTAAAACCCTGGTAGATCATGCTCTAAATGCTATTTGAAAGTTGTGCATAAATTAGTGTCATTATTCTAGTTATAAAGTGAATATTCAAATTAAATGTCAGTAATAACCATGCGTCTCCATTCACAGTTTTTTCAAATTTTGACTACTTATCGCAAGTTTTCGCAAAACTAGCATAGGTTCATTTTAAAGAGAAAATGAAAAGCTTTCAAATGAGCATAGTGTGATCGCGGGCATTCATGGGCGTCGTTGTTGTTTTCGCTTTAGAAGTTCGAATTTAATAAAAATTCATGACAAACAGTTATCTAAACACTAACTAAACCAACTAGTGACTTATTTTTAGCGATTTTACGATGTAATTTTAACACATGGATAATTTTGGTGAAGTAATGCAATTCATAAAATCAACGGTTTCTTTGAAAAACGAGAATAACCGTATGTAGTACCTATGGTCAAATAATGCAAAAAACACTTGAGTTATGCCCTTCAAAAAGCTGTCAAAAATTCATTTTGCATTCAAATCACCTAAAATCTCGCGAAAATGTCTCTGATGGCTCAGCTGATACGAGAAAAATACTAATGAGAATATCGCATAACCTTCATATATGGACTTAGGTCCGGGCTCGTCCCACTGTGGATCGTCTTCTCCAAACATCGTCTCCCGCATCGAGATCGCCACGAGAAGACGCTCCATGCCGGTCCTAGTCTGCTATTGCCCTTGCTGCGCCAAAGAAGCTGGCCTCTCGGTGGACGGAACTTAGTTCGCAACATTGTGCACAGCTGGATGGTCTGCGCACTTGCCATACCAAACCGTTGCAGTAGCCGATGGGGGATCTACCATCTGTTCGGGTCAACCAGGATGTTGGCGTTGAATTTGATGGGCTAATGGACGTGAGAACGTCACTCCGAAATAAGAGACTGCCATTCTTCAAAGCCTACATCACCGTCTACGTATGTATTACGTATGTAACACCGCCGTTGAAATGGCCACTGGGATGTGTGCTAAGGGTTTATCCCAGCCCCGATGGTCTCGCTCGTGTCGCCACCGCGAAGCGGACCTACGGCATCGTTCAACGCGCCATCCCGAAGCTCTGCTTACTTCCGGTTGAAGTGGCCCCACCCAGCATAACACAAAACCCTGCACCGACTAGTAGATGAAGACTCTTGCTCGGAGAACAGAGTCGCCAAACGAGATCCTGGCCCAAGCTCCGGGGGAATCGAGCGGTTCGTGGTTCACCTGTAAAGAACCAAGCATCGCCGTATGGGTTCCTAGAACCCCCTGCTGGGATTTGACTCAAGTTATGTGTCCAATTCTTAGTTTCAAACCAACCAAGTTCGCGTACAGATGTTTTATCTTTACAGCGCACCACTCCTGGACAGTATCCTGCAGCCGGAATCGACGCAACTACGAAGAAAGCATCCTGGAAGCTGAGAGGAGGCCTATAGCGTGGCAAGATACATTCCGTAGACCGTGTATCTTCAATCAGTGCGGTCAACAGGGGTTTCTAATAAATAAACAATACATAACCTCGTAATAGTTGCAAGTTTTTAATATCATACTAAAATATATTTCTATAGATTATCGCATGTTTCTTTTTGGTTTGTTCGTCTTTTTAAACTCTTGTTCAAAATACAACTGACTGTGCTTGATTACAGTTAACTGAAAGAAAACAATAACTTATTGTTCGTTAAAAGTAGTATTTTGTGTCTTTTGCCACGACACTTTTTAATAGTTAAAACACCCCAGCTATTCCACACATCCATCAGTTTCAGTCAAAGTCACCTTTAATATAAGGGTGAAAGCAATTTTCTGATTGTACTTTTATCTAACTGCACCCGGAAACCTAACGCACACACACATACATACAAACACTCAACCGGTCCAAACTATTTACAGTTGGTTCTGATTCGCTTCGGCGATTGAATTTACTTCTATAAAAAAATCTATAACTCATAATATTTACAGGAAAACACTGTTAGCCATTAATCTTAGTAGGAAAATTTTACAAAAGCTTCCATTTCGAGCATCCCTAAGGTTACGCCCATTGTCCGGCGGATGCAACACATCTTGATTGATGGCGGGTAAACAAAGCAGGCGGGCTCTAAACTCTTGGGAATCGCATACGGAAGCATTAGTTTTTGGCGACGAGAACACTGACATTTGGAACATGGGTTATACCTTAACCTATAACTTTTGTTGTTTGTTGTTGCGGTTTGTTGCAAATTTGGTCTAACTATGTACAATTGTGCTTAGGACTAACACTCTCTCTCTCTAGCTACTGAAAAAGTCGTTCGTTAACTGCCTTGGGTTGAGCATCTTACACCGCTGTATTGCTACTGTTCTTTGGAATGTTTCTAATTTGTGTCGACTGTTATCGGAAAAAAAATCGGTCGGCTCTCACATCATCGTCTTACATTCGTCGGCCACCGCAGCAAGCTGCTGCTGCTCCCTGGTAATACTGTCCTCACACTGCTGCGACAAAGTCCCGCAGTCCGCCTCGAGTTCATCCGGCAGTTTAACGGTAAGGATCGAACTCATCGGCAGCAGAGCTTCCAGACTGGAGCAGTCATCTAACCGTTGTTGTTGCTTCTGTTGATGGTGGTGACCAGCTCCCGATCCGGAAGCGATCGCTACTGACGGCAGTGTACTAACATTGCTGACCGTCGACGAACTGGAAAAGGTGCGGCCCTTGATGTTGCTGCCGCCGGCGGTAGCCTGCTGCCGAAGAATGATCTCGTTGATCGGGATCTCGTACCCGTTATCGGTTGGTCCGGATGGACCGGAAAACCCGTTCGTTAAGCCAATCGTCAGCGGAACATCCTCGCCGGTCGAACACTTGCTGTTGTTACTGTTGCTGTCGTCGTACACAAGTTCCAGATACTTGGGTATCGTCGTGGTCATCACGGTAGCTCCGCTACTGCCGGACGAGGTTGCCGGGGTAATTATGAAGGCTCCACCGCTGCCGCTGCTGCCGAACTTGATGTCTGTTTTGAAGAAGAAATGACGCTTGGTTAATCGATGCGAACGCCGGAAGTTGGCCAAGTAAGTGCAAATGAAATGAAGCTTGATATGTACCTGCCATGAACGGGTTGTGATTGATGTCGGAAAGCAGATAGGATCGGTTAAATACCGCACCTAGAAGAATGCAGAACAAAGCGAATCGGTTTTTTAGTGATGCGGGGTAAGCGGAATGAGTGATTGGTTAGATGATGGATTGAACCGAATCGGTTTGGAGGCTACTTACCGTTCTGAACTTTGCACGGGAACTGCGAGGTGATCTGTATCGAATCACTGGTTCGCTCCTGTAGAGATTTTAGTTCTTCTAGACAATATCGGAAGGTCGGTCGATCTTCCGGCGAGTAACTCCAGCATTTTAGCATTAGTTGGTAACTGAAAGAAGCGGGGTTTCGGTTATTACAATATCTACTTCGTAACTGGACAGAACTTACAGTTCTTCGGGACAATCCTGCGGTCGAGTAAGCCGGCCACCGTCCCGCACGTAGTGCAGTACTTCCAAGTTATTCCTGGCCGGATACGGCTGCTGTCCAAGTGTCATAATTTCCCACAGCAACACTCCAAAAGCCCAGATATCCGACTGAGAGGTAAACACTCCATCCACCAAACTTTCCGGGGACATCCAGCGGACGGGGAGTAAACCTTCGCCCTCCTTCCGGTAGTAGTCGTTATTGTAGATGTCCCTAGCTAAACCGAAATCACCAATTTTGACGACCCGCTCCCTTGGATCGGGCGATGAAACCAGACAGTTTCGACAGGCCAAATCACGATGAACGAAATGCATCTCCTCCAGATAGCGGCAGCCTGTGGCGACATCCACGCACATCGTAATCAGATCCAGAAGGGTTAACGGCGAAGGATTGCCCGGTGATGGTCGATTCGAGCGTAGATAACTCAACAGGTCGCCACCTCGCATCAGCTCCATGATGATGTATAGTGAGTCCAGATCTAGACAGATGCCGATCAGTTTGAGAATGTGTTTGTGCTTGAAGTTGCTCATGAGATGAGCCTCCTGGAGGAATTCAGCTTTCTCCTGTTCGGTAGCTCCTTTCCGGAGGGTCTGCAGAAATCGAAGTCATGAAATTCTATTCGTAATCAGACTCATTAACTCACCTTAATAGCCACTCTAGTCTCAGCTTCAGCTCCAACTCCCTTGACGATTCCTTCGTAGACCTCACCGAACGCCCCGCTACCCAGGAAGGGCGAACTGGTCATTGTGATCTGCGGAAGGGAAAAAGGAAAAATTCAGTTCGACTGTTTCTATGAACCCCGCAACAACCCCAAGGCCCCCGGAGTTAGTAGTTACCTGTTCTCGGCGAATCTGCGGCAGCAGTGCTATCTCGGAATCCGTGAGCGGCCCCGAAATGTACAGGATGTTATTGCTGTGAATGAAATTGCCACGCCGGGGCAGCTCGCGGAGGTTCGCTAGCTCCACATCTGGAATGCGAGTAGTGGTTGCATCAATAAAAATTTTCTTTTCTATCTCTGCTCGACGGCACGCTGCAAAAAGACACAATGGAATAACACAAATGATGCGCTGATATCGGGCTGCGTATGATGATCGGTTTTGGTGAGAGGTGATTTCAAAAGGTAGGCATAAAGAGTTCAAGACACTTACCGCAGACGAAGATCAGGACGAGGAAGATGAAAAAGATGGCCGAACCGGACATGACAGCGATGATGACGTAGTTTCCCGTTTGACCGGATAGCAGCGGTTGACTGATTGGTTCGCTTTCGCCGCTGAACGGTCCCCAGCCGCAGGCGTTCCGTGCCCGAACCCGGAAGGTGTGCTTGTGGATCGGTTGCTTCTCCGGTATGATCCAGTAGACGTCCGTTCCGTTGTACACCAGGTCCCAGTGTTCGTCGAAGGTAACGTACTCTTGACTATCGGTGGAACCGACGTCGGCACGGTTAGGGATCGTGTTGTTCATTTCCTCCGAACTGTCCGGATCTTCCAGCTCTTCACCGCTTGACGCTGTGGCGGATCGTTCGACGCGATTTGTACTTCGTGGTGATCTGACCAGTGCTTCCAGCGCATATTCCATGATGGGAGCTCCGTTGTCTTTGGACGGTTCCCAGGATACCTTGTAGACGTCCTGGCGGATCTGAGTTACCAGAGGGCGGCCCGGAGCACTCGGTCGATCCGCTTCGGTTTCGTAGATGAAACGGGCATCCGGAGGCCACACGTACGGATTTCGGCGGTTCGGGTAGAATAGAAGGACGATGAAACGGTACTGCGTCTTGGGCTGTAGTCCAGTCACCTGGAAGATGCCGTTTTCGGGAGCGGTGCTGTTGATGCCAGTTTCGAAGACGGTTGTCCATGTTTTGCTGCCTACGGCGGAGTACTGTAGTTTGTAGCTGTGAGGGTGGAAGAAAAGGTTAGTTGATGAACGGGGTTAACTGAAATAGATCGCTTACGTTGTGATGTTCAGGTGAGGTCTCCAGCTGACGCCCAATTCGTCCGACGAATTGGACACCAGTCGAATGTCTTCCGGTTCCGGAAAGGTTACGATATTGACGTGATCGCTTTCGCTGAACGTGGTATCCGTGGAATATGCCATGATCCAGATGGCGTAAGCTTGGTTCGGCTGTAGTTTTGTTAGATTGATTGATAGGTTGTTCAAATCTTCGTCGAAGTCTGTGAAAGAAACGGGTTATTTCGAAACGAATAGACTATTTAACACTCACGTACCAGTAACCAACTGCTGCTGCCGATTCTTGGACCCATCGTGGATGTACTCCGTCTGCCAATGGATCTCGTACCACACGCGATCACTGTTTTTCACCGACGGCGGAGTCCAATGAACCACGGCTTCCGTTGGGCTAATCGCCAGCACACTAATGTTGCGAGGTTTCGAAGGTGCTCCGGCAGCCGTCGAAAACACGGTTACCGAACCTACCCGAGGACTGTCCGCCAGTTCGCTAGCCACTCCGAACTGTTCCTGATAGTAGTTAGTCAGCAGCACCTGGAAGCGGTACTTCGTGAACGGCTTCAACCCTCGAATAGTTCTACTCCGGTCGTAGGAAGTCACGTAACTACAGCTGCTAGCGTCGCAGTCTGCGGTAGCATTCGCATCCGTCTCATCAAGCACGTCGTAGTAGATTACGTACCGGATTCCACTCGGTTCCGCCGAACAGTTCGGGTAAACCTCCGACTTCGGCAACAGCAGAGTCAATGAATTCTCCGTTCTCTGCAGCAGCTTCGCCTGGTAGTTCTGATTCTTCTGCAGCGGAATCAAACAGCGTCTCTCCGGATAGTACTGCAGCTGTAGCGGCAACAGGAGTCTCGCTCCAGGAACCGTCTTCGAAATAATCTCCCCCTTTTCATCCGTCCTCACGATTGCATCCCCATCCTCCAACCAGTAGAAGTGGTCACTGTCTTTCGCAATACTCTTCATCTTCGGATAATACTCGAACCCAAAATTCATACAGGTATTACTGCTCAACCCAACACTTCTGAACCCGGTTTCGGCCCAAAACAGCCTCGCCTCCTCGCTGACCGATGTTTGTAAGGCCAAGATCGGATACACCGTAATCCCCGCCGTCCGGTTCGGACATTCCTCGAAGCTATCATCGAAAAACTCCTCGGTACGATTCTCGTCAAAATCATGCACGTAGATCACATCCTCCGGTAACTTCTCCGTCCAGAATAGCTTCCGATTGAACGGCGCCACCACCAGGTTCGTTATGTTGTGCGCACTGTACACGAGCTTCTCCAAATGAACTCCCTCATCATCGAACCGGTTCAAATCAAACGAATAGATCGCACTCCCTATCACCTCGTGCTGGGACCAGTAAACGATCCTTCGGATCCAATCAACCGTCAAAGACAGCACCGGACCCCCGATCGAGTAAAGCTTCGTCTTCATCGAGCCATCAAACTGAAACAGTTCATTGTTTTCATCAACCCAAATCAGCTTCCGCTCCCTGGCCAGTCGAACCATGAAACTAACCGGCGTTGACGTACCCACGACCTGCTGGGTCTCCCCGGAATCAAAGTCCACCTTGATAATGTGATCCGCCGTAGCGATCAACGCCTGCGGAATCGGATGATCTTCGGCGGTGTTGACGGTTAGCACCGGCGTCATGTCACCCTCGCGAGCCTTCGTAAGTGCCTGCACCCGGAACGAGTAGCTCACGTTGTGAACCATATTCGGAATGACGCGTTCGGTTCGGTTGATCAGTTCGTTCTGCAGGACGTGGTTGGTAATGCCGTCTTCTTCGTACCAGCAGTGAACTTTGTAACCGATGATCGGTCCATTCGGGGTCTTCGGTGCTGACCAGCGGAAGGTAGCTTCGATGGCGTGCGTGTCTTGAATTGGGTCTTTGGTGTGTTTAACGAACACTCGAGGGCGCGTCGGTTGTGATGGTTTGCCGGAGGGGCTGAAGAGTCGAGCGCTGGAGAAGGCGGACGATCTCCAGTAGGTGAAGGCGTTGATGGTGATGTTGATTTCGGTGTGCGGGGGAAGCAGGTTCGCTCCAGAGCTATTGTACGGATGGATGGCTTTGGACAGTTCGTGGATTTCGTCCTTTTTCCCTTTCACTTTGATGGTGAGTTTGTAGAATACCTTGCCGTAGTTGACGTTAGTGACCGGGTCCCAAACGATGCTGAACTTCTTCCAGGTTCCCTGGATACGGATTGTGGTATCGTTGACCTGCATCGGGAGGACATTCACATTCGGATTGTCTTCCGGGTAGACGTGATGCGCTGGATCGATTATTGTGAAAGCTCGGGTCCCATTTAGCTTCTGGTTTCTGATGTGAGCCAGATTCTCCCCTCGTAAATCACCGACCACCACCTCGTCCTGCTGAAGCCATAGCAATCGATCGCTGAAATGCGACAGAGGTCCACGAGGCGATTGCTCCGATAGCCTAGTCACCAGGGAAGTGACCTTAACCGAACCCGTTCCGGCCATGTGCGCACTGAACAGCTCCGAATTGCTAATACTCCGCACGATCCAGTAAACCTTTTCGCTGTTCATATCCAGCGTCAAACCGATCACTCCCTTCCCCGTAAACCGATCATTCTCCAGATAGTAACTATGTTTATCCTTCCCATTCAACCGAAACGCCTCCATCGCAAACTCCGAAGTATAGTAGATATACCCCCGCAGACCATCAAACTTTATCTCCCGAACATTCTTCACATTGTGTATCGGTTCGTGCTGCTCCCCGTGCAAGCTACTCCTCACGATCATCTGCTGCGAGGGGTTATAAAAGTACAGTCTCCGTCCGATCCAATCAACCGTCACACACTCCACCGACTCCAGCTCCCGCAGCTTACTGATCTGCCCTTCCCCGGTCTGATTGTAGAACATCAGCGTCGAATTGCTAACCACATACAGAACACTCTCGAACCAGGTAATATCCGTCACCACTCCGTCCTCCAGATCAGCCTTCGTTATCAACGTCTCAACGCTATCCCCAATCACATCACTTCGCATGATACCTTCACTGCCGGACCAAAGCAGATGCCGTTCGTGAGTATCCTTCAACGTACGCGCATGGAACTCCGTACTCCACGGACCACGCCCCGCATTCGTATACGCAGCAGCCTTTATCACGTATTCCCGACCCGGTGCCAGCAACTCCCCATCTATGGAAGTGAATAAAGTTCCGCTAATCTCCGGAAAAGCTATCACCTTCCCGCTACTTTCCTCACTCAGCGCCAACTCGTACATCCACTCCTGCCAAGCACCTTTGCCCTTAATTCCCAACAGGTGCGGCTCGTTCCAGAAAATCTTGATCTTGTTGTTGGTCAGCAGTGCCTGAACGTTTCTCGGTGGATTAACGGGGATCGGAACCGGTTGGGCTGATGACAGGTTCACGCATATACTGAAGTACGTATTGTTTGACGCGATCGGGAACGCGTTGTGGTAGTAGCTATCCTGCTTTTTGTGGTAGTCCTCAGCGAGGACCTCCTTTCCGTTCGTCCAGTAGAACAACCCATTCGCCAGGGCTATGGAGTTAACCTTCTCGAAACGGGGTCGCTGCGTATTGCTGCGAATATTTTCAGTCGTTTTACCGTCCAACGAAATGGCTAGAACGGTGTTAGCGTCCTGATCGGGAACCAACACCCGAAAGCTGGTGTGATCAATGGAGAATGCCCCCAAGTTATGGTGGTTGTTCAGCTGAAGCGGCTTGATTTCATGCTTCACCCCGTTGGAAATATCCCCTAAGTCAAGCCGAAATAGTCCCGCATCCGGCGTTCGACTGCTGATCACCCAAAACAAGTATCCGTTGAAGGGATCCACCTCAAAATGTTCCGGCTGCCGCTGAAGCCCAGCAATCGCCACCGTCATTCGTTCCCCGCTGAAATCGCACCGGGAGATCTGCCATAAACCGGTGATCTTAGCCTGCCCCAAAATGTACAGGTGATCGTTCAGCCAATCCACGGAAAGCAACGTCGGTCTAAAGTTATGACCTGCCTCCGGCGTCAAAATTGCAATCCGACCCTTTTCCGCCCCGGACCGAAGAGGAGCTTTGTACACGAACCCGGCCTCATCCGAAACGAAGATCAAACTTTTTCGAATATGGATAGCAGTTCCTCGAATCCGATGACTAGGACTACGATAAAAATTCGTCGGTGGATCCGAAAGGAGATCCGATCCCTGCGACAGAACAGAGTGTTCAGCACCGAGAATCAACGTCGGCTGGATGTCCTCTTCCAGATCGAGCGGTTGAGCAGGAGTTTGCACGTACGTTACCGAGGGTGGACCTTCCCCCTCCGGATTACGCATGGTTACCGATACGGAGTAGTTCCGTTCGCCGGTTAGCTTCTCGAAGATGTAGTACCGGGAGAAGTTTGACTCCGGGATGTCCTGAAAGGGTAGAGGTTGGAGGTTAATCGATTGAGTCAGAGCAAACGTTCGCGGGTTAGCAGATGTGACACATAGATGGAAGGGCATGCATGAGCGGGTGCGATAGCTTAGGAATGTGCTTTATTTTACACGGTGGGCATTGCAGAAGCAGAGCAAAGAAAAGAGAAAAATCTTGCAGAAAAGAGCAAACTAGTGTGGCAATTAACGGGGTGGGAACCTTGAGGGCACTGTAGCCTATGGGGTCGAGATCTTTGATCTGGAGCACGTATGACAGGACGGGACCGTTCGGGAACGGACCGGGCTCCCATGAGATGGATATTCGTGAATGATCTACCGCAACGGCGCGTACAATTTTCGGTTCGGATATCGGTGGGCCCTTGGCCAGGGTTAGAATGATAACGCTCTGCTCCGAGATGAGCACCTCGTCGTGGTGTGGTGACAGCAGAAGAGCTACGCGGAACTAAAAACAGACAAAATCATTAACTGAGACATTCCTCAATATAAGTTCACAAACTAACCCGATACTTCGTGTACGGTTGCAGATTATCCACCCGTATCGTAGAATTATCACCCATGCTTTGGTTCCGACAGAACTTCCAGTCTCCGGCCACTTCCTCGTAGCGCCACTGAACCAGATAGCTACGTGGGCCGTGGCTCTTGTGCTGTGACAGTTGAACCAGCCGCTCCGGAACCTCCCATTCTAGGGATAGGGAAGTTGCCGTCAGGCTGTCGGCGACCAGGGCCGGAGCCGAGGGTGTTCCGATTTCGGCCTTGAGCCATTTGAAGTACCGATTGAGAGCATCGTTGCAGCCCATCACGCAATACAGTTCCTTGGGTTCCAGTAGCTCCTGGTCGGTTTTGTTCTGTGGGTTTGAGATCAGGAGTGGTTATGGTTATGGGTTGCAGTTTCTTGTTACGGATACTTACGCAAACATTCTGGCAGGATGATTCCAGCGCTAGCTCCCACAGGCGACAACCGACGGCGCACTGAAAGGAAGAGAGAAGTGACGTTAGTGCAAAGAAATTAACCATTTCCAAATTGTTCTGAAATTCTGTTCTTCAGGCTTCACTGTCTCAACTAAGACTAGATACTATGTATGGCTGTAGAACTTCGTGGAAATTCATTGTACTGTGCCATAAGAACATGTACAACGTATAGTTGCATGGACTAACAATCGTACAATTCTCCAAACTGTTCGGAAGCTCAGATCTTGAGGTTACAATGCCCCAACTAAGGTTTGTAGTTTGTATTTTCCAACTTGTTCTAAACAAGAGGCCATGGAGAACTATAAGATCCCCTGAACCTCTGTGTGGATCCGCATATATTAATAGAACTGCTTAACATTTTGCAGGATATATCCTTTAACGGAACTTTCTTAGGCGAAGGCAGAGTTCAAAAATTCAAGTCTTCGTGCACTACAGCATCAACTAAGATTTAGACGATGACCCTAGTTACTGTATGTGTCCGTATGGCTTCGTGGATCTTCATAGCATCGTGTAGAACAACACTCAAGTGGCGCCGCAAATAGGAACCAACGGTGTTCCGGAAGAGGCAAGTAACGCCAGCAGACGTGGAAAATACGCTAGTTTTCATGCCAACGAGAATAAGATTTTACCCCGTAAATGCAAGACCAGGTGGATCCGAGAAACATCAGCAGACCCTTGATAGGTGTACTGATGCAGGACTGAAGAGCGACGAGGTCGCTGACGGTTATAGCCTATCATGGCAGGTGGTCAGAAATAGGAAAAACAAGGTAAATAGTAGGTTCATAACCTGGAAGATCAACAGCAAGAAGATTGAAATACTCATTGTGGAAGTTATGGACTCGTAGACCAAAGAGTTGTAAATTATGAAGACAAATCCGGAACTCGTAGAATTAGGCGCCAACGAGCAGAAAATCCGATGCGCTCGTACTCAAGACGTGATTCTCGTTTGGCTAAAAGTCTCGAAAATCCAATTGTCGAACAGAAAAAGACAACCGGAAAAGTGGCGCGGGCAGATCCAGATGCCCCAAGAGCAAAGCTTCCGCCGACATGACTCTGACTCCACCATGACCTGGTCCCGCTCCAGCTCATCAGCATTACAATACAAACAACCCTCCCGCGTCGACTCCGACCGGAGACGTTCCTGGTCCTCCCGATGCACTCCCGGCGGCAGTTGGCGTGAGGGGCCGGGTTGTGCCCAGGCAAGTACTTCTAGCCAAATGCAACAGCAGACAACCGAGTACCCCTAAATTCTTCCAGTCAATACGCGCCAGGTGGCACCCCGCACTATTGAATCGACCCTCAATCGCCTAGACCACAGCAATATCAACCGTTATCCTCGCTACCCAAGCCCTATCGTCGGTTGCTCCTGACATCCAGTACAGTTTCACTATAAGAGCAGCGATGTGAATGCCCCGCAAGGCAACTTGTTCCACAAGCTCGTCGACAGAAGCCATTTGTCCGGATTCACACTGGGTTAGTAATAACCATAAAATCTACATACCGTACATTAAACAAGCCCTCTTCCTCGTGTCGCCTCCGATTCGAGAGGTTCCGGAGTCATCCCATGAGCTTCCGACGGTTGCCGGCGCGGGGAACCCGGGTCCTTCTCGGATAAGTTCTACCAACTTCGTAACCTGACTGTACCCATCTATCACACACTTCCTCCCTGTAAGGTCCCACGGTACAAAATCTGCCGCATCAACGCCAAACCTCTGCGCCATCAAAGAAAACAGCAGTTCCCAATCCGGCTACAACAAAACCTGCTAGCCGTAGATCAAAAAATCCCCGAAATGGGAAGTACCGGAGACATTGCAATATCTTATGAACGTATACCACAGCTCGGATCAGATACTCCCACTCCAAAAATCTTCCAAAGTAGGCGCATCTACCCCGCCATATCCTCAGCTTTTACTATCTACTGAGGGAGGTTTGGTACGTTGATCTTGCAAGGTCGGAACTTGGAACATACTTGCAATTTGATCCTTTTCCACACTTCGTAGCTTCGGCTATCACGTTCAAACGGGTTGTGAACCAACGCCATTCATCAGCGTGAGTTAGATGGAATATCTTGAAACATTCTGAAGACCACGAACTGTCGATATTTTTTGGGATCTGAACGCAACCAGAAGAGGCAGGTACTTGAATCGGTACCGCTTGATCTTGTTTACCTATTTCACCGTTCCTGGTGCCAGCGGAATCTCCCGATTTCTTGTACAATTAACAGATGATTGCCGTCGAGTTATTGTAGAGCCACTTCACAGGATGTTTTTGATGCTAGTGTGAGGCCGTTTGCCGTACTGTTCTTGTTGATCGTGGATATACACGTTGGCGTATCATCATTGAGAAGAACGAATTTCAAGGATTCCAAGATATTCGAAGTGTTTTGGCGACCCGGGGTCCCAACTTTGGTAATAGCTGTTGAAGTCGCCTCCGATGAGAATTTCTCCTTACGTGTTCTCGAGCGTTTCAAAGACCTTCAGAATTTCTCTTCTGGTTTCTCCGAAAAGGTTTTACACCGGCAGGACGTATACCAAGATCAGTATGAGTTTAGCAAAGCCTTTCGTTAGTTTGACCTTTACCGCTTCAATAGGCAAGAAGTCCTCAAACTGAATTGCTTCGTTGCCATGGATTTCAGTCTGAAGTGTGCCTCTTTTCGTCAGCCAAATTTTCTGCAGCAATAACACGCTTATCGAACCGAGGACGTAAGTTAACTCTACGCATATTTCGCTTAGGCGAATGATTTGGACGTAGTGCTGCAGAATTTTCAGCCTTCTACACGCCACTGTGGTGCTGTGTGTTGGTTCTCGTGGATTCTTCTTCGGAATGCGGGTGTCATGCAATGATCGCTTGAATGTTTCGGCCTATCTCCACTAGTAGGTGATCCCTGTCCAATTCAGATTCCACCATACAACAGGTGGGATCTGGATTGGTGTGACCTTTTGCTGTAGGTTACTAAGGTTACTAGGATATGGATGGTTCTAATCTTTCACAGGTTGTCTACCCGTATCTGCGGCTCAGCTATCTACCCTCGAAGGTTCATTCCCAAGGTCCCAACCCTAGGGAATGCACCTTCCTCTTCTTCAACTCCTATCGGCCCCTGGAGATTGAACAGGTTTTGCAACTTCAGAAAATAAGTTTCAGCCTGGATGAGTGGCATTCGTTCCCCTCATTGTTTACCTCACCGGGCACTTGAAGTCATTTGCTTCGTGTTGGAGCTTGGAGGCTCGTACATGTAGTGTCTGTGGTGCAATCCGCACACCTTGGGCTGTGTAAAACATGGCTCCATGGCCGAATCTCTAGCAATCTTTGCATTGGCGAATTGGGAAGTGGTCACAGTTGAGACCGTGTATAAAATGTGGAGCTAGTGTTCTGGGAAATTAAGAGGATCGATAGTTTTAAAGGGATTTGTGTGTCCTGTTCTAATAATCTTTTCTTCTGCATTGAGGTCTAGCCCTTGGTACCAGAATTTTGCAGTCCTAGTCTGTAAGAGTTGGGGGTTTGAACCTTATCTGTGGTCCTAGCGTTTCTCGAACCGCTTCATCAGCTCTTTCGTTCCCCAGAATTCCTTGGTGACTCCACTGTAGTACTGATGCAGGTTGTCATTCCTTTGACCATGAAGATTACTTCCAAACTTGTGATAGACTACTTCCTCTATGGTTTTGGTGATTAAACCGACTATGGCCACGGTTAGGTAACCGATCCATCATTTAGTAGGATGAATTTAGAAGCTTCGAGTACCACGTTGGCCGTGTTTCCCCCTTTGGGCAGTTTGAAGATAGCGAATCCGGCAAGAACGGCAATATCCATTGAAGTCTTCACCGATTAGTGTCTTCTAAGTTTTCAGCTAGCAGTTTATCTCCTAGCGAATGTCCTATGCTGAGGGAGTTTAGTTATTTTTATTCTGACAACTTCGATTGGTAGAAGGTCGTCGAAGATCAGCTCCTCGTAGTCGAGGTGCTGGTCGACGAGTATGCCTCCACTATAATCATGGTTCTTCCTAATTGATTCTGTCGTGTGCGGTTCTTCTTTTTTGAGCCACATTTCCTGTAACAGAGCCGGACTTCTTATTGAGAAGGTAAACAAGCTCTTCTCAACTGTCTGGTCTGGGCGGAGGCTGCAATATTTTAAGCTTCTTACACTTCACTTTACTGGTAAATGTTGGATTCTTCTGACTATTCGTCCTGGATGTCTTGATCAATCTCGATCAGCAACTAGTCTCTGTATAGTTCGTTCTTTGCTGTTTGGATCCTCACTAAAGTTTTGTTGTAAAGGTCTTTGAGGGCTACCAGCCATCACAACGCCCGGGTTTCAGCTATAAATTCCTGTCGCAGCCAGGAAATAAGCCGTTCGAACTTGGTAGCACTGAATGGGTTTTTAGGGCAATATGTGTTGAGGGTGTAGTATCCGGAGCTATTCTTTTCCTGTTCTCGACTCTCCTCATGTCGGCTGAAGGAGCTGGCAGCTCGATTCTCCTGGCAACCCGTCGCTCTCCTCCGAGTAATGAAATTGGTTATGTCCGTCCGATTTCCTCTTCTCGCAACAGGTTAAAGCGGTTCTTCGCCCTAGACGAAATATCTCGTGTGGCAGGCCATCTGTTTCTGTGGCTTTAAGAGCGACATTTACATCGCAACAGGGACCATCAACCAGCAAATTTATGTGCGGAAGTCCTAGAAAAACGTTTGTTTACCTTTCCTTAAGCAACACAACTGCTCCATTCGGTTTTGGCCAGATTTGTCAGATTACGTTTACCCAAGGACATGAACCCTCCCAACACGCTAGATCTCCGTCCAATGAAAAAATATTGAACAAGTGTCAAGGAGAACCTCAAGAAAACGCAAAAAATAGTTGTCAGCCAGTTGCAGTTCCAGGCAAACTGGCGTTCTACGGCGAGGAAAGTGACCAAGGAGGCTGTGCAAAACTTGATGTAAGGAGTCAAATGAAAGGCCCGGCAATTAGCATTCGCTAAAACAGAAGCTTGAGTGAATATTTTTACTTTTTCTGTATAAACTGAACTTACAAAAGAAACGAGTTTGACGTTTTAATAAGAAGTTAGACCGATTTACACACATTCTTGTTTGACCAATTTTTGATCGTAGCACCCTTTAGTAGAAAAACAAATTCGCGCCTCAAAAATACACAACAAAGTCTAAATCTTTTCATCGAAAAGAGGTAAAAATATTACCAATTTGGTAGGTCACGATCCCGCTCAGTTCCTGAAGCGCAGTCGGAAACCCTTCCCCTGCAATACAAACCTAACCTTAAACAGTGTAATCCCATACAAATTGTACACTGTTAATTAGGAAGTAGGTTCATTACATCCGGAGTGGGCGAGATCTCAAATATCCATCAGTATTGACAATATCACCGATGATAGTCAAAAAAAAAGGTTCACACAGTGACAGCAAGCCAAACCAAACAAACAAAGGAACGCACGTCAATCTTGGCAGGTTGTCATAACAATAAACCTACGATACGCGGACCCGGCCGCGTCAATCCCATCAATCACGTCCCGCAACCTCGAAGGTGGGAATGCTGTTTTCGTTTGTATTTGCCCCCTTCTTCTGTTCTGGAGAAAAAAAAACAACAAGAGAAAGAAACGATTTATTTTTCGGTAAATGTCATTCCACATCCGAAAGGGGGCCAGATTAGTTGTGGAACAAATTAAGTTCAATTAACCGCATGTGTTTGGTTCCGAACCGAATCAAGCCGTTACCTAATTGAATCTCCGCGCGTCTATAGTTAGTAGGCCTAAGTTAAACCCGTTTCGGGATTATGATGAAAATTTAAAAAAAAAAACAAAGCCGCGGAGGAGGAGGAAGCTAGATTTGTTAAATTCAAAATAGATTTAAACAACTATTGCGGTTGATTTTGGGTTTGACGGGGGTGCGGTAACCGTTTCGGGTAGTTGAGTTTGGCGGACACGTGCTTAATTAGCCAGATCCGGTGGTGGGATGTCGATGTTTGACTAATTGTTTCGGCGGGAGGTAAAGATCGGATCTTGGATCGGATAATAAGGAAAGAACTGCCCTTTGAAAGCAGGCCGTCGTCGATTGAAGCTTGTTGAGCTCAGACAGACGAGACATATATATATAGAGAAGCTTTATCAAGCATTTAGTTTCGAACGATCGTAAATTAATTGATCGTTTTCTTGAGTAGTCTTGTGATGTATGTGGCGACCGATCCGTAGAGGGATGTGGTGTAAGAAGTGTAGACAAACTACGAGAAAAAGATAAACACGCAATAAACCATTAATACGTACGTATAAGCTAACTGCCAAAATTCACTTTGAAGGGAAATTCTGGACAAACCGTTATCGACCGAACATGGTCCACAGCCGTCAATGAAAGTGAAAACTCTTTGTTTACGATCAACAACTGAAGTCGGCAACGGTTTGTCTGAGAAAATTGCCATCAAAATTGATTTTGACAGCTAGCTTATACGTCCTTAACATACTGACCAATAATACACAACAAAATGTTAATATCAATTTACAGAAGTTGCATTTAAGACCACTATCCTCCGTGAATTAATTTTTACTGCTCAACAGCCGGACCGCAGCTTGCGTTTTGCATTCGCACAGAAGATAGCCGGATCATATAGCGTTTGTTTATACCAAGCGGCAGAATTAAACCCAGACTGGGGATGATTATTTTTATTTGTGACCGCTTCTTTCGTCAGAAAGTTACCTACACATAAGTGAATCGAAGTAGGCTGCGTACAGAAAGATCCAATAAAAACGAATTACTTGTATACTGTAGCAGTGCAAAAGCCAAAACAAAATGTTTCCCAGTTAAACCCTGAACCGGTTCGGAATTCTGAAGCGTTTCAGTATGGATTCCAGCTCAAACCCAGTAAGCAAATTTTCTGGCAGAGACCGCTCTGCTACCCGGTCAAACCATTCGGAATTTGATTCGGAATCCTGAATAGAGTCAGTATGGATTCCAAATCAAATGCAACAACCGATTCTGAGTCAGAATCGGTTGTTGCATTTGATTTGGAATCCATAATGACTCCATTCAGAAATCCGAACCGGTTCCGGAATGAGTTTAACTGGGTAGATTTCTGTAAGTCATGGTTTGGCAGCCCTGTCAGATTTCTGCGCGTATCCTGTCGGGTCCCGCTTGGAAGAAAAACGGGCAGCCAGCAAAAATCCGTCAGGATTCCGGCAGCTGTCAAAATTATCAAAATGGCGCTGCCAGAATTCAGCTATGCTCCTCCCAGTTATGGCAGGCAGATTCGCCTCACCAGTTCTGTTTTGTTTATCGTTGCTTCATTTTCGCCATATTTACATTTTTACAAGAAGGATAGTTTTGGCAGATTAAAAAAATGGGAAGAAACAAAGATTTTGGCTTCAAACATGGTAAGTAATATGGATTTCATGTCTCCAAACATGTTTTTATTATAAATTTACATAAAATTTAAAAAAAAATAAGAAAAAATACAAGCAAAACCTGAAGCGGTACAAAACCGGTCCTGCCGGTGCGTGCCTGGCAGAAATCCGGCAGAAAAAACCGTTAATAACCGTAAGGCGAAAAATTCTGCCAGAAACGGTTGTTGCATTTGAGCCGGCCGGCTGGTCAGCGCTCTGCCAGCCAGACCCCCAGAAATTCTGCCAGACTTTATTTCGCTGCCGGCTATCTGGGGGGAGTTCTGCCAGGCACGTCCGAGCGGGGTTAGTTGAGCTTCCAACGTTGGCAGAAACTCTGCCAGCATCAATTTCGCTTTGCTCAACTTTTGCTAACTTTCTGCTTTCCACGCTGACTGGGAACGCAATGAACCACCTTATCCGACTCAATCGGTTGTTGCATTTTGTAACCCGTCAGGATAACAATTTGACATGGGTGGAAGTCTACCAGTTTTGGTTACTCTCCTCGTAGAGTGTATTTGTTTATGCTCACTACTGTCTTAAATGATCGTTCACATTGTTCTATTTATTTTTGCTCTTGTGAACGTTTCGGTAGGATGTAGAAAATTTTGTGACATATTTGTGTATAAATGTTAGGATTTAGTTAGGTTTCAATTATCCGTTTGCTGCGAAAAAGTAGTGCTCAATTCGTGATCCATAAAGGAACGGCGGAGGCGGTGGGAGAAGGCGAGATTTGTTTTGGTGGCGACAGTGAGAAAACGAGAAAAATCAGTAGAAGATTCCTAACCTCGAAGTGCGACGTCGTGGTACCAAGTTAGCTCTGCTGGAAAATGTTTTTTTTTGCTGGAAGACACTAGCCCGCAAGTGACGATTAGATACTGCGAAACGACTCGAGTGTGCGGATGAGTTATATTTCATTCCCGCGTAAGGTCTGGCCGAAGAAGTTAAAGAACCCGCTTCACCTCTCAGTCAGTAGCAGCGGCTTAGCAAAGGGTTGGAACAAGGTTACCCACTGAGACGTCCAAAAAATTGTTTCAAAATCGTTCAACACGGGTCCAATGATGGACGTTCGTTGAACGGTTATTTGGACGTTGTCCAAATTGGTCCAACGAACGTCCTTCATTGGACGATTTTGAAACCAACCGTTCTTAGAGGGTAGTTACAATTTGTTTGTTTTGAAATTACCGGTAGAGGTATCTTGGCCGCCCTGTCAAAAAGGGTCTACCGGGCAAACAAGAAACCAAGTAGTGGAGAAAGCCGCTTTTTACAATTTGTACTGGAACCCAGTAAAGTTCAGCCGAAAAATGAGCTGGAATGCTGGAACTGATTCCAATTAATTTCAGGCTCATTTTCTGGCTGATCTTTCTAGGAATCCAAACAGAATCCATTCAGGATTCCAAAACAAATTGCGAATGGTTTGACCGGATCTCGCCGTGCAGTCCCACTGAGAAGGCAAAAAAATGTTTCAAAATCGTTCCATACGTTCCATGGTTCCAACGTTGGTCCAAAGAAATGTCATTCATTGGACGATTTTGAAACCAACTGTTCCAACTGGGGGTTGTCAAAAGTCTGAATCGGTTTTTTTTCCGGAACCGGTTGTAGCACTTGAACGCATTTTTGACAGTTAATACCACAGAGAACAGACATATAAGCTAAAACAAACTTTGCCGAAAAACCTGTGTAAACATTTAAATGAAAATACGTTGAAAATCACCATCGCATACAGGTTCGCATGCATGAGTCACCATAGTATCCAAGTTTGCATACAAGTCCCGTATAGCGATTGCTGGCCGATCGAAGCGCCGACCAGTAGCAAGTAGCTACTTGCTGTTGTCTTGCAAAGCGACAGTTTAATTTCTTACACAAGTTGAAAACTTTACTTGTATGTCAGTTCTCAGTGTTAATACAGAAAAAAATGATAACGATCAAGGTGGTTGATTTATTTTAAATAATTGTGAAATTACTGGTTTATTACTGTAAAAATCATGGTTTTGTTATTGTGCATTTCTTGGGGCTGCATCAGGTGAAACACAAAAATTAAAGAAAAACTTCAAAATGTAGCAGACCCCTCATAACCAGTCACCACAAATTTCAACAAGCCGATCATTTTCAGCATAAACAACTATGTATACGCTTTCAACAAGTGCAACCAGTCAAACGTTCCTTCGATACAACTTCACGTAAACAATTACCAGTCCAATAAAATAAACAAACTCATAAACTATCGGCGTTTGTTCAGTACACTGTCAACTAAAGAGGTGAACCTAAACGTCTCACCACCACCACAACGGTATTGTTTACAACTTGTCGAAGTCCTGATGTTTTTTAATTCCCACATCACTGTCACGACCAACCACCGCTAATTACCGCAGTACCGACGATAATCGACTCTCAATTGGTGCCGTATACCAAACGTCTGATATCTGTTTTTCATCAACCCGCGCAGAACTTTCTCTTGACTTCTTGAGATCTCGTACTGGATTATCTTATGTGGCATATTGAGTCGCGGTAGGAAATTCCCTCTGCGGGTAACCGCGCCGCACAAGAATGTCAACAAGCGCGCGTGTACGCGCGGGAAAATGTGTTTCGTAATGTTTTGAATTTTTTTAATGCGACATTCCACAGAGGAAGATAAGAAAAATGTTTTTTTTTCTTCTTTGTTTCAACTTTTGAGGTTAGAGAGCGCAGTAGCTTACTGCGATTAGCTGTTTACATTCTATAATGCGTGAGTGACAAAGAAAAGCGAACGAAAGCAGAGATCAAACTCCACTTGACAAGTGGCTTCTCAGCGCCACTGCCAGTCGAACGTTTCGAATTATCGAACACATGTTTCTGCTTTCGGTTGTTCTTGCATAGGGTAAGGTGGGGCAAATCCGACCTAGTAAATGGTTTTGGCTGTAAAACGCTCATTTTACATCGGATCAAGTCATTTTATATATCAAATTAAAGGTTAGACTCCTGGGCAACTTTCTATATATAGCATTTTCTTTGGATCTTGGGAATATCTTGTGATACAAGCTTTTTACAAAAATGCTCATTTTTGCTGTTTTCAAAAATGGTGGGGTAAACCCGACCCCCTATGTTTTTGGTTGATTTAGTGCAGCTATTATCCAAAATTTATGGTTTTTCAATGATAAATCAATGAATGTTGTGTTATTAAATTGGAACATGAAGAAAATGGAGTTCAATTTCAATCTTGGAATGCGGAAATCACGAGCATTAGCACGTAATGATATTCCCATATGCATCGGAGCAATCGCTCGACGAATACTACAATCATTATGTTTTTGTGTCTTTTGTTTGTAATTATGAACCATTTTACATAAAAATAATAAATAATAACAATAAAAATATATTCCAATCTGAAAAATAAAAATTTTCTTAGTAAAAAAGCGGTCGGATTTACCCCACTATTTAGTGGTCGGATTTGCCCCACCGCGTCATCTTTCATTACGATGCAATTAAAAAAAATATGAAAAAGGTTGAACTAAATTCTTCTGTGCACTTTGTAGGACTTTAATCAAAGAATTTAAATCCACTTACATTTATTATGCAATCATTTTAACAATCAGAAATATCCTGTAGTCAATGATGCACAAAAGTCAAATCAAAAGTTCTAAAAACACACCTTTTGCCGTTTGAGCATCTCAATGTAGACTGATGAAATGCTGTCATACCACCATTATGATTATTTTCGATGCTCTACACGACAACATTGATATTAGTTCGCGTAGTGCTTCTGATTTTCGGTAACAGAGGGGGGTCGGGTTTACCCAACGGTCGGATTTGCCCCACCTTACCCTAAATATACATTTTGTTAGATATGTGTATCTTTTGTGCACGAGATTAGGTTTCTGTTGGCGAAGAAAAGGCGAGTCAAATTGCGATGGCCAGTTTTTTTTCTTTGGAGGGCACTTTTTTGATACGTGCATCAAAATCGCATAATGTGTTGACATGTGCGAGTTTTGGGTTGACAATCTTGCAGTTGGGGGGCTGCGATTCAAAGCTCTTTTTTTTGAATTTTACACATGGAAACTGCACGAGGAGAATGATTTAAATGCATTTGCATTACATTATCAGTTCAAATTATTTGAACCGGTTCAGTTTCAATCCCAACCGGTTGCTTTGGTAAAACGATTCTACATTCTACCGAAGATTGTTTTCGGTTTTATCTGATAGAATTTGTAAACAAACTTTTGTTTTGTTGATTTCTCCTGAATTGCGATCATTTTAGCCCGAAAAAACTGGCACAATTACTATTACGAAGGATAACGATGTGGAATAATATTTTTCAGGAAATTCCAGTCTGTAGTTTGATTAAAAAAATATCTAACACTTTTCTACAATTAATATTCAATTCTACGGAGCTTCGCCACCCCGACAGTCGCAGTTATGTGACATATATAATGAATGGGAATCACACAGCTACAGACCAACAACCGATCGAGATCTTTGTACGTAATGCTTCGGGGCTCGGTCACTGCTAGGTCCGAGAGCGAAATTCCCATGAAATTACAATAGAGCTAGCAGATGCCATTATCTATTCCGGTGTCCGATCACATGCTTTGCACACTTCGCATACTGTTAGGTTCAGCATTCCTGTACGCCGAAAGTGGGGTTAAACGCAGTAGGCTGTTTTTTTTTCGTTTTGTGTTACGCAACAAAATTGTCGCGTTGCAAATTTGGCACATGTTTGTAGCGGCGGCGTCGGTGGCTGGCGCACAGTTCTCCCCGGGCCTAGAAAAACTATTTGGATTTTTGCATGGAAATTTTAAATTGGAGCGAGTAGAAGCTGAGACTTGACTCGCAGAGTTTTTTTTCTGTTATATCTTTATCTATTACTCACATACTCTCCAATTCCATTGCTCACGCATTGAGACTATAAAATCATCTTGTTAGTCTGGATTTAACTTATTACCTGTCAAATTTCGCATTCCCTGGGCGATTTGGGGGCGATTTAAGGGCGGGTAGAGCGGCTAAAAAATGACGGCGGCAAATCGCCCAAATGTTGCATTTGAAATAGCCCCCCTAATTGCCAGCAATTTGCTGGCAAATTGAAGGGCAATTAGCGCATCCGAGTTGGCAAATAGCCCCCCGTTAGCCAGCAACTTGCCCTTTTTGACTGGGGAGCGTCACTCATTTTGCCGACAAGTACAGCGAGTGCACAGTGAAAAATAAACAAAGAGAAGATATTTCTATTGCAACAAGCTTCTGAACGAAAGATCGATAGAAACCAAATCGAAAAACCACTATTCCTATTCCGTTTTGTAAAAATCGGGAGATTCTCGTCTCTGTATTCAAAAGTAGAGCAGTTAAAACTAAGATGAAATTGTGTAAAAAACTTTTAAAACTTCTTAGAAATTTGCGTAATATCTGATTGAAACCTACTAAGATCTTCTAATCCATCTACTGGAGTTCCGCAGTCGAAGTTAGCTTGAAAGCATTGCCGAACGTTACTCTCAAAGGCTTCCTGTTTTGTGTAATTTGAGCAGCTAATAGCTAAGGGAAGAGTGAGGGAGTTGTAGAATGTACCTTTTAGAAGTTTGTGTAGATATTATTCAATTTTGAGTATTGAGTACTCAAAATGGGTAAAAACTTCTCAAAACGAATAATATCTACCCTAGCTTGCAAAAAGTTATCCCAATCCAAAAATGGGCTTACACCTTTCAGAAAAATATCATTCTCATTCTTCCCATATTTGGATTCGATGTTACTCAACATTCAGCTAGCAGGTATACCACGAAAATGTTAATTGCATTACTCATTTCTCTGGGTAATGGCTGTTTTAACCTTTGGTTAGAGTTTGTTGAGCGTGTGCGGCTTTCTCTGTATCAACGACCGAGCAATTGTCATACCTTGGCTAGACTTGAAAAGTTGACACTACTCATATTATAGATACCAGAAATACCAGCCTGAAGCTCCAAATTCCTGGCACTATGCAAAGAAAAACCCTAAAGGGAGAAATTTGGATTAAACTAAATTGGTGCATGAAGGATACAATTCCTAACTTAATTAGATCAAGGTGAATTTTGCGTTTCGAATTCATCTCATCAGTAACTAGCACCATCTTCCCTCCGGGGAGGTTCTATGCAAAAAGACAGTTGTCTGAAACTTTGCGCTCTTTAGGGAAAATATATCGTTGCAGATAGAAAATCACGACGAGTATCCGACTCAGTTTCATTCCAAGCAAAAAACACCAATAGTTTACACCTCAATTAAATTCGTGTCGCGGCTTGCTTGGATCAAATCAAAAACTGTCAAAACAGTTCTTTTTTTCTGTTCATGCTTGTTACAATAAAAAATAAAACCCATAAACAATACATTCGCAGTATAAATTCGCGCGGCCATCGACGGCGATAACGGAACTTAAGTGCGCGGAATTCGGTGACGCCACAGTCTGGTCTGGAGAACTGCAGTGGCGTCGATGATGATGATGATGATGATGCGTCCAAGTCCAATCCGCCTCCCGTTTCCTTCCTTTCATTTTGATCATGTATAGGAACAGCGAAAAAATGCAATTGAACTGCGATGCGCTTTAAGTGCATCATCCAGCCGCCCGACCGACATCTGCATACCGCAGACATCAGCCAACAGCCGCCCCTCACTGTTCTGTTCACTACTGCTGGTTATTACTGATCGGACGGGGTTACACATTTGTGCATATTCATTCATATTTGAATGCACAACTTGCATTTATGATGGGCAATGATGTGCTTTTAATCTTTTTCCAGTGAATAGTGCTCAGTTTGTACAGCGATGCATATAACAATGAAATTGAGGGCTGCATGCAAATGGCCGGTGCTTCCGATTAAATCGTCGTCGCTTCAACTGTTTGTAACTCGTTTTTTTATTGCAGTTACGAATGCTATGAATTTGATCGGACAATAAAAAAAATCTCCTCGATGTAACTGAGAGTTCTATCATAATTCTAACCCGTAAACAAAACTCACAACTATCTGACAGATGTCATTCGGCGCACAGCCGCCTCCTTTTCTCCGTCTGTGTTTATATGTGTCTGTTTAATTGCATATTAATTATACTCAATTTAGGCTGAATTAGCTGCATCCTTCGAAAATGTTTCGAAACGCACGACCCCGAGATCCGCAGGGTACAGTACAGGTCGAGTCACGCGGACTATGCGTGTGCCATCCGTATACGCTGCCTTGCCCATACAATAAATAAATACGCTCTCTCTCGAAACGTCATAAAAGATCTGCACTAAATCAGCCCGGACATCAGAGTTATAGTCCGGGACCTCGCATCCTTCTCTTTTCGACTTTCGTCATTGTTCTTTGGTTTATGACTTTTTGACCAAGAAAACGCTTCAAAGAGAGACGTTGCGAACGAAAGAAAATAAATTAAGTTATTTTTCTTCGGGGCATTTGTTTTCGCTTAATTTTGCTTCTGTTTGTTTTCGGTTGTTGGTTGTTATTGTTTTGGTTCTTGTCATTGATATGCGATTCGCTGGAAGTGGGTTTCATGTTTCCAAGGAAGTCCGACCACCCTTCGCGAAGCGTTGCTGATTGGAGTCCGTTCAAGTATTTCTATCTCCAAAAAATCGTGCACAATGTATGAGCGCCTATATTCTAGGAGGTCAAGTGTTTTGATCGGGACGGACGAGATCCGATTTAGCTTGCAACGGCTTCAAAGCAATTGTTTTATGATATTAAATTAATATCACAGACTAACAGACATAACACTCAAAAACAAAGCTTCGCCCGCTATAACGGTCATTTTAAATATATTTGTAGTTGGGATTGTGACCACATTTGAAATTATGGCGCCACTGACATATGAACATGCATATGGGGGATATACCACTAATGAAATTTTTTCCCAAACCTGAGGGGTTACCCACCAGTAAATGAGTGTTTGGGACCGTGAATAAAAGGTGGAGCTAGTGTTCTGGGAACATTGTCGGACGATTTTTTTTTAGGGAATTCCCTCATAGTGTTATGTCTGTTAGTCTATGTCAATATGGCCACACTCAAAAAAATATTCAAAATCGTTCAACGCGGGTCGAACCATGGACGTCTGTTGAACGATTAGTTGGACGTCGTCCAAACCGATAGAGACGGAATCGGTTGATTTCTTTGAGCTGGAATTTATTCAGAAATCCAAACCGGCTCCGGAATGGGTTTGACGGGTAGTTAGGATAAGCTGGAGTGGCGGTGCTTGTGTTTTAATGTATTTCGTTCAAATGTTTACACAAGTTTTATTAATATATTTGTTCGATCATGGATATCTGTTCTCTGTGACCAAATTTATATGTCTGATTTCAGTGTCTTTTATGTTGTTTTTTGTTGCACAATTACCGCCAAGATGACTGTTAAAAACAATATTTTAATGAGCTTTTTCCTGACTATGTGATATTTTATGCCCTGCCAAAATTTTAACCTTCCAAATTCTAAAAAATCTCTATTTTTAGAAATTTAATACATGTTCTACGCCACAGTAGCTTGATACGATTAATTCTAATCGTAAGCGTCCTTCTGTCAGTCACTGTAGCGCCACGCACGCGCACGGAGTCTCGCGTTCGTCGAAATTCGGCAAGAGATAACCTCGCGTACACCACCGACCGGTTCGTATCAACAACGTACCTACCTGCCTTGTCAATCTGTTGTTGTCTGTTCTACACAGCTCCGGTTCGCTCGAGCGTTGTATTTTCGTATAAATCTTTACCCGCGTAATCACTG
This sequence comes from Topomyia yanbarensis, assembly GCF_030247195.1. Lineage (NCBI taxonomy): Eukaryota > Metazoa > Arthropoda > Insecta > Diptera > Culicidae > Topomyia > Topomyia yanbarensis. The sequence goes on along the minus strand of NC_080670.1, from coordinate 200,253,277 downwards.
GGTATGGCACGAGTCCTCTCGATCCACCATCGGCGGCCCCCTTCGGGAATGGCATACGCGAACACGCCGGACAAGTGGAGCGAGAACTGTATCTAAATCATTCCCGTTAATAGACCTAATGGTCCGAGGTCCGAGCGCTGATTACGCGCGCGGTCGTCTCAACAGTCTCTCGAGACGGCAACGATGACAACCGGACCGGAAGGCGTGGGCTGCCAGAGATATGCGTGTTAACTGGCTGAGCAGCTTCAGCCTCACCCCTCGCAGGCATGTGTCTAATCTGTGCCAGAGTTAACTGATGATAAGTCGACTACTTTAGTCGTTCCGCGAATGTAGGCAAGGTGTCTTTGCTACAACTGTTTGAACCTTAGGTTATCCCGTTTGACACTTTCATATACTGATTGGAAATAATCACTTCTGGGCGCTAGCTTCAGACAGAATTGAAATTTGTTTCAGTCATAAAGAGTTTCAATTTAACATCTCTTCTTTTCTTAAAGTTTAGAATTGAGTCGTCAAAAAATTTCCAAAGTACGCTGAATAAGCTCCTCAGTGCGGACAGACATTTAGTAACTTCTACGCTGGGACGGGATTGGCAGTCAAAGCTCAGTCAGGAACGAGGGCTATTTGTTGACTCGGATGCGCCCTTCAATTTTCCAGCAAATTAAGGGCTATTTCAAACACAACATTTGGGCGCCGTCATTCCTTAAATTACCATCAAATTTCCGATATCCGTTGGTCATATAAAGTGCATTAGATAAACAAAGTACAAGAGAGACCACGCGGATTGCTTAGAAAATAATTTTAAGCTTATGTCAAACATGAACCGCCATGTTAGAGAAACACCTAAAACAACCAAGTCCATTTCAGCCGCCAGAAAATTCGTCCCAGTATTGATATTGCCTTTAAGCCGCATTCGCAAATTGCGCTTGTTCCTAGGGGCAATTAGCGCAGGCGAGTAGACCCAGTGAGCAAATTTTCTGGCAGAGACCGCTCTGCTAGATTTCTGTAAGTCTTGGTTTGGCAGCCCTGCCAGATTTCTGCGCGTATCCTGTCGGGTTAGTTAAGCTAGGGCGAACTCGGTTTCGCTTGCGTTTTCTGGCAAATTTTGACAGGAACCGAGCAAAACCCTGGCATAACTCGGACATAAAATGTGCAAAGATTGTGGCAATTCCTACCTGGTACAATTTAGCACGAATCGAGCAAAACATCTGACAAAGATGTGGCAGGAAGCGTGCAGAGATCTTGGCCGTACATTTCTGACTGGATTCTGGATAAAAGTGAACAGCATCGGTTGGTTTAACCGCTTCTGTCAGAAACGGTTGTTGCATTTGAGCGAATTCGTTGCCAGAATTCTCGCACAAATCGCGCAAAATGCTCGCAGAAACTCTGCCAGCACCAATTTCGCTTTGCTCAACTTTTGCTAACTTTCTGCTTGCCACGCAGAGCGAGTAGTTCCTGCGATAATTCGTCATCCAACGAAGGAGCCAAGCTCACCTCCCTAGCTAAACGGAAAGGACGGCAGTCAGAGAAAGCGAACGCGGTCATTACTGTCCGTATCGGAGGGAAAAAGCCACCCGTCTATCCATCTTGGATGGCCTCCAGCGAGCAACAGCAGTTTCTGGCGAGCGAGGGGAGAAGGAAAATAAATAAATCCAAATAATAAGTAAACTCCAAAATTCTTGATAGAAGCATCTTGGCCGCCCTGTCATTTAGGGTCTGTCGGACAGGTAAATGAAGAACGCGAATATTGGCTGTCAAGAAAATGAGGAAAAGGCTTGAATCGAATGTCACTACCTCTTGCCACAAACCATCTCCATGTTCTATTTAGAACAAGTGATGAATGCAGCGATGGAACCAGTCTACAAGTAAGAATGAGATTAAATGTTGTTTGGGGTCGATGACGGGGAACTTAATTTCGATCGGTTTGTAGGGTGCAGCACCGATTCGGTGACGACTCCGCCGAACTCCATTCCGATCGAGGAACGACACCTGGGCGTAAATGTCGCTGACTTTATCCACGAGGCATCGATCATGGAGGCCTTGAGTTTGGGCGAGATCAGCGATTTCATCGGGATAAACTTTGCCTTGCGCCGGTTTTCCACAGCTCTTCTTCCGGTTGTCGTAACTGATCGCGGGTGAGATTACTGAGGTCCTTAGTTTGTCCAATCTTTCGCCGGCATCCTTTTAATCCCTAGCACTGATTGGGACACCTCGCTGCTAGATACTTCGACGACTGCTTGGCTACGTCTTCAACTCCCTCCAGGAACCCTAGGCGCTTCGTTCGATAAGAAGTTCCCCATAGTGGAACCTCCCTTTGAATACACGAACTTTACCGCGTTCAAAATCGTGATTGCCTACTGAATTGTCCCGAAGCTGTCCCAGTAGTCGTCCACATAATGATTGTTCTGGATGATTATAGCGGCTCGGGTATACTCGTCGGCGAACTCCTCTGCTCTTAGCTTCTTCGTATGCTATACGGACGTCGGGGAACAAGCGGGGTCCCGATTGTGGGCACATCCATCACATCACCTAACTCAGCATCTGATGGAACATCTCCATAATGTCGTCGACGGCTGGTACGGAGCTCGTGGGAAGAGGGTCAGCATGTCCGTTCACTTCAGTAGTTTGGAGCTGAACGATCCGTCGCGCACCTTTACCGCCGCATCCCATATCAGGTGAAGCTTTTTTGATTTCCGTAGATTAAAAACTAAACTAAGGGGAATATAGCGGACCCGGCTTGATTAAGATCCAGAGACCGATTCAGTCGAAATTGGCTTGTGAGCGTTCAATTTCAAATTTTTACTCACGAACACGCTGCTTTATAGCCCTTTGAAGTTTCCGCTCAATTCCTTTTATACATCTGGATAACTGACAGGGAAGTGTTGGTTGTCTACTCTCCATAGGAGCCCCGTCTACTCGAAAGACAGCCGCTTGGTTATTTCCTGTCAACTTTCTTGCAGCCTTATAGTCATCGAATTCCAGAATCGCCTAGGACTCTATCGTTTTCTAGAGTGAAGTAGTCGCTCACGATCAGGATTGGAGACCGCCAAGGCGTAAAAGCTAGCAGTCACTGCCCGTGTCAGTTGGTCAGGAATACACCCATAGATACTCCGACCTAGCCGGTATTTTGCACCGATTGGATCGCTCGGACCTTCTTCACGCAGTTTCTGCGGAACGTACAAATGTAATGTTGTCCAGACCAATTCTAAATTAAGCTTCAACTATCTCATAATAGTCCCTAGGAAGACCTGGAAGATGAGGGTTAAGCTGTGCCAGCCATACCTGAGCGTTTGTGGAGGCAGAACCAGACGCGTAACCGTATAAATAGAATGAATAATGGCGAAGAAACAAATATGGCAAATGTTGCTGCTGTAGAGAACTGACTACAATTTGAAAGAGTTGCCACTTTAGAGCACCGGAGGAAACGCGTCTTGCAGATATGGCTAGGTTATCCAGAGGTGTGTTGGAAGTGTGGAGAATTGCACATCCATTTCAAGAACGACACCTTCATTTTCCGTGACTGTTGAGGCAAGTCCGACACAACCCCTTCTGCTGAACAAGCTTCCAGCGTTCATCCAGGCTTCAGGTTTATGCCATCACGACCACATGTATAGCATGGTTTACCTTGTTTGAAATTGTTTGATGCACTTCGACTTGGAAACGTAGGTGATGCTCGTTCCGAAGAGTGCGTGAAAAGCGACGGTGTTCTTCGATTTCGCCAGTCGTTTCTCGACGTTGCGTTGCCCACTCCAGGAAGTTCAAAAAATATTTCGCTCACAGCAGTTACCAATTCAGCCATAAACTTGCCGAATGTTTCGAGGGCGTTCTGGGTTTTGTACAAAGCCCAATTCATTCGCCTTGATCCTGGCAGCTTCTCGACTGCATCCGGGTTGGATTCGACAGTTGATCTTGTTGGACTGCCGCTCTGAAGTGATCGAGAAAATTTTGCTTCGGCAAGCCAAACTGAATACTTGTTTCCAGCTTGTCATGCTTCTTTTTTCGAACTGCGTTTCGGTTGCTTCTGCTTCTTACGAATTCCACATTTGTCCTAGAAGTGCCAATTTTTTTGTCCTTCTCCCGCACTGAATCCTCTTTCTTTTCCACGAACGCCTTAAGTGTACGTTGATTCAAACGAAGGTTACCAGGGCCCTTTTTCTCGACCCGCTTTCGGTTTATCTTTAAACGAACTACCCGATCACTGTTCGGCCACGGTTTTCCAACTTACTCCTTCAATTTTTACAAACTTTCTCGGTGTCATTCCGGCTTCTACACACTATTGTGCCCAATATTTCGACTTCATCTGGAAACAAACTTTTGGAAATGAATAAACCGAGGACACATATACTAAGAGATAAGGGTAAACAACAGGACGCAGCCATAAAAAAATCTAGAGCTTTTATACAAAACGTCATATTTAATAATGACAGACTCACTTTGTTTACTTTCTCTTTCAATTTTTACGGCGTCACTATAGCACTTTTTGCAAATTTTACAGTTTACAGATTGAAAGACGGTGATTTTTACTAGCATATTATGCAAAGAGTTGAGGAGGACCGAAAAAATCAATATTTATTCTTCAAAAGGGCTAAATAGGTTTTTGTAAACAAACTTGTTTCGCTCATTATTCCGCTCCTGAGTGAAATTTTATTGAAAATACACGTTAATCAACATATTCACTCTTTGTAGAGGCGATTTCATGTTTTCTGCGTTGAAATTATAGCCAACTTAGAGAAATCAGCAAAACAAAAGTTTGTTTACAAAGTTGGTATGGAATTAACAGAACAGAAAGTAAACAATGATCTCATTGTTGGATGTTATTTTGAAGTAAACGCGATGTCAAATCTTCAATTATGGCGAACTGGCAGCAGATTCTGGCTGCGTCCATACTTTCTGCGACAGTCTTTACGAGCTCAGTTTAAAATTTTGAAACGATTAGCCAAGTAGTTTTTACCTATCCACAGATGGTTTACAATGCGACGTTTCGGCTTTTAGTGTCTGCATTTATTAAGGTTGGCTGTCTTAAAAAGCCAACCGATAGAGACATTTGGTAGTAGAAATTAATCAACGTGTCGTATCAATACAATTAAGATGTACACAGCAAAATGAAACAACTCAATTGAGAGATTCTTTACACTCAATTTTAGTTAGTTTTCATTTCCGTGTGAAATGATATCGGGCTAGAATCGTCGTTTTTAACCGAATAATTGAACCAAAAATTCCCGAACATCCAATTCTTTCCATTAACACTCACATGGTCCGAGCGTGCCCGTAACTGACTGGGGGTGGTGGTGGTGATGATCAGGTGCAAGACCATTCCGAAACGTCAGTCAATTATAGCGTAATCTGAACGACAAACAAAAAAACAACACCATAATAAAGGGGGACACTCTTTTCCCCGATCAGCGGCTCATCCGGCGAAACGGCGGCAACGAATAGAAACAAACCCAACCAGAATCGTACAGAACAGCGAGAACAAACCTTCCGGTCCGGACTTACGGTCGAGTGATTTTATAAGTCATCATCCATTCGGTTGGTTGGCCATTCATGGTTTCGAATCGCTGGCCATCACCATCATTGCTATTAACTTATGCATGTTGTCGAGGGGAAGACCGTTTTTGGAGTGGTCGCGAGGGACGAAATTTTTTTGTGCGCAAAGTATTGCCCCAGCACTTGTAGCTCCTCTACTAGACGAAAAGTGAGGTTATGTGTTCGTTGGATTCAGATAATGTTAGCAACTTGAAAAGTTACTGTTGAATCACCGTCAAACTTCAAATCTGTCACAAAAAGAGGTAAAATAGTAGATCGAAATTGAAATAACATGACAACACGTTTCATTCAACCGCACCGTTTTACTGGGTAAACTGTCAAAGATGCTACCCAGTAAACGAAAAGGCGGCTAGGCGGGTTAATCGGTAGGCTATTGAAACTTTGTGCTAAGCGTCTCACCGTAACTTGCTGTTTACTGTAAAAGTAAAGACGCTGAGTCCCTCTGGATAAAGACTCGCCATCTCTTTCTTTTTCTTATTAGTTTTCTGTAAGTGTCATTCCAATCGAGCACGAGACCTGCCAAAAACACTCAATCCGAAGAAAATCGCTTCGAACCCTTCTGGAACGAGGACCATTGACAGGTCTCGTGCTCGATTGTAATGACACTGACAGATAAATGGCAAACAAACGATAGACGTATCGAGTCTTTATCCAGAGGGATTGTGGCAGAAAGAATTGTCAAGTAAAGCCGTTAGTTGCAAACAAGTGCCTGTATAAATTTTCTTAGAAAGTCAAAAAAAATCGTTTTGAATTTTTAAGAGGTGCATATTCAAAGTTAAGCTCTATCGATGTATGTAACAAGATATGTATCTTTATTTATTGACCCGATTAGGGTGTTTATAAACAACCCAATTCAACCTCGTTTCTCGAATACCAAATGTCATCGAAATCGCCGACTCGCTCTTGTTTTTTACCCGGATGACAATCAATTAAATCCCGGTGATCGGATGGAAGCCAAAGCTCCGGAAGATCCGCTCCCAAAAAAAAAAACGACAAAAAAGGCACCAGATTGGAAGCTAGCTGAAAAGTTGAATTTTTAGAGTAGAGAGGAAGCCACAAAATTACCTGCGTAAGGTAGCAATCACTGCCGCAGCTGACGTCGATATGCTCATTGAAGCCGGTTCGGTTCTGAAAGGAGAAGAGTGATGAAAACAAAAGCGGAGATTAAAATTGATTCCCTTTATTTTGTTTTTTGTTGAACGTAATTCTAAAGCCGTTGTTGACAAGCCAGGGAACCAGTGAAAGGCAATCTTATTCTCGTCCGGATTGGAACACACTCACTCGCACACACACACCGTTTTCTCCGGTTAACCTTCGCGTTATTACATCGATCAACAGCAAAAACAAAAACAACAACCAGATGCGGAGAGAAACGGAGAAGGCACGCGCGACTGCGCGTCTTTTCTGCCACGGCCTGCTGCGCCCAAGTGCAAGTGCAGTCCCAAAGTCGGAAGACTCGCGTGCCAAACCGCTCGTTACTGTATGTACTGTACACGCTCGTTACATCTCGCCGGTCTCCGTCTCGCCTTTGCGCAGTAACGCGCCGCGCAAGTAAAACAATAAGACACACGAGGGGTGTGTTGTTAGGCCGAAGTCAGCCGAAATCGAACGTACAGGTGTCAGTCTTCGTGCGGTGACATCTTCGCCTAGAAAACGTTGAACAACGAACTCGGCTTGCTATGATTTGAGATTGTGACAGGAACTGAAATAATTGAAAATTCATCGTTGGACCCCACGTTCCAGGAAACCAACTGACCATATCTCACCCAGGTTCAGAATCAAAAGTGTGGAAAGTCGTTGAGCTACACTTGCTTGCGGGCGTCCGTCATCAGCTCGGTACACCGTACACAGCCGTTCCGTTAGTAGCAGCGTCTTCCAGCGCAACGCTCGGACGAAGGCATTGTTGCGCGACGCCGGAGCGCTTCCCATGTTGATTCTCCCCCCTCCATCTTTCAGTACGAGCGGTGGCCACTTGGTACAATATTAGCTTTCCTTTCGGAATCGGAAGCATTCTCAGTCAGGCGAATCAAGCACTTAATGGGATCTAATTAGGAGCGCGAGAGAGAGTCCGAATGCAGCTGCATCGGAATGGACTTAAAATATTCATTTGCTATAATAATCGTTCAGGTGCTATAATTTTATAGCGCGATGTTGAATAAATAGGTTACAGACCCGTTGGAAACAATGTTGCTGTCACTGGCCGTCATTCAAAAACAAAGCTCGAACACCGTCCAACCACCACGTCGAACAGGCGAACTGCAGTTGCGTTGATCCGGACCGGAAGATTTAGTTAAGGGTCAATTAGAATTTATAACGGACGGGCCTGGCGTGCCATTGTACATTTGTACTTGCTGGAATACGCTTTCAGATATATGGTTTGTTGTTCGGGGGGAATCTGCCTCACTGTGTTCGTCAAAATTTATGCTCGTTTCCATTTTTTTCCTCATCCGCGCGATGTTTATTTACTGTCATAAATCCGTGATGAATGTCAAATAGGGTTGTTTACCCAAATTATAGTTTATTTAACCAGCAGATATTTTTATACCAATACAATTTTCGACAAAACATCTACCCCGTAGCCGCTCAATCGAAGCAACCCAAACTTTTCAAACTCAAATAGCATAACAACGAGATAAACATCAAACCCGAACGGAAGGCAAAAGTCACTTGTTTCAGCGCACGTTTGCTTTGTTTCATAATTTCCTTTTTTCGCAGCGCAAAAAAAACCTTTTGCCACGGCGCGGAGGGCCATCATCAGTCAAAACAAACTTAAAAAACTGGGAAAGGGTCCTTCCATTTCGCACGCTTATTACGTCCTGTCCTGCCAGTCGTCGGTCGGTGGTCATTGTCTGTACTCTGGAAAAGCGGGGCTTCCTTCTTCCACTTGTTTTGTTGTTGTTGTTGTTTTCCCCTGTTTCGTCTCCCGCATGCGTAAAGTCATGTTCTTTTTCGCTTTCGGTTTAATTCTGTCGATTTGTTTTCATTATGCACTTGTTTCCCAGGTTTCAGAACAATTTATTCTTCTCGATGTTTTTTGTCGTTGTTGTTGTTGTGTGGCTCTGGGTAGATTTTTTTTTTTCTCGGTGAAATTTGCGGTAGGGTAAGTTTCCGTGTGGTAAACTTTTTTTTTTCCTGTTGTGTTACTGCCGGGTTGCGGTTCCTGATTCCCCACTTTGCATAATGATTTAATTTGAATTAATTGCGTGACTAACAATCGATAGCAGGTCAAAGGCTGGGATCGGAAAGTTCGGGATATTGTGGGAAAATGCGGTTTGCTGGTTCATCAGGGAGAGAACTTCCGATTTTTTGTTGAGTGGTGTATTGAGTTTTTCTGAATTTGTTCCAATTTATAGTCAGGTTAATTGAACAGAATCAGATTACAGTAATCGATATGCCGTGATTATCTAAATAGATCTAAAGTAAAGAGTAATATTAAGGACATTCTATAAAAGTATCACTAAACGACATTTTTAAACCAGTCATAGGCCAGAAAATTTGTCTGGGACAACTAAGGACAAAATCAGGGTCGTTTTAGTCACCTCAAAGCAACCAAATGAGATTGGTTCTTCCGAACGTTTTAAGAAGGAATATTGTTTTTATATCCCAGCACAGAAAGTAGAAATAGATGGCGTGGTCAATAATGAAAGTTTCGCATGCGAAGATTTGCTGTTTTAATGACCCGGATAAAATACTGGATTGCAATAAGGCTCGCTGTGGACAGTGCGATGAGAATCATGTGGATGATTTTTGCAGTAGGAATCCTGAAAAGTGCCCTTACTGTGGAGAGAATCTGCTCGATCTTCCAACATGCCCCGCGTGCAAACTACGGTGAGATAAACTGAAACATTCCAAGCGTTTTTTTTTGCGGAAATGCTACAGAAAACTGCGTCATCATCTCCAACGAACTTCTTTTCTTGCTTGTACTCTGACAAGGGCAGTTCTGATGAGGAGGAATTAAGAATCATGAGTCAAAAATCCATAATCAAGATTCGAGAATAAAAAGAGAAAAGAACAAAAAGTCAAAAATCTAAATTTAAGAAACGAAATTTGAGAGTCGATCCGTAAATCGACCATAGAGAATCGAGAATCAAGAACCAACAATCAATATTTTAGAAAAAAAATCGAATCATGAAACATAAAACGTAAAACATGAAAACATGAAAACATGAAAACATGATCAACATGAAAACATGATCAACATGAAAACATGATCAACATGAAAACATGATCAACATGAAAACATGATCAACATGAAAACATGATCAACATGAAAACATGATCAACATGAAAACATGATCAACATGAAAACATGATCAACATGAAAACATGATCAACATGAAAACATGATCAACATGAAAACATGATCAACATGAAAACATGATCAACATGAAAACATGATCAACATGAAAACATGATCAACATGAAAACATGATCAACATGAAAACATGATCAACATGAAAACATGATCAATATGAAAACATGATCAACATGAAAACATGATCAACATGAAAACATGATCAACATGAAAACATGATCCACATGAAAACATGATCCACATGAAAACATGATCAACATGAAAACATGATCAACATGAACACATGATCAACATGAACACATGAACACATGAACACATGAACACATGAACACATGAACACATGAAAACATGAACACATGAACACATGAACACATAAAAACATGAAAACATGATCAACATGAAAACATGATCAACATGAAAACATGATCAACATGAAAACATGACCAACATGAAAACATGATCAACATGAAAACATGATCAACATGAAAACATGATCAACATGAAAACATGATCAACATGAAAACATGATCAACATGAAAACATGACCAACATGAAAACATGATCAACATGAAAACATGATCAACATGAAAACATGATCAACATGAAAACATGATCAATATGAAAACATGATCAACATGAAAACATGAATAACATGAAAACATGAAAATCATTTCTAGCGCACACAGACTAGTGTTCAAAAACTATTTTTCTCTAACACTGTTGGCATCCCGAAGCATGAGAAACCTATTTTGATTTAGATTGAATCTACTCGCGCAGTGCTGGAAGCTAAATTTTTACCTTGTGATACCCAATACAATTATCCTACAATATTTAGAAAAGACCTAAATCTATAAGTTTTACCAGTTTTCAAAAATATTTCAAGATACCGAATATATATTGAAATTTCTTTCGAAATTTTGTTTTTCGCTGTTGAATGAAACTGTTCCTGGCAGCACTGCTTCAGCGGAATCCAATCAAACAAATTTTAATAACTTTAGTTCTAATAATAATATTAATAACTGTTGTTGTCCCAGTTGTAACCCTTACTTATTTTTGTGAATAAGTCTGGCCTAAATCAGAAGTTATAGCTGTTCAAAACGACATTGCTTATTAACAAGATAGGTATGAAAAGGTTAACACTTAAAACGGAGAAAGAAGCCATGAAAAATAAAAATCAAAGGTGAGGAAAAAAACTGGAAAACAATATTTTAAATCCAAAAGTACAGTCAAAATTAAATAAAAAAATATCTGAAAACTAAAGGCGGAAACGCTGAAACTTTAGAAAATAATCACAAGCCGAAAAAAATAGAAAAAGCAATTGAAATTGTCCAATTTACAGATCAAAATCAAAAACGCAAGAGAAACAAGGAGTTTCTTCAGGGGTGGGCATCCCGAGCAAACGGGAAGCCCATAATACACCCATTCTCATAGTTCAGATTCACCTCCACTATATGGCATTTTGATAGATTTGCGTCAAGCCGGCGCGAATCTATTCCGACAATAAGTTAGTGTCGGTTTCTGATGAGGCGAAGCCGAAACGCAACTAAGTATGAGTTTGATAGTGTTTGTGATGGGAGCAACCCATGAAAAAACACCATCGCCATGGTCCGGTAGATCCGTTGAATAAACAAATTTTAGCGTATCTATGGGTTATTGGGACCATTTTATGGTGTTTTGATGGTTGTCAAATTCGAAACGGACCATATTCATGAACTTTTTAAGATGTTGTATGGTGTTTGGACCCATGAGAATTTGCCCGGGATAGCCTAGTTGGTAAATCCATTGTTTTGTATAAGGGTTAGAGATTTCTCTAAAGGGATTTTTCTAACCCGAAAAGAGGCGAATGACCATAAGGTTAAAAATTCTATAATCGAAAAAAAAAATCATTGATATCCAATTGGTGTGCTTTTATTATTCCCCACTCGATTCTCTTGCATCTAAAGTTATTTTTTGGTTGAAGATCAATAGTCGTTCGAAGAGTGTTCATAGAAAGATCAATTCAAATTATATTTTTGTAACATCGTGGAATTGAAAAGGTTGAATTTTAAATATGGCAGTTTCGCTATATAGTTTTTTTTTGCCATTTTTGTTAATTTCCAGTGATAACCAAAATAATATTACTTTATGTCTTTCCTAGTTCAGCTACTCGGGTAATAATGTAGTACGTCGATTGTGCTGCATTACCTCACTATTAGACTACACAATTTTATTAATTTAGTTAATGGATTTTAGAACAGTTCAATCACTTTGCGCTGGTATAGTAAGGCAGTCTTCCAAAAGCGTTAAAAGCATCGTAACGCTATAACCTACTTACCGCGAAAATTGAGGAAAAGTTCACTATTAGTACTTTCAAATCACCTCACACTAGCATTCCTTCCCGCCCCACAAACTTCAAAATCTGATCTGATCTGTAATACAACTACAACTGTAATACAAAAAACTAAAATCTGGGCACCCTGCTCATCAACCGAACACGGGCTTTGCGCTTGCTCTCACTTCGCTCGCAATATCTGCGCGCCAGCGCAGAGAACAGTCGCGCACGCCTCTCACCCTCACCATCAGCGACGTTTTTTTCGTTCAGTTCATCGACGATCGCGCACGGTACGGTTCGGTTTAATGGATTCAACACGGCTGTAATGGATATTGTTTGCCTTCACGTCGGGATTTCAGAAAGGATTTCGTAGGAAATGTATCACTTTTCGGAAGTTTGAAGCTATGGTTTAAAGCTTTATGTGTTTTGTTTTCCAAATCGAAAAAAAATTGCTCGATCGAACTCTGTTTTGTGCGTTTTCTACTGGCGGTGGTTCTGGCGTCCCCACCAATACCGTAGTGCGGTAAAAAAAGAAAGTTGGGGACTTATTCTGGAGTGCATTATTCACTGTGGGAAAAAAGCCCTCCAGAAGATGCAAAATAATAGTGCGCAAAAGCAGAGTAAAGTGTTTTGTTCAGTCGACAGCCATTTTTGGACGCGCAACATGTTTGATCGTGCTCAGCAGGCTAGTGATTTTCGCTCTGTCGATGAGAGCACGACGGCTTTATTCAGTGTTTGGGTGAAACGCCGCAGCTGGAGGTTTCATCGCAGTGGGCTGTGGTGAGCAAGGTGGAGAAGATTAATAGTGTTTGCCATTTTTGGCTGTGCATTGTGATTTTGAAGGTGTTGGCTGAAAAAAGCCCAAAAATGTATGTGAATGTTAAAGTAGTTATTTTTTTTTTCGAGCACAGAATGAGTCAGTGTTGGCTTTCTTGTAGATATAAAGAATGTGTAGGTATTCAAATGAGCTGAATAAATCAGTACCTGTTACCCCAAGTAAGTAAATATTTTTTACAAATTTTTGAAAATCATTTGAAATCTAGTGTTTTCCCGGTCAGATTTTTACACGCACCACTTCTAATCTAATACTGTCGGATTTACAGTAAAAATGTGTTGCTCTTATTACAATCATCAGAACGAAAAATTTTCAGTACTTTGTCTAACTTTAAATATATTACGGGACACAAGTAAGTGATGCCAAAATTCTCTTCTGTTCAAGAAGTTTCTACTCCTAGTTCATCGTTAGTACTGGGCCTAGTTAAATTGGTTAGGTTTGTTCTAGTACTACGTTTGTTCCAGAACCACGTTTGTTCCAGTACTGGGAGTAACTGGAAGTACTCTAGAGCAAACATGGAGAAAACCGTTCCCGTATTCTCTTTTTCTTTTTTTTCTTCTTGTAGCAAACCGAAGTAAAAAGAATCAAGTTATTTTACTCTAGTTTGCTCCGGAGCAACTGGGAGCAAGAATCGTTTACTGGAACAAACCTATTTTTAAGAGTTTATAACTCAAGTCTATAAATTTGTTGCAGTTAAACTGTTCATTATGGATTGAAATTAGTTTAGTCGAATACATTTTGAGAAAATACTAAGGCTGTTCGCAATGCTGCCGTTTTCTATACGGGCTGGTCTATTTTACGACTGCTCGGTCAAGGTGAAGATATGTGGAAGCCAGGAACGCACGCTTGTTGCTAGGCACCGACGCGTTTGTTTACATTGAGAAAAAATGGAATTCGGAACTTTCCTTCGGCCATCTGCACATTGACAGAAAATTTGAAGTTTAGTTAGTAAACGAATAAAGTTTCGCGGGTGTTTTTTCAGTGGTGCGTGATTAAAGTGCAGTGTTCTGAAAATGAAAAGATGAAAAATAAGTGTTTCGAAAAGAAACCCCAAGTGAAGAGGGGTGATATTTTGGCACAAAATGGAATTCCGTCAAAAACTCAGGTTGATTGTATAGGAAAATGTTCTAGCTTCCTCAAGTAGCAGTTTCGTGGTACACCGGCAAGGTTAGTGTATTGAAAAACGTATTTTTATATTTGCTCATGTCAGATACATGGTTAGGCAGGGGAGAGGGGTGCGTGCGGTGTAGGAGCTATGTTGTGGCTCGCATGTGTAATGTCCTTAACGTCACAGCTTCGTGAACAGCTTCAGTGTACAGATACTGCGCATCAGACGCGGGACGAGGTCATGTACCTCTTATCGACCTTTGAAAGGCGTCGGGTTTAAAAAAAAAATTAAAAAAAAAACAACATAACACTGACAACTAATCAGCTTTGGGTGAACGAGATATTGGTACCGTTGTTGGAAGAATCTTTTCCCCGTCTCATACCAAAAACCGCTTGGTTTGTAGGTACCTACATATATAAAGCTGGAGCTCTCTATCTATACCAGCGAGGGTCATCGGAAGGTTTGATGCTGATATGTCAGGCAGCTTCACCAGCTACGGTCTTACGGTTGCCAGCGTATCAGCTGCTGCTGCTGCCACACTTTTTATTTCCAACTTTGAACCAAACACACGTTCCAGAACATCACTGGCTGATGGTTGGTTGGTTGGCTGACCGCTGTACACGTACATAAATACATATAGTAAACAAATCTTTATAGAGTGTGCGATGATAGGAAAGTCCACGGATTTGTTATGACCGAGTCGGGGAAAAAATTAACACAGCCGATTCCGTTAGTGGAGTTTCGTGCTCTGATAGGAACTTGGGCTGTTGATAATCCTTTTTGAAGCTAGTTCGAAAAAGCGGACGGACAGAGTCTGATGTTTAAGGAGAAACGATGACGGACTGACTAGTAGGAATAGAATTCTAGATAAGGATTGTCACATGCCTTTGTGGTAGGATGGTTCTTACGATCCGGGTAATGTCTTTTTTGTGAAAAGGAAAAAAACAAACGTTTACTAGTATTCATAGTGACATTTCACATGAATATTTCTCGCGTACTTTTTGAAATGGATCTATGTGAAAAAGAGAGCCTCTCTTTGTTTACTTTCTCTTCCGATTATCACGGCTTCACCGTTAATTTTTCCAATAATATTCCAGTACATAATGGTAGAGTATGATTTCGACTAGCATGTTATGCAAAGAGTTAAGCAGCAAACGCAAATAAGACCTTGTTATTGAATACTTTACGATGACGTCACATGAGTGTTCATTTTTGACAGTTCGCTTGTACTGTTTACATGGATTTAGAAACATTCTTTGCGATTTTCTTCGAGCGAATCTAGTCGTCCGTTTTCTAAGTCCATGTAAACAGTACAAGCGAACTGTCATGAAAAGTGAGGTTAACTGTGCCAGTAAAGAACCTAATTAGCGGAAGAGAAAGTAAACAAAGAGAGGTTCTCATTTGCACATAGGACCTTTTCAATACGTTTGCTTGATTTCTTTGTTTTTGACAACTGCAGTCCATGGATTGTTCGCTACCGTGAACCGCAATATTTTGAATCTCAGCCGCTACACGACGAGTGTGTAAGCAAAGGAAAAATTTAAGAAAATGCTCGTTCCGTAACTAAGCTTCGCTTCGCACAGTTGGCAAATCTTTATGATGCGGAAAAGTTGCAAACGATTAACATATTTTTTTACGACGAGTGAGTGGCAGGAATCGTAGTAAGCCACGCGATTCCACTGGCGTAGCAGCGTGACATGACGTAAACAACTGGCGGATGGCATTTAAGTTGATTATTGGAAAACTTCATAAACGGATATTCGAAATTCCAGTGCTGCTGCAACGTTAGAAGACTGTTATTAGAAAAAAAAAAGTCCACTGACAGCTGTTAGGAATAACAACAGACCGAAAAAGAAAAACTCACAAGAGTACATCGCTACATCACACCGCATCTAACCACAATAGATCATTTGTGATTCAAATCTAACCTCTCTCTCTGTCGATGACGGCAACTATTAAGTGACGAGGGCGGCGGCGGCGGCAGCCGCGGCGTCCAAGCTTCACTCGAAAGACTCCCGACAACTGCGCACAGATTACGGCGGTCGGTCGGTAGCGACTTAGCCGCGGCTGCGCTGCCCCTGTAAGACCCTGTGTATAGGTACCGAGGCGGCTGGAGCTCATCTTTTTTATCACACTACTACTATCAGTGCGCTTCGGTTCGCTCGGTTCCGTCGTCAGCCGGCGGTTGCGCGACCGCCAAACAAAACAACAATAAGATTCCTGGATCAGATCGCGGAGCAGGCAGGCGGGTAGGAAAAGCAAGTTAGTTCAGGCGAAAAAAAAGCGCAAAAATTGAAAGGAAATTTCAATCAGGCCGCGGCGGAATGTGGCCGGTTCGGCATTTGTGTGAGAGATCGGAGTAGTTAGTTTGTCGGTGGATTTTGGTTGGTTTGATTCCGCCGACAATTGGAATAGTTTTTAGGCTAGAGGTGGTCCGGTGACGGTGAATTCTAATGAATTTTGCACGAAACTGCTTAACCTCACTTTTTTGACAGTTCGGATCTAGATTCCACCAAAATACAAAAAACCATTTTGTTGTCATCCATTTGCGATTTGACGTACCCCGTATGGCAAATGTGACCGATGATGAGCGGGATTTTGGGGTCAACAAGCTAGTAAATCGAATAATTTAAACGAAGAAAGGTGTTGATGAAATGTGCGGAGATATAAGGTCGCAGATTGCTTCCCCGAGTGGCACAACATTTATTTGGAAATTAATACACAACATTTAACATAATTTTGTACATTTCAGATTTTTAGGCGTCCATACAGGTTTTGTAACTTTTGGAATATGGGGTCTGGCTAACGGAAACCACAGTCTGCTATGTTACTGATGAGACGTCGAAAGTCGGAAGACAAAATCTGACCGCTAGTCGTTTCATGCAACATAATATGTAGTAAAGGAAGCCAATATCAGAATTTTATTGAAAATTAAGCTATTTTTTAGAAATTAGTCAAAAAAGAATTAGGACCACTTCAAACAATGCTCAAAATTGTGAAATCCTGTATATATTTCCATCGAATATACGGGTCCAATCAAAAAACAAAACACTAACCACAAATGAAAACCAAAACATCGCTTCCCAATCGAACGCCGGATTCGCCTGCTTTTGCTTCATCAAAAGCCAAGATAGTCGAAATTGTGTGCACACCCAGACAGGAAGTACAAATTTACAACAGCAGCAGCAGTGGCAGCAGTTTGAACACCGCACGGATTCTGCAATTTGCAATTGTAGCTCATCATCAGGCAGTGACGACGACCGAACCGGACCGGACCGACCGACGGCCAGAAGATGATGGTTGTACAAACCCTTCCCCTCCGGTTATTCATCGGCGGTCCGAGGGTTTATTATCATTGTTATGAGTGATTGATGATTATCTCCGGGGATGAGGTTGTCGAAAAACTGCAACTTTTTAGTGATGTGATGGAGGACCGGTCGGTGACGTTTGACGATCGGGTTATTTTTTAAAGGCCTTTTGTCACATTTTATGTCGAATACCCTTGCCGATGCAAACATCGAAAATGGCGTAAAACTGAGATTCCACCAAAGGCGTCAGAAAACCACGTCACGGCCCCTTCAGTCCCATTCAGATGTAATCACAATAAATGTTCTTAAATGCAAAATAGATAAAAAATAAATAACGAACTTGCTTGAATTGGACGACACCAAAATTGCGCTTCTTCACCTTCAAATAAAAAAAAAATTGCGAAAATCCGCGCATGAAACACTCGAGTCGATGACTGCGCTGTCGATCTCAACACTATGTGTGGGCATGTAGACAGGATTTCACAATTCTGAGCTTATCGGGGTGAATTTTCGAGATATCTGTCACCACTAAATATTTCAGCGCTCTTTTAAAAATTTTAGAATACTTAATGCATTATCTTTGATTCGAAAGAAGATAAGGTGTGCTCCGACTGAGTACAACGTGTAATAGTTTGTGCGGGAAGTCAGAGTCTTTGATGACGAATCTTGGTCGACATCCAATTTACCATCAGCTAGGTTTGTTCAGGAAAGCTGTGCACATTGTGTGAGGAAATAATAAGGCTGATGATCTGCAAGGTGCGTCGTTCTATATGCTGAAACATCATGCTGCGTTGTATTAAATTTGTTTTATCAAAATACGGAGAGGTAGTCTCTGTTAGGAAATAAATTTGAAGGAACTCCTTCCCAGGTATTGCCGACTGCGTTCATGGGGTGAGATTCCGTCCGATGAAACCAATTCCCTCCTACATTAATCCTTGAATCAAAGCCATTGAAGATCTATATATTCATAAAACGTTGATTACGCATCCAAGATAGATCCCTTGCTGCCAATTCTGTAGTCACACGCAATATCTTGGAAAACTATGCACATCAGTTAAGAAAAATTCAACAATTGCTAAACCAAAAAACTCCCCTGACGCAGTACATCAGCAGACAAATGTTTCGCCCCCGCGAAAGAAGGTCTCCGCTCTCAATAAAAAATTTCGCGAACGAGATCCTTTATTTGTCCAATAATATTTATTTGTAGTTTCATTTTTACATATTGAAAAGATATGAAAGGTCAACGGCTCCGTTAAGCTACCGCTATGAGCCGTGTCAAATAAACGAAATATGAAAACCAATATTGCCGATCAGAAAATAATAATCACTCACTCAGCAACCAGCACAACCAACAAAGAAACCAACGCAACCACCACAAAAATTGGCTTTCCTTTCGAGGCCTGCACGACCAAGTGTTCAATAAAAAATGAGAATATATTTCAATACCTTTCAGTAAATAAAGTAAAGAGCATCAAGTTTTTTCTCTCCAAGAGAATTGCTCTCTGGACTCCCTGGAAATGGATGGCATGTTTCTTTTCGCTCGGGTGCTGTCAGCTCAATCGAAGATGGCGTCGAAACAGAAAGCACTCCGGCGGCGAGCGTGTTGTACGGTTTTACGAAACGCATGGTCATCGTGGAAAAAAGTTTACGGTAGACCACTTTCGAGACAAAAACGTGCCCGTGAGTATAGTTTACCGGATTCTGGCGTCCCTGAGCGTGCAGCGGAAGGTCGGTAACGGTCGTCCGGCGAAGATAATGATGCGAAGAAGAAGAGAGAAGCGTTGTAAAAGCTGTTCGTCAACAAGAACGGAACGAGTTAGCGTGATGCCGGCCGAAAATATCACTGCTTCCATACCTTGATTCACCGAACTCTCAAGATGGAAGACATCATCTGTCGGAAGAAGACTCGGTCCCCCGAGTACATGGACGAGCAGATAGCGATCGTGAAATCGCGTGCCGGTGGATGACGAAGAACTACCGCGGGAAGTTGTTCGTGCTGGACGACGAAAGTAACTTCCCGCTCTCGAAGATCCACATTCCAGTAACTGACAGCTACTATTCCAGTAACAAGTTAAATTTGAAAAAAAGTTATGCTGTAGATATCGGACAGAGGGATTTCAAAGCCGTGATTCAAGACAAGCGATCTGGCTATCAAGTGTATGCGAATGGTAAGTACGTCTTCTGACCGGACAAGGCGTCTTCCCATTACGCCAAGAAGACGCTGGTGTATCTTGAGCAGAGAAAGATACCGTACGCGACGAGTGTACAAAACTAATTGGCGGGTCAAGGATACGAAGCAGTTGACCACCAGGATCCAGAATTGTATCCGGAAGATGGTCTAGACCATGTGCACTGCGCACTTGAACCGTTTAGCTTCGAACTCCACTCGGATATTTCTAAGCGGTAAATTTACGCAAGCCATTATGCGCCGATTTCCGTTAACCATTCAGTTCCTAGATTTGTCGCGATCTACTTGGTCTGACTGAGAGTTTCCCAGCGGCGGAATTTCTCCCGATACCGATACCCGTTTCCTTGGGCCATTTAGCTCCCAGCTTTATCGAGATCTAGTCAGGTATTTCCCGGCAGTGAAATTATCCTACTCCGACTGAGAATTCTCCGACAGCGGAATTTCTCTCAGTACCGATATCCGTTTCGTGAGCCAATTAGCCAGCTTTGTCACGAATCTATTCAAGTTCGGCTGTGAATTACTCGGCGGTGGAATTCCTTCAACAAAAAATTTTGCATACTGATGATAACGTCAAAGGAAAAATGCTAGTTCACCGAATTTGTTAACAAGGAGTTGGCATTCAAGATCTAATAAAACCCAATTTCGTACCGTTGTTGGAGTAAAATGTTCTCAACTGTTAAAATGAGGCTTAATTCGCCATCTTCTATTCTTTTTGAACAAGATGATACTATCGTAACCATTCAGCTCCTAGATTTGTCGCGATCTACTTGGTAGATTCACTCTACTCAGACTGAGAGTTTCCCAGCGGCGGAATTTCTCCCGATACCGATACCCGTTTTCTTGAACCATTTAGCTACCAGCTTTATCGAGAATTAGTCGAATATTTCCCGGCGGTGAAATTACCCTATTCCGACTGAGAATTCTTCGATAGCGGAATTTCTCTCAGTACGGGTTGACATTAATTTAAATTTTAACCATCTAAAAAATCACTTATAGGGTTACTAGCTTACCAAATTAATGACACATTGCGTCAAACGTTAAAGCTTGTTGCACTTAGTATTCGGATAATTTTGTAGCACCACCTCTAGTGGTCGTATTTGAAATGTTCTAAAAGCGATTTGTTTGGAAAATGCACGTGTTTCAGTGAGACGAGTTTAGTCGTGATACGATCAGTGAGCAGTAGCCACCACCAACACAAAAAGTGCACACCCACGTTGAAAACCAGTTTCTGCCTGCTCCCGAAAAAAAAAGATTTATCTGGTTACAGTACGAGGTGCCCCGGAGCCAGTTTTAGTCCATAAATTGACACAAAAATTTATCATCTAGCAAGGAATTTGCAGCTGCGACTTCAAAACCAAACTTTTCACCCATAAAAAACGATGGACTCGACGCTCTATAGGTAAATGCTTGGAGAACTTGCTTATAGAAACGATGTGGCAACATTAAATTTGCCCGAATTCTAAGTGAATCGGACTTTAAAATAAGTGCAGTTGGTAACCCTAACTTAATCAGCTAAAAAGTTTGCTCTTGCGGTAATGATCTTAGAAAGAAGAGAAGTTCAGATGAAAACGAAAAATAGCAATAAGTTTGAATGAAAATTATCGAAAAACAACTGTTTCCTCGTGTTTTGTCACATTTCAGCTTGTTAGCTGTCAAAAAAAATTGAATCTATCATAAACAATTTTGAGGTGCACATTTCAGCACTCGAACAATTTAGACCGAGTAAAACAAGATAATTTTAATTTTGTGCACCGACCAGAAATAACAGATATTACTTCTCACCGAAAACAAATAGCGCATCTGACCCAAATCGAATTACGTTAAGGAAGACGTCACGTCAACTCGCGAACGAAGACAATTAAAAAACGGGGGTCGAAAGAATGCGCTTCGATTGTTCTATAAATAATAATTAGACTCGGAACTGTGGGATGGCGAAGCCGCAGCACTGCATAAAAAATGACGTCCGAAAAAAATGTCGCCGTTAACCGGTCAGTGATAAATGACCTATGAAAAGTGCAAGATAATACTTTTTTTATAAATGCTCAGCCTGCTATTCGCATCGAGAAGATAATTTCAAAACAATTACGGTTTTGGTTGCGTCCGAA
Organism: Topomyia yanbarensis; assembly: GCF_030247195.1. Taxonomy (NCBI): domain Eukaryota; kingdom Metazoa; phylum Arthropoda; class Insecta; order Diptera; family Culicidae; genus Topomyia; species Topomyia yanbarensis. The sequence goes on along the minus strand of NC_080670.1, from coordinate 200,231,563 downwards.
AGGGGTAATTTAAGCAGAGCAAGCGGGAAGGGAGAGAGATGACGAGAAGGATGCACAATTTGCGTTTCGGTTTATTATTTAACTGTTGCGCATCTTGCATCTTTTTTCACGATCTAAAATGGGTCTGGGGGGAAATATTGAACAATTGACCTGGCCGCAAGAATATGGCGATGTACAGATTTTGACAGTTGTCATCGTATGGCAAGGAGTTAGACGCTGCAACCCATAAATAAACAATCCGTTTTCGACGCGTTAGTGCACTAATTTGTTTTGATTTTTTCAGAGGCTCACTCAATTTTTTTTCCTTCAATAATGTTGAGAAAAACTCATCGTAAGAGCACAATGAAGACTCCATTTTGGACTGTTCCAATAGATCTTAAAAGAACTAACACGCACATATTCAACCATGGCATATTGCTCGAAAGTTCGCCCAGATAAGCTTGAAATTGTGATATTTTGTCTAAATCAAGCGAATGACGTTACCGGCAAGCCTTTTATGAAGGACTTACCGCGTCTACATGCCCGTTCGTAAAGTTGAGATCGACGGTGTAGTCACCGATTGGAGTGTTTTTTTATCGTGGGTAGATCTAGTGAAGCAAGGGGTCGACTTTTTCCTTCAATGAGCGAAGATGCTGAATAGCTATTGCACTAGACGGGAATCAGGAATCAGTAGCGACTGACTCAAATGGCACGTTACCCATATTGGACGGAGATTTGTACCTTGCCGTGATTTGGTTTTCCCCCATTTTCTTGATGGGAGGGATTAGAGAAATGGTAACACAGAGCATTGAATGTGGATAAGGCTCGGAGTGATAATTGCGCAGAGAATTATGAGAATGACTCTTGCATAGAGAATGCTGAAAAGTGTGCATATTGTGGGGAAAATCTGCATGTACCAAAAGCATCCGAAGCTCTATTTTTTTTGTAGAAATACTAAAAGGTGCTTCTCTACTCATCACGACAATCTATTATGCTCTCTTGGCTCATGAAGAGTGTGTTCTCTATGTGGGACATCTTTTACTGGTCCTAAAAGCTAAAAACAGCTGGAAATCCCACAAAATGTGTTTCCAGCGCTTCCAAGGCCGTCAAACTTTTTTTTGTGACTTTCGAACCAGAGATTTAACCTAGGGCAGGACTGTTTAGGTCTGGGTTGGGCACCAGCAACTTTGTAATATTACGGAATCGAGGAGACTACAATTCTTATGGTAAGATAAGAAGTTGTCTTCTCGATGAAATTGCTCTAGCTTACACCAGGTGGTTCACTTTACCGCCCATGACTACATATATGTCCCACTTGTATTGAAATGAAACGGAAAAAACGAGCGAAAAAAGATGGCTGGGTAATGTCAGAGACATAACCGCAATGAAATAGAATACACTTAAGTTTTTCCCTTCTAACTTGTGCCGTAAAATAAAACTGAAGCTGCTCTAAAACAGCTCAATCTTCTCGCCGACCAAAATCAAACTACACTGAAAATAATCTGACTACACAATCCGCGCGGATTCCGACAGCATAAAGTACTACGTCAATTTACGCTTGTCCGCATAAGCCGCAGACGCAGATGATTCGCATTTTAAGTCCTCGGGAAACGCTAAGCTTGCTCATATTCCACACTTTTCTAAACTTTCTTCCTTCAACTTCTTGTTCACCCTTAAGTACTATGGCACCTAATATTGAAAAATATACTTCACACCTTTGCAAGCGTCGGAAGTCTCTCCCTTCAAGATTATCCGATTTGGCGCTGGCTCGCTTCGACCAACTTATCACGGGAAAGGTCGATCACTTACCCGGAAAGCGCCAAACAGTGAAGTTGATTGAAATAGCAGCAGAGAAGCACAAGTGAACACAGGTAAAGTCCTAAGATAAGGTTATAAAAACCACGTCTGGCCCGTCAGACCAATAAACTCTGAGTTGTGTTCTGTTACCCACAGGACCCCGCAATTTTGTTTGAAAATTTATAGACCGCGCAATACGTACGGGTATTCCGGCTTGCCCGCGACACTTAGCCGTGGACCATCCTTGATTGGCCGCAACAAAACCGGAGATAGCCACCCCTTCATCAGTTCCAGTCCGGCGGACGGCAAAGGCCGTAGACGAAGAACGGAAGTTCGACAGTAGGTTGACAACCAGACGTGGTAGAGCAACGAAGGGACCCCGAAAGAAGGTCAGATAGAATTAAGAAGTGGAAGAGGTAGACTAATAGTTTGTGAAAGTGAGCGGAATTAAAGTAGAGTTAACAACGGCAAACCAGGTATTTTCTCGCTACCCGCGAAACTCTAGGATAAGCGTGCCGACCGTGCCGAGTCTCAGCAGTGCTCACGGCTGGGGTTGGCCACCACTTACACCTTGTAGTCCCTTGCTAATTAAATGTCGTTACAACAGTTAAAAATTGACTCAATAGTCGTTAATAAAAAATGGGGGAAATAGAGCCATGATGTTGCTCGTTTAATATTCGAGCGACGAATTATTAAAACGGACACGTGGTACCGTTTACCCGTATGTGATTGAGTCATGTTGAGTGTAAAGTTCACCCAGAAACCCCCCGTTGCGTGGTGCGGCAAGTCAGCCCACATTTGAATTTAACCTAAAATGGGTTATAGTGAGAGAGAGAGAGAGAGAGAGAGAGAGAGAGAGAGAGTAGACGAGGAAATAACCAAAACAAAGTGAAGTGTCAGAATGATGAAATAGAAAATATCCGGCGAATGAAGAAAAGTTTGAAGGTGTAAAAAATATATAATTTGTAGAATTATCGGAAGTGAAGCAGAGAAGAACGTGGAGTAGAGTATAGATCGGACAGGTAGATTTGTTTGATTAATTGAAGGCAGAATTGATAAACGTTGAATTTACATATTGAATTAATTGAGGTGAAGGAAAAGTTTCTCTTAGTGGTCCGTGGTATTTCGGCTACTAAATTGTAAGTAGTATTAAGATAGGAAGAGCAATTGGACATGAAATGAAAATTTGTGTTTCAGCTTCGAGCAGATAATACCGCAACTAGCGAGCTGTACTTCTAAACAAACTACGAAAAATTACCGCCAACAAGTCACTTAGGCGCGAGTGTGGGCATATTTCAACGTTGCAGCGTCGCTTATTGTACCGTGTGGACAAAACAGTCAACATGTTGCTCGTTTGGCAAGTGAGCATCGACTGATACAAAATGAGCACGCGTGACCTTTATAAATTACTTTCCCGCATGTGATGAAACGCTTAGATGGTTCTTTTTTGCGCCGTTTTCCAAGGATCTTCTAAAAAATTGTTTTTGCTTTATTTATAGTAGTCGCACATTTTACGAAATTAAATACAAAATACGTGCATATATTTCCAATCAGATAGTGCAAAAATATTGCGATTCTATTCAGTAGAACGAAAATTATTCGCGTTTTAAATCTGGGAAGAAACCGATACGTGTTCAAAATTTAGAAGCATATTTTTCTACTTTAACAACCATCCACAATTTCCTTCGAAATTCTGAATTGTTTCTGTCTGGATTCTAGCCCAAACGCAATCATCGATTGAGTCAGAATCGGCTTTTGCATCAGCTGGAATCAACTAGAAATCTTTTCGTTTTGAGAATAAATAGCTTTAAAAGAAAAACAAACTTGTCAACAAACCCAATCGCGGATTAAACTGTCATAAGCTGCCACATTATTCCTCTACTACCGTCCCTCGTTGACCCGGTGGACAGGAAGGATGTATCCGGTAGTTATTTATTTAATCGTGCCATCATAGTTGCACTCACTAACACTACCACTATCCGGGGTCGTCAAGTAGACTGACTGACTGAACGACGACGGCAAACCCCGAACTAGATCATAATCGGATCGACTGACAGTGTCAGCTTTATTGTTTCGAGCGGAATGTACACGCAAAAATAAAACAACCCACAGAATAAGTTCTTTTACCTTAAATTTAGGTACTTCTGAGTTGTGCGTCGCTTTCGTACTTATTAGTGTTGTCAAAAACAGAACGAGAGAGATTCGACTCAGTCGAGGTCTTCCGTGCAGTAAGTTACTTTTGAGTTGTTTGGGGTGCACTCAAAATTAGGTAAATCTAACTTTAAGTAAATTTAAGTAAATTGAACTCAAGGTTGAGTTATGATCTTTGCCGTAGTTAAATGGAAACTACCTTCAGCATGGTTTACCTAATTTTACCTTCCTGCACGATGCTCCTAGATTGTGTCAAAAGTACTCAATTTTAAGTAGTTTTTCGTTTGCGTGTATGTGAGGAATGTGGCGATACTGTCAAAATTAGAGCAGTTAGTGTCATTCCAAATGAAGAAAAGGCCTCTCACGCACACTAATTAGCGGGATAATTTATTGGTTTGCAATAACACCGATAGATAATTATTGTACCATTTGTTTTGACATATGGAGTCACTCTTCTGACATACACGCTGATTTCGGGTTACTTGATTTATTTACTCGGCCTACTGCAAGCCAAAACCATTTCGCAAATATCAAAGTTCCTACTCGCCACAAATTTCTTTTTCAATACGGTAACTCTTCCAAAGCGTACACGAACACACACGCAAATATATGTACGTAACGGTAAATTAGGTAGGAAGGCCTTTTTATAAAGCTGCAGTTTCGCTATCATATTCCATCATAGGAATGCCGGGGCGTTTGTTCCGTCCAGCAGCTTGAGTTATGTGCGATGTTATTCGCTATTTACTTGCCCGAGAGGGCTAAACTATGTCATTTCACATTTGTTATGATTGCTATTATTATCCATTAAAATGCGCGATCAAAATAGTCCAAACGGTGCTGGTGTCACCGGCGGCGGTGATGTGAAGCCGCATTGTACATGGTACTAGAGCGAATTTGTCGCGTGCAAACCGGCATTGGGACCGCGTCACACTGGTTGTTTTATTTTTCGAACTGAATCGCTTATTGTGAACGTTTTCGTCGAACTTGCGGGTCATTTTTTTATTTATAGGAAGCGATTTTCCCACCCGGTTCGGAACCGATCCAATTAGCCCCCGCGATTGACCTGCGCCTCTGTGTTAACGAATGTCATCATAACAATTGAATCGAACATCACAGGCAGTCGAAGAGTGCTGTGCCCTTCGTCCGATTGCAATTAATTTAGTTTTCGTTTTAAAAATATTGAAAAAGAAGTAAGTTTTGTATTTTGAAAGGATTAGCTAATTTGAAAGGCGCTTGGTGAAAACCGAGGACAGAGCTCTACAGCTTATTTTGATACCGGTATGACTGATCTTTTGATACTTATTGAGCTTGGATTCGCTAATTGAAAAAAAAACAGGTGAAAAGGGATGTTAGTAGTTTAAATGGATCTGTTCACATCTCTGTTGTCAGTTTGATCATCAAAGTGAATTTAACATGAATTTTTTTAGTTATGGTCAAATTAGCGGAGTTAAAAAGTGGACCAGTTGAAAAGTCTCCAACCGACCGTGTTCACGGTCTACCCGATCAAAGTCGGAGTATGTAGGTTAAACTATCCGGAATTTGTTCAAAATTCTAGCAATATTCCAACTCAATCAGTTGTTGCATGTTGCTTTTACTGCGTAGCAAGGGTAGCATTTTAATTTCCGATCGCAAGCAAACCGGTGTCGATACAATCGAATTGTTTCGGTCGCTAATTTGCCTACTGAACCTCACCAGCTCAGTTGGTGTCCATCCAGCTAATGATGTTTCTCTATTTCTAGGCGTGGACTGCAATTGAATTAGAACTAATTGAATGGATCGTCAATGTCGCGGTGACTAAATCGGTGCATGTGCGGTATTGTGAAAACCGAATACTGCGGGAAGTAGAGCTAACCTCATTTTGTTATTTTTCCAGAAAAGTTTTGGTTAGCCGCATTCGACCCTCGACCATGTTATGTAAGCTAATTTGTTGAAATCGATTCGTTGGAACTTTTTTACATGAATCTATAACATAGTCTCACTGAAGATCTCAAGGGAAGATCGGACGAGTACGAAGGACGAGGCTTACGAGGCACACGCATCGGCGATTCTAGCAGAACATCCAAAGAGCACCATCGTTCCCGAACAAAATCAGCGAGAAAGGACAAGACAGCGAATAAATATATCTCAAAGAACGACTGACTAAGCATGCAACTGAGCTGGTCAGTGAGTACAAACTTAAATTAGTAATGGAATTTGCGTTTCGACTTCGTCTCATCAGAATCCAACACAAGACACACCGTGACAGGACTAAAGGGCGAACACGAAATTATTGCGACACATTCAACAGGGCATAACTTTTTTACCATTGGGTAAAAATCAACCAAATTTTGCACACTTTCTCATTGACGTGTATTGTTTACATGCTGTCAAACTCGAAGTCGTGTTTTTCGATTCAACGAAAATGAAGGTGAACCAACGCGAGTCGAGAGAACAAATTCTTTCCAAACACCAGGAATTTCCTGACCTGTCGCATCGGCAGTTGGGAAAAATGTTGAACATTCACCATTCAACCGTCTCCAGAGTGTTGAAGCGGTTCCAGGAGCGGTTGATGTTGGACCACGGCAAAGGAGCTGGAAGAAAACCGGGACCGGAGAACAAAAAGACGGAGGGAAAGGTGAAGCGGATGATTAAAGCAAATCCCAACGTCTCAAGCCGTGATTTGGCTAAAAAGATCTGAGAGCTGGACTACATACATACACTTCCCAAACCGCAATGAGCGGCAACAATCGACGGCTAAAACTCGGGCACGGAAGCTCTACGAGAAGATGCTGACAAAATATGGCTGCTGTGTGATGGACGACGAAACGTATATAAAAGCCGATTTTAAGCAAATTCCGGGGTTGGAGTTTTTTACCGGCAAAAGCAAGTTCTATGTGGACGATAAACTTAAGAAGAAGAAAATGTCGAAGTTCGCCTCCAAATATCTCATTTGGCAGGCCATCTGCTCTTGCGGACTGATGAGTGAGCCTTTCGTGACAAAGGGCACAGTAAATGGCGAGATCTACAAATCTGAGTGCCTCGAGAAGCGCCTTTTGCCGTTCTTGCAGAAGCACGACGAAGCTCCGCTATTTTGGCCAGATTTAGCATCATGCCACTATTCTAAAAGTGTCCTGGAGTGGTATGAGGTCAATTCTGTCCATTTTGTTCCAAAGGACATGAATCCGCCAAATTGTCCGGAGCTGCGCCCGGTAGAGCAGTACTGGGCAATGATGAAGTGGGAACTTCGGAAGAGCAAGAAGACAGTCAAAGACGAGAAGGACTTGTTAAGAAAATGAAAAAAAAACTGAGAAACTGGTACCGGATGACACTGTAAAGACTTTGATGGAGGGCATTAAGCGAAAATGCGTTCAATTTTACACTCAAGGCTCCATCAATTAACTTTTCTTGTGATTTTTGAAGTAAATATATGTATAAAACTACCCTAAAATTTTGGTTTGATTTTAAACTTTATAAGAAAATTGGCATGACATTTTCGGTGTCGCAATAATTTCGTGTTTGCCCTTTACTTTCCCGGTTATGATCCGGTGCGACCATATCAAGCGAGTAAAAACCCAGAACAGTCGAACGGAGACCTCACCGCCCCCCCCCCCCTCGACCCTTCATTTATCGGACGAATTTTCTAGTCTCGAAGGTAGAGCTTTGTCAGAATGTCTCTCGTGAGCATTTGATCACTGAGCACATCTTCGGATTTACGGACACGCGTTTCTTGCCGTACCACAATCAACGAAGGTTTTAAGCTGTGGATGAGACGATATGTTTTGAAATTGTCGGCGACGGACTGACGACAACGAGTCTTTAGCACTAAATACATGTCATTGAAGTAAAGCAGAAATATCAACGGGCCCAAGTAACTTTCCTGGGCTATTCCTGACGTGGAAGTGAATGTGGGTGCCTGGAAATTTCCAATAAGAAACATTATCTCTCAGTGCTCAGTCTCAGATCCTAGTCTAAATAAAGGGAAAAAGTTTATTTTATGTATTCATTCGATCCCAAAACTCTCCATTTTAAGGATTATTATATTGTAGTCCACTTTACCAAAAGCGGAAGATAGGTCGGTTGAGTGCGGCGTTCCACACTCCTTGTTATGTAGTATGTTGGACATGGCAATTTAGTCGTTATTTAACATCCGTAACCACCTGCATTCAGCCCGAAGTGGCTCAATAATCACCAACTCGGGACAACGCTCAGTGAAGCAGTCCACGATAGTTATTAATACATCGCTTATTTCTCTTTTCATGAACCGGAAAAAAAATGTTCACGGATTTCCAGCAGGATGGAAAAATGCCACTGGCAACCCTCTAAGAATGGTTGGTTTCAAAATCGTTCAATGAAGGACGTTCGTTGGACCAATTTGGACAACGTCCAAATAACCGTTCAACGAACGTCCATCGTTGGACCCGTGTTGAACGATTTTGAAACAATTTTTTGGACGTCTCAGTGAGAAGCGATATTCGAAAGAAGAGTCTGCAGAACGTCGATGAGCCTTTTCAGAATCATCGAAGAGATCAATTGTAAAATGATTTAAACTGAGAAGATACTCGGGAAATCATCGCTTCATCGACATCGATACCGCCAAAAGTTTGGCCCACAACTGGAACCCGTTCGATTAGTTTTTTAATGTTTTAGAAACATGACGTTAGTAACTAGAAATGTAAATGTCTTTCCATATTTGATACTAAACTCTATAGTAACTTTGTATCTGAAATTTAGCAACTAAAACCGTAAACATGAAGAATTTCATACAAAGAACAAAAAGGTGAAGCGATACCGCGAAACTACTCGCCATAGTTGATATAATTATAGCAGAACTGTGACAGCCCCATTTTGAAAATTTTGACAGCTGTCGAAATCTTGATGGATATCTGCGGGCTACCAGACTTTCTTGCAAGCTGACTACAGATTTATGAGTGGAATCAGGAATCAGGAATCAGTAGCGTCTGGCTCAAATGGCACGTTCCCCATGTTGATCGGAGATTTGTGCCTTGCCAAGAATCGTCTTTTCATCATTTTCCTGATGGGAAGGATTGGGGAAGTGGTAAGGTTAGGGGTAAGGAAAACAATGACATAACAATTAAAACAGAGCATTCTGCACCCCCGGAGTGATGCTGAACGATCTGCAGGTGTTACAACAGCAGGAATAAAACTTCCAACCCCCGGAGGGATTTAGAACCTCTACCCAAACAGTGAGCGGATATATCAACACCCCCGAGGGGATATTGAGATAACAGAACGACAACACCCCCGAAGAGATATTGTCATTCAAATACGGCTAAAAAAACTATAGCCCTTTACCACACTGGGTTAGGAACAAAAGCATATCCTTAAATTTCAGCTCTCTGTACATAGGTTCATCTATGTATGGAGAACCAAAAAACCGGATGCGCAATTGCATTAATACAGGGCAATTGCATATCAAATGATATGATGTTCCGTAATCGGATTCACAAAAATCACATGAATAATACTCAGCGCGCTGAATAGTAGCCATGTGATAATTGAGTTTGCAATGTCCAGTCAGTGCCCTGACCAAAATACTGCAGTTGTGCTTGGAAAAATGCAACAAATTTCTTGACATTTTCGGACTCACATCCGGCAGAAAAGCCTTTGTTTGAACGCAAGTCTGCAAGCTACGCCAATGTTTGGCATGTTCGAATGCAGCCCAAGAGCGAATCTTGTGCTTTATCTAACTTATTGACGATGGTAGAACTGGTACTGGACCAACGAAATCAGTCGCAACGCTAGCTCTAGCCAATTAGTCCGCCCATTCATTTCCAGTAAAAACCGGAATGACCGGGTACCCATAGAAGGTAGATAGCATTTGAAATGCTAAGTTCTTTGATTTGAGTTCGACATGCGATTACTAATTTCGATCTCGAATCTGCCGAACTAAGTGCTTTCAGGGCAGCCTGACTGTCAGAGCAAAAATAGATTCTTTTACCGCAAATTCCCTGTTGAAGTGCGGATTGTACGCCACACAGAATCGCAAAGATTTCTGCTTGGAATACGGTACAGTATCTACCAAGCGAATGAGATTGGTTTAATCTCATCTCATGACAATAGACACCAGCACCGGCTCGGCCCTCCAACAAAGAACCGTCCGTATAACAAACTACGTATTCTTCAAGTTGTCGCTCCATCCAGCCAGACAGCCATTCCTCACGAAGAGGAATTCTCACATTGAAAGTTTTAGTAGGAAAACTACATGTGAGTGTAAGGTCACTGGGAGCAAGTGTATATTCATCCCAAGTAACCATTTGGGGCCACAGTCTTGTGTGGCTAGTTACACGATCTATTGGATTACTGTTCCAGAGCCCAGTAACCTTTAGATGGTATGCACAAGAAAGTGCTTCTTGTTTCAGAAACACATGTAGTGGTTTTATGTTCAAGAGTGCCTCGAGAGCAGCAGTAGGTGTTGTCGAGAACGCACCAGTCATCGCCATCAAGACCATCCTCTGAAGATGGTTTAACTTTGATTGGATTGTCGTGACTCCTCCCTTCTGCCACCAAACAAGGCACCCGTATGGCAGTATTGGTCTAACAATTGTTGTGTAGATCCACTGAATGTACTTGGGTTTGAGTCCCCAGGATTTGCCGAAAGCCCGTCTACATTGGCCAAAGGCCATGCAAGCTTTCTTGATCCTGAAATCGATGTGAGCTGTCCAATTAAGTTTTGAGTCGAGAATTACCCCAACGTACTTAACTGGATCTTCGACAATAATTTCAGAGTCAAAAAACTGCAATGGACGAGCTCCGATTGTAATCCTTCGTTGCGTGAAAAGCACCATTGAGGTTTTATTTGGATTAACTGATAGTCCAACATGAAGACACCACCGCTCAACAACACATAAGGCTTGTTGCATCAAATCAAAAAGTGTGTTAATGCAAATACCGGTGATCATTATATGATAATCATCGGCGAAACCATACGTCGGAAACCCAAGCTCATTTAGTTTTCTCAACAAGCTATCGGCGACAAGGTTCCATAGAAGTGGTGACAGCACCCCACCTTGAGGACATCCGCAGACACTCAGTTTCCTCAGCTCTACTTGTCTTAACGATGAGCACAGATGTCGGTTGCTAAGCATTGCGTGTATCTAGTTCGTGATATATGAAGGTACTCCATGATCTCGTGCTGCTTCCAAAATGGATTCGAAAGACACGTTGTCAAAAGCACCTTCAATATCGAGAAAAACTTCTAAACTTGATTGCTTTTGTGAAAAAGCTTTTTCAATGTTGTAGACAACATTGTGTAACAGGGTGGTAGTAGACTTCCCCCGCTGATATGCATGTTGCATTGCATGCAGCGGGTGCTCGCCCAAGCTACCATCCCGAATGTAGTGGTCGATTAAACGTTCCACTGATTTGAGAAGGAAGGAGGTCAGACTGATCGGTCTAAAGCTCTTTGCCTCCTCATAAGTGACGCGGCCACCTTTGGGAATGAATTTGACAGTTATTTCCATAACTGACATACTTCAACCCGCCGGATGCCACGCGGCCTCTAGGCTGGTTTTGTCCGGAGAAAGATAATAGAGTTATCAACCTCCTAGTGGACCACAGCCAGTTACTGGGGAGTTCGCCCGGCTCTTCCCAGGCTCCGTTCGCCATTGAGAATATTTTAAACCCCCTCAACAATTTTACCCATAGCACGGGTCGCATGACACTATGGAATTGGGGTTCCCTGTTTGGTGTTACCACCGGAACAGGTAGTCCGTAGTGTAATTCTTAGCCGGTTGAAACAACCACTACCGACACTACACGGCTTATCTAGGCTGTTCGGAGAAAGAAGCTGACATTGATGGACAGCTCCCATAGATGGCCGAACAGCCGGCTCTCATACAAAGAACAAAAAGGTGAAGCGATACCGCAAAACTGCTCGCCATAGTTGATATAATTATAGCAGAACTGTGACAGCCCCATTTTGAAAATTTTGACAGCTGTCGAAATCTTGATGGATATCTGCGGGCTACCAGACTTTCTTGCAAGCTGACTACAGATTTATGAGTGGCTTCTCTTTTCAATTTTTATGTAAGAAAAATAAGTTGAAAGGAGAAAGCAGGAGGTACTATTGAGAGATAAAAAAGAGACATCAGAGGATACAATTGGGAGATTTGAGTGTACTAGTGGCTTTGTTTCTCGTGCGCTGTTTGACAGTGAGTTTACGTTGCAGTTGTGGTTACTGAAACTGCGACTTGAATCATGCGTTTTTCCTCGTCCTCCCTAGAAAAACTCTAGAAAGAGAGCTGCGGAGAGAAAAACAGCATTTTTGGCAACGTATGCCCCGGCATTGTATGGCAACACGTCCAATGTTATAAGGTTAGGCAATGTTCGATTGGATTCGTGTTTTGACAGCCAATCGATCCAAAATGGAACCTTTCGCAGTTCTCTTTCTAGTGTTTTTCTAGTCCTCCCAGGATCCCAGGATAGCCTGTTAAAAACCAGGACGCGTCCTGGGAAACCAAGAGGCATATGGATATATAACCACAGACTAACAGACATAACACTCGAAAACAATGCTTCGCCCGCTTTAACGGTCATTTTAAATATATTTGTAGTTGGGACTGTGGCCACATTTGAAATTATGGCGCCACTGACATATAAACTAGCATATGGGGGATAGACCACTAGTGAAAAATTGTTCGCAAACCTGAGGGGTAAGCCACCAGTAAATGAGTGTTTGGGACTGTGAATAAAAGGTGGAGCTAGTGTTCTGGGAAAATTGTCGGATCGATGTTTTTTTGAGGGAATTCCCTCATAGCGTTATGTCTGTTAGTCTGTGATATAACCCTATCCAGCTTTTTGCGTGCCATAATGGCGGTCTAAATTGTTCAGTTCGTAATACGTTTAATGGTCCTTTTTTGACAATAATCGTTTATGTCAACCGCCTAGTGAGATTAAGTCATCCTACGATAGTCCAATGCGTTGGATGTTTATTCAATGAACGCCCGACATCTTCAACTGGGCGTTGCTGTCAAGCTGGCGTAAACGATTATTGTCAAAAAAGGGTAATTAAACGTATTACGAACTGAACAATTTAGACCGCCATTATGGCAGGTAAAAAGCTGGATATGTAATGAACACATAAAATTAAAAAAAAATCAAAGAAATATAAAAAATAACAATCAGAGGGAAACTTCAACACAATTAATAATGAAAAGATGTCAAATATGATGAGCACGAGAAAAAGTAAATTGAAAACAAGCTACATGGCAAATATGTGAAATACGCATTTTTATAAAACTGAGAAAAGTTCTAAACCAGAAAAACTCTAGTAAGAGTAACTAGTAACTGCGGAGATTCCATTTTGGATCGATTGGATTCGTGTTTCGCTGTCAAAAAACGAATCCAATCGAACATTGCCTATCCTTGTAACATTGGACGTGTTGCCATACACTGCCGGGGCATACGTTACCAAAAATGCTGTTTTTCTCTCCGCAGTTCTCTTTCTAGAGTTTTTCTAGTCTAAACGCACCAGTAAAGACTTTATTGAAAATAAGTTATCCGCATACATTTTCCGTTGCACGCACATATTTCTAGACAAACGTCAAATTTTCCTTGAAGTAAATTAGAGCCTTTCTTTGTTTACTTTCTTCGTGAATTACTCGAAGTTATTTCTTACGGACTGAGTGCTTTTGACAGGTCTCGTATTTGATTGAAATGACACTGACAAATAAATGGTAATCAAATGATAGAGACGGCGAGTCTTTATCCAGCGAAATTCAGCTTCTTTAGTGTAAACTTACTCATCACAGCATGCTGTGCGTTCGTCCGTGTGTCATCTTTCAATTGTTTACTCTTTTGACCGGTTCAAGTTCTTCGGTTTCCAAAATTTCGCGCAATAAAAAGGAAAGGAAAATTAAGTTTTTGAATACATGGCAAAGTGAAAATGGGGTGTACCGATGCGAAAATTAGCGAAGTGCTTCGGAATTCATCAAGCGAGTGTAACATCCATCATAAATTAGTTCGGGGAACACTCAATTCTTTGGTTGAACTACCAGGAAGAGGAAGAAAAACGGGAAATCGTAATTGGGCCAGATAGAGGGTGTTTCTAATTGGGTAGATCAAATCAATTTCGAAACGTTGGTTTGACCAATAAAGCGGGAACGAGCAACCGAATGATGCAACGTATGAGAAAACGAAACAACTTGACGTGCTATAAAAAGGAAAAATTCGCCAACCAAAGTGCAGAACAAAAGTAACGTGCTACAACAGTGAGCCGAAGATTGTATTCGCAACTTTTATAGCGACCAGTGGCATGTGTTTTGAAGGACGACGAGATCTATGTGAAAGATGACTCCAAAAACCTCAAGATCCACAATATTATACTGCCGTCATAGAAGAGGATATAAACGATGCGGACAGCTCGGTTCAAGTGGAAAAGTTTGGTCGACAAGTGTTGGTATGGCAAGCAATATGTTGCTGCAGTTTACTATCTTATCACTACCGGAACTATAAGTGCGGAAATCTGTCGTTCCAAGGGTCTGCAGAAGAGGCTTTATATGAGAAACTTAGTACTTCCACCGTTTTGAACGAATTTAGGATCGGTGCACTGCGCCAAAACAACTCTCAACAGGCTCACGAAAAAGGGTATATATTTCGTTGGAAAAGATTCACCAAATCACACTCAGCTTCGGCCCATTGAACATTCAAAAACTATTTTGGAAATGTAATAAAACGATTAAAATATCTGCGTTCTTCTGTGTAGTTTTTTAGCCAATTTTCACTATCGAATTGTGGGTTTTACTGAGCAAGAATCACAATCAATAAAGGGAACTAACTGAAATTGCACAGATCGAATGTTAGTACGACGCTTGTTATTGCTAGAGGCCGCAAATACTAGTGCACACTTTACGAATGTCACGGGACGAATTGAAAAATTGTTAGTAGGGGTAGGACTTCAATGAAAAACTGCTGAAATTCGCGTGATTTAAGATGTTGTAGAATTTCCGGGCATCCGACCTGCATGAGACTCATTAGATGCCTAAAAGTACGTTTTTGGCATATCGTAACAGAAATTATCTCGAAACATACTCAATTCAAATAAGATTTAACAGAAGACAACCTAGTAAAGGAGAAACTCCAAATAGTCTCGAAAAAAATTGAGTGTGGTAAATAAACCTGGGCTTCAACTGAAAAACTATCGATTACATGTGCGACGAAAATATGAAATAATTTTGAGTGGCCCAAAATGAGCGTTACTGTACCGAAAATTTTACTCCGAACAACGGGTATGCTAGTAATTTAATGCGCATTTGTTATTATTCTAACTACTAGAACCTCTTTATAGCAAGCTATTACGAATAGAAAAGAATTATAAGAAATTAATTTACGAATTTAATAGAATAAATTAGAAAATATTAAACGAAATGAAGAAGAGAGTCCTATTTTTATCGCTACTTACGACAAGTAGCAGGAACCCAGTGGATCAACTCTTGGCTACTGCCGACGGATGCCACATGGCTTCTAAGCATGATTGTTAGCAATAACAAGTAAGGGACCAAAGATGAATAAAATCAGTCGTCGCTGTTCAGATCTTTGTCATTTTTTCCCGCTGGACCAATGAATCAAGAAAAGCGAACCGTCCCGAACATCTTTATCGGCACTCATCCCGAGGACAGTCGCAATTCACCAATTTCCCCGAAATGGTCCACAGCTGACTCCAACTGCAACGAAGTCAACCCAAAACAACAACAACAAAAAACCAGACGACAAATGCGTAATCTTTCAATTCGAGATCCGGCGGTCCGGTGGCGATAGTCCAACCGCGCGCACTCTAATTTCTAACACTTGTTCGTTATGGATTTGTCACATTAAGGATGGTCGTGGATTAATGGTCTGCTCGACTTTTTGCGTACCACACATGTTGGCCACCCCGTTCACTACTGCAAACAAAAGATGTCATAACTTAGTGAAGACGGTTTTTTTTAATTCGTTCGAGCGTCGTCATTTCGTCACTTTAGGTTTAGGGTTTATCTTTATCTGGAAACGGACCATTTAGCATGCTGGGAAATGTCGAATTGGAACTAAAATGGGCATCCGAAATTAAATTTGATGATTATGACAGCAGACACTTTTGAGAAATAAAATTACATGAAGTGTGGCAAATTTGTTGATCAGAGAAATCAGAGGAAAATCTCACTTTAAAATGGTCTTGGAAAAGATTAATCAAAATTTACACTCTCAGTCATTTTTGTAAAAAAGTTTCTGATTTGGCAAGCGATCTGCACTATATGTACTTTTTTTACCACATTTCATTCATTACCATCGTTAAGACGTGCAAAAAACGCTATCCCAATATTAACAAAAAGATAATCTACTAATTTAACTACCGGACTCGAAACCACCCGAATCTAGTAGATTCTCCCAAACCCCTTTCACGGCAACGAGCGTGATCACGTCAGCCCCGCGATGAATTCCTTGAACAACGCGCGTGCTTCGCTTCGCCAAGCGCCAGCCCAAATCTTCAACTCATCCTTATCGCTCTTTTCGCTGTACACTGACGATAGTTGAGTTGGGTCGTAGAGAAGACAGCACTTGATCAGAACAGAAAAAAAATCCGTTTTGTTTTCATGTTTTTGTAACGTTCCAACTGGCAATCGAACGTGTACTTATATTTAGTCCGTTGCTTTATCGCTGCTACGACGAGAACTGCTGGAGATTGTCTGCCCATGCGAGTCATTTCAGCGGAAAAAATAATCTTGCTGAGCTTCTTAAAAAAAACACACAGTTCAAAACTTATCATCGTTTCGAGTTCAACTCTGCTCGCGCAACTAACCTGATCCGGACAGCGATGAATACAGTGCTGCTCTAGCTCCGCGGTCGCAACCAGGTAATCGTCCTCGAGTTCAACCTCCGTCAGAGATGACGCTGCTGCCAAGTGTCCCACCGTCCAGGACTCGGAAACTATCGCCAATATCAACAACGCTGCCCACAAGCCCGTGCTGCGAGCGGTCAAAATCCGTTGCATTTCTAGTGGCCACCCCTTTTTCACACCACAACCTGATCCTTGTCTCACAGATCCTTTCTTTTATCAATCACTTCGTTCACAAATCACTTCTTCTTTAGCACGGATCGGCGGACATCGCACCTTGGTTTCGTTTCGTTCAAAGTAACCGCACCGGAATGAATCTTTTCTCACCGTCTCGAAGCACTAACGGCAATGATCGTCTCGCTGGAACCTGGGAACCACTTCGAATCCCCACGACACTTCATACTTCCGGTCCGCAGCTCGACCAGTTAAGCCGCGCGAAACCACAACCCTGTGTGTAATCGAATCCTTTCAACCCTGCGACCTTTCAATGTCGAACGTCGAATTTTCTCACCGATTATCCCGATTCTTCTTTTCGATTTCACTTCGCTGCTTCCTGCTTATCTCACTCACGATCTAACTGGACCTTTCCTCGCATGGATCTGTCCACGGTCAAACACTAAACTAGACGACTTAATCCGACGGTGGTCAACTAACGACTGACTGAGATGATCGGCTAATCGTCGAAGCTCTGCCAGGCCCGCGCATTCGAATCACTCACTCACAGCCTCGAACCAGACACAGACAGAATCGTGAAACTGACAGCTAGATGGCGCTTTTCGATCGATTGACGCAAAGTAAAATTTATACACGTAACAAAACGTCCGCGTCGAGCAAGTGCCGATACACGACTGACTGACTGACTTAAGCGAGTCAATATAAGCCGCCGCCGCTGCCACCGTTGTCGGTCGGTCGATGCTGCCCGATCGTGTTTCGGAAGCCTTTTTTGTTAGTGCCTGTTCTTGTTGTTGTTCTGCTTTCCGGAGCGTAGAAAATATGAATGGGGTGGAATCGGTGTGTGTGGCGATGTATAGAATGAAAATGACACAAGTAAAAAAAATAACGATCGTTTGAGATAGATTTATGCTAGGAGGCGAGTGCGCGGCGGGGGCTACAAGTGGCCGTGCGTGAAATTATATTGCACAGTCGCGTGGAAATGGATGGGCATCCAATGCAGAAACAGGTTAGTTTTGAGACTGAAGTTTTTAGGTGTTGTTATCTTTCTTCTACTGTGTGGATCGCGCCCGTGCAAAATTCGATCGTAATTCTTTAGGTCATGAAAATTGGTTCGAATGATATGAGATTAGATTTCTTCTGAAAATGCTTGCCATTTTTTATTGGAAATACACCTTTGCATATACAACGATTCAAAAGTGGAAAATGATCTTTACAAAATACACTATGAACTTCTATTCCAACGAGAAGTCATCCGTTTCTTACAAAAAACAATAGTGAAATATTTCGAGTTTTTCGCACATATGATGAATCATTCGTAGTTCTATGGATTTTTTTTATTGCAAGTTTTTCATAAAAACCATTAAACGTAGGCATATTACAAACCTGTTTTAGTAATCAATCGAATTTGTCGATAAAATATGCGAATATTTCTAATCTTTACGAGCATCTTTTGTAATATGAACGTTTTTTTTCGAGGAATCCCCGAAAAAATAGTGCACAAAAATTCATATCGCTGAACGAATATATTCATCAATTTGCTACGAATAGGTTGTTATCAAATTTATTTGTGTGTAGTGTACTATCTATTGAAAAATCCGCAAATCTGCAAAAAAGAGTCAAAACAAATAGGGGAAACCGAGGAGATTTGAAACAGAGGAGAGTTGAAACAGTGCCCATTATTAGCGAAACAGTACCGTTAGGGATTCAACACTAATGCATTTATTTTATTTATATGGTGCCCACAAATCCTCCAATACACGCTACGTTAAATGAGTGGTTGAGTATTTATGTTAAACAAACTACGAAAAACGAGCAAAAGTAAGTTTTCGTTATATTCTTCAAATCGGTATAAATAGAATATTAAGTGATGTTTTAGCGAGAAAATATCATTATTATGTAGTCTTACAGTTAACATTTATGAATTGTATGCGTTTTTTCTATCTTTTTCATGTATAGATTGTAAATTGTGGAACAAACCTTACTTCTCGACCTAGGAGAGTTGAAACACCTTGTTTCAACTCTCCTCGATGATGAACTTCTAGTCTTATGGTAATGTTATAATCACATTAACATCCTGAATAAATAATAATAATCAAGATTCTTCTTTCCTGAATTGATAACAGTGATCAACATTCTTAATTTATTAGTTCTAGATCATTTATAACCACGGAATATGCATTTGTTCTAATTGTTTACTCCTATCATTTTCTGAAGCTTGGAGCGAAGTAACCATAATTCAAAATATACCAAATACTACCGATATGGATATCAAATTATCTGGTTGGACAATAATACAAAGCTAAATATATACGAATAATGGATAACAAATTTCTTGATTTTACAGTTATAGTTAATTAGTGGTTAGGAAAAGTATCTATTATTACTGCTGATATCAGTGTAGAAATTCCTGCATTTGTAACCAAAATCTAACAAATTTCCAAAACAAGTGTTAGTTTATACGTAGATATACACTGTGAAAAATAATGACAATAATGCATGTCATTTTAAGGAATTATCTTAGTGTGAACGAATAAAAATGACACAATTGCAACATTTGATGCTTTAGAAAACGTTTTGATAATATTTAAAATAATTGGTTACTTGTTTCAACTCACATTGATTGTTGTTTCAACTTACCTCGGTATGAGGAGAGTTGAAACAAAGAGAACACTGTTACAAAAATCAATATATTGATGCTTTGTTATTGATTTGTACCAGTTATTCTAATGTAATTTGATAAAGCATAAACAGAAGTAAGAAATTTAAAAATAAGCAATCATAGAATGACAGTTTTTGTCGATTTATCTAAAAAAAACAAAAAAATGTTTCAACCCTCCTCGGTCTCCCCTACTATTTTCGCAAGCTTCCCCAAAACTTTCCCTAACACAGATCTCACCGTTATTTTCATAAGCGTCATACAAATTTCATCACAGCGTTACCATAGTTGCGGATTTTCCGCAATTTGAAATAGAGTGGCGGATTTTTCTGCGGATTTTCTGAATTTGCGGATTTTTTGCGGATTTTTCATGAATGAATCAAATGGTTGGCCTTAATTTTTGAATTTTAAATTGCATGTTTACTCACAATACATACATTATATTATTAAAATAAATTAAATTATGCAATAAGTGGTGTACAGGGATGTAACCGACTTTCACATATAGGGGAACATGAGGAGACTTGACCAGGTTTTTCTCTAAACCTGTACAGCTCTCTAAAAGGTTTTCATTCCTTCAAATCTCATTGAGATATGATGCACTAAGGTATTGTGCGTGTTCATGATTTTTTGCAGAATTTTTAAATTATTTTTGCAAAAGTTATAAAAGTTTTTCTGTGAACGATTTTTCTGGTCAACTCCGGAGAGGCTTGACCAAGGCCTGGGGAGACTTGACCAAGAAAATATTGAAAAATCAGGAAAAAATAAAGACATGAAACATACTGTAATCCTTTTTTTCCATATTGTTCAAATCCTTAGGTAGCAGTAAAAATTATAAAAGGGTTGCGTTTCATAAATTTCGATTTTTAAATGTATTTCCTTTTAAAGATTATCTGTACTGCTTACATTGCATGTTTTACGAAATTTTCCATATTGCTGCTAACTTTGATTACTAATACTAAAAGATATAGACTGATATTTTAGGTGAGATTTTTGTGTGATGTGATAACATTTATAGTAGGAACCACAGTATAGTAAATATCAGAAATTTGGTATCTTTCTTCAGCTTATTGCCACTTGGTCAAGTCTCTCCAACATTGTCGTTCAATGTCGTGCAAATTTTAGTAATAATAATTCCAATGTTCCGATTAATGTAAAATCGTTTTGCTATTTCATAAGGAATAAGATGTGATATATGTAAGTACTTTGAAAGTAATTATTAGTCGAGTAGATATGCCCATACAAAGTTTAATGAAAAATTACATAATTTAACTTAAATTTCTTAATTAATTGATTTCTATAAGGAAATAAGGATTCCAAACTTTTAAAATTACCAAGCATGAAAGTATTTTTGAAATTTTTTTAAGAACCTAATAGAATACGTCATAGCCAATAATAGAATTCTGCGCTTGGTCAAGTCTCCCCATGTTCCCCTACTCACTTAACTCAGCTAGGAAATTTCCGGAACGAGTAAACAATTGGTTTCGAAACGGCAAAGTAAATTTTGGTTGCTGAATTCCAGCGAAATAGTTTCCGAGTTTCAGCAACCATTGAGAACTCAATAAAAATACATTAAGTGTTGAAGTCCGGCAAAATTTTTTTTTATTTTGAATTCATTAAATTTCAAAATTCTTGGATTCTTAAACTTTTATATTTCCGATTTTTAAATTTTGAGAAGAAATCTAACTTTAAAATCTTTGAATTTTAAAGTTTTTAATGTTTAATCCTTTAAACCTTTTAAACTTCTTAATTCCCAAATTCTGATATAATTTTTATATCATAAAATTAAATATTTCCAATCTTCAAATTTTAAAATTTATGAACCTTTAGATGTATAACTTCTTGAATTCTCAAATATATTTATCTTGCAATTTTCAAATTTTTATGCATTTTAATTTTTAAAATAAAAAAAATCAGAATTTAAAATTGAACGTTTTGGCCTGTAATTTTTTAAATTTCCAATTAAACATACACATTTTTTTATATCTCAATTGTTTATTAGATTTTTGTATCTTCAATTTTTGTATTCCAAATTTTTAACTTTTAAAATTTTCGAATTTTTAGATTTTAATATCTTTTAAAAAAATGTATATCTTTCAATTTTCAATTTTTCATACCTTTAATCTTTTAAATCTTGAAATGATTTTATTTTTGAAGTTTTGAAGAACTTTTTTTTTTTTAATTTCATAGCTTTTAGATTTCAAAGTATTTAATTTCTAAAATTTTAAATCATTAAATTTGAAATTTTGAAGCATTTTAATTTATAAATTCGTATGTTCCTGAGTTAGATATTTTTTATTTCGATTATAGACGTTTTAGCCTTACGGTCATTTGCCTCCTTTTTCAGGATAGAAAAATCTCTTTAGAAAACTCTTTAACTCTATGTGCGAGATTGATGATTGAACTCAAGTGAGCTGCGAACGAGGCAAACGATTTATCAACTACGCTATGCCCGCCCCTTTGAATTTGATTGATGCATCCTTAAATTTTTATGTTTTTCGTCATTTTTTCAGTTTATTTTGGAATTTATTAGGTTTTTTTGGTGATTTTTCGATCATTTAATTTTCAATTTTTATATTTTCAATTCATGATTTTTTTAAATTTTCCTTATTGAAAAGTTCAAAAGCGCAAAACAAAATTTGCGTCTGGTTGAATTTCCGCAGCTCCTTTAGTTCATTAATGGCGATTTCGCTTGAACCTGAAACTGAGTCAGATTCTAACCCCAACCGCTGTCAGTTCATACATTTTGACAGCAGTTGGGGTTAGGAACTGACTCAGTTTCGCCTCAAACGAAAACCACATAAGAAAGTAGATATTCTCCCACATTCAGCGGCGAGTGTGGGAAGAGTTTTCAGCCAAGGATTTAAAAATTAAAAAATTAAAGTTATTCATGTGTTATGATAATAGATTGTTAAAAAGCTCGAAAAGCCCTTAATGGTGGAGAAAAATTATAAATGGGGCTTTTATTGCTTGCGGATTTTTACGTCAGCCAGGGATACATTTGCGGATTTCCCAAAATAAATAATGGCAACGCTGATTTCTTCGCTTGATATAAAAGGAATCTTTCTGACCGAATTCCTTCATTGCTAGGCCTACTCTGTTGGCAGAATGACAAAGATTATTGCTGCTGCTGGTGGTGGTGGTAGGATTGTTGTTCTATTTCTTATTTGACATAAGCCACGGAGGGGAACGTTCGTACTAGAAGGATTTTACTGTTCGTAGGTCCAAGGGATGATGGTGCAACAGAAGCAAAACGGCGCATTGCTGGTTTATACCGTTCGTATGAGCCGTACCGGCAAGGTGCGAGCCGATTCATTGGATTCAGCAAACCGTCCTTGGAACACACAATGGAAAAATAATTCAATTAGAAATATCATTCTATTAACTTGTTTTTTGTCTTTGCGCTTGGTAATGGTCAATTATCTGCCTTTACCGGTGAATAATAGGAGGAACTGGGAAAATTCGGACCTAGTAAGGGTTTATGAGCCATAAAACAGGAACGTGTCAACCGATTCACAAATAAATATTTTTTTCCTGAAAGCCTGATCAATCGCGCACATTTTTTTTCTAAGGCGACTTTTCCGATCTTTTACCGTATAAACGGTTCTGCGCAAAAGTATATGAAAGGTCCCTGTTACAATTCGGACCACTTATTTTTTATAGATTTTTACAATAGAAATGAATTCCTATTTTGGCCTAAGTTATTCCAATTTGATTTTAACTAAATTTAGAATTGTGAAATGCTTCGACATAAAAAAACTATGCAGTAAATACACAATAAAAAGTAAAAGCTGGGCCAAATTACCTAAAAATAGGTTATGAGCTATAACGTCGAAATCCGATTTGCGAAACCTTATGTTTTTCTGAAAGCTCGACCGGCTGCGCACACTTTCCTCTCAAACGGTTTTTCGCTATCGTATATTAGATCGTATATTCGGCCAAAGTTCCGCATTAGACCAACCCATATTCTATTATTCAAACACCGATTAAACGAAAACAGTTGATAGTCCCGATAGTCTCGCCCAAAACAAGATATAAAATAAAAGATATTATCCGGCAGATCCAAAATTACCATAATGCACTTGATTTAATTAATTGTTGTTGCCAACAAAAATTTTGTTTTTCACCTAACACATTTTCCAAAAAAGTACTCGGAAACAACATTCACCTCTAGCACACGCACGCGAAGACTGAGAACCGCAAAATTTTGTGAGATAGAACAGAGCTACATGATAGCCATGAAAATGATATATACACTTTTCATAATATTACCATAGCTGAGAATTGGCTCACGTCCCTCTTATATTAAAAGCAAATAAATATTCATCAAATTATTAATAATCTACAAACCCGAAATTTTCACATATCTTCAAGAAAATAAGTGAATGTGGCAACCCTGTCACAACGCGAAAACCAGGATGAAAATATTTTTGTTTATTGTACAAAAAGGTGAGTCTTCCATCTGCATCGGTGGTTGGGTCTGAACCTAGGGGCAGATCACTTGTGATGCATTTTTTAAAATCAACGAAATTAAATGCATTTCTTTCCATCAAAATAGAAATTCGTAATGCATTTTGCGTTGCGTGTAAGACGTCAAAATCCTACAAAAAACCAGCCCTACATTCAACAAAATATCGAACAAAGTGGATCAGCGTAGGACGATTGTTAAACAATCTTTTCTGCGAGGGAGTGCAAAGTTGATTCAAACATGGAAATTAAATGCATTTTTTCTAATTTGATGCAAATTTGTTATACATTCCTAGAGTGATCTGCCCCTAGACTCGCACTCAAGCAACTGACAAGGTAAACAAACCACCGAGAATTGTCAAACATGAACTTTATTCACCATGAGTTCATTCGTGTCGTCATCTTGTAGAACTCAATCCTAAATATCTCAGAAGCTGTTCATCGCAGAGGCTTGTAATCTTTGAAAGATTTTTTCAGAATAATTTTCTGAAATACATAAAGGCAATTGAGACCAACCGATTTAATTCACCTAACACTGAGATTGAACTACTCCGATACCATGCAATTGCTGGAATTATTTCGGCTAAGCAGTCTTTGCGTTATTGAAACAACTTAAGTTGCGATTATTCCGACGTTTCGATTCAGGATTTGCATCATCTTCAGGGGACACTATATATTAAAAACAATTACACGAATCAAACAATTACAATACAAATTTTATAACTAAAATAAACAACGACTACGCTTATAATCTACTTGATTGTTCCTCATTAAGAAACGTTTCTAAGCTTAATGTCGTTAAATATGACATATGGTGGTAAAAAAAATTAATTTGGTGATGAAAAAATTGAGTTTGGTGCTTGCTATTCTGTCTCTCTGATATTACTTACTATGTTCAGACCTAGGGGCAGATCACTCTAGGAATGTATAACAAATTTGCATCAAATTAGAAAAAATGCATTTAATTTCCATTTTTGAATCAATTTTGCACTCCCTCGCAGAAAAGATTGTTTAACAATCGTCCTACGCTGATCCACTTTGTTCGATATTTTGTTGAATGTAGGGCTGGTTTTTTGTAGGATTTTGACGTCTTACTCGCAACGCAAAATGCATTACGAATTTCTATTTTGATGGAAAAAAAATGCATTTAATTTCGTTGATTTTTAAAAATGTTCCCTAGTTCACTCATTTGATAATCCCATGGAACGGCTTACAACAGAGCCAGAGCCGGAAAGGAGGAACGCGTAGAATAGAGTGAAAGTATTTTTGTCGTATCCAAACACAAAAATTACAGAGAATTTGTCATAACAAAACCCTAGCACAGACTAATCCGTATAACAACCTCAAAACACGGATACTGCTGATCTCGGCTGCAGCCAGCTATCATTCTTTACTATCCGATTCCAGTAGATTTTTTTTATTGAAGTGAATGAAAACAAGTGGAGTCGAATTAAATTTGATCATATTTCATGTTTTGCGAACCCCATTCTACAATTTGTTTTTTTTTTCGAGTAGCAGCCCGCTCCGACCATACTGAAATGATGATGGATGCTGGATGCAAATTCGGATCCATAACGCAATGCTATTTCGACAAACGGTGAAACACGGAGAGAAAGAGACTTCACTAACAGTGTGTTAGTTAGTTTGTCTGTACATAGGGGCGGTGAAACACGGTTCCGAAATGCGGGACGCCGGACGAGTCGGATTCGCGAAATAAATATGCGGAATTAGTGGCGATACAGTCACCATAGCTTGTTCTACTATTACAGTACAGGAACCGCGTCCAGGGGAACGACCGAAAGAAGGGGGCTTTGCGGTCAATTTGATTAGGTTTTTTTTTGACTGCGATTGTGATTTTATGGACGGGGATGATGAGATCGCGGCAGTAAAAGATTTTTTGATTGATAGATGAATGGCGGAATCAGTTCCGTATTGTGAATTTGTTCCTTTATTAATTTATCTAGAGATGTTCAATTTTATCGTCTAGAATCAATATTTTCAGGAGAAAATCCTTTATCCGACGATTCCCCCGTGATTGCTAACCAAACTAACCTTACGTAATTTCCGGCAAAAACCCAACAGTCTGAATTCTCTTCCAACCTTTTCAAGTTGAAATAACAACATACTGAGCTGTCGCTACTGAATTTCTGGGTAAAAATATGATCTACTTTTCAATCACTCCGCCCTTTCCAACTTCAACCGATGCAAAACAATGATCATGAATTGAAAACGAGTATCGGAATTTATCAAAACCATGTTCATATGACGTAAAACAAATACCAAAGCCGAAACGTGCCGTTTATCTCTCAGATTATGTTCCCGGAATAGGCTTATTCCATCATCGGCTTAAAAGGACGAACGGCGGAGAAACCGCCCTGGAGAGAGATAAAAAGGGTTATCTATAGTAGAGGAAACTGATATGTTCATTAGCGGCGGCTGCTGACAAGGAACGATTGTGAGTCGCGATATACACCCCTACCGCATAGAGAACATAACCAAACTAATGTAATAATTATCTTTATTGTCTTTTTTTTTCCTCGTCGAAAGTGGGAGGTTTGTGGCATAAGTGCGCGCGGCCTACTTGACAGATGTTTTTTACGAGATCCTGGAAAATCCATTCTGGAGTATGATTCTAACCTAGCTAGTCAGTGAGAGGGTTAGAAGAACAATCGTACGAGTATTTACTTCCGACGTGATTATACCATCGTTTCGGCTTTGATTTTTTCCGATGTCTGGCTTTTTTCTGACGGATATGTTAGCCGACCGCGGAAGTGATTATTGGATTAAACATTCCTTGGTAACATTAGCAGGTACGGGTTTTTTCCCTTTGAACGACTTGGTCATAATGTTTAAACAATAATGTGATGTTTGATTTGCCTTGAAAGAGTCGTTTTCTCACCTCGATTCGTTCAAATTTTGGAAGTAAATATTAGTTTTCTTTTTTTTTGTTCTGTCGTCCGAAACCCTTTGAAGCCTTTTTCGGTTCGTTTGTTTACATTTGACTTTTTAGAATTGATGGGTAGCTTTGTTTGGCTGAGATTCTTTTGAATTGTGACATCAAGCTTGCTTGGATAACTTTTATCAAAACCCTTTCTTCTCCTGTTAAATAGTATTTGTTTGTTTCTAGAATTTCCGGTCCTAGGATTTCGAATTTTTCTATTTCATTCAACAATTGCACGCAACGCAGTATTCGCCAGAGACCAACAGATGTCTCTTTACGAAACCAACCCTCGATCGAGTATGCTATCAATGTTTCTCTTTCTCTCTATCTTGCGTGAGCGGATCCCAATCCCCCGCCTTCACAGATCGAAAGAGAGCCGTTATTTCCGCCGGTCTCTTCGCCGGCCACATAATTGAGGCATGCGCGCTTTTTCCTCCTTTTGCATTTAGCGAGACAAAAGAGTCAGTAACTGACTGTTGTTGTGGCTGTGAGAGTACCTTCTATCTTCTTGTACTATACCCGCGTGGTTATGAAAGCCGAAGAGTTAACGGAGTCTTTCTACAAGATCACGCGGTGTCCGCATATCTCGCTTGTGTGGCGAGAGAAATCAGAGTGGCAATACTCATTTACAACTGACGGGGTGCCAGTTTTATGGATTGTTTTTTTTACACTTTAAGGCTAATTTACAAATTGGTTAATAGGTCATGCGATGTCGCACGGGTTCTGCTGTTTCTTACAAACAAATAAGTTTCAAATTGCACCGAATATTATAATTCATAAAACATTATTTTCCCTGCCGTAAACAATTCATGTTATATTGGTTTCGGCCGCATTTTGTGTGTTGAGAATTGTTAAAATCCATGACGTTTTCGGCGGCTTTGACTTCATGAAAACTGTCATTTTCGCGTAGACTTATTTTCCTCCACGAGACTAGAAATCCCGGGCTCCATTTAAAATAAACAGGTTTCCAAATCTCGTGACACGTTTCTCAAATTGTAAACTAGCCTTTAGGAGGAAGAATTATTCTGTTTCTTTTCATTTCGGGTTCTGAAATTGTTGATATATTCTTATATAGTGGGTTTATCGAAGCAAGCAATAAAAAACAACTTTTTCGTTCTTATAAAGCAGTATGGAAATTGTGTCGAACGACATTCTGAAATTTCTTTGCAGCTTGGGAATGTTATTTGCATTCAAGTATTACATGAGTATTAAATCGGCAGTTGTGAAATGTTGAGAAGAGAGCATTTTATGGAGTTCGAGCTTCAATTTTCCTAACATTTTTGTGGAGACTATTGTCAATGGTACAACCTGACACTCAATGAAGCTTTTAGATGAAAAATGATTTCTCAAGCACCAATTGATTTACTGTTTGTTATTTTAACTTTGTAGCGTAAAAGATTAGAAAATCGGCGACCCGTTCAGTGGATTCAGGGACGGATCGAAAGGATCATCCCAGGATGAGAGTGCAAGCGTTGCACAGTGGTTTTTTTTGGCCAAAAACGTGCGATAAATTATTCGCGCGAAAACGATAAAGCGTAGAGCAATGACGTCTTCTGGACTGTTATGTGATGATTCAAGACCTATATGGTGGGGTTAAATATTTATAGTGATTAATCCTCCTTGAAGGGAGATATTTGCTAGATTTTTTTTAAATAAGAAAAACAGGATGAAGTTTTCAGAAATTTAAAGAGCTTGTTCCTGCGAACATCTTTACCGAAGACCAAAACTCTTAATTATAGCACATTCGTTGTTTGTGAATGATTCCTAAAAAGAATTTTATGCATTATCAGCATGTTCCAGAAAGTTATTTGCCTTTCCAAGATACATATCTTTTCGGAAGAGAATATCGATCTATCTCTTGCGACTTAGAAGTTATTGTATATTTTTTTATAAAATTAGCAACGGATAGCCCGCTCTAGTTGTAACTAAAAGTGCCATATCAACTCTATAAAACTTAATGAAATTCACTTGTCTGTCGTTGTATGCAGTAGAGTTCAATGGCTGGCGTCCAAAAGGGGCTAACCAACAATTCTCACGTCCTTTCCTTATCTCTCGTTTTTTTTTGTTATGGTGTCTTTGGCAAAGTTGTTGCGTGACATCTAGTTCTTTATTTGATCATTTCATATCAGTTTGGAATTCAGTCGCTAGGGCGGCGCTGTCACCAACTTTTATATGGAACAAGATAGAAAGATGGTCTCTACGGCAAAGTTGTATGTCAGGTAGACACCTGACGAAGGGCAAACCCGATGAAATTCTTCTGTACCCGTTCGAGACGATTGATGTGAACGATGTGATACGGGGCCCAAATGGTAACTCCGAATTGCAGAATACTGCGTACCAGTGCGATGTATAGAGATTTTAGACAGTAAACATCATTGAAATCACGAGTGTTGAGCTTGATAAGTCCAAGTATAACGTAGGATTTAGCTATGACAGAAGAAACATGTGCAGTGAACCGTAGTTTACAGTCGAGAGTGATACCTAGATCCTTGACGGATGCGACTCGTTGTATAGAAGCAGAACAAATCAAGTATTCGAAAACAATGGTCGATTGTACTCGCACGAAAGTGATTATGTTGCATTTCTGAATGTTTATATTCATACCGTTTCTGTCACACCAATCCATAACCCTTTCGAGGTCATTTGCAAAGCTCTACAGTCCACCATAGTTGTTATAACACGGTACATGTTCAAATCATCTGCATACATGACTTTAGACGACGACAATTCACTGCACGAAAAGTACAAAAAGGACCAAGATGACTTCCCTGGGGAACGCCCGATATAGTATGGAATGGATCTGAGAGTGTAGTTCCATGTCACACAAAAGCACTGCGATTTGAAAGGTACGATGAGATCCAACTTGTCAGCCAGTCCGGAAATCAATTGCGTCTTAGTCTTTCTGCAGCAAGTTGATGAGGAACACGATCGAAAGCTTTCGAGAAATCTATACATACATATATATGTTCATATGCATTATATGCAATATATTCATATTATTCGTTGAAATCCTTGAAATTAATGTTCGGGTCGGTTATACTCCAGATGTTACGGACGTGGCACAGTTTGGAGATTATTATAGAACCGTTCAATGTAGTGAAACGGATTTAAAACACAGAAAAAAACACTGAATAAAAACGAGTATGTAACACAACCAACAATGTTTATTTACCCCAAACGTCGGAGATGAGATGATATATGAGCTACAACATAAAATTTACTGGTGGCGAATCGATAGACTACTTGTTTCTTAAAACCTCGGAAAATGAACGAGAAAGCTCGAATTTCCATAAGACTCAATGTAGGGCTAGCCCCTTTTGTACGCCAGCTAGTACTGGGGTTACCTCCAAGTTTAACTTTGACTGCTAATAGCAAATAATCTAAAAATTGTTTACAAATTTCTTAAATCGCAGTACACGTGGATTACTTAGAACTATCAAAAAATGCAAAAATGTCGATTTCGGAAAAAGTGAGTTAGCCCCTTTTGGACGCAAGCCATTCAGTTATAGATGATTTGAAGAAAAAAAGCTTTTTTTTCAAAAATGTCTAATATCTTCGAAAATACTCGAGATATGAAAAATTATGCATTAATGAAAATTGTGTATTTTAACGATTAAAATAACTTCATAGAATACAGGAAACTAGGAGGAGTGACATTTGAAAAGATATACTAAAAAGTATATATTTGGGGGTCATCCAATATAACGTGCTGTTACTGTTTGTTGTATATTTAACAAAGATTTCGCCAAAGCAATCTCCACAACTTTGCCAAACACGCTCGCTCATTTCGTCAACAAAAAGCCTGTGCTTATCTTATCGTCAATCACATCCGCACTACCGCTTGCCAGAGGAAAAAGCGAACCAGAAAGCACACGCCAGTTCACACTTCAGTCCACTCTAGAACGCGCATCGCACCGTGGTGAATTTATCTGTACACGCAACTGACCACATATTTTTGAAAGAGCAAGCGAGCGCGGTGCTCTCGCACCAAACCATTCCACCACCAATCCATTTATTCAGCTTCAAAAGAAAGAGCTTTCTGCTGTTTCTGTGGTGTGTCATCATTGTATCTTCTGTGTATGCATGAAACTCAGCGCCTGGCGGCAGTCATGGGATGTATAGCCTACCACTGAAGAATGCGAGCTGACATGAAGCGCAGCAGCTACTACAACAGCTGACAACGTCAGAACACAAACTAACGATTTTTTTCTTATGTTCCCTTATTATACTCGTGAACAACTCGATGAACAAAGGGACAATGCTCGCTGCTTGATCGAATTGTACCGACCGATCATATATTAGACAATTACTGCTTTCATATAATCCATTACATCCGTTATTTTTAGTAATTGGCCATTCTGCTAAATTGGATACCAAATTGTTGTTGATATTTGAAAACTTATATTAATGAATTGGCCTTTCAGGGGTCATCCAAAAACAACAAGCAGTAATGTTTAAGATATTAATGTTAAGGATGTTGTGTCTTCAGTAAAGTTGTAGGCCAAAACCTAATCTGCTCTAAAACTTTGCGTAAGACATAATATTAATTTTTGTGTATTTATAAGAAAGTTGGTAGATATAGCAATAATTCGAAGACCAGCCGTGAATTTGGCAATTATAGACGCCATTGATGAAACTAAACCAGTCCGGAGCCTCATCAACTGAGAACTAAAAGGAAACAACCTGAAAACGTCAAATACTACTAGGAAGGAAGACAAGAGGACCGGGAACATGACGATCAGGAAACGGAAACGATTAAAACTACAAGAAGAACTAAACAATTCCAAGCACAACTAAATGACATGTACATATACGAACAGGTGAAACCAGCGAATGACCTAAGTCACAGAGAACGGACGTCCATCTTCAGCATTCAACTTGTGTAAAAATCTCCAACGGTTTCGAAGGTAGTTGGGATATCCAAACCAGGTGCGCTACTGTCGTCATATTTTTTTGTGGCTGAGTTCGACAGAATTGACAGCGGTTATTTCTCTACCCAGTCAAACTAGTCCGGAACCGGTTCGGATTTCCAGCATTCCAGCTCAAATGCATCAACCGATAGAGTCGGAATCGGTTGTTTTCTTTGAGCAAGATTCCATACTGAATCCATTCAGGATTTCGAACCGGTTCCGGAATGGATTTGACGGATAGTTGGGATAGGCTGGTGTGGCGGCGCTAGTGTTTATCGTACATTAATTCAAATGTTAACACACGTTTTTTTAAATATTTTTGTTTGATTATGGATGTCTGTTCTCTTGGCCTAAGTGGTTAAAGCTGAAATAAACATGCATACATACAGGTTTACGAACGGGAGTATCTGCCGACAGACTACCTTGTGTCGCCAATACTCACTAATTTTAGAATAGGCTTAATCAGTTAGGTTCTTGATAGATTATTTATTATAAATCATAAATCAAATCCACCACGTGGGGAACGGTGACGACATATTTCGTGCGATCGTCAAACTTATAAGCATACTCTTTATAATATCTCATATGCAATTATCAGTGATAAGCTTTAATTCTACACAAAAACCGATTTTTTTTGTCAAGAGTTGGTGCAACATAACTCCACAGTTAATTTACTGTATAATTTATTTGTTCAACTGTTAAATTAATTATTACCTATTTTTATTTTAAATCTGCTGGAAGAACTGCGTGAGACGATGTAGAAACATAAATAGCCATTATATTTATTGAAAATTAGTTGTAGGAAGGCATATAGCTGTGTAACTGAGGGGTATATCAGCAAACTAAAGATCAGCTAGATAACATAATTTACCGATTTTAGAAATTTTCAACTCTAGAAAAAGGAATATAACGGCATCACTGATCACCAGCACAACGGAGCGAAACCCTCCGTTATCACCTTCACGCTCTCACTGGAGAGAAGCCGCGACTATAGTGAGCTCATTTCTCGCGCTCACATCGAACACACACGCAAAACAACTTTTGCTTCCATTTCGATCGAATGCGTAGAGCCAGCTGTTATTACTCATCGCATGGACGGACGGCGTCGTTTAGCGGCATCGCGAATCGTGTACACGTATACACAATATTGCAACTTTCGAACAGTGTAGGTGAGCGCGCGCGAGCGGAGATAGTAACTGCGGCTGTGTTTGTGTGTGTAAAAGTAGATACAGTACACATCAAAGCAACCACCCATGTTTTGCTTTTTCATTCTGTGTGGAGACCTGCTCGCGTGCTGTACGGTGCTCCGCGGCGCGGTTTGAGTTTATGCGTTTTTTCTTCTTCCTTCGATTCATCGTTCGGGCCGGACCCCGCGCGGTCGTCGATTGCAGTGCGCGTCTTTCGGTGGTGTTGCTTTTTTTTTCTCGGTGGTTTCGCGTGATGTAAAGTGTTCGAGTACCGTATGATAATTGCAAGTGTGCTCGACTCCCGTGCAATTCCTGCATTGTACCTAGGAAGGAAAAGGTGTCATTCGGTGGTGCGTTACTTTAGCCATGGTAATCGACGCTATGCGAATTTTGTAGAAGGTGTGCATTCTTGGATGTGTGTGCTTACAGCGTTGCCTTGAAGAAGCGAGAAAAAAGTGCGTTCAGTGCACTTCCAGTGTACCATCGGAAGATTACTTATCGCCTGTTTTCCCCCAGTGTGTAAGTGTAGTTCCTTGAATGTGTTTTTTCTGATAAGAAAATAAAATAGAATGCTAGGAAAAGTGAATGATGCATTTCCTAATCGGCTAGCCATCGTAATAGGCCTGATTCGCTCTCATTAAAAACCGTGAGTTTCAATTAATCCACCAGGTTTTTTTCCAGACCTCGCCTGCTACGATGCGAATGGGTTAAGGCAGTAATCGTTCCGTTCCCATCCAAATTTGCGTAAAAGAGGCGAGAACTTATCGAAACACCATAGTTTTTTCGAGAAGGGGAAATCACCCGTTTTTGCTCCTCACGCAGGAGAAAATCGATAATCGTGAACGCTCGACGTCGGTTCTCCCATTCAAGAAGTCTGAACTCTGTGCTTGTTTGAAATTTATTCGTCCAGTTCCAGAGGATTGAAATTGAATAATCGAACCGAATAATAATCACTCAACACGGATTGATCTAAGCCCGCATATATTCCGTCATCGGAATAGACAGATCAATTTGCTGTCTGTAGCCCTGCGTTTTGTGTGTGCCTAGTTTGACTTGTACGGAAGTGAATGTCGTTGATGTTGTTGCTGCTGTTCCTACTGTTCCAACTGTTTGTTATTAGATTGCAAAAGGGGCTGCGCCCTTTCTGTTTACGTACATGCTATTCCAACAATAGAGTGTGTAGTTACAAACTAAACACACACACGCACGCTCATACGTACGTACGTATGTAAGCTGGAGAAAGGGGTGCTTCCACTTTGCCACTAAAGCAAACCGGGAACCGCACGGCAACGGAGCGTGTTTTGTGTTGCGAAAGAGTTCAGGCTAGTACTGCTGGCTGCTCCAGCCATGTGGTGTTTTGTTATTCGACGACACAAGAAGTAAACAAACGTGGAACGAGCGGAACAGACACAGATGTGCTCGCTTATTGGTGCGCTGCTGAATTAATGCTCGGATCGGAATGGAATAAAACGCGAAGGGAGTTTTCGAATGGGGAATAATAACAACAACGCAGTTTCGGACGAGTTGGCGATCGGTTGACTTTGTTTATTATTTTAGCTGGGCGAAGAAATAATAAAACTGAATTTTGTTGGTTCTAATTAATGAATTTGTTTAGTGTTCTTCTCAATGTTCAACAGTGCTAGTGAAACAATTCAGTCTTACATAATTCACAAACGGCAGTGTTGCATTTTGTCACTCTGGGAAAAAAGTGGAAGTGAGATTCGGCTGACAAGTCATCCAACGATTGTGAGTATGACATTTGATAATCGTCATTCCGAAAGTGTTGATGGTATCAAAAAAGTGACATGATTTTTGCATTCACGCTTAGAATCTAGGCTTTCAGCTCGTGGTTGTTTATCCGTACGGGATTATAATAATTTAGGTAATTAGTCTATACAAAAGTGAAACTATGTATGAAATCCTCTAGTGAAATTTTGATCCACGTTTTGGTAACTTTGGGACTTTGTTGTATCTCCCCGGATGGAGACAATTAAGTGCAAACCAGTGGTACTGAAGGTCACGATAAGTACATCATTACGCTGGGTTCAACTTTTCGATCTCATCTCTTACCTTCAACTTATTAATGGACATTTGAACATACAGCGACTGGTTCATGAAGTCAGCGCCTTACTTGGTGAAGGAACAATCAGGATGAAAAACAAAATGAAAATTTATGCCAGATGAAGTTCCAATGAGATGCTAAATAAAAATTTGACAAATACAAAGACTAAAAAATAGAACTTTAATGTGCAAAGGCACATTAAAACTCCAAAAATGATAGAAATACACTTGAAAAGAAAAATTCACAATTATAGGCACAGTTCGTACGAAAAGAATGAGACGATGTCAACGTAAGTCAAATTTCCCATTTAATTTTATTTATCACCTTGCGACCAATATTTTGAATTTCCTTAGTAGCTGCTAGCTCTAGCGAGCACTCTTATTTACAGATACACGACGAACAGATCGTAATTACCTGACTAGAAACTGCGCGCGCAAGCTCAAAAAAGGCTTTAAATAAGTGCGTGGGTTTGACTTCAGCACCCTGTCATCAATCAGTATAAAGCAACAAAATATCAAAACGCCGCGGAAAGACCGCAGTTCCATCTTGAAGCTTTCTCCGTATTTGGTGTGCAGCCGTTGTCGGCTATGAAGATGATGGAGCCACATTTCGTGTAGGCGTTCATCGTGCCCCCGTCCTGTATCTTACTAACTACTGAAAGTCGGCTTAGCTAATCCAGATCTTTACGTTCTCGGTGCTTTGTCGGTCGTGCGCAGTCAGCCGTCTAAACGAGGCACACGTTTAATGGTTACTTCATACGAGTTAATATGAGCGCGAGATACAGCTTTGGACGCAGTGCTGACAGTCTGCGCTAAAGCCGGATGTCACGCGATTTTTTCGATTTTGTTGGATTGAGTGCTTGGAGAAGATATTGGGCGTGGGATTCTCTGGTGAGCCGGTTTCTAATTAAACTTCGAGTTTGGGTAAGCTTCAATTAATTTCAGAAGGCGTTGCCACGATTTTCTAGGATCCAATCATTTGCTTGTGTGACAAGGTGTAACAAATATTACACATTCGATTTACACCAAGTAGATGTTACTTATGGTGCATTACCTCAAATTTTCCTTGAGGTCCGACAGGTCGCCTAGCCGATACTCCCAATATTTCAAAATGATACCTAACGTACTTGTGGGTTTTTTTTTCATAAAATGTATCCTCCAAAAAATTTACTTCAAATCAGCGGTAAGTTCCACAAAGAGTTTGAAATTTAATACAGTATTTAGCTAGCTTTAGAGTCGACAGTAACACTGGACTGTACCCATCCCACTAGTGAACTACTAGAGTCCCTCGAACAAGCTAGGACCAGGTCACGATTTAAAGACTAGTTGGCCCTTTAAGAGAACTGAATGTTTTATTAGGGAAATTCGTTTCAGCAGTGTGTTTGAGTACTTGAGTTGCAAACTAGCAACATTCTGATTGGTTCATGCATCAATATGTGTATCACATTTCAACGAATTACAAGTCTTCGGCCTCACTGACCACTTCCGGTTGCTTCTGAAACCACGAGGTAACTGGAGAAAACTATACCTAAGCCAAATTCCTTCATGTTGGGTATTCCAATTCTGGGTTTTGCTATTCTGGACGCCTGGCCCATTTTTTTCAATTGGTTTTTTTCTGGACCCTCTCCCGGATATAATCTAACTGGTCGATTCATAACCGAGCTTAGTATCAGGTAACAAGTGCATTTTGTTCTCCCCAGTGCGGTTTGTTTTTCTCAGTTGTGCGATGGTGTTTGCTTTAGACTTTTTTGTAGAAATCGAACCCCTGCGACCAGGACTAAGATCTATTGTGGTAACAGCTATGGTGGATCTCTGAAAGTGTTTATTACCGTGATTGCAAGTCTTGTCGCTTGATCTAAGCGTCTTTTCTGTATAATCAGCTGCATCGCTAAAAAGATACCGGCATCCCCTTTCTAAGGTTGTCTCGTCTAATAATAATCCAACTTCGCCCACATCTCACAGCAAACACACAGTAGATGGTGAGGAATAATACATCTACTTACTCGCCCAGAACTGCACGTATTCGCGACTGACTTGAATCAAGCGAACAATATCATAAATTCAGTAAATTCCTCACGATTGGGGTTTGACTGTTGATGTTCTAAGTAAGGGCGGGTTTAGCTGCTACAAACCCGAAGATTGTACCTCCTGGGTTTGGCAAATTCAAATACAATCCGTACTTAGGGATCATCCATAAATGACGTAGCATTATATGGGGGAGGGGGGAGTTTTGTATTTTGTGATGATGTGTGACGACAGGGGGTAGGGGGTCATGTCATGCTACGTAGCTTTACCCGTTTCATCTAACTAACATCGTTTTTCTTTATTTTGAATTTTTTACGGGGTCAAGGGGGGGGGGGGGAGGTTAACCGTCAAGCTACGTAATTACTAGGGGGTATTTAGGGGTTTGTGACGAAATGCTACGATGGGGAAGGGGGTGTTAAAAATCACTTAAATAATGCTACGTCATTTATGGATGATCCCTTACTCGCTTAGGACTGCAAGTATTCGTGGCTGACCTGAATCAAGCCGACGGTATCGCTAGTAATAAGTACTAAATACAATTGAGTATCGCATCTACATGCCTTCTCGCAACGTGGAAATTGACGGCGTGGCTAGCGACGCGGTTTTGACTGTTAATTTTCTGATGAAGGACGGGTTTTGGCGGCTACAAATCCGAAGATAGTACCTCCCGGGCTTAGGAAATTGAAATACAATCTGTAGTTCCCGGCATGAGGACAGAATATCAGTGTAAATTGGATTTCTTGTATTTTCTGACATCGTGCAGTTGATTCACCACTTTCCACGTTACCGATCATCTTTAAAGTCGCTCCGCAGTTAACTGAGCAATGTCCCTTGATTGCGGCGATCGTATCCTTCGACAACTAATTTATTTAACGTAATCACGGATCCGATCTGATGTCCTAGATTATCGCAGTTGTGATGCATTTTCATTGAATGGAACATAGCAAGCTTCTAATTTTAATCTCAATGATGAGGAACCGAAGTCTCTGCAGCGTGATTGAATTCGTTTGTTCGACGTGGTTGGTCTTTGCCCTTTACGATAGTAATCCAGCTTCGGAAATTCAAAATCTCTGTTACGACTTTAATTTGAACATAGGAGAAATGACATGGATTGCTAGACAACCGGCGTAAGCAAAGTGACAGCTCGACCTCGGTACAGTTAAAATTGCAAATGGAATGTAATATCTGATCTTCAATGGTAGTCAGCACCTGCCGATGGCGGTTGCTATCATCACTGGCTCAAGATCAATCAATGTCTCATGTCCTTACACGGAACATTAGGAAGGAAAAACTACGTGAAATAAAACGGGGTTACTGGCGCCGGTTCGTTAACGATCTTACGAGAGAAACATCGATCAGTACTCTGAAGCACGACTCGAAGATGCGAAATATTCAAGCCGTTGGATATTTGTTTCCGTTCATTACGGAACTCAAACTATAAGGCTCTCGCCTCGGGAATATGCAAAATCCCAGATGAGGACTCGCCGAAGCTCCTAGGGCGTTGCGGATGCGGGAGAAATTTCGGATGTGTGGCTGACCTAAGCTTGAAAATGCAAGAATAAATACCTTTTCTAATTTATTGAATACGGTGGCGGTTGAAGTTAACAAATGCTGGTGGCGGCGGCAGTGATCACAACGACGATGGTGGGATCTTGGGATGGTAACCACGGAGCGACGACGGGGTCAGGTGATAAGTTGAACCGTGACGTGGTTAGAGTAGGTTTTGGGGTGCGGCATTCGTGCGATTCTGAGAACACGGCGAATTATGATCGTCTTGGTGTGCAAAACCGTACGGGATTGTGATCGACATTGGTGAGGAGATGATTATGAGCCTTGCAGTAAGATGCTTTCGAACATCCCACGAATGGTGTGCGACACGCCGCTTCTGGTGTTCAGCTGAAGTTTTCCCGGGATGGCCGAAGGAACCTCGATCCGGTAGTGGTTTTCCACTAGGTGGTGGTTGACGAGTGGCACAGAGCTCGCCAGATGGACGGTTTTCTCTTCGACGCTCGTCAATTGGAATCGTCACCTAACTTCCACACGTTTTACCAAATCTTCTAGCCGAATCTTGCTACTCTCAAAATACTTATCCGTCTTCTTTGAAGGTCGAGTTCTTTCTCCCCAGATTTATTAGGCCCGCTCCCAATTACACCCAAATTGCACTTATTTTGATAAACACCTTTCTCGGCTTTTCCGCCGCGTTTCACTACGCAACCTAATTTGTCAGCCATTTTTCAAATTGAACGTTACTCTAGCTGAAAAGAATGTATTTTGTTGCTCAAAGCGGTAAAGAAAATTTACCACGACGCGCTTCTTAACGATTCCGCAAACGATACACCGTTGTCTATGATGTTGTTCTCACTTGCTCTCTAATCACCCAACAACAACGCCTCTGGGCCAGACAAAATCAAATTCATTCTACTTAAAAATCTGCCTGGGTCAGCGAAAAAACACTTGTAGATTTGAGAATAGCATTGCTCCTCACGGCAAGTGAGGATCATCGTCATTCCAAAACAAGAAAAGCCAACCTCCGATCACAGCTCGTATCGGCCGATTGAGGTGCTGTTCTGTATCCGGATTGTTAACGTCCATCTATGAAGGCCACCATTATGGAATCCCAGATCACATGCGCCCTCAAGTGATCCCAAATATCTTTTACGATAAAAATATCAACGCTAAATGTTCTACCCTTTCGGATCAAATCGAGGCGGATCCACTGACTTCGGCAGCTTCAACCAAAAATTTTACCGCCACATTTACACTCTGCGAACCTGCTTCAATTTACGTCGCAGAACGAGTTGCTTTTCTGCATATCCTTTGGATCATTAACTTTTTACTGGTAGACGACACATTCATCGGTTCGGACAACCTCAGCTCCATTGAGACTCTTTTTATACGGAGAAGCCAGGGAACTACTTACGGGAATCATGTATTATATGGACAATCTTACCGGCTTAGTTTGGCTTCGGTTCCAGCATATTGGTCTATCTAGGGCATTGAGAAGGTGGACTTTTTAGCAATGGTGGCCGTATTAGTACCAATTTGCTTCAACGAATTTTTCAGTATCTCTCGTCAGAGGACACCCGGAAACATAATTCTTGTTTATAAACTTTTTTGGTTTTTGACGTGTCAATATCTTATTTAAGACTTTTCGGTGGTATCCAACAAAGAAAGCAGATCGAAATGGGGCGATACCAATTAAATAAAAAAAGCCCCCAGAGGCAGGATTCGAACCTGCAACCCTTGGGACTCCGGCCCAATGCAGAAACCATTATGCTATCCGTGTCATGTGTTCTTTCTGTGACCACTGAGCCGGAGTCCCAAAGGGTTGCGGGTTCGAATCCTGCGTCTGGGAGGATTTTTTTCGCATAATTGCTTTCGCTTAACCCACCATTTCGATTTGTTCTCTCTTCGTTGGATACCACCAAAATTAAATTCATCTTGCTTAAAAATCTGTTTAAGTCAGCGAAAAGACACTTGTAGACTTAAGAATAACATGGCCTCTCACGACTAAAGGCAAATGAGGATCATCGCCATTCCAAAAACAAGACAAAACCAACCTCCGATCACAACTCGTATCGGCCGTATGTGCATCTCAGGGAAGTAAGTCTTATTTATACTTTTTTGAAAACTTAATATTCAAGTTTAGTGTCCTTTACTCTTCTCGCATTCTCAAAAGTTTTTTTCGCCATATTAGTGCCAATTTATAACCAATATAATGCTATAGCTTAATGTTTTCGGTCACTTCGGGTTCGGTCTGTATAAAAAGAATTATTAGCGGTAAAAATTTAACGCCACACTCTTCTGTCGAAATTTTGAAATGTTCATTGGAAGGTAATCTACCTCAAAAGTTCCAAATTTTGTTGTTATTCTTTTAGTGCTGAATTCCGGTTCTGGTTGCCATTTCAGTGCTGGAGATTTAACCCTTTCGAAGCCAGCCATCGTCTCGAAACCGATAGTCCCCAAGGGGGAAAAGATTAAGTTGTCACAACATTTTAGCACGTAATGGAAATTATTAATAAGGAAAAGCACCACCCCCTACAGCCAATCTCCAACGGCTGGTTGACATACTGATAATATTTTTCCCATTTCCGTCGGTACCGTCGTCGTCCCAATAAAGAACATGGAAAAATCGCTTGGCTGGCCCAATGCCAACGGAAAGCCGTAGCTGGCGTGTCGTGGACCAATATCTACGGCTGCCGTCGCTTGTTATTGTTGTTGTTGTTTGCTGAGACACGCGGCGAGCCGGAAAACATGCCTGGATGGGGGGAAGCGAAAGGAAAAATCTCCAAGCGCAAGTGTCACCTACAATTAGCTTCTTTTTTTTTTCTTCGGGCTGCCGGAGGCGACTCGGTGGAACAAATTTCGGTTTCGGTTCGCTGTGTTTGTAGATTCCGGGAGGGTTGATAAGACATTAAGAGCGAAAGGCGTAACCTAGTGTTGGGTCGTTTCGAATTTGTGGAGGTTGGACGTTTCTATTTGCGAGTGTCTGGCACCAGCTGTCGTCACCTGTTTTTGGAGTACTTTCAAGCGAGCCACATGCAAGTAGAAATATTGTCAATTTGTTGATTAAAATATTGATGTGAGGGCGCTGCGAAAGAGAGAAAATTCAAACAATAATGTCGGAATTCCAGCAGCAAAAATACATAATTTCATCTCATCAGTATGTGGT
Organism: Topomyia yanbarensis; assembly: GCF_030247195.1. Taxonomy (NCBI): domain Eukaryota; kingdom Metazoa; phylum Arthropoda; class Insecta; order Diptera; family Culicidae; genus Topomyia; species Topomyia yanbarensis. The sequence goes on along the minus strand of NC_080670.1, from coordinate 200,189,735 downwards.
AGCCGACTTGATCACTCACATGGACGTTAATGAGAAACATTACCTGTTTTCACTTTAAAATAACTGGTAACGGCTGATGTCCCGTTAGTACAGAGAGTTCTGATTCGCGACAGCATGTGGCAGTAGCGTCTCTTTTTTACGACATAACGTACATGTGTGTAGTCAAGTCAGTTGCCACGTACTGATGAGATGAAATCGAAACGATAATCCCAGCTTGCTAAAGCAATTTTCTGTGCAAAATAATTTCAACCAATTTTCTTCTTAGGAAGAGATACAGCTTAGACAATTGCTTTGTTTGCTACCGCAAATCGTTATGTCATATTACAATGTATCGTCTAAAATTCGATTCAAAGCCAATGATTTCCAAAAGCGTTTTTATTTCGCTTTTAAATAAAACTGTCACTTTCGGCTACAAATACGCAAGGTTTTCACTTTTCGTCTCGCCCAGTAAAAGTAAAAATCCGATCCGACACATGGCCCGGGCTCTGTTTCTGTTTCGATGAGAGTGGAGAAAATGAAAATTGAAAATCTAATTAAATTTAATGTTCGCGCGCATCTTGCTTTGGGGGGGAGTGTTGGGTTTCGGTGGAGGATTGACGCCACCATGTACGTACTACCGTGGCTTGGGTGAGAAAGAGTTTCGTCTGAATCATATCGGTAGGAGCGTTGGACTGGAATGAATCGGTAATTGCAGTAGCCAAGGTTCAATTTTTAAGTGGTAGAAAAATAACCGTTCGATATGAGAGAGAGAGAGAGGAAACGTAAACAAAACTACCATGTTCATATTTCTCACCAGCCCCGAAGCCGGCAGTTACCGAGCAATTCGTCATCAGCAGTGTTCTGGTTTAGTATCCCGTTTCGTTTCTAATCTTCGGGGGAGGAGGCAATAGCAGAATCACCGTCCAAAAGGGCACCGACAGTCTGACTGACAGTCATCCAAAAAGTTTCCTCCCGTGTTTTATTTATATAAGTTATTTATCAGCCGCCGCCTGTAGCGAAATACCACCGATCTAGGGTTAGGCTGACTCATCCCAAGCAAGCAAGCCGCAGATACCGATTCGAGTTGATATTGGCACTCACACGTTGGGGTGGTTCGATAAGCGAAGTTTATTAGTTTCAAATGTGCACCTCAGGGAAGTAACCTTTCACCTTTGATTTTCGCATAGTTTGTCAATGGTGCATTGGTTACTCGGTAATTAGATCTTCTTTGCTTACGGGATTGCATATTACCCAATTTTATGTTCTTGAAAACAACAAGTGTTCCTTTTTTATAACTTTTACATTTATCTAGCCGTCAAGTCGGTCAGCTGTGATACTGATGAGACGAAACCGAAACCCAAATTCCTCGAATTGCCCTCGCAATGATTGATGATGTTAGGTGGTCGAATGGAAACTATCTATCGTATTGAGCGATGCTCCAATTTAGAGCCAAAATAACTCAATTTTAGATTATTTTTCATTTCCGTGTAGCAAGGAAAAATTAAAATTGAAATAAAAATGATCGCCACCCCAGTCCATTATGAAGACGTACATGATCTCTCGGCTAACTTTTACCGATGCTATCGCAGCCCCGGGAATTCGTGGAAGGGTGTAACAAAGCGTCACCGAAAAAAGTATAAGAACTGCAACAGCCACAGCTCACAGCACATGTGACGTGATGTGTGTGTGTGTGTCAGTGTGTATGTGGATTTTCACTCTGGATGCGGTTCATAAAACCAATCTTCCAACTCATTTGTTTGGTTAATTGCCCGGTGAGTTTGCTAGGTCCACTTCAATTGTTTGCCATTAGATTTCCACTGGGATCCTACCTTTATCTGAACGTGGTGCTAGTTTTCATGACTGTTGTTATAACTTTTTTGAGAACGTTTGACATTAGAAATTTCGAATTTTTGTTTAAATTATATGTGATAAATTTGATTATTTTTACACTCAACAATTCCTTTCAGAATTATTGACATAGTTTGAATTAACAGTCCATCGGACCCCAGTATTTAAAGCTCACCTCGAATATTCAGTAACATTTGTAAACAAAACTGCCATCCATCCATCAGTATGATGATGACGTCAATCTCCCCAACCCTTGATCGAAGATCGTATCACCAACCTCTCCACCCTGGTAACCCTGACTGACAACAGCCTCCATTCCGGTTGTAGATATCTGTCGCCTTCGTCGCCTTTGTTCGTGGCATGAGCCCGCAATTCTTTCATCGGCTGAGTTTACTGGAAACTCGACTCGCGCATAAACTATCATTTATTTAATCGTTTTCGCTCAATTTGTTCAGCTTCGTTGCGTCACGTTCCATGCCAAAAACCCGTACGGACTGACGACTGGTGGGGTAAAATTTGACCCGCGGCCCCGTACTGAGGTGACTTATTTTCGAGCCGCCCGAGTACGGGTTTGGGTGGTCTAGACAGAAAAAAAGGGTTGATAAATGTTTTTTGAGAGAAGGACACGAAAAAATTCAGATTTTGTTCAGTGCATAACCTAGTCAATTGATTTAAAATATATTCCGTCGAAGACGGACAGGAAAGAAGGAAAGATATTTTTATACTGCTTGAGAAACTCTTTTCGACACATTCTTCTGATAACAATTCAGAAATGATGAAAATTCATCTTTTGATTCCGCAGCTACAAATTGCTTGCCAATCAGGATATTTTTTCTTACATTATTCAGCTTGCAGTTGTCCTTTTTTGAGCACTGAAATTTTTTTCGTGTATTGTCATCTCTATTTTTTTAAATATTTGCTTCAATTCATGGTAATCATGTAGGTCCGATTTTTTATTTAAAATCGATGAATTGCTAATATATTGCCCTCAAGATGAATTATTTCAGAGACAAACAAATAAATTTTCGTTCCAAGTTTTTTTTTTTTGGGTCATATGCTAGGGTCAGTTTCAGAAATACTAGCTTATAACTAAATTGGTGAATTTTGAAAGCGCTCACAAAAGTTTCTATCACAAGTTTGTTTTAAAAATCACGAGCCGTTCTGGAGTCAGTTCCAAATATCCTACGCATTATTGCAAAACGGACCGAATCCAATACAGCACAACACAACTAGGTGCGGCCTGAAGGTCTGGCTCCTTTTTTTGAGGTCCCAGGCTATAATTGATGTCGTTGATCCTCTGTTTGCCATAGCGCTGCAAGTTTGCGTCCGTCTATTTTCCTGTCGCCGCTGTCGACCTTATCTAAATGTATATAGTAATTGTTGTAAGGTTATTATCAAACCATAGAAGGCAGTAGAGTCAATAGTCGCAGAAGGAGGTTAGTGTGTCGAAACTTCTAGTTAAGATTTGTTGACAGATATAGTAACGTGAGGTGGGCGAGCAATAGATAAACAAAACTTCTTATCGGTTGATCGCACTTCATGCAGCTTTCTGTCCCAGTAGGGAGCTCATATGTTGAAAAAACTCAGATAACGTGGGAGTATTTTTTTAAATAATCACTGTGGACAGGTACAGGTAAGTTGTTCAATGCAGAAGAAAGCACCTTTTTCTATATGTTCCAATTAACATCTATGTGAAACACTGTTTTCATTAAATTAGTTATGGAATTTGTGTTTCGACTTCGTCTCATCAGAATCCGACACTAACTTAGTGACAGGACTAAGCTAGCGTCGGATTGACTCTAGCTCCAAAAAAACGGAGGCACAATTTGTGTTCCTGAGCAAGTCCCTAGTCAAGCGTGATGTCCCGCAAGAAAATGAGCTCATTTTAAGCTGATGAGAACTAATTTAAATCGAAACACTTGGTTTGGCTTACCAAGGCAACGTAAGATGCACTATGCTATATTTCTACCTGGTGGATAACAATTTAGATAAAAACTATACTTATTCTCTACAAAGGAGAAATTTGTTTAAAACCATCTTTGCGTGTGAAGAGCACAAAACTTTTCATCTCATCAGAATCCGACACTAACTTAGTGACAGAACTAAGCTAGCTTCGGATTGATCCTTTTCTTGCGGGACATCACGTTTGAAAAGCAGCCAGAAAATCCAAGGTGACAACCCATTTTGGTCCAGAACACCATGAAACGTACTGAACTAAAAGTTCGTAACCTACCCCAACCAACACCAAAAAACAGAAAAAAAGTGTGTCGTGTCCGTAAACTTTGCCCAACTCCTAACAAACTCCTATTGTATCGTAGATGACGAAAGCTTAGCTAAGGCTGACTTCCACCAACAATCCTGAATGGCAATATTTTGTAGTCAAGTTTCTAGGCCTGATCTGCCCTTGGCTAAACTTCTCAACGTTATCAGTGTACAATTACGGACGTGGTGCAGCTGTGTGTAGCGTTGTGATTCAGCTCCATTTTCAATTTTCAATGTTGTACCTTGTGGACAGTAGGTCTACTACGAGTAAATCTAAATAGACTAAATCTATGGCATGCTTATTTGACTACGTAGCCGTTGGTAACAATACTATATTGCTGGTGCAGTGGATAAGCAACAAAGTGGATAGGTAGATTTTTTTCTTAGCTTTGCTTCTGTACACAGTGCAAAGTGGAAAAGTAGATCGTGAATGAATGATTGATTGCATTTGTCTCGAAGTTTTAAAAAATATTTTAAAAACCTTTTCGTCTCATATCATCACAAAATAAATACATCGTGGATTGTACGGAACAAGATTCAGAAAATTCTTGCGCATATTTGCCTTCAGATAGCTCAAACATTAAAAGTAAGTCCTTCATCTAATCGCATGCATTTCCGTATACTTATTTTTATGTGAATTTATTACCCTACGCTGGAGTAAAAGCTTTCATAAATTCACCTTACTACACGAGGCAACGTTAACATACAAACGCTCGAACCATTCGCGATCACCCACAACCACCTATGTGTATCTAGCCGACCCAGCACTTCATTGTTTTATATAATTGCCACGCAACTAACCATAATCATTAAGATATTAAGCAATGTTGTCTACATATTTGCGCTATTGTTGCGTAATAACCCTATTTCAGTAAATATAAAGCCAGGACCTCCATTCAAGACTCACTAGAGATAATTCCGTTAAGGTTAAAACTATCATTACATATCATAGGAACGGAGTAAAATACTGGTCTAGACAGTATTTTAATATTCCTTCCATTGTGTTCATCGTACCGTAAGTACATAAGAAAGCGTTGCAAAACCATAGCAATCCTATTAAATTTTTCTAAAAACATGAGTAGTGCCTATAACTAGCTTTCAAATTTGACAGTCTTGTTATTACATTCCATAGCGATAGGGGTGCCACATTGAAATATGTGTTTCTGCCAAAAAAATTTTTTTGTTATCTGTGATGTCCCAAACAGGAAAAAATTTGTGAAAATGTGTGTCAAATTTTGCGGAAAACTATGGAATATCGAAATATTTTTAAAAATCTGTAGAAATCTGTGAAAATTTTAATAAAATAGTAAAAAATTACCCATCTGTGAAAAAGAATCTGTGACCAAAAATTGTTCAATAAATCTGTGATATTGCTGAAAAATCTATGAATGTGGCGACCCTGCTTCGCAGCTCATTCTGAAGATACAGGACAGTTGCATGGCTAGTGTTTCGATTCTGCTGAGCAAAGAAAGAATCATTGCTGACTGTACATGCACCTTACCCTTTTGAATCACTAGACTAAAGCTCGCAAAAAAAATTGAAATTTGGCAAAAAAATCTGATCTGGTAGGCAATTTGCAGATGTGATGAAATTACGTGATTTCTAGAGCAGTTAACCGGTTAGGGTCTGCAGGAACGATTCTGGTATTTTGTTATTCATGAGTCGGTCTGCCACGTTCTGAGAAAGATGAAGCTATCAAATACGTCAGAGCTGTGTCCAATTGAAAATTTTTAACTTATTACGGAGACAAGCATCCCAAATTTATGGGCAGTGAGCTGAAGACGAAGATAATTTGAATGCAACAAAAATGGTTAAACCAGTTGTTTAAAATTTATTGGGTTTAATAAAGAAGAAGCTTTGGACATGCTGAATGGGGAAAGAATTTGATACATCTTCTTTATCGACGCCAGAGAGGTGACTCCACTATCTGGGCTAGATATCGATCCATCAACTACTCATGGACCGGGGACCAACGGCTTTACTTCCCTTCCGAAGGAAGACGTGATAACAGATTTTTTGTACTGCGGAAAAATCCCAACGGCCTCAGCTGGGATTGAACCCAGACCAACTGGAATGAGCGATGGTCACGCTTATCATTCAACCACCGGCGTCGCCGTCCGTATCGATGCCAGGAAGAGCTAATATAAATTTACAAGCGATTTCTACAGTTCAAGAAATAACAGGGATCGCAGATGGTGGAAGGCATCGTCGCGTCGGTCTACCACGCGCCGACAATCACGATCGATAATCACGCCCTCAGTTGACAATTTCTAAAGTTACACTACCAACTGTTCAAAATCCTCTTGGTAGTCCTGCTCTAGCATCGGTTTGATCGTATCCGGGAGCAACCATCATACTTTCGAGCGTAGCAAAGAGGCTTCCGGCGATGCCGTGCGTTTCCAGCACTTCTTGTAGACATCTGCAACAGTATCTGGTTTCGGCCGCATCCGGTTCGTTCCAGCTGGCCATTCTGATTACTTTGATTTTGATATGTCGTTCTTAAGAATCACCCTGTTCCTTCTGAAGTCCCGTGTCCCCCAAATTATAACGGAGTTCTACCTGGGAATCCAATGTTAATACCGCACTCAAAACCGAGAATCCCAAATAATTTGTATGTGTCCTCTCGGTATCTCGCATCGTATCCGAGTTCATCAAGTGTAATCCTTCTTCGGATTCGTTAGTCACTTTTTCCGGTGGTCAATCCGTGCATTGAATTCGATTCATACGGGAAGATCGAATCAAATAAATTATGGTACGATTAATTTCCCGACCTACGTGAATCATCCATTCACGGTTAGCATAGCATAAAAAAAATCTAACAGAATGCAATTGTCGTTAATTGTAAATAAACATTTGCTGGCATTTAGACGGGTTAAAGTAGTTTGATTACATGTTACATGTGTTCTTTTCTTCTACTTCATTAATCTGTTTTTGTTCTTCTTTTAGTAGCTTGCTTTTCCACTACTCATGTGTACCAAAAATAATATCGATCAATTTAGACGCTTCTAATTTCTTTGCGTCTATTTTTCTTTCTTCGGCATGTTATTTTTCCTTTTGTAACTATATTTCATATTAGATTCATACTAACACTCACTAACACATTGAATTGCATATTATCTCATAAACACTCACAACCTTTTCCATTCCAAACGTACAAACGCTCGTGGCCTTCGCGATAACACGAACCTGGTCACAAACGCGAACATGCAATTGCAATCATTCACACATACTTACGCCAGCGTACTCGCTAACATTAAAACACCCCGGTAATTAAGAGAACGTTGTAGCACTCATAAATATAAAAACGGGGTCTCAATCATTAACCCAGCGCTCGCGCGATCATGAATAGGTTACGTCCGGAAGATTCTACCCTCGATCCTAGCAGCCTAGACTCATACCTTCAGGTGAATTTGACTACCCGTTCCATGGCGACATGACCGGAAACTCGTGTGATACGAGAGAATTATCTGAACCGCACACTAAAAATTAAGCATCAAATTGATGGTCCGCTCGATGATTTAAGAACACAAGCGAATATGCGAATGGCCATGCGGTTATAAAATCAAACTTATGCACGCGAAGTTACATATACACTAGCGTAAGCGACATACAAACGTCCACGCGATCGAACACGCTTACGCACAAACGCTCGAGTCCCTCGCGATGATACACGCGATCTCGAAGTTCCTCCACCCGCACATATCTGAACCGTACAATTAATATCACATTCAGAATCACGACCCGCTGGAATTGACCATAAGCAGTGTTTTAGTGGGTGACATTTCCCGTCTCGTCTGCAATTGTAGTGAGTGATTCTGACGAGCCTCTCGGCAGCTCTACAGCTTCAGTAGCACAACTATCTCTCGAAACAAAGATATCTCAATAACCAATTCACTGAAACCGATATTTTACTAAACAATTTCTTTGTCTTGTTTTTATTCACAGGTTACTTCGCTATAATCCCAACCAAAAATTCCAACTGAAAGTTGAGTGAAGTGCATACAGTGACAGTGATCTGAAAAAAGAATCGATATTTTCGATAAAGTGTCCCTCAAGCCTACAGGTGATTTCCTAGCGCCAAAACCCATTTGCGATTTCGCACCACCATCCCCGGTAATGATCACGCCCGCATGCCGCCCCGGATCGGTGTGACTTCCGCGTGAATGCACTCCAAACGGAAGCGTAAGCGCAAGAAGCGATCGCAACGACTGCTGTTGGTGCCTTCTGCTGCAGCATCACCACCTCCACCAGCAGCAACTCACTACTAGATACGAACCAAATCGCAGCTGCTGACAGCATTTAAACTACTGGATCGACCACAGCGCCTAATGTTCCTGCTGGGATGGGTCCTGACGTTGGGCTTGGTTGGCACAACCAGTCCGCTAAGTGTGATTCCACCTCAAACGCAGCAACAGCTGCAGCAGCCACTGCAGCATCCTCTGCCGGACGGAACCAAGGAACAGTCGGCGGCGATTCCCTCGGGGATCGGCAGTCCCAATGGGTTGATCATCGAGGATTCCCCGATCGCTCCCTCCTCGCAGTACATCGTCCAGAAGGATGTGTGGAGCGGGGGAGCAGGTGGCGTTGCGGGAGGAGGAGGAGGAGGTGGTAGCAACTATCATAATCATCACCACCACAACCACAATCAGTCCCCCTCACAGTCATCATCCTCTAGTGATTCTTCTTCTTCTTCCAGTAGTAGTGGTAGTAGTAGCCCTAGCGATGATCCCCGTCGATCCCCACTGGTTCCCGATCGTAACGATACTTTCCGTTATTCCGTTGTCCCAGGGGCAGGCGGTGGCGGTGGAAGCGGATCCTCCAGCCTTTTCGCTTGGACCACGTTTTTCAGCGGGAACGAGTGGACACTGATGGAGTGCTTTTCGCTGCGACGATCGCACCATTTGTACTATCAGATCGGGAATGGGTTGTTTCTGTTGGCCTTTCTGGCCCCGAACGTTCCCTTCGGGATGCTGTGGCTGCGCTGTCTGGTGATCGCCGGATGTGTGCTGATGATCATCTGGGGCTGGCAGGTGGAGTGCACCATGGATGCGGTCGTGTGGGCCAGCCTGTTCCTCATCATCAACGCGATCTACGTGGGAGCGTTGCTGTGCAAGCTGCGGCCGGTGAGGTTCGAGAAGGAGATTGAAGCGGTGAGTTAAAAGATTTTTTTTCTGATTTGATCTGCTTTTTGGTGCTTCATAAATTTGATCTTGACGGGGAGATAGGGAACGTAGCAGAATTCGTTCCCACGAAGTTTTATTTTCAAATTGCACTTCGCCAGAATCGGTAACTTGAACTTGGCAGTAACTGACCTCATTTTAGGTGAACGTAATCAATCAGGCTACCGGCAGTCAGTCGTTTTCCACTTTCCGCGCAGCCAATTTAACCGCTATTTTGCCCCGCATTCCGTCATGGTGAAGGTAGAAGAAAATAAACCACCATGGTTCCAGCCGGTTGCTGATCAAGGTTACCAGACGGCGGCCCGCGCTCGCGCCAATTGATTATATGCTTTCCGACGACGACTACGACTACGACGACGACCGATGATGATAGTGATGGTGATGATGGCATGCTTAATTGATAAAGTTGCTTCGCTTCCTGCACCCGGTGTCCCGGTTATCGAAACCGTCGTCACACCGTTTTGCTGCTGAGCAATCGAATGTCCAATCGAGTGTTTCCGCTGTTGATTCATGGTACTGACCTATCATAAGTTATTTTACGTATGTCTGTTGCCTTGTGCGAGCGCTCGGCCGTATAGACATTGATTGAATGGAACCAAAAGAAGATTTTAATTTGCGGCGGCACGCTCAGACTGTCGGAAGGTATGGGCAGTGTTGCCATTTGTATGTTTTGTTTTTACTTTTACGAGGTGCTATAAAATTGTTGTTAAAAACAAATGAGATTCGGGGGCATTTTTTGTGGATATTTTAACCTTTGAGTAATTCACATCTTTTTTCGGTATTGAAAAATCTAACACCATGCGCGTGGTTGGGAATCGAACGCAGGTGAGCTGCGTACCAGGCAATAGATTTACCAACTACGCTATGCCCGCTCCTTGGGGGAAAATTCTGGTAGACAGCCAATCAAAGAAATTTCCAGCCCAGCCTCTGTTGGAGCCATCAGGTAGAAAGGAAACGACACAGACAAAGGAATAAGAAAAACAAGGATATAGGAAAAAATAGCAAGGAAAAGGAAAACGAAAAGAAGGTTTAGGTAAAAGGTAAAATAATTTTTAAAAGCCTCTATAGAAGCAGTCAAAATAATAAAGGAAAAAAAGAAAAGGAGAATGGGATGTATGGAAAAGGAAAAAAACAATGAAAGGAACAACGAAACAAAAAACATGGAAAAGAGAAAAAACAATAAAAAACGAAAAGGAAAGAAGAAACAAAAGTAATAGAAAATAGACACAGGAAAGAAAATAAAAATAAAATAAAAATGTAAAAACTTCCTGAAAAGGAACAAATGGAAAGATAAAATAATCAAAAAAATAGGAAAAAAGAACGGAAGAGGAATAAAGAAGGGGAAAAGGGCATTAAAAACTAAAAAGTGAAATAGGTAATGAGGAAAAAGGTTAAGAATAAAGTAAACAAAAGGATAGTGTAAATGAAAAAATAAAAAAGCGAATTGAAAAAGGGAAAGGTGGAAAGTAGAATAGGTATAGAACACAAATGATAACAAGTTAAAAAAGAATAACAGAGAAAAGGCAAAAAACGTAAAAAAATAATAAAAAAGAGTTAAAAGAAAGACAGATAAGATCAAGGAAATAGGAAAAAAAGGAAATCAGAAGAATCATTAAATTCGGAAGAAAAGAACAATCGAGAAAAGATAATAGGGAAAAAGGAGAAATAAAAGAGGTAGTAGGAAAAAGGATAAGAAGATTAGCAAAAAAGCGAATCTACGAAAAGTAAAAAGAAAATCGGGAAAGAAAAACAAACAAAATAAAAAAATAGTCAAAGCTAAGAAAAGGACAAAAATAGAAAAAGGAACGAAAAAACTGAAAAAATGGAAGAGGGAAAAATGAAAAGGAAAAGAACAAGGAAAACAAGAGAAAATGAGGACGGAAAGGAAAAAGAGAAGTGAAAAACAAGGCAAAACACATTAATGAAAGAAGAAAAAGCAAAATATAATAAGAATGGGGATATCGGGAAATGAAAGCAAGCAAGTAAAAACAAGAAAAATTGAAGAAAAAATGAAAAAGTATAAACAAGAGAAAATAAAAAAGAAAATAGGTAAAAAAGTTGATAAAGAAGTGAAAAAATATTGAATGTATAAGAGAAAAAGGTAAAGAGGAATAGAAATAAAACACAAGTGGATAAAGGAAGATAGTAAAGAAAAAGAAAATAAAATTAAAAAATAGAGAAAAAGTAGAAGGAAAAAAGGAAACAGAGAAAAAAAGAAATCGGGAAAAATATGAAAGAATTTTATAACGGGAAAAAGAGAAAAAAAGGAATACAAAAAAGGAAAAAGGATCAAAGAATAAAGGGAAATCAAAGAAACAAAGGAGAAATTCAATTCTGCTCGTCAGTAATTAACAGCAACTTAATTTTAGGTAGATACCGCCGGCGCCAAATTGGCGCTGGTTAGACACTAAAATCCAAAAAGTTAAACATTTTACGTGAATGCTAAACTTAACAACTGGCTGAGTGATGTCTCGGTTGTAAGCGCTGAGGTTCATGTTTGCTGATGAGGAATATTGAACCGAAACCGTCTTCTGCGATGAGACCCAAACGCTTAGTACTAGTGCCTAGTGCCAATTTGGTCCTGGTTTGCGCTTATCGAACTAACATTAAGTTGGTGTTAGTTACTGAAGAGGAAGATCCGAAACACTAAAAAAGTCGTTTTGAATTCAAATTTCAAATATACCTCTCTGTGTACGACTTTTATACAATAGTGCATACTCCTTAGCAAAATAAACCCATCAAATGTAACATATCTTGGAACAGTGAAATTGTGTAAAAATTGGACCCGGTATTCATCCGTGAGTGATGGGTGCCGTCTGTCAATGAACGGAATGATTGTTGTAAACGCAGTCGGTCGATAGGCTGTAATAGCAGAGTTTAATTTGGCAGCCGCCAAATTCGATCACGTTGCCACTACTCGACCAGACACAAAATAGGTGGAACACTGAGTCCCTTCCGCCAGGTACCGAAGGTTCCCGGTGTTACAATGGAGCGCCGCTTCGCCTTCATGTCGCACTTTTGATTCCTTGGACGTACATGTACATCTGTACATGTACATGTACCGTGTACTCTAAACATTAGACTCTCGACACTGTACTTAACTCTTAACTGTGAGTTGTGAACTCTGCATTTCTTTGCAACACTGGGCTCTAATCTAGTTTAAAACCTGCTGGAACCAGAAAAATAATACGCTGAAACCTTCATATTCGATAAATCTACATGATTGGTAGTAATTTCCTCTCTGAACGTGCTGGCTGTTGACTTTGGGGTACTGGATGTTGCATGTTGCGCAGTTGTTATTATGGCCTGAACAGCTACCAAAAAAAAAAAATTGGCAACCGTTTATGGTTCAGGTGGATGGTGTTGAAGACAGTGTCTCCGATAGGTTTGCCGTAGATGAGTGGGCAATCGGCTGTGATGCAAACATCTTCGCGCAAGGTCTTCCAGGGTATGTCGTCTGGTTACAGTACTCTGCTCTTCGTGGATGTTTAGAGTTGTTTGTTAAATGTTAGCTCTGCTACGTTTGTATTGTATAGTGAAGTTGGAGTGAATGGGACTTTCGACTCTCATCTTCACCACAAGAACACCATTAGGAATACCCAGGAAGAACTTTCTTCGGGTATTAGGTGTAACGGATTCCATTTCTCCGAATGGCAAATGAATGAATTTTATAATTAGTTCACTGGTGGATCGCGGTGATAGGGCATTGTAACCTTACTTCTCTATTGTCATGTTCCATACACCCGTGATTCTTAAGTCCACGCTGTCACTTTCAGCCATGTGTTTTAAGTAGTTGGAAAAAATGAAATTTTCGGTTTAGGCTGACGGTTGAACGATAACAATACTAACTAGAAAACATGATGATAGGCGACTACCGTAAATCTAGCTCCTTTTTTGGCTTCAGAAAAGACTCGGACCTTTGAAAAAAAAATTGAAGTTAACGGCCGCGGCGTGGGATCGAAGCTGCGCTGCAGTGTACGCTAGGATATACCAGTTGTCGTTCAATTAGCTCCTTTCTAGCACTGAGTTGGCAGAAGTAGAAGGTAGACCAAACGATTCCCTTTGTTCGGTAGACAACGCACACATGATAAAAGTAACTGTTTTGTACGACAATAGATCTGAATACTGGTCGCAGTGGTTCGTCTCAAAAAAAGCAAACTGTTTTGTTGTTCGCTTTGTACTTCGTTGGGGTAGTAGCAGAACGAACACTGATTATCGAGAGACCGATGTCTTCGGTGGTTGAGAAGAGACTGAAAGCAACCGAGTTACAAAAAATGTTGCTCAACCAGAATGACGCAATTTTGGACTTTTAAATGGCGTCAAATATCGATTTCCGTCATCTAGTTGTCAATCCTATCCCAAAAGTATACATAGCATTAGCATTGTGCAGAAACGGAGGTTACCTTGGATTTCTGAGTATCTCGGAGACCGGAATTCTGGGAATTTGCGTATCAAAAAATTCGTGAATCTTGGAGAAACTGCTAAGGGGCAGCCCAAGGAAATGAATCACCCGTAAAAGCACCATTACGTGGTTCGTGATGGAGGTTAGCCTTTATAATATCCCAAAAATTGCTTCCATTACGATGGGCACGTTTGAAATGGTATCAACGCATGAATCGGCCTATTAAAAAGCGATAACTACCAAAGATTCGGGTCCATGGTATGGTCCAATGTTACCCATCGAAGTACCAAATACCAGACTCGAGGGTACGAATTCCGCTGATTGTACACCTCTCAGTAACGTGGTACTACAATGTGGTATAGTCAGAATTAATCGCGATAGAGCAGACCATTTGAGATTGCGTCACTGAGAGGCGAGTTCTTAAGCACAAAAACCACTAGGTGCTTTTCTCAAGGAGGATTGCTGTCATCCCTTAGGTGGTCCCGGCTAGCGGACGAACTCGCTTCCTTTTTCTGTTTTGTAACATCGCGAATAACCGGTTCGGCGGAATCTGCATTAATGCGAAGGTGCCAATGACGGTGAAGCCCGTGCCAATGACGCAACATACTGCTTAATAGGTAGTCGCTGTCTAGGGTTTGGGAACATCGTCAAATATTGACTTCTTTCACCTGGTCGTCAATCCCATGAATAGGTTGATTCAGCTGCATTCTAGCACAAACAGCCAGGAAAAAAGTTTCTCCAGGTGTCACTCGTAACGGATTCCAAATCATGTAGTCGAATTTCAGTAACATCATTGTCCATATAAACGGAGGTCTTGGTTTTAATATTGTCGTATTCGTGTTCTGTCTCAAATAGCCTATTGAACGTCATCAGTACCACATTCCTTGTGTGATGTAGTTGAATGTGGGACACCGTTTCACCTCGCGCACTGTAAGTCTGGTTCGAGTTTGCGTAAAGCCCATCAGGACAATATTTTACCTAAGTTGGCGCACGTTGTTTTCTCGCTCGCTTCTCTGGACACCCAAAGCCGCGAGTAAACATTCAAATCCAGGTCTAAACGGAAGTCCCGGATAAAGAATCCAATCTGAAAACTAACCGAACTGGAAAAAGCCACTCAAATCTAGATTGACCTAGTTACATTTATTTGTTGTCGATTCGGAAACATCCCTTTATTGCAAATGCAAATTTTTCGTTCCGAGCCGCAATGCTTCGATCATCGATTCGGTGGCGGTGGCTATTTTCTTCGCCATATGGGACTCGGGAAGATACCAATAGCCGCTTTTTGTGAACTACCTACGGTAACACGACACAGTCACATCCGCTTCTACATTTCATTCCGGAAGAATTACCATATTTGCCTCAAATTTGAAAACAGATCAAGTTTTCCAGTTCCAAAGCAGACGGACTAGAAGTTCATCATAAAGGTCGACGGACTCTGTGATTCGACAATATTTCCCGGAAAACATGAATTGAATTTCTTGCAAAACTCCAACGGACTTCATACATAATAAAAATGGATCCAACCCCCTCCATCCTAGGACCGAGCCCAAACGAGCAAGTTCAGCGAACCCTTGCCGGATGTGTACCTTCCTTCTTCTCGAGACTGTTCTTGCCTTCCCTTGACACCTCAGTCTTAAACTTTTGGTGTAAGTAGGTGGAAATGATCCAAATGTCTTATTTATTCAGTACCGCCACCAATAATAATGATAGCGAATACTGGGGGGAGAGCGGGGCACAACAGTTTACGACCGACCGTGGGAGTGTTTACACGACCGGGTCTACCTCGGCATTGTTTTGCACATGAATTTGTTACTTATCGCGTATAGTGGCGAAGTGTGCTGGTAAAGGGGGGGGGGGGGGGGGGGCGGGGTGCTCAATTTGCTATTCTAATTGAGCCTTCTCTGGTGTGACCCAGGGAAGGTTGCTTTTGCGACAGAACAGTCCTACTGATACTGCCTTGAAGTTGGAATTTTGTATTAGGTATCTCGAATCCACAGTTTTTTTGTCGTTTGGAGGTACGAACCCTGCAGCTTCCAAAGAATCAGGAGAAACCGAGACCAGAACATCCAGTTGTTTGGGTGTTCAAGGAAGACATATTACTTTTCAGATTAAGCGTCCAATTTTAGTGCTAAGTATCACGTAACTGGCACTAAGTCGGTGCCAGTTACTGATGAGAATCCAAAACGCAATAAATTCATTTCAATTTATTATCGTTTAGTCTCCTAGGTTTCTACTGGCTTGAGAAGCATTGTGCCAGTAGTTTGTTTTCTAATAGTTCATCAAGAATTGAAACAAAACTTTGACCTGTTCGCTGTAGAATTGCATGCATACAGGAGCATTCTTCCCCCAGAGAGAAATCCAGAACCCAATTAAAAACTTCCAGCTCCAGTTTTCCACCGCTTTCTGGGGGCCCCGTTTCCACTGCACATAATTTAAAAATTTCAAAACTACAAGTAAACCCCGAATTTACTCCTGTCAGAAAACTGTATCATAAATTTTAATTACTTTCCACCGGTTTCACTGATCCGGACTACTTTCGGTGCAACTTTCGTGAATGCCATTAAAGCTGCCGCTGCTACTGTACGGTAAAAACAGTAAGGTTGGCACCGGCACGTGCAATCTATCCGGGTTAAAACACACGCGACATCATTTCGGCTTTCGGCTTGAAGGTGCCGCCACCCGACCCAACAACCTTAACAACAATTAAGAACTTTCACGAACCGAACGAAATGGAGACGGAAATAGGAAGAAAGAGTCCTGCTGCGACTGCTGTGTTTAATATATGCATAGCTTTCTTAAGGAAGAGGAGGAGGAGGAGGTAAGGAAATTTCTACCAGGTAATTAGTGAACGTTCTGTTTAGGTTTTTACTGTTACGATCTGGGAGCTAGAGTTAGTTACGTTTTATGACCGGGTTCTGAAATTTAAACACTACACATTATCATAAGTTAGAGGTAGTAAGTGTGAAAATAATTAGTTGAATTTTATTTGCTTTTCATGTGGAACGTTAACCTTTATATTCCTTTATTCTTCAGAATCTTTTGGATAGAAAAAGAAAGATAATCGTTTGACTTATAAATGCTTGACTCATTTATAAGTCCAACAAATTTGAATTTTTTTTTATTCATTCGCTATTATTAGAAGGAAAAACTTCTTTGAAATTCCTTCATGCTAAATTAGTTGTAATATTTGCGTTTCGACTTCGTCTCATCAGAATCCGACACTAACTTAGCGACAGGACTAAGTTACCACCGGATTGACGCTAACTCAGAAAACCCCTAGTGAAGCGTGATGTCCCGCAAGAAAATGAGCTCATTTTAAGCGGGATATCACGCTCGGCTAGGGGTTTTGATCAGGAACATAAATTGTGTCTCCGTTTTTTTAGATGTACGCCCAATCTGGCGCTAGCTTAGTTTTGTCACTAAGTTAGTGTCAGATACTGATGAGACGAAGTCGAAACACAAATATCTTCACGCGCAAAGATGGTTTTAAACAATTTTCTCCCTAATGGAGAAAAAATCATTTTTACCTAAATTGTTCTCCACTAAGGAGAAATATAGCTTAACTTTATACACTGAGCAAAAAGACGAAAATAAAAATAGTCGAAGAATTTGCGTTTCGACTTCGTCTCATCAGTATCGAGGTAGACCGTGTCCTGATCGCCAAATGGACCCTAAAGCCAATCTTAACCCTTTGGGAAAAATACAGTGCAGTACAACGCATTACCATGCTAGCCGAAACCATGTGGCTTATCGGAAAACAGAACTTTTGCACTTTCGGGACATCACTTTTGACTAGTGATTCAACTGTGAACACAAGTAGTAACTGCAATTTTTTTTATTGATTTAGTGTCTGCCGGCCAAGTCGGTCTGCCACGATACTGACGAGACGAAGTGGGAACGTAACTTGCTCGACTTGTGCCCGGCATTCACAAAATATTTGACATTTTGTTATCGACCTGATGAAATTCTTGGAAAAAGATACGTTGTTTCTGAGGGGGAGGTTAACATTTCTGTGACAAAATGCTATGACGGAGAAGTCGCCAAAAAAAAACTACGTCATTTGTGTATGACCCTTTTAGGAGGAATGCATCACAATAAAAAAAGTTTTGCTTTTAGGATAAAGCACTTTAAGATACTAAAAAACCACAAAGCATTTACGAATAAAGTAAAGAATTGCGGACGTAGATTGCTTCCCTGAGGCTTGCTTTACAAACGTTGCGATATGACAATATTCATCGTGTCGGCCATTCAGGACATCCCATTCGTTAGAAGTAGGCAAATGTGGCACTTTATCAAAGGCACTGTAAACAGCATCAATTAGCGGTCAATTTAAACAGCATCAATTTGCGTTTCCTTTCAGCAAGGTCCTCATCGGCGCAAAATCAGAACTTCTGTACAACAGTCCCATCCGATTTAATTTTTTCTATTATTTACATTGTTCTATTTTTTCTATCTATATTATGTTTCATCAATTTAACTCCATTCTTACGCTTTTTATTTTTTTTTTGTTTTATTCGATATATTCATACTTTTTTAATTTTTTTTATTTGAAACATATTTTATTAAATTTTTGCTATATTTTTTTAAATTCATTATTTTTTATCCTTTATCTCGTTCAATAATTTTTCCCTTGCTTTCATTTTTCATAACTTTTGTTCCTTTTTAGCAAAGATTTTAAATGCCAATTTATATTGTATCACTGGCTTCTCATATAGTTCATGTTTTTCCCATTTAAAACAGGCAAAGCAAGAAAATATAAAATTACATATGTGAAATGTAAATTTGGAAACGAGAAAATTCAAAGGCACTAATTTCTTGCGAAAAACGCCAGAACGAATTAAAGATGACATAAAGAACACAAATGCATCTGTTATAAATAGCGCCAGAATTCTATCAGCCTCTAAACAATTCAAAGTTCCGGTCGAAACATTACGACAATCGAGAAAGAGAAGAAAAAGGAATAAAAAAAAATGCTCCGAAGCGCAAACGTGATCGTCGCACAGCAATGTAAGTCGCAATGTACAACTTCAATTCCACACTCTGACGACGACGACGAAGACACCGAAGAAGTCATTTGAAAGTATAAAACCAGACGCAGCTGTTGAAAAAAACATGTTTTTTAAAATATTTCCTTTCGCGGTTTCTTGATTTGACACATCATTTGACACTTCCTCATTTTCTTACTTGAATGACGTCAATGAATTTAATTTATTATTTGTGTTATTTTTTATATAATCTACAGTATTCATACTTTTCAAATAAAAGTTGAACCGCTGATTTTCTAGGCGTGTGCGTACGCTACTATTTCTTCACAATTCTATTCTGCTACTGATTACATTTTGTGGTATTTCGATATTTTTTTCTAGTATTTATATTATCTTAATTGTTTCAGTTTATATTATTTCAACATTTTAACTCCATTTGAAGACCTTACGCGTATTGACATTAACAAGTCTTTTCGCTGTTTTTATTTTTTTCATTTATGTGTTTTTCAAATAATTTTCTCTTTGCCTCCTCAATTTCTTTCATTTTATTATTTTTTTTCATTCTCGTTTTTGTTTTTACTTATTTCTGTCTTTCTTATACTCCTATTCTACTAAATTTTTCATTTTTTAAATCCAATGTCTGTTTTTACTTAATCTCTATTTTATCACATCTAGTTCTACTATTTTCATTACTTTATTTTTTTCCTAGACTTCAATCTGTAGTAGAGTTTTTAAAATGCTCATATTATGTATAAGAGAATGCGAAAAACTATTTTACAGACATGTAACATGCTACTTAAAAGTGTAAAAAGCAACTCTACTATCACCATCGAATCATTTCTGTCACTCCCGTTCGAAAACTTGCGAAAAGCCGCAAAGGCCGGGATAGGTCTGCTTTAATCAACACCATTACCGCCTACTAGGATGAAATGATTAAACTGAACAGCACCAGCTTCCGATCCGATGTAGCGCAGTGTTAATATGGCACAGCGTAGGACGACGCCATACGAGCAAAACCTTGAGCTACAAAACCACAAACCTGTGCGGGCATGTGACGCTCGATACGAGATGTCGGTCGGAAGGTGGTGATGGTGGTGGTGGTAGTAGTAGTAGTAGGCTATCACCACACAACTGACAGCCACAAGTGGTCGAGATGTGGTTTTGGCTCCCCTGGGGGCGGCCCCCGGGGAAAGGCGGTGACAGACTGCGGTCCACCGGGGGCGCTGGTGATCTACGATGTTCAGTTTGATGCTTTCCGCCTGAGTGGGGGTGTCATAAATTAATTAAGATGGAATCGATAACTATGCCGGTGGTGCCAGCCGGTCAGCTTCGGATGTGGGGTAAGGTTTGAGCATTTGATCGATTGGTATTCTGATTGTCCGACAGAACAAGTTTTGTGGAAAGGTCAAACGGAATTCTGTGAAATCGACATGTTAGGAAAGCTGACTGAACCTAAAATGAGGCGAAAGTTCGAATTTTTTTCGATGGAAGTAAGGAAAAAATGCCAATATCAAAAAATGATCAAACAAAGTAACTGCAAGAAAATCTCATTCGGCAAGCAATTTGTACCTAGATGACATATTGAACTACAAATAGATAATAAGTTATTACTTTTTCCTGTGAAAGTGAGGTAAAGAGTGCAGAATTTCATATGGCTAATCGTAGGAAAATCGTGATTTTTAATTTAAAATCATCACCTTTAAATGAAAAATTCAATTTTAAAAAACATCTTGTTCGACAAGAAGTTTGTGACCGCGCCAACTGAAAATTAAAGTTTTTATCACATCTATTGTTCAACATCAGAATGTTCCATGTTCGTTTCTTAAGAAGCACCATTAAAAATAGTAATTGCAATTTTTGGACGAGTTCTCATTACTCAAAATCGCGATAGTTATCACCAGAGATTAATTAAGGTAAACGTAACACTAAAATTTTGAATCTAGCCCTTTTCTCTAGTGGAATTTCATTAGTTGCAATGCATTGTTGAAAGGTTAAACTGAATCTGGCGAGGCAGATAGTAAAGACGAATTATCAAACGAAATTTCCACAAGAAAATCTCGTTTGGCAAGCTGTCTGTACCTGCGGAGTGACAAAAAGCCTTTAAAACCATAAACAGACCAAAATATGTGACTATTTTCAGTGAAAGATTGGAAAAAGAGTCTCTAGATTTACACGGCAAATGATAGCAAAGTTATTAAACGAGATTAAAGAAGTAAAAAAATCTTTTCTACAAGGAATTTGTACCTGCGGATTGAATATTAATACTTCCATCACATCTTTAGTGCCAACCCAGTTTGTGTCACAGGAAAAATTTTGCTAATTCTTATAAAACATCGTCAGGTAAATAATTTTAATTTCTGGACTGACTGCGGGTTATCATTACTCGAAATTTAAATAATCGTCGCCAGCAATCAATAAAAATAAACACAGCGGTATGATGATAAATCTATCCCGTGTTCTTGCGGCGTTTCAATAAAATCAATTATTGAAAAGCGAAACACGGCTAACACCTTAACATCGACACTTGCTCCAATTAACACCCACTCGCTAAGTAACTCGTCGCGAGAGGGGCTATTTGAGCTTCCCATTTACCGGTAGGAAGTCCCCGGTTTTTACGGTGGATCAGTATTGAATGATGACATTTATTTAACTATTGAATACAAATCACGACACGGATGGTATTACTGTTCGCAACAGCGATAGTCTTCGCCTGCTGCAGTCACGTAATCTGCATAAATTTGCAACCACGCACCTCCGCGCCAGGCCCGGCGTTCGATCGGTCGTCGATGATGGATGGGAGTATGATTATGATTTAAGCGACCAATAACAACTTGCCCGACGCAGCCACGTGACGGTCATAATAATGAAATGGATTCTTTGGGAATATTGACAACCTACTACTACTAAACACAGCACATGACCTTTAGCGGAGGAGGACTATTATTAACGAAAATGGCAATCCTGTCGTAACTCGTCGACGGAAGATGGTGAAGTCGCCACACGACGGCTACCAATCAGAAGCATAAATTGTGTCAGTTTGATGGATCATTAAGCACAGACACTTTGGCGTGACGAAGGAATAGGGCGCTTGACATCGTCGGAAGGGAACTGAATGGATCTTCCACGGACTTCTTCATTATTTAGTGGATTACGGTGTGATCAGGGTTGCCACTTTGGGGAGAAATATAACATTGTACCAATTGAATTGAAGAACTGGCACAAAAGGCACAATGGAATACAGTAATAAATGAATGTTATATTCATTATACGGTATCGATACATGCGAGTGTAGGGACTTCACGATCGCGTGTATTATCGCGAAAGGCTCGGGCGATTGCACACTAACGTGTTTGTATGTCACGTGTGTTAGCGTGTATGTAACTTCACGTTTATGAATTCGATTTTATAACCGTGTGGCCATTCGCATATTCGCGTGTATTCTTGAATGATCGTGCGCGGACCGTAAATCTGTATAGTTCTCGGTCATTGTCTAGTGTCTAGTCTAAATTGAAGGAATGAAGCTAGGCTGCGAAGACCGAAGGTAGAGATTTCCGGACACGATCGATGATTTCCTCTTGAGAGCACGTTTATAAGTTTATTAGTTCTAAAACATTCAATTAATCATCTATGTATTTTCATGTTTGCGAGACCGCAGGCTTTGGTGTGCGTGGATGATCGCGAAAGTCTTGAGCGTTTGTATGTTCACGTGCTTAATGCTCGAAGAGAGCGAAATTCCTCATACCACTAAGGTTTCCCGATCATATCATAAGCATAAAGTAATATTTGGAGGAAAATATGCAAAAAAATAGAATAAGCTTATCAAATTCAAACAATAGAAAAAAAATCATTGAATGGAAAAATGAAAACAAGGAATACAAAATGAAAGAAATTACGGAGAGGTAAAACTTATTGCGCGATTTTTATAGGGCCCTTTCTATCGGACGAATATTAACGCGTTACTTTTATTGGATGATTCTTATCGGACAATGGTCAACGCACGATAGTTGTTGGTGATTCCAATCGTAGGATCAAAGTCTCACGCGGTTTTGGTCGCGAAATTTTATCGCACGATTTCCACAACGCGATTATTATCCGGTGATCGTTATAGCGAAATTTTTAACGGGCGATTTTTATCGCGTGATTTTTATTCGCCACTTTTTTATCGTTCATTTCGCACGTCGCGAATTTTATCGTACCTTTTTTTTCATCGGGCTATTTTCATCGAACAAATTTTAGAGTGCGATTTTTATCACCCTATTTTAACCGGAATATTTTTTATTGTGCCATTTTTATATAATATTTTTATCGTTCGAATTTGTAGCACCCGGATTACACCGCGCATTTTTTGGGTAAGTTTTTCCCGCGAAATTGTACTGATTTTTATCGCGCAAATTCTGTCGAGCGATTTTTTTCGCTCGATTTTCATTTTGATTTATTTTTATAGGGCGATTTTTATCACGTGATATATTTGCAAACATTTTTATAAGGAGATTATCATAGCGCAATTTTTGAGCGCTTTTATCGAGCGTTTTCCAGCTTATGATTTTTGTCGCGCCTTTTTACTTAGATTTTGGCTGGGTGGATTTTTGTATTGCAATTTGTTTAGGACGAATTTAACCAAGCGTTTTTGATCGAACGACTTTTATCGTCCAATATTGTTTAGACTATTTTTATCGGGTATTTTTTACTGAAGGATTTCCATCACGCGACTTTGAATACGCGTTATTTGTCCTACATTAATGCTTATTGGGCGATTTTACAGGGCAATTTCCTATCGGGCGAATTTTAGAGCGTCATTTTTATCGGATGATTTCTATCGAACAATTGTCAACGCGCGATATCTATTTGCGATTTTTACGGTATGATCGAAGTCCTACGCGTTTTTATCGATCACGCAATTTCATCGCGATTTCATCAACGCGATTTTTATCAGGTGATTATTATAGCAAGATTTTTGACGGGTGATTTTCATCGCGCGATGTTTACTCGGCGCAATTTATCGTCAATTTAGCACCTCGCGAATTTTATCGCACATTTTCTATTATGGGACTTCTATCGGACAAATTTTGTAGTTTGATTTTTATCACATTATAACAATAAAACCAATCAGCCTCCGATGACAACTCTTATCGGTCGATTGCGATGCTGTCCTGTATACGGAAGTTGTTCACTCAAGAAACATTGCGCTATAAAAATCGTCCGAAACAATTTCGCGGTGAAAACTACCCAAATAATGGTCGGTATTATGCTGGTGATAAAAATGGCGCAATGAAAATGTCCTATAAAAATGACGCGTTAAAAATAGTTAAAAATAGTGTAATAAAAATCAAACTACAAAATTTTTCCGATAAAAGTCCCCCAATAGATAATTAAAAAAAAAAAAAAAATTGCGAGGTGCTAAATGCACGATAAAATGCGCCGAGTTGTTCAATAAAATTATCCTTTTTCGTTTCCGTTGACGAAAACGAAAAAAAAACGCGATAATTGGCGCAGACCTGGTGACAGGTTAACAAAAAAAAACATCAATGAGCTCTATTTAGGGAACCGCCCGGCGAATGCGAAATCGTCGATTTCACCAGGAAGCTTTGTCCGGAATCAGCTTCGAAGCAGACCCTTCCGCGTCTCCTCACGATACCACGAATGAAGCACCGGTTTTGATGGGGGAGCTCTCACTTGCTCTCGTAACAATGTAACAATACAGTCCCCGGAACCAGACAAAATCGAATTTAGCTGACGAAAGAATCTTCCAAACTCCGCTAAAAGGTGCTTGTTGATTTTATTTAACATTGTCCCACTCGGTTGGAGAGAGTGTGAGTGTGATCGCCATCTATGAACCAGGAAAATCAGCCTCCGATCACAGCTCTTATCGGCCGATTTAGATGCTGTGCTGCATACGGAAGTTGTTCGAGAAAATTATCATGTTTCGCTTCGACAATTGGTTCGGCATCTTTCACCTACTTTAAACGATATTTTGCTCAATTGTCGAAATTTCCAAAAACATTTGACCATTTTCGGCTTTTTTTCAGGTTGTAGGAAAACCGATTTATTTTCAGATCGTCCGACGTTTCGCTCGCGTTTGGCTTCCTAACTTTTTCAAGGCAAATTTAGTTCTATCGGTCTTTTCCAAGTTTTCCCACATCGGATGATCAGCTTTTTTGGCACCTTAAAATGTTGACTTCTGGAATATTTCGCTTTTCGGTTTTTTTTAGTTTTTATAGCTCTATTTGGTCATTCAGTTATTAGTCACTTTGGCCCTTTGTTGTCGTGTTTTTGCACTTTGACGCTTAGTTCCAATCACTATTTAACTCGTTAGCCTTTTTATGATTTGGCTCTTCTGCTTCCTGATTTTTAGCTCCCTACTTTTCTGACGCTTTCTTCGGTTCCTTAGCTTTTTGACAGGTAGGTTTTCTAGTTTTTTACTTTTTGAGTTTCTTAGGTAATTTGGTCCCTTTGCTCAAGAGCTAGTTTTTTAGCTCTTTTGCTGTTGGGCTTGGTTACATAATTTTTTCGTTTTATTTTTTGGTTCCGGAATCAAAAAACCAAATACGCAAAGTCATCTTAAGCTATTTGGCTCTTTGGTTTCGACATATTCTAACTTTTTAGCTCTATGGTCTTTCGAATATTTAACTTTTCAACTCTAGTGATGCTGTGTTTCTAGCGTTATCGTTCCTTGATTTCTCTACTCTCTGGTTTTTGAGCTATTTTTTACTCGAATCTTCCATTTTGTGTGCTCTTTAGCACTCTGGTTTTTTTTATTTCGATTATAGAGGTTTTAACCTTAAGGTCATTCGCCTCTGCGGGTTAGAAAAATCTCTTATGAAAATTTCTAACCCTATGTGTGGGGTCGAGGCTCGAACCCAGGTGCGCTGCTTACAAGGCAATCGATTTACCAACTACGCTACGCCTACCCCCAGCACTCTGGATATTTATCTCTTCAGATCTTAATATTCAGCGATTTTCAGCTCTTCAGCGATTGTTTGTTTTTGAGTTACAATTATTTAATTGCTTTTGTTTTTTAGTTCCCGTTTTTTCGACTTTTTGTTTTATCTTTCTTGTCCTTTCGCTATTAGGCTCTTTTGCAATAAAACCTTTTTGATTTTTTGTCTTCGATTTTTTGGTTATATGACTCAGAGCATTGGCCTGTTTGCTCAACGAGTCCTCAGTGTTTTGGTCTTTAGCTCTTTATTATTTTTAGCTGCTTGGTTATTTGGATTTTTAGTTATTTATCTTTAAATTTCTCTCTGTTTTTTCTGGCTCTATTACTCTTTTGCTCAGTAGTTGTTAAGTCCTTTACCACTGTGGTTCTTTACGTGTTTAGCTCTACGAAAAGGTATTCTTTTTGACTTGACTGTTTGGTCCTTCAATTATTTAGCACTTTAGCTGTTTGAATATCTATGATTTTACCCTTTTAGCCGTTTAGCTCTTTAACCTTCTCTCTTTCCGGATTTTTGGCTATCTAGCTGTATAGATTTCCGAATTTTTAGCTCCTGAGCTTATTATGGGTACATTAGCTCTTCAGTTGTTTAGCTCAAGCCTTTTGGTCTTTCACTTTTCAGCTCGTTAGCGCTTTAGTTCTTCAGTATTTTAGCTCTTGATTTGTTTTGCACAGTAGCTTTTTTTTGGCCTTTTGGCTATCCCGTCTTTTGAATCATTGCGTCTTCTAGCTCTTTAGCTAATTAGATAATCAGTAAATTTTCAGCTGTTTAGCTCAATAGCTCTTTGACACTTCGATTATTTGACTTTTTAGCTATTAGCTCTTTGACTATTTAGCTTTCTCACCCTTTCGTTTTTTTTGCTCTTTGGGTTTTTGACTATATGTCTGTTCTTGTTAGGCTAATTTGTCTTTTAACTCTTTAGCCGGGTCATCAGCCCTTTAGCTCTTCATCTATTTAGTTATATGGTCGGCCTTCTTTTTGTCAGTTTTACTCGTTGACCACTTCACTTTCTATTTCGTTAGCATTTTAGCTCTACGAAGGATTATTTCTATGGCGCTTTAATGTTTGTAGCTGTTCGACGACTATTTCGATTTTGGCCATTTGTCTTTCTGGTCTTTCGGCTCTTTAACATTTTAGCTCTTAAACTCTTCGGTTATTTCTTCTGCACTGTGTAGCTTTTTCGATTCTTTGGCTCTTCGGCTATTTCACTTTTTGACTCTTGCACATTACTCTCACATTGCATTCCATTGTTTTGCTTCTGCTCTTTAGCTATTTTTTTGCTCATCCATTCACTTTCTGTCGCTTTAACTTTTGCAGTTTAGCTGTAAGATTTTTTTTATTTTTTTAGCTGTTAGGTTTTTAGCTATTCTGTTAATTAGATCATCAGTACTTTAGCTCTAAGATTTTTTTTTGGTTTTTTGTCTCATCATTTACTTGGCTTTTTGGCTGTTTGGTTTTCAAGCTTCTTCTACTTGCTTGTTTTGCCTTTTATCTTTTCAGTTGTTCAGTTCCATAACTCTACAATTGTTTTTCGTAGCTGTTTGACTGTTTGCATTTTGGCCATTTATCTTTTTGGTTTCTTTCATTTGGCTTTTTGTCTATGTGCCTTTTTCACTCTTCAGTTTTTTAGCTCTTCATTTATTTAGGGCCCTGGCACAGTTACTCTTTAGCTCTTTGACTCATTTGCTACTTGCCTGTATGACTTCAGCTCTTCAGCTATTAGTTTATTTAGCATCTTAGCTCTTCAATGGTTAAGCTCGGTGGCCTCTTGATGATCTAGCATTTAAATTTTTAGCTCTGGCCTACTAGTTTTTTAGCTGTTAGTACTTCAGCGTTTAGCTCTTCAGCTATTTTTCTCTGTGACTCTGTAGTTATTGGACCGTTAAAATAGTATATCTTTAGTTCTTAGATTTTTACTCTTTGGATATTTATCTCTTCGATATTTTGGGCTATTATGCTTATTGGCTTTTCACTATTTTGTACTGCAATCCGCTGCTGCATTGCACTTGCCTTCCATCTTTTATAAGTTCAGGGGTTGGTCTTTTGACTTCGTCTTCTCAGAATCTGGCACTGGACCGAGACACCAGGCTGACGTCAGTCCAAAATGGGGAACACATTTAAACGACTTTCAACTTTTGATGTCTCGAAAGAGAAGAAGTTCTGTTTACTGATGAGACATCGATTGAAATCGAACCATGGTTTTAGCCAGCAAGCCAATACACCAATTTTCTCCTCAGGGAGAAATATTGCATTTTTTCTGCTTTTTTGTTCATTTCCCCTTTCAATGTCGGTGCGCTTTAGCTTGTTCATTCTCTTGCTCTTTTATTATTTTTCCCAATCATTTTTTTGTTACTTTTCTACGTTTGTCTATGCTTTTTTTCTCTAACATTTTTGTTTTTGTTCTTTTGCTCTTATGATTTTTATATATTGGCTCTTTGCATATTTTAACCGTCTATTCTTTTATTTTAAAGCTCTTTCTGTCTTCAGCTCTTTAGCATCGTTAGCCTTAAATCTTTTTACTATTTTTAATCCTTTACTTTTGCTCTTTTCGTATTTATTGTTCTGGTCTTATATCGTTTTTGTTCGAATTTTTTTATTATTCTTTTGCTCGTTTTCTATTTGTTTTTTTTTACTTTTTAATGTTGTTATAATTTGCTCTTTTATTCTATTTCCCGCTGCTCTACTTTTCTACATTCCATTAGTTTTCTTTTTACATTTTCATTCCCCTCTTCAGCTGTAGTTTTAAATTGGAAACTTCCTGCCACTACACGAGCTAGTCCAGTCGCTTCCGGATGCTACCAGCATTAATCTGATACCGCTGCTGGAACACATACATGCACACTCATACACAGGGACGACCCCATTCTGTTCAGAACACCCATTGAGAGCCCCCCCCCCCCCCTCTAATAAAAAAACGGCCCGTATGTATAAGAACATGCACTGCAATTTCCGCTACCCATCAGCCGAAGCAGGACAAGGAAAAAGTCCATCCTGACATAATGGTAGAAAAAACCCATACACAGACACACTCACAATCAGAAAAAAGTTGAACCTGCATCGCTCGGAATGTTCTTCATTAGAATGTCCTAGTTTTCACCTGATTGGGCTTTGGGTCGGGTTGGTTGGAATTCTTTTAACGGTCCTTTTAATTATTTGCGCTCTTTTCCTAGTCCGATCCAGGTTGAAGGACATTTTCTCCATTCAAGTCAGCAGCAAAAACTACCACCCTGTGTGGCCACTCTAATGTGCAGTCGTTTCCCACCGTAACACCAACAGCAAACCAAGCAGCCTATGCGAATAAAAAAAGGAAGTAGTTAATACTTCTCACTTATTCGTAGCACTAGGCGCACTGGCACTGGAATGCCTCCAGAAGGGGTGCACTCCTTGTTCTGTAAGCCGCCGCCGTCGTCGTTGGTTGCTTTGATCGTTACCAATGCAAACCGCACCAAACCCAGTCATAGGTCAAAGTCGTAGAGAAAACCCGTAGCGAGGTTGCTTGGGTTGGTCATAATGGTTGATTGTTGCACTTTTTTTCCTGCAGGCCACCACCACAACCTCCACACGCAGGGATTTGCTGCCGTTCTGCTGAGGGCTTCGGGATTGTGAAAATGTGTAATGGGGGAAAAATGGTGCATGGTTCAGCACTCACCAGAGAACCGTGCTGTGTGCGGTGTATAATAATTTTTATTTTTGCGCTGAGACTTTGGCGTTTGCATTTTCGGGTCAAATGTCTCATTACGAGGAACGGGATGATGATGTTTGTGATTTCGGTAGGTCATTTGTTTTATTTATGCAGAGCAAGATAAAGGAATAAATTGCAGTTGTTGGTTAAATTGTTGAGTTTTGTACTATTTTCTCGTTGATGATAATTTCCTGAGAAATTCGGCATCATGGGAATATATTTTAAATTAGTTCATTCCTGGGTTTATTTTTTCTCAGTTAGCGGAATCCAGATTTATCAGAAACAAAAACGAAACATTCGACCACTTAAATGCTAGTTTTTACGGTATTTTGTCGAATGATCAAATCGCTTGCCAAATCAGAAGTTTTTTTTATCAATTTCTTCGAATATCAGCAATGTTGTAAATTTTCGCTTTTGTAAACAAAGGCCGTAAATAAAACAGAAAACTGCACTCTCAGTTTGAGCTGAACTCATTATTTACAAAAACCAACAATCTTTAGGAGTTCATTATTAATGGCATAGGAAACCCTTTGACACTTCTTAAATTCTATGGCGCATTTGCATCGGCAAGCGCTGGAGGCATTTTTCATTTTTATAAATTTTTAACGAATATGTCATAATCGCATGTAGAAAATAAAACAATCCATACTTTCAGCTACCTTCTCACATTTCCTCGGGCTCTACCGGAACAAAAGTTTTTCAACTTTCCCTCCAGTGATGTAGCGAAAGTCGGTTGATGTCCAAACTGTTCTGTCAACATTTTGAATTTTTTCGCTTCAATTATGGTACCTCTTCAGGGTTAGTTGCAAAGTGTTCAAATCAATCAATAAAAGCAAAGGTGTAAGTGTGCTACCTTGTGTTAGGTGCAAACCGAAAATCTTCTTAGGGATCCTGAAACCATATTTTTACCAAATTTTTCATAGTTTGAATGGCATCCCTGAACACGTCTCCTTCAGTCCCATTCGCAGAATGGCGCAATTTCAACAACCGTTCCCCACTTCAAATCTGAAATCTCGTTCCCACCGAATTGCAGTATGACGCGA
Organism: Topomyia yanbarensis; assembly: GCF_030247195.1. Lineage (NCBI taxonomy): Eukaryota > Metazoa > Arthropoda > Insecta > Diptera > Culicidae > Topomyia > Topomyia yanbarensis. Next base: position 200,159,419 of record NC_080670.1, on the reverse strand, counting down.
TGACTGTGCGCTTGTACGAGACGGCGGGGGCCCATTCTCGAAGGTTATGATATAACTGCGCGGATTCCATGATTCCATGCCAAAATTCAAGTTGTTGGTTCGTACTTTCGGGTTTATATTGCATACTGGAAAGGGTGCCCGAAATGGAATATACAAACAAACAAGCCCGGGAAAATAGTTCCCGTCGGATTATGGTTGGTAGTGGTACCGCGAATAACAACAACAACAACAAAATTGAAACTCAAACTCAAAACACAACACTGCCAGAAGTGAGTGTTTGGTTTGGGCCCGTGAACGGAATTAATAATTTCGGTCGGATTTGTGCGCCTTCTTCGTACAGGGTTCAGGTCGTTTGCCTTCCATATGTATATATATAAATGAATGTTGGGGCCAGGATCAGATTCGTAAGTGAATTACGGAAGCAGATAATCTTCCTGACGTGACTGGAATTGGTCCCCGTGAGCTTTTGATTGCTATCTGTAGCTGACTGAAGTAGAATATGAGACTGTGGGAATCGGTTTGGGCGTAGACAGACAGACAAGAAGGTCTATCGGCACCAGAGAAGCCGAAATTGTTCCGAACTTAAAATTATATGTCAATAGTAAGAGTATTCTTGTTCATAATGTAGTTTTATTTTTAACTGAACATTTGGAGTTTCTCTCTCAATTGATTCGTGAAAGAATTAGCAAAATTACTATCCATCCAATAGAAAGATTTCTTAGTACATAGGCTACAGATATTGGCATCTTCATCGTACAGGGCCGGTGTCACACAAGGTAGTAACTAGGAACATGTATTGTTTTTACTGTTCAAAAATGGCGCAATTTTACGATTTTTCCTAATTTACAGTAATTTTTTTATTTTCCTGCTTTTGGTATTCCTATTTTTATATCTATATTCGATTTTTTGTCAATTTAATTCATTCTCTTTTTCTATTATTCATTTAGAATTGCTGTTAATCTGTAAAATTGCTTTTTGTATTGTTTATTGAATTATTTACATTACGTCTTAATTTAGTTCATTTTTGCCTTACATTCATTTGTTAATATTTTCATGCCCGTATTATTTAGTATTTTCTTTATTCTCCATTTGCTTTAATTCTATCATTATTTTTTCCTATTTATTAATTTGTTTAATTATGAATTTTGTACTTCTGTCCCATTTTTTGCATTTCTTTCAATTTTTCCATTTTACCTTATTCTTTTTTTCACATTTTTTATATTATTACATTACTTACTGGAATTTTGTATTTGTATAATATTGTTCCTATCGGAGGTTTACCTCTTTAGTATACTTATTTGTTTTCTTGTTTATTTCTATTTTTTCATAACTATTCTACTTTGTCTTGTTTTTATTCCATTATTCATTAGCTGCTGTTTGGAATTTTTCCCATGTGTATATTATTTTGCTTCTTCCAGAGGATTTGATTTGTTTTTTTTTGTCAATTTATTTTCCCTTTTCATATTTTTATACAGAGTTTCGTTATATGACATCGCACTACAATAGATCTGACTTACAGTAGTTATAGTTGTTCATTTCCCACAAGATAATATGATAATCTTATTTTTTCGTTCTTTCTGCTTTAATTTTGGTGTATCTTTCAAATCCCTTCTGTTTCTCGTTTTTTCCATGACTTTAAATTTTTTTCTTTCTTGTTTCTATTTGTTCCATTTGACACTTTTCTTTTATTTTCTTCTTATACTCTTTTTGTCAATTGGCCCACTTTGTTCATTCTTCTGTTTTATCGTATATTTTATCTATATTGCTTCCAATTTGCCGACAATTGCTTCGATTTATTTAATTTTTTCGTTAATTATTTTATATTTTTAAATTTTTTAGATGTTATTTTTTCATTTCTTTTTTAATTTATTTGTATTAAATTTTAGTTTTGCATAATTATTTCTATTTTTCTATTCACTTTGCGTTTGTTCTTGTTTTTCGTGTATTGAATTATTATTTCTTTGTTATACCACTAGTGGTTTTTCCTGTTTATTTGAATCGTTCATTTGGACACGCGCGTTTTTTTAATTTAGGCCTCCTATTTGTTTTGAAGATTTTAATTCTTCAAAATGGTTAATTAGTCAAATTACAAAACTAATCTACTAGTCGTTTTGGAAAAATTAATATGGAGTTTATATACATTTTAATTCAATATTTTTGTTTTACAAACCGATTTTTAATCTCCCCATTTTTCATTAATTAATTTTTTTCTATTTCATTCTATTGATTGTTTCCATTTCGATTTATTTACGACTTGTTATATATTTCATACCTCACACTTTATTTTTTATTTTTCATTTTCAAATTGCCATTTATTCCTTTTTTAGGATTCTTTTATTTCTACCATTTGCCATTTTTTATTTATTTTAATATTCTATTTTTCATTGTTTAATCATTGCTCCCATTTGTTTAATTTATGCCTTTTAGATATTAGCATTATTTTTTTGAAAAAAAATTAGCTGCATATTTGGAATTTCTTTTAATATTTTTTTCATTCCTTATTTTTTTGCTCTGCATGTTTTCCATTTTTCATTGTTCTTTTTTCCTCGATTTGTTTCAAATTTGGTTGATTTTAGAATAAATTTTACTAACAAATTGAGAACAAGCTTTAGTACCATTAAAAAAAGCAATTTCAAAGCATGTAATGCGAATATTAGTGCAAATCCAACCCATGGAACATATTTTGGCACATTTTTTATAATCGAGGACATAATATATTTTAGTACATCAGTCAGTGAAAATGTAGTCAAGAATTTAGCCAACTTTTGGTTTAAATTTCGCGAACAAAAAATTTTAGTACAAAATTTGGCATGAATTTTATAACCTTCGTTACGTTTTTTTATCGATTTTGGCACAAATTTTACAATGTCTAGTTCAAATTTGTCAAATTTAGTACAGAATCTAAAATTTAAAGCAAAACTAAAACTAAACCTAAATAGCAAGTTTAGAACAAATTTCAACACTATTTTTAGAACAAAACTTATTTATTTATTTATTATTTTCATCTGAACGACATGGTCCTTATGAAAAAGAATAAGCAAAAGCCTATTTAAACTTCATCTTAAAAACACCCTCCAAATGTGCGTAAAAATCCCATAATCTCAAACTAAAAAAATAATTATTAAATATTTCAACTTTCAGCAAGTTTAGCTCAAATTTTAGAATTACTGTTGGTACAAATGTTAACACCGAATTCGGTACAGCTTTAACGCAAATTTTAGTACAAATTTTTGATAATTTAGTACAAATTTTTGACAATTTAGTACAATTTTTTGACACAATTAGACTGCATTTTGGAACAAATTTCAGTATTAATGTTTGAACATTTCGCCAATGTAAATTTTTTCATAAAATAAAACGAATTTTTTTTCTAATTTTAGTAAAAATTTTACAGAAAAGTTCGACAAGCATTACAATATCGACATTAAATTTTACAGCTTTAGTACAAAATATAACATATTTGGGGCCAAAATTTCGAATTATTAAAACCAATTTTAAAATAGGCTCAAAATGAATTTTAGCGTAAATTTGCACTAGCATATTTTTCAGAGTGTAAATTTAGTACAAATCTTCAAATTTTAAGTCAAAATATTAATACAACTAAATTTGGCACACGCAAATTTTTTTTACAATCTGTACTACGAAATTGAACGATTTTTGATACAACCTGGCGGAACAAATTTTTGTACCAAGGTGGGAATATTGCTAATTTTGATGGTAGTCTCACACATACCAGTTCTATTTTTATCCTAATTTGGTCATCAAGACAATTCTTTTTGCAAATTTCGCTAATTTTACTAAATTTTTATGTTTTGGCACTTATTCTAAAATTTTGAGTGAGAGAATTGATACAAATTTAACAACAATCTAGTTCAATTTTTTCGAACATATAACAGAATGTATGCATATTAGAACAAATTTTACAATTTTTAGTGTGAACTTTAGGACAAACTTTAATACCGAGTTTAGAACAAATTTTAATAACGATTTTATTATCACTCAAAACAAATTTTAGCGAAAATTTGCGACAACAAATTTCCTGCGATTTAAAAATATTACCACTTTTCTCTACAAATGTTAACTCAATTCAGTACATTATTACGGACAAATTTGGGAATTGACAAATTTTGCCACAAATTGTTCGCATTTCGATACATATTGGTGCTAGAATATGTTCCAGTTGTACTAAAATTGAATACTAGGAATTTGTAAAACTACTATTATTTGTGCTAAAATGTGTTCCAGTTGAACTTAAAATTTCAGCTTTTTTTCCTGTTATTAAATTTTAAATGTTTTGCTGCTCTCCTTCCTTTATTAATTTGTTCTTTTTCTACCAATATTCTTCTTTTTATATTCATCGTTTTAATTATTTATCAATTTTCCCATTTTGTTCCTTTTGTCAATTTTTGCTTTCTTTTCATATCTTTTGGTTTACCATTTTACCTTCAATTTTTTAATTACTTTTTTATATTATTACTTTAGCCGTTTTGACTTTTTTCTATTTCTATTATGTGTTATTTCTACCGAAGATTTACATTTTTCCGCGCATTTTTTGGTTATTTTAATTTTTTTCATTTTGCTATTTTATTACCTGTTTCTTTATATAATATCATTAGATCTAGATACTGGCCGCAGTTCGTCTTCTACTCATTAATACTGTGTTCTTTTAAACTTCTACATTCTCTTATTATTGCATTCACTGCATTTCCACAGCATTTTACATGCTTCCTAATATTTTACATTTCGTTTTACACATTTCAATGCTTCCTTTTCATTGAATCAATTATTTTGTTTGTAATTTGTACACTTTTTGCCCTTTTTCATTTTTGCAACCGATTTCAGTTTTTTTATTTTTTTGTTTTACTATTTTTTAGTTGATCTGTCTGTGTCTTTTGCTTGTTAGTCAGTGTTTGTTTTACTTCTATAATTTTTTAATTCCTTGTTTTTTCTTTTTCCTCCTTGTTTCTATTAAATTCAATTGGTCACATTTCTTTTATTTTTATTTTTGTCATCCTTTTGTTAATTTTTCTATCTTTATCATTCATCCATTTTATCATATTTTTGTTTTTTTTATTTTCAAACGCCACAATTGTTTCAACTTTTTTAAATTCTCGATTTTCTATGCTTTTGCATTTTTTAAATTTGTTTTTTTACTTTCCCGACAAATACCTGCGATCGCTTTATACTCATTCCAAAGTTTTTAATTTTCGCTTTAAAATGAGTCTAAGCTAGTACTATAGCTAGCGTTCTACGGCGACATGAATGGGAATTCTAATGATATGTAAGAACCCACTTTCTTCTGGAATCTGAACCGTACACCAAAAATCAAAAATTAAGTATCAGATTCACGGTCCGCGCGCGATCATTCTAGACCACACGCGAATATGCGAAAGGCACACGGTTATCAAATAGAATTTATACACGCGAAGTTCATACACGTTAGCACACGCGACATACAAACGCCGTGACATACGCGATCGAGCACATTAACGTACAAATGTTCGAGCCCTTCGCGATCGCGAGTCCCTACGCCCGCACATACCTGAACCGTACAATGAATATCACATTCAGAATCACGGCCCGCTACAATTGGCCTAATGCAGTGTTTTATTGGGCGACATTGCCTGTCTCGTCTGCAAATTGTAGTATGTGATTCTGACGGGGAGCCCTTCCGAGAACCTAGCTCTACAGCTCCAGTAGGACAACTCTCGAAAAAAAATGAGCAAGCTAGTACTGCAAAAACTTGCGATTAGTAGCAGAAAAAATGCCAATGGAGACGCACGGTTGTTAGTGATATGAATTTTTAATAATTTCTTTATACCTAGAATAATGACAAAAATTCACGCACATAATCTAACATTACCAGCATACCGTTAATACTAGAGTAGAATGTGGTCAGTTTGTTTGGTGAGCTCGTGCGATGGTATTTTTGCACCGATTTTGACAAACAAGCATTCGTTGAAAAGGTTACACATCTGGCAACGTTTTGACAATAATGATTTTATACCTTGCTAAATATTTTTTCAGCTAAATCCAATAAAGGTACTTTTTTATGTTTTTAAAGTTTAAGGGGTTCCTAAAGTTGAATAAAACAATGTACACGCCCAAAAAATCAAACTTTATTTGAGTATGAATACTGCAGTTTATTCAAAAACAAATAACACAAATGGACGTCATTCGGATAAGTTAATGAGGAAGTAACAAATGATGTGAAAAATCATGAAGCCGCAGAAGGAAATGTTGAAAAAATATGTTTTTTCAGCAACTGCGTCTGCCTTTACAAATGCGAATGACTTCTTCGGTGTCCTCATCGTCACCAGAGTGTAGAATTGAAGTTGTGCATTCCGGCTCACGTGGTTGCTTACCTGTGCGACGATCACGTTTGCGTTTGCTTTTGTCTTCTCTTTTTCGAACATGTTTTTTCGATAATCTACAGCAACAACACCTTTAATTATTATATTGTTAACTTGCGCGAAATATCTGACGCGCTTTCATTCATGAAGAGAATTTTCCTATCACACGAGTACGTAATGTTTTGAACGGATCCTTGAATAGGTTAGAGGCTGATCGAATACTAGTGCCATCTTGAACAGATGCAATTGTGCTCTTTATGTCCTCTTCACTTATTTTTGCGTTTTTCGCCTGAGATTACGCACAATTTTTCTGTCCAAATAATTCTATTTACATTATAGTAGTGACCTATAGTGTCCCCAAACGGCTGTCCGCATTTTTTTCAAAAACAAAAATATCAAAAAAAAACAACACAAAACTCGTGTTCAGCATTAATTTTCACAAATCTTACTTGACTCCACAGTAACAGCTGAAATGACAGTCATGAACGATGTTCTCTATCGTGTATCTAATTCACACAACATGAGCGACTTCTGCAACAGCATAGCAAAGATAATGCCCCATAACCATTGTACCCCATTCCACACTACTAGAAAAATCGCTTGACCCGTACAGACAAAAAGCTTATTTTTGAGCCACCCTAATAAGTCGTAATGTTAATTTCCAGTATATTTAAATATCAAAAACGAATCTAGCGCACACACATTCCCAAAAAAAAAAATCCTACACTTTCACACGTCAAAATAAATATTTTTGAGCCACCCTAATGATTAGTGAATGTTTCCTTTTTGGGTATGTTCTAATATCAAAAACCGAAATTACATTAAACCATTCTCTATGAACCGATTCGACAAAATATTTACCTTCGTTCGCCATTTGTTGAACCACTGTACAACGGTCCAAAGGGTAATCCGCTCATTTCATTAACCACTCGTATGTTCGAGCCCCAGCCAGGAATTTTTTTGACGGATAGATTTTTCATCTGATTTTTCTTTTACCATTTTTCAAATTTTTTGTTCGATGTTTTTTGCTTTTAATTTTTTTTTGTTCTTACCTTTCTTTCGACATAATTTTTACCATCTTTTAGTTTTGCACGATTATTTTTATCTTTTTATACATGCCCTTGTCTTTTTGTTCTAATTTTCATTCGTTTTGCTATTATTTTTCTTGTTTATTGACTTTTAATATTTTGCCATTCACTTTTTACATTCATTTGCATATTTGCCATTTTCAATTCGTTCCCATTATTTGAATTTTCGGTCTTTTTTCTGTTCGTATTTCTCTATTTTTGATCGAACTGTTTTTATTATTTCTATAGTTTTATTTTTGTTTTCATCCATTTTATTTTTTGCATCCGTTGTTTTTTTGCCTGACGAAATGATACATTATCTCAAGGTCGACCATCGGCCATTTTAGTAAATTTCTCTTTGTTTTGGTTTCATTTTCTGTTTGCATTGTACTATTAGGGCTTTAACGTAGAGTTTTTTTTCTCATTTTGTTTTTTGTTGGTTCATTTCCTGCTGTCTTTCTCTTTTCGGTTCTTTATTTTTCCTGTTTTTTAATGTAATCGTATGCCTTGTCCGTATAATTTTCCCAATTTTCAATTCCTGCTTTATTTTTCAATATTTGTCTGATTTTTTATATTTTTGAACGCTAGATTTTTTTTTCATTTAGTCATATTTTTCATATTTTTTATTTCAATTTTACTTGCTTAATTTATTTGATAATGATAATTTGATCTATTAGTGTAATAATTTTTTTAAATTTATATTGCTCATTTTTTATTTTTTTCCTTCTTTCCAATATTTATATTCTTTTATTTTTAAAGTTCTTAATTGCTTCTATATTTTTTATACACTCAGGTTTTTTTTACGCGGGGGATACGAGCCGCGTAAATGAAAACCGCGTAAATGAAAACCGCGTAAATTTCAAAATCCGCGTAAAAAAAACCGCGTAAAAAATACCGCGCAAAAAAAAACCTTGTCCTTTAAATTGTACCTTTCCGCCTTACCGTGTTTCTTCAATTTTAATTCATTTATGACGTTTGAAGTTTATTTTTTTAATACTTATAGTTCTACTTTTACTTTTTTATCGCTGTTTAATTTTTCACATATTTTTCGTTTCTATTTTCGTTTGGTTTCTTCTTTTTTTTAAATACTTTTAAATTTATTTTCCGATACTGTTCTTTAATTTTATTAAATGCCTTTATGCTGATCACTTTAACACTGCTTTTTACTCTAGTATTTAGTTCTGTTTTCCATAGTTTTATATGCCAATTTTTCCATTTTCCCCATTTGCAATAGTTTATTATCATTTTATTAATATCCCATTTGTATGTTAATCCATTCGCGTTTGTCTAATTCTTCTATTTTTTTATTTTTCATTTCCTTTCAATTTTTCGATCTTATTGTAATAGTAATGTATGTGTTTGCCAAGTTTCTGTTTAGTTTTTTTTTTAAATCTGCTTTATTTTTTCCTTTTATCCTTTATTTTTTTTCCTTTTATCCTTTATTTTTTACTCCTCACACTTTTTTAACTTTTATAGTACTTTTTTCGTGATTTTCGTCATATTTTTTTTTGATTTTTACAATTTTTGTTGATATGATTCCATTTTTTTATGATTGCATTTCCTTGCCATTCTTTCAGTGTTTTTAGTTTAGTGTGAATTGTTTTTTTTTCATTTTTAGTTTTTCGATATAGTCAACCCACTCAATTTTTTTTTATTTCTCTCTTTCTATATTTTTGTTGGTTTTTGGATTATTTTAATTTTTTTAATTTAGTTTTTTATTCCTTTTCTTAATAATTATATATTTTCCATACAAATTGTATTTTTTCTATTTTACTCATATCCCTTAAATTTTCATTTTATTTGTAGTATGTCGTTCTTTCCATTGTTTGTCGTTTCTTCTTCGATTAGATCCGCTACACTTTTTTCGTGTTTCCCCTTTATTCGTTTGTGCTCTATTTTTTTGCTTTTCATAATCGTTCTAAGACTATTTTGTTATTTTCATTATTGAGGTTTTAATCTTAGGGTCATTCGCCTCTTTTCGGGTTACAGAAATCTCTTTTGAAAAAATCTTTAATCCAATATGCGGGGTTGAGAATCGAACCCAGATGAACGGCATACAAAACAATCGATTTACCAACTATGCTATGCCCGTCCCTAAGAATTATTTTTAAATTTTGCTCGTTTTTCCTTTTCACATTTTTTTAAATTTTTTTCTGATTTCTCCAGTTTGTTGCATTTTTTTTTGTTCTTTCCATTTGTTTTGTGGCATATAGATCTATTTCCTATTTTTTATCGCATCTCATTTTTTTGTTTTCAAATAGACAGTAGTGAGCTATTCTCTATCACCTATTTTCATAAGGTGCTATCTTTTAAAATAAGTTACCTTTATTATGCGACTAATTCCTTTTTCGAACTTATCTCATTGCAAATAAGTAGTAATTTTCATTTTACTACTTTTCAAATTGCACATATTTTGTCGTTTGTAATTTCAAATGTTCGTTGATTTGATGGCATTCTACGAGAACACGTATCCGCCGGGCTGTCATTTTTTTGGACTGAGCAAAACCACTTTATTCGTTTATTTAGTGTTTCTTTGACCAACTCGGGCTGTGGATTGGTCACAGGGCTGTACGTGGGGAATACGCATGGTCTTGTCTGAGTAGAATGATGACTGTCGAATTATGTATGAGGGTTTAGTCAATTGACAGCAACTTTTTTCGGGACGAATTCATCTTTTGGAGCTTCCAGTAAAGTAGAACATTTTGAAAGGTCCAATCTTTCATCTCGAAAGATACTCAACAAAAACTTTGTAGCATCTTCGCTCAGGTATAACTGGTGCACAAAATGAGCAAATCTATATTTCAATGGAACAGTAGTCTCCTTTATTGCTGATATGTTCAATATTTCTCCTACATCATCAAGGCCGTATCTAATTTCGGGCCTATCTTTTAAATCCTGTTTGAACTGGAACTCATTCGAATGTTTTCCGGGTCCTCATATTTCATGCACTGCCGATAAATCTAGTCGCACTTCCTGAATTTATTTGACTTCTTGTCGGTTTCTTCATGCACCCCATCTACTAGAAATTTTACGCCTTCCAAATCGCCGAAAAATATAATTCTTATTTACCTTAAAATTTTCAAGAATTTCCTGTTTAAACTCGGTTAAAATTTGATTGTGGCGAATCCTAGACCAATGCCCCCGTCCTTCAATCCAACTCCGTGATACATATGGAAGCGTTGCTGAGTCGGTGGGCTGCCTTTAAGTACGTATCACAGTAACATTTCCTATCCTGCCATAAGTACCGGTGAAGATGGTCGTGATCGGCAATGACCATTCTCATGGTTTTTTGGACTCGAAAGATATTATGCTCATTCCCGAACATTAAGCTTACAAGCAAAATGAGTTGGACTATCTATAGGCAACATGATAATCGTTATTATGCAATATACGAGTAGCACCGTGCTTCGCAACTCATGTCATTTTTTATTTTGAAATATTATTTATTTTTTTTTAGTTTTTGACAGCTTTTAATTTTTATGATTTTCTGCTATTTATAATATATTTTTAAATATTATTTCAATTTTAAAAAATTTTTCACTGGGCTTTTGACGATGATCTCTAGTATTGGGACTCTTTAAACTTAGCGTGTCCCAAGACAGGGATCTTGACCACAATAAACTAGAACAGATCATTGGCAGCCTGAGTAGCGGTCCGGAGCGAGGTAGCTCCATGTCTTCGGATGGGCCGTTCTCACAAAAACAAACAAACTCACTAGACAACAAGCTTTAGGATGCCGTAGTCAGACACTTGAGTGATATATGGGAACTCACTTCTAGCGTCTGAGCCGTGCAGTCAAACTTAAAAATGGTCGGTGTGAAAGTTTAAAGGCACATGCGAAAATGATACAAACGCTATGTACACATACAAACGCTCGGGTCGTTCACGATAATACAAACAAAATTTAGTTGAATAAAGTCAATTAATCCAATCTGTTCAAATGCATTTAGTATGAAGTCATAAAACGTACAATTTGCATTAATTTGAATGTGAAATATAGATTCAGAAAATCAATTATCCCAAGTTCCACATCATTCTATCAATATTTTTAGAAAAAAAATCTTACATTTTGACCACTGTAATGACATGTTACAAAACTCGTAAACTCGTCATCTGATTCTCTCCGACAGTTCATACAATCGTAAACGAGGGTAAACCATTATTTACTCATTTCCCCGCGAGCCCATCAAAAAGGGTCTCTAGAAATCCTCTCGAAATATCCCCACCCAGAACAGAGGGCAGCAACAAGTCCGTACAGCGAAAAAAAAAAGTACAACCCGCTCTTAATAATCCCTACCAGTGAAAGCTTTTCCGCACGACCAGTCAGAGGATATCGGAAAAAACACTTTTACCACTGCCACTTACAACTTATCCCCTTGCGTCCATTTTCCAGTGGTTCTGCCGACTCCGATCCGGCTGGCATGTAACATGGATCCCTGGTAGGGAACGGTACACTCTGATCGACTAGAGGGGGCCGTGACTATGAGATGACTTTAGCGATGATGGTTTCTGAGTATGCTGCTGGGACGCTGCAACTGCTCTTGAGCGACGCGCTGCTGTTTAATGTTGCTTCGGGTACCACCTATCCTTTTAAAACAAGAAGAAAAAAAATATAGAACTCTCATCAATGATTCAACTCTGCAACGGATGAACGACGACGAATCGACGTCGAAAGCAGAAGCAGCCACCGTTTGATGTGAAAGGAAGAGGAGGTAGTGCTGCCGCTGGCATTTCAATATAGTTCTATGTCTTATGATGTTAAGCTCCCAACTGTTTTGTGTACCCGCATTGAAAAGTTTCGAGTGGATTTTCAATTATGAGAATGGTTGGGTGAGTAGTGACGTAATACGCGTTATCAGTCTAGAAGAAGAAGAAGAAGTTGGTGGTGTTTTGGATGACCGTTTTAATAGAAATCTGTTAATATTTTAAGTGAACCTTTTCCCTGATATTGATCGGGATGGGTTCGAGGCCTGTCACGGTCGCCATGTATGTTCTCGTTTGTTTCTGTGGAAAGGGACATTCCTTCAAGTTTCGATTTGGTATTCTGTGATGTTCGGCAGTCGCCTTTGGCCCTTGAATTCTCGTGCCATTGCACTATTATAATCTTAGACTCTTTGATTTGTAGAATATTGGACCCTTTGATCACAGACAACAGATGTCCGTATTCAAAAAAAAAATTATAATTATTTTAAATTATTTTAATAGTTGTATAAACATTTGAACGGATATCTGGTAAAATTATGCCAGCCATTTTGAAATCTCCATGTGATCAGCTGTCAATTCAGTCAAACTCATCCACCAAACACATAAACAACGGTAACGCAAATCTTATACTATTTGTACGCTTAAATTTTGCGTTGGGTACCCCAATACTGAAAGATTGGAAGCATTCCACATACAGATTTTTTCTATTCCTAAAATCTGTAACAACACTGCAACACTCGTTAACTAAATTAGTTATATGGCAAGCTTTATTCAAGGACGTTTTTATACCCGGAACAAATATCCGAAAAGGGATGCGCCAACGCAGTCGAAAAATGGTAATTCCTTCTCCGACCAAGTCCCATTTATTTTGATTAGTGAGGCTTCCACGTAGCCTTGGCTTCGGCTTCTTTCGGTAGTACCTTTCTGGTATCGCTAGTGTACGATGTGAATGGGGAGCACTAGCCAATAATTGGATCTCTCTATGTGGGTTTGACTACATATTTACCGGGTTTCTTGCATGGGGAAAGGAGAAGAAGTGGTAGGTTTTTGCCCAATATTAGCATGCGGAAACTGGCGCTGTTCTATCGATTGGTAAAAAAATTTAACAAGGCAATTGTTGGTATTGTCTTGGTCAATTAGTACAATACTTCATATACATCCAAAACTGCTCTATTGGCTCCGAAATTTGCAATGTTTAATTGGCTTCGGTCAGTGTCTCCGTCTAACTATGAATAAAGGGACTATAGTATAAGCGTGCAGATTGAAACCGTCAACTAAAACTGTGTTGCCAGAACTCAAATTGATAGTTCGACTTGATGACAATCTCGAGCTCTTCAATATATATTTTTTGGCAAAATAGGAAACAAGGTAATCGATATACAATTCCTCCTTCAAGGACAATATGTATTATATTTATTCGTTAACAATCCAAGCCAATTGATCCTCAATATAAATAAGAGCCACTCATAAAGCAACCTAACGAATTTCTTCCTAGAAACACAAAAGCAGCAATTCAGAACTGTACTATTTTCCTCTAAAAAAATACTGACATTTGCGAGAAAAATCATACAATAGCTGCAGAAGCCGGTGAACAAAAACACGCTAGCTCGGTTCCTTCCCAAATGAGAACGACGAAAGTCAAGATGTAGAAATAAAAAGGTGGGAACTTTTAACGAAGGTTACAAACACGCACTGAAAAAAAAATGGCTGCATCCTTTTTTGCGTCTTTATCCAAATCAAAGCTTATGCTTATATTTTCCCGTTCATTAGTGAAACAAATATGACAACTGAACTGACACACAGAAAAATGTGAACACCTTTCCCAGTACATACACCGTATAGACGAAAGCGAAATCGGCCTCGAATGGCGACAGTAGGCTGTAAATGTTCGCAACGATGGAGCTGTGCGTGCCCGGGTCTGTATCTGTGTATGGGCGGTGTGTGCGCTCACGTGCTGGCAATTGAAAACAGAATCTTCGATTCGGTGGCGCCTGTGTGGTGTACACGATTTTGTTAACAGCCGTTTCGCCCAAATTTCAATCAATATGCAGGGATGTGTTGCATGCGATGAAAACTTTACATTTAATTTATTAAAGCTAAAGTGATGACATGGTACATTCTTTTCGAAAACTTTACTGAAGACATTGATTCTGAATATGAAGTTCTCGAAAAAAATGGATTTCAAACCTCACTGAAACTTCCTCGAAGACACCACATGTCTAAAATGTAAAATTCTTTATTATTGACCAGCTTCTCACAGTTTAAGATCACTGTGCCCAGTAGGAGAAAAATACTTTTCCAATATCACCTACCCATATCATTTTGTAATGGCTGCAGAATCCCCCCAATAAAAACTATTAGATCCGATCTGAATGAAATATTTTAAATCTAAGAGACTTAAGGGCTCACCTCCCTCTCACTCACTATCTGCTACTGCTGCTCGCAAAGATCGAAAGAAGTTGATAGCTGAGCGGAAAAACAAACAGCAGGAAAGAAACTTTCCTGTTTGTTCATTATCTACAAAGTGCACTAAGAATCCGTTCGTTCGGATTGTTGGCAAAAGTTATTTCCTGCCGAATCGGTGAGGATCCTACGATAAAACTATCTTTCTATTGGAAAGCTGCGAAGACTGGCTTTCGGATTCCAGTTGGGAATGGGAGCATGTATAGTGATTTATACCTGTAGTAGCTATAAGCATTGCCGGTATCTCAGCTATAGTTTCTGCGCTCTCGAGACTTTTTTATGACTTAAACCATAAATCGTTTGCCGAAAACAAATTTGCTACTAGTGCTCGGCGTACGCAAATTGGAATGAGTTTTAATTCTGGAGAAGAATGGGCTTCAGCGCCGAATAAGCTCCACGTAGAATTAATTTTCACTTTCTCTGTGTATCTGTCAGAAACCTATTATTAATTATAATTAATTATTAATGTTTCTATTCGCTCTTACCAAGGTTACTTTTAAGCCTTGGGATATGCTCTAAAATAGTATATCATTTGCATTTCAGGTGCTTCTTTCAGTATACTAGCATCCTCTATGCAAAACTGTTGTTAATTAGTGTTCAAAAAGGTTTTGAATGCGAAAATTTCGGGAGGGTCCCAGGGTCCACTAGTCACAAATGATAAATCCCAATAGCCCAGAATTTCAAGAGTTCGACACTCATGAAGTCTGGGATGCCTAAGTTAGGCTAGGAATCTAGAAGTCGTAAGAACTCACGAATTGACCAACCAAAGTATTCAAGAGTCCACATGTCCCTTACCAAGAGTTCAAAAGCCGAACTGTTATAAAATTCGGGGTCTAAAATTCAAATTTTACATGATTCCATAAATTAAGGGACTAACGGCTTGGACTCTTGAATTGTTGAACTCGTGGATTCCTGGACTTCCATAGATTCTCGTGAATGTTCTAAGTCATAGAATCAAAAAAACAGAGAGTTCAAGAATAAAAAGACCGAAGAATCCAAATTCTAAAATTCCCAGAATCCAAGAGTCCCAGTGTTCAGAAGTCCGAAAATCACGCAGTCCAAAAAGCCAGGGTCCAAGAGCCCCAGAGTCCATGAGTCCAAGTGCCCTAGAGTCGAAGAGCCCCAGAGTCCAAGAGCCCCAGAGTCCAGGAGCCCCAGAGTCAAGGAACCCCAGAGTCCAAGAGCCCCTGAGTCCAGGAGCCTCAGAGTCCAGGAACCCCAGAGTCCAGGAGCCCCAGAGTCCAAGAGCCCCAGGGTCCAAGAGCCCCAGAGTCCAGGAGCCCCAGAGTCCAGGAGCCCCAGGGCCCAGGAGCCCCAGAGTCCAGGAGCCCCAGAGTCCAGGAGGTCCAGAGTCCAGGAGGCCCAGAGTCCAGGAGGCCCAGAGTCCAGGAGGCCCAGAGTCCAGGAGCCTCAGAGTCCAGGAACCCCAGAGTCCAGGAGCCCCAGGGTCCAAGAGCCCCAGAGTCCAGGAGCCCCAGAGTCCAGGAGCCCCAGGGCCCAGGAGCACCAGAGTCCAGGAGCCCCAGAGTCCAGGAGGCCCAGAGTCCAGGAGGCCCTGAGTCCAGGAGGTCCAGAGTCCAGGAGGCCCAGAGTCCAGGAGGCCCAGAGTCCAGGAGGCCCAGAGTCCAGGAGGCCCAGAGTCCAGGAGGCCCAGAGTCCAGGAGGCCCAGAGTCCAGGAGGCCCAGAGTCCAGGAGGCCCAGAGTCCAGGAGGCCCAGAGTCCAGGAGGCCCAGAGTCCAGGAGGCCCAGAGTCCAGGAGGCCCAGAGTCCAGGAGGCCCAGAGTCCAGGAGGCCCAGAGTCCAGGAGGCCCAGAGTCCAGGAGGCCCAGAGTCCAGGAGGCCCAGAGTCCAGGAGGCCCAGAGTCCAGGAGGCCCAGAGTCCAGGAGCACCAGAGTCCAGGAGCACCAGAGTCCAGGAGCCCCAGAGTCCAGGAGCCCCAGAGTCCAGGAGGCCCAGAGTCCAGGAGGCCCTGAGTCCAGGAGGTCCAGAGTCCAGGAGGCCCAGAGTCCAGGAGGCCCAGAGTCCAGGAGGCCCAGAGTCCAGGAGGCCCAGAGTCCAGGAGGCCCAGAGTCCAGGAGGCCCAGAGTCCAGGAGGCCCAGAGTCCAGGAGGCCCAGAGTCCAGGAGGCCCAGAGTCCAGGAGGCCCAGAGTTCAGGAGGCCCAGAGTCCAGGAGGCCCAGAGTCCAGGAGCCCCAGAGTCCAGGAGGCCCAGAGTCCAGGAGGCCCAGAGTCTAGGAGGCCCAGAATCTAGGAGCCCTAGAGTCTAGGAGCCCCAGAGTCCAGGAGCCCCAGAGTCCAGGAGCGTCAGAGTCCAGGAGCCCCAGAGTCTAGGAGCTCCAGAGTCCAAAAGCCCCAGAGTCCAGGAGCCCCAGAGTCCAAGATTTCCATAATCCAAGAGTTCCAGGGTTAAAGAGTCCAACAGTCAAAGCTCCAGAGGGCCAAGAATTCAAGAACTGAAGACTCCAAAACTATAAAAACTAAAGAACCAAAGAGTTTAAGAGTCCAGCAGTCGCGAAAGTTCAAGTATCCAGAAGTCCAAAAGTCTCAGAGTCCAGGAGCCTCAAAATCCAAAAGTCCCAGAATCCAAGAGTCAAAATTCACGAGTTGAAAATTTCAAGAGCTCATTTTGCTGAAGACGCCAAGACTGTAAGAATCCAAGAGCATAAGATCCCAAGAATCCAAGAGCCTAAGAATTCAAAGGTCATAGAACCCAACAGTCTCAGAGCCCAAGAGTCCCCGAGCTCAAGAGTCAAAGATTCTAATAATTCAAAAACCTATGGTTCCAAAAATCCAAGAGTTAAAAGTAAATAAAAACCAAAATTTCCAGAATCCGAGAAAGAGCCAAAATGTTCTGACTCCTTGATTCTAAGTGCCCAAGAATTTGAAAAACCTGAATACTAAATGCTCAAGACTTAACACGATAATAAGTTCACGATCTCAAGAATCCCAGAGTTCGAAAGTTAAGAACTTCGAGAGCCAAAAAACCAAAGATTTTGGGAATCCTAAAGTCGCAAGACATCCTGAGTCTATGAGCATTTTTTTGTTTATGGTAAGGTTTAAAAGGCTTCAAAAGTTTGACCTGTGTGGGTCTCACAACTCACTTTCGCGCTTAACCACTAAAAACACTCCGTACTCTTTTTTCACTCTTCTTCCCCACGGACCGTTGTGCTCTATTTAGAAGCCTCACTTTGTCCATTAAATGGCTCGAACTTTGAGCTTTGACTTAACTCTCGACTCTTCTGCTCCTTCTTGTCTATATCTCTTGCGTCGCCATTTAGCTCTCGTCCCAGCTCTCTACTCCGGCTGAGAGTTCCCCAACGGAGGAATTTCTCCCGACACCGATGCCCACTTCCTTGAGCCATTTAGCTCCCAGCTTTATCGAAATTTACTCGGGCATTATCTGGCGATGAACTACCCTACTCCGACTGAGAGTTCCCATGCAGCAAAATTTCTCTCGGTTGGGATGTCCGTTTCGTAAGCTCCCATTTTTGTCACGATATAGTCGGCTAATTCACGGTGGTGGATCTATCCGTTACCGATGCTCGTTTCAGTGAACCATCCAGCTCACCACTTCGTCCCGATCTACTCCATCTAGTCCCGGCGGTGGGCCTAGCCTACTCAACGGGTCAGCCAGTAGAGGTGCTGAGATCTGTCCAGCGATTCCGGGTGGAGTGTAGCTTCCGGTGCACTGGCGCCCCAACGACCCACTGCTAGCTATTCGAAGCGGTCTACCTACGAGCTACCCGGTAGGTCGGTCCGGCGATTCCGATAAAGCCTGACGTCCGGTTCACTGATGTACCGACGAATCGAACCAGGTGCTACGTCGCGTACTACTCACTTCGTCCACGGCGGTGGACCTAGTTTACATCAACGGAGAGTTCCCCGGTGGCGGAATTTCTTCCGAAACCCGATTTGTGGTTGCTTCGCCAATTTCTTTGCAGCTCGGAGAGTATACTCGTAACCATTCTGTTTGCAGCATCCAAGATAAGCTCGTCGTGGCACATCCATGAGTCCATGAACTTCAAGAAACCAGTCCAAAAATCTAAGAAGTCACAAACCGTAACGTCCTAGATATGAAGTATCTAGCGTCGAAGACTTTAGAAGTACACGAGCTCAAAGAACAAGAGTCCAAGAACCCATGGATCCAGATTTCAGGATTCCAGGAGTCCTAAGCTCACGAGTTCCCAAGTTTACGAATCCAAATTTCTACGGTTTCAAAAATCTAAGAATACTTGGTTCAAGAGTCCAAGCATCGAAGTTTCCAAGAATCGAATAGGTCAAAAACCCACTTGCCCAGATGTCCAGGAATCCTAGTAAACAAGAATCCAACAGTCCAAGGGTATAGTTCCAGTCCAAGTATCCTGGAACCGAAAGCCCGAGTATCCAAAAGATTCTCAGAGTTCAAAAAATGAAGAATCCAAAAGTACTGCAGTTGGAATAATTCACGAGGCCTTGATATTACAGATACCGAGAGCCTAAGATTTAGAAAATTCAAGAGTCCTATAGTACAAGAGTTCAACGGTCCAGAGAAGTAAGCCTCGGAGATTTCATGAACCCAAGAGTTCAGAAATCGCGTCTGTCCACAACTTCAATAATATAATAGGCTATACCTCTTAAGGTCCTTGAATCGATGTGTTCAAGGTTTGAAGAATCGAATAGTACAAGATTTCAAATGGGTATGATTTCTGAAGTCGCCAGGGTTTCCACAAGTTCAATGCTTCAAGAATCTGCAATCTCAATATTTCAAGATTCCATAGTGTCCAGAGTCCAAAAATGGATGTGTCTAAGAATAGAGGAGTTTAAGAACCCTATAGTCCAGGAGCCCTAGAATCCAATGAATCAAAGTTCAAATATCTAAGAAGAGAAGATTTCAAGAGTCTATCATCTCAAGTTTGCTAGAGTCCATACATCCCAGAGTCCAAGAATCTAAGTACACACGGGCGTCAGAACCCAAGAATCCAATAGTTCAGAAGACCCGAGTTCAAATAACCGAAGATTAAAAGTCTTGAATCCCACGTATCCATGAAACTCAGAGTGTAATAACACGAATCCGCGTGTCAAAGCTTCCAAGAGTCCTACAGTTGGTGTCATAACTCCGGAACCGGAAGTCCAATCACTAAAAAATTCAATATCAGCCGATGGAAAGTTGTACCTTTCACACTGAGTCTCGAGTTGAAGACACCAAAAATCTGAAATTTTAAAAATACTCGCGTCCATATGTCGTTGAGTCCAAGACTGCAAAAGTCCAGAAGTCCAAGCGACTAAGGGCCCATGAGTTCAATAGTCCAAAAGTTGCAAGTGTACACGAGTTTAGGAATGTTAAAGTAGAGTTCTAGAATCGAAGTATCCAAGCACTAAAGAGTTCAAGTTTGTAATTAAATGTGTATTGCCCTCATCTCATAGAACCGATCCAACAAACATCGAAAGCTGAACAAGGTTTTGATACGAGAGAATAAGCTGAACAAGAACCGTAGAAGTCATTGTCTAGCTAAATTGTTTGTTGGGGAAGTATGTGTCGATGGCCTCATATATTAAGTTAGAGTGTTTCGAATTCGTCTCGTCAGTAACTGGCACTAAAATTGGCACCAGTTGGACAGTAAATGTAAACTAAATGATGTCCCAGGAAGCGAGCATAGACGATCTGGCGAAAAACTTTATCTTAGTACTGTGGTGTGCTCTGATGCATAGGAAGCACTCTTAACGTCGGTCGAAACGTTACACTAGAACTTTCATTTCCATTATAAGAATCGCCTGTAAAGTCTACCCTAAAAGCAGGTCATGCTCCGCACCGGAATGTAGGACCAACATATTGAATTCCTTTTCATTAACTCGTCATAATAATCAGCTTATCTAATCATTCCACCCACTAATAACCCTTATTCTTTCTTCTATTTCCAGGTAAGTGAATGACTCATCCACAAGATGCGCTTCGAGAGAGAAATTTTCTTCTCATTACATAGCTAAGTCCGTGTGAGTACACATTGCTTTACCAAGATAAGACCATCCGGTCGTTCGTTATACCACCTCCCATGGCTATCATTAGTAGAGCCGCTGAAGACGGTACACACTTGACGGAGGCAGAAGTGTACGTACGCGAATGATGATGCTCTTTGTGAGTACACGCAAAAGAATTGTGCATGTTTGATTCTATAAATTATTTCTTCATTTTTAATCGATAAAAATTCTTTATTGTGAACCAAGGAATTTATTAAACCAAACTTATTTTTTTGGTTAGATCAACCAAAATATCTTTTGAATCAATCTTACAAGTTTTGTTATCTGTGCTTTTCGAAGATCGACAAAATTATTGTTTGTTCCAAACAAATCAGTGATTCTAACAAAAGCATGCAGCTAATTGATTCAAAAGGACTGAATGCATTACATCAACAGTCCTTGTTGAATTGAAACAAATAAAAAATAAAAGTTGCTACGAAGAAGAAAATTTTTTCCACGTGCGTCAATGCTGGAGAAATTCGCTATTTTTAAATTAGGGAATTCAGATTTCGGTAAATTCTCATAGTGCTCAGATTTTCCGGACTCAAAGGGCGCAAGTGCAGCTTGAAAATAATCATGATGTCGCACAAAGGTTAGTGAATAAATTAAGTCGAATGCACATGGTGCGTTTTATGGTGCCTTCCTCTATTCCAGGACTCAAACAAAACACCCTATGTGGCTTAAAAACGACAATCGCAGAACTGAAAACACATCACCGCACCAGAGATAAATAATACCCGTTTGAGAGAGCAGTTTCCTGTACTTCACCATCTCTGGTCCAACAGGAAGACAGCGTATTCGTGCGCCTTCTGCAATCTTTTTGGAAAAGCCGAGACACTCTGAAGCACTACATTATAGCGCATATCTGGAATAAACCACGCGCACGGCCAAAGGTACTACATAAAGGGACGGTGATTGGAATCGTATGCGCTGCATGTAATAAAATTTCATTTCGTTCCAAGCAAACCTACTCCGGAACAGGTTTGGAATCCCTTATGGATTCTCGCTCAAATGCAACAAACGATTGAGTCGGAATCGGTTGTTGCCTTTAAGCTCATAATGAATCCATTCAGGATTCCTAACCGATCCCGGAATGGGTTTGACTGGGCCATACTGCATCCATTCAGGATTCCGAAGCGGTTCCAGAATGATTTGACTGCGTAAAATTAATGCGTTTGTAGCCTGTTTTTAGAGAAAGGCCAATAAGTCAATGGCAAGTATTAACTTTGTGAGGTTCATTTGTACTGATGTTATCTGTTGTCAGCGAGTAATGGTTTGTTCTAAATTTGTCACCATGACAGTTGGCCTTTGGTTCCTATTAAAGAATAGGCATATTTTATATACAATAAAATTGGTTTTGATTCAATATTTGCTATGCATTGATTCAAATATTTGTTATGTTTAAAACAATAAAAGATATTATTTGATTTAACAAAATTGTTTTTTGTATTGAACATTTGACACGCATTGATCCAAATATTTTATTAGTTTTATTCAACAAAATGAGCTCATTGATTCAACAAAGTTGTTTGTTGTTTCGATTGTTGCTATGATAAAATCAATAAAAAATTTTGTTGGTCCAACTATTTTCCATGTTTGATCCAATAAATTCTTCAGAATTATTTCAACAATTGTTTTATTTATATAAACATGTATTTTTTATTGAACACAGAACAACTTGGTAAATTTATTATTTCAACCCTCATATTATTTGATATTAAAAATTATTTTTCTGCGTGTAAGAGGAGCGAGGATAAAATTCTTTGACGTGCAAAGTCGGCGCTACTCAGTGTCTGTAGTTCAAAGGTGGTAGTAGTACTCTACAGTTCCAGTCATTCGTGGTTAATACGGAAAAACTTGACGTTGTTAAAGGGAGTCATTCACTTTTTTATTACCCTCAAATATCATTTGAAATCATTCAGACCTTAAATGGTTTCGGATTCTTCGAATCCAACGAGTTCGTTTGATAGCCAATGACCGTCTATTGAAGCGATGAAACACCAATCATCCCGGCAATCATTCAAGTCTAATTAAATTGACGTGAAAAATCGATTACCGTCAGCATGCAGGTTGCCAATTACAGTTTCTCCTACCGCACAAGAGTCGATGCCAGCCCGGTATTCCCCAGCACGAATCAAACACGTGAATTCCGTCACAGCGCTCGCCACCCCCTCTATTCAAGCCAACAACAACAAACAGCACCTTCTCCAAATCAAATTCTATTTGGCAGCGCCTGCTGCACCTGTTTGTTGGCTCACCTACCTACTAGTGAGAACAGCACGGCAATTGATCGCGCCGCCCAATTGTGAAGTTCATTTTTATCGCGTAACTAAATAGCGACATGCAATGCAACCAGTTACCGCCGCCCGCGCCCGGTACAATGGTTCACTTTTCAAATCGCCCACCACCGAGCTGTGCCGGTGGTGGAGCCGATCGCGTTGAAAGCTCTGCAGCAAAATTAATACAATTTTTATTGGTTTGTTCATCGCATCAGCTGGAACTTGTTTTTTTTCTTCGCCTACCCGAAGCGATATGGTTTCTGTTCATCAAGTCAGCGGGATGTCTGCGTCCATCAAAATCGTATTTTTCCCGCTGGTGCAATTCAGTGCGCTGTTTGGTACTGAGGGGGGTGTGGAAGGATGTAAATAATGCATCCATTCCTTTGGGGGTTGGAAATACGAGTGTCAAAATTGTCTGCCTTTTGGGTAATTACCTCTGAGCGGTTTGCCTACATTTAGGCAATAAATGAAACCGGTTTTAGCGAGAATTACACGGTGTGTCTGAGCTCAATATTTTTTATCAGAATTATTCTCGAACAAATAAAACAACATTTAATATTTAATTGTTGCGAACATTTATTGTATTGGTTTACAGAAATGAAAACTTTTAATTTCTTGTTATGGTTTTCCCTAAAATCGGAGTAGATTATTTTATTTTTTTTATTTCGATTATAGAGGCTTCAACCTTAAGGTCATTCGCCTCTTCGGGTTAGAAAAATCTCTTATGAAAAATTGCTAACCCTATGTGCAGGGTCGGGACTCGAACCCAGGTGCGCTGCGTACAAGGCAATCGATTTACCAACTACGCCACGCCCACCCCGTAGATTATATTATTTTATCGTTCTGCAGTATTTTTTTATTTTATTTTCTTGGTTGTTCATAAATTTTAAAAGTAACAGGGTAATTAACTTACGCATTTGAAGCTGTGAGTAAGAGCAGCATCCGTAATCTGTGTTCGTCACATTGAGCGCTCAATTCGAGTTTTCGTTTAACTCACACACGAATATTTTACTATTTTGAGTCAATTTGTGTCATTAAGCTGGTTCTTAGAAACGAAGAAAAGATAGTGATATTAATCGAGCTTCGGTGTAATCAACGAAATAGCGCGGGACCCTCCCTAAAAGGGCTAAATTACTAGCTCATTACTGCATCTCGAGTTTTGATAATTTGGTTAGGCAAGTCCAGCACTTAAATTATTTAAGCATGACTTACATATCGTCAAAACGAAGTCGAATAGAGATCAACAAGTATGGCCGGGTTCTACAAAACAGTTTCAAATTGTGTTTCGTTGACTTAAAAAAATTATTAATGTAATTTTGAGATTTGAAAAGAGAAAGATTTTTGTTTTGTTAAATAGTAGGCTGGAACATGGTAGTTCGCATATTTTTTCAATTCCAAATTAGTTTTTTTTTTGTAGTTTTCTATTGCTCTTTGTGAGTGGATTAATGTGCCAAGTTTTCATCGGTTGCAATCTCCATTTTGAGACAGATTTTCTACATGGGTTCATATGGTTTAGTAATTAAAATTAGGTCAGAGTGGGGATGTTTGTATCAAACAAACAAAAGTTTCGATCCTGCTGCTTATTCGCTCCTGGACCCGCTCTAAAGGGAGGATGCATTAATGAAATCTGAAGCGATTTCCATCTGTGGCATCAGACTATGGAGGCCGGAATTATGTAAGTCCGCCAATGGGATAAGCTTCCAACCAACACGAGACATGAATTGGCAATGACTAACACATGTTAACTGTGTAAGCAATCCGATGGCCGTCAGTTTTTAGAAAATGAGAAAACTTTTTAAGGATGAAACAAAGGTAATAACATTTTGGTTCTTGAGAGCAAATTATTCATCGCTATTTCGAAGAGGTCGTGGCTCTTTCCGTCGATGCCGCTCGTCAACCGGCGCACATCTTCAGCTACGAAGCCTTGTAGAATTTTCGGGATTAAATTGTTTGAAATCGGCTTTCGCAAGGGTTTAATTGCCGTTCCTTTGTGTTTTGTCAGGGTTGTTTCGTTTCTGGATAACATTTCCAGTCTTCTCGGATACAATTTCGCGCACAGCGATGCACGGGTTGTTTTTCTAGTCGTTGGTTGCAAAGAGGCATTTTCGTACATTGTAAATGACAATTGTTTGGTGGACTGGATATTAGCTCACCGCCCGGCTGCTTCTAATAATGGCATTTCCGTTTTTACCTGGGAAAATAAGCGATAGACTGATTACACCCAAGTTTGAATGAATGTAGTTCAGACTACACCGGTGTAAAGCACTGTCAAAAATGAAAATGGCATAAGAGTTAAAAGAATTAACATCTCACTTACCAACATTTGTTCTGGTATTTCACAGTTTGAGAGCGAGTAAAGCCGCTTTAATCTAGGCTTATTAGCCAGGGCAACATGTAAATACCTCTGTCTCATCCCAAAGGATTATAGGACTGACATTAACCTCCTTAGCCAAATCACTCTAAACGATTGATTATACCCCTGAAACGGTTGGTATGGTTGTTCTCGTTTCTTCCTCCTTTAAGATTCAAAACAATTCGTTCATTAAATTATTCATTAAATGAATTATTTGATTGCCGTCCACTTTTAAAACATCTTCTGTCTGAAAAAAAATTCTGTCTGAATCACCTGATTCGATCTTCTGTAACTTGGTCAAATCACAAAGGCCCGTGCGCAGAAAATTCTCAAGGGGAGGATTTTGATTTTTTACCTTTCTTATAAAAGATATAGAAACCTTAAAACTTGAGATTTTTCCGAGGCCTAGAGGGCCAAATCTTGAGTACCGATCGACTCAGCTCAACAAATTGAGTAAATATCTGTTATCGAAAAAGAATCTTCCGCAGACACCGCTGCCTGCTTGCTCGTGGTAGTGTCGGATTGGTTTCTAGTAGTTAAGCTTACCGGGGGGGGGCAATGTTAGGTACTACTTCAGTAGAGATTGTTCTATAGCTTTTTTATTTTTTGTCAGTCGTTCATGTTTTCCCATTGCAGAGCGAGTAAGGGCGCTATAATCCTGGCTCATTAGCCAGGGCAGGGCTAAATAATTCTGTCCCATCCCAGGAACTCAGGACCAAAGGAGTGGCATTAACTCGCTTAGCAAAATCATTCCCAACAATTTATCAAACCCCCATCAAATTGAAACGGTTGTGTACGGTTGTCGACGTTTCTTCCTTATTCAAGGTTCAAAATGAACCGTTGATTAAATTATTCATTGAATGAATAGTTTGATTGCCGTATAATTTTGAATCATCTTTATTTTGTACGCTGCACAGTTGGCCTGGCCGCTTTAATGCTTGTGTCATATTCAATATGTGCCACAAACATTAATAATGACAAGAAAAATTGTGGACGAACGTCTGCAATTTTCTAGGATCCCTACATGTATTGGCTGTGTAGACTAGACTAGAAATCGTTCATATTTTCCTATTGCTGTTTTTTCTTGCTTATAGTCAAACTGATCCGGCGGTGTCGACCATAATGATTTACATCTCTTTACAACCACCTTCGCAGGGTATCTTATTCTTCTTGGCGCTACTCGTTTATATTTGTCTGCTAGCTGGCGCTGAGAGTTCCTCGGCGACGGTATTTCTCCCGATACTGTAGCCTATTCTCGCGAGTCATTTAGCTGTGAGCCACTCTGACGAAGAGATCATCGGTGGTGAAATTTCTCCAGACTACGCTATCTCGATTTTCTCCGACTTCACAACCGTAGCTAATATCGAAACAATTCGAAACGTGAACCGATCCAAAGAAGCCGACCAACTCGACTTACATCCCTTTCCAGCCACCCTCGCAAGGTTTCTTCATTGGTTTCTACAACGACGTGTGATCAAATTCAAATAACATTTCATGTGTCAAAACGTCTCATAGTATATTTTTTCCTGAACAGGAAGTTAATTAATTTTTCAAAAGTAATTCAAAACCCTCATGGGAGGGATTTAAACCCCAAAACCCTCCCCTTGCGCACGGGCCTCCCACTACTGGAATTTAAAGTGTGCGGTTAAAATTACGAGCCAATTCAACAATTAATAGGTAACAACTTCAACTTTGTGTTATGATGAATGTTTAAAACGTAAATATAAACTATCATAATGTCATTCAGAAATGAGATATGTGCATGGAAATTTCACTAAAGACTAAAGAAGTGCATGACATTCTGTGGTTGACGATTGAATTATTTTCATTAAGTCATACAGCAAAGCTCATTTTTATGAAACTACCTAAATAAAATACAGAAAGTCCTCGTGGACATCGTAGGGAGGTGAGTAGGGTTGTAGGGATTGCTCACAGAGAGGGTCAAAACCGAATGTTTTTTGTTCACGTGTTATTTGAACGGCCCCTAAGCTGAATGCTCGGGAAAAGTGGTATAACGATGGTGCTTGAAGCCTTCACCTGTTACAGACCAGCCAGGTAAATTTGGTGAGATCAATCTAATTTGTAATTTATTTTATTATCCATTTAGTTGAGCATTATATAAATGACTACAGATCCACATTAGGGTGGCACAAATTTTGGAATTCAGTAGAACCGAGCTAAAACTGTTCGCTATACGACCTCATTCAACCATGCAAAATTTTGATTTGATAGGTTGCACTATATTTTGGCATAAATGGTTTAAAGGTTGTATGTGATTTAATATGGATAAACGATCTACATAATTTAATATTTCGTGGACACGTTTCTATGTATTCTAAAAATATATGCTATACTTATTTCGGTAGATACGAGTACCGTGTACAACTTCCCCGAAGAGTGTAATAGGCTACGACTTCTGGTTCAAAAGTTATTCTTTATACAATGCAAGTGTCTACATCGTTGTTGAAAGTTGAATTTATCTGGATACTCTGGCTGATACTTCAATCAAGTTAATCGTGATATGCTAGCCATAAACCAAATTGGCCAGCTATCAACATAGACGGTTTTATAGTTAAGATGCGGTCGTCATAAACAGACAATCTGAAGGACATGAGTTCGGTTCTTAATTTTTTACATTTTAACTTTTTTGCTGCCTGTAAAGCGGGGCGTTATTATGTAGAATTGTTAGTTTCAAATAAAGTAATAAGGGAGTTCATAACCGTTATTTCTGACGTGTTATCTTAATCCCTGGATGATTCGTTCAAAAGTTTTGGTTAAAAGCAAATCGTGCTTCATAGCCGGAGACACTCCTGCTGGTGAGATAGTGACAGATAGTGCCCTCCTTACTCAATTAACCTATCTTCAGTCTACGGGGCACTCTATAGCAGTTCCAGTTCCAGCTCCACAGGGATGGTGGTGAACTTCAAAATAACGGGAATCTTTCCCACTTCAGTCTCGTTTCAATTTTAATTTGCTCAATGTATATTATTGTACACAAAAAATACATATAAATAATTCTGTTCAATTCTATCGCAAGTCCTTTAGATCACGTTTCGGATGATATCATCTGGACTATATTTCCGCTTTACACCAACAGTGACCACAACAAATATGTCATGGTTCATTTGAATTGAAAGGTTCAGCTCGCCAGGTAGTCAGAAACTGCACTATTTTCATAATTTTCAGGGCAACGAAAGTTTAATTTTGCAATAACTAACGAACCAGTTGTCATAGCAATGAACTGTCTTTAGAGAAGTTGTTCTACTTGACTGAATCTATAGAGTGTAGCATACAATATATTTTTCAGAGGCACCAGGCGGCATATTTATGAATGTAATGAAAATGTATTATTTTCTCAAAGTAAACTCAATGCAAAGTTTTAATTATTTGTGCTAAAACATGCTCCAACAGATTTGATTCAGATTTAGCGTCGGAGTTCGTTGGAGAATTACGAATTTTTCTAACTTGGTTCTGCGGTATCCCATTTTTCGTCCCTACTAACCAAATCTAACATCCGTAATACCTATGGACATTGCGTGGGTTCCCGTCATCTTTTTAAGTAACATTTCCTTCGTAAGGAAATGGCCAGGTGTGCTGTGAACTATACTTTTGTATAAAAGGATTTCGCTGTATCAGCCACACGGTCGTTTTTGCTATGCTAATCTATGTTATAAAGAAATTTTAATTTTGAAAGTTTCTATACCATGTTGTTCCTCAAACTTTTTCACTCCAAGAATCTAAAACTTCAATAGAATTTGAACCAATTCCGATATACAGCAATGTTAATGGGGTCCTTTTATATAATTGTGCAAAAAGTACCTAATGCTTGATAATTTTTTTTGAACAAGTAAAATAACTTAGACATGTGCGCTATTCTGCAAAATGTTTATTAAGGTTTCATCTATAAAATAAAATTTTTCGAGCGTGTGGTGTCAAAAATGGAGTCCAAAATGGCGTCTTCAGCGAAAGGTTTTTTGAAAACCGTCCTCATCTGCGGGCACGATACAGGTCGTAATTCGTCGTCTTCAAGCAGCAAACCAAAACGATCTTGAAGGTTACATTCCGTAGAGGCGCCCAACCTAAAAAAACATGAAAAAATTCGATATAGCAACAAAATGGCGGCCAGTTGAAAATAAAGTATCGTTTTTCGCATAATTTTTCCATTTTGGCCTGCTGTAAAAAATCGTTAATGATCAAAATATTGCGGTTTTGTAGGTTACAGCGCCCGAGAATGTTATCTTCTTTTAGGCGGGCGAAACCCGAGGTGGATTGGTTGAATGGTTAAAAAATGAGAATGCCTGCATATTCGAAAAATCTTGTTCCGAGAAGGCTGCTATTTTTGACGCCTTACACCTGAAAATTTTTATTTTGTAGATGAAACCTTAACAAACATTTTGCAGAATAGCGCACATGTCTATGTCATGATCAAAAGTCACATGTCAGGGACTTTTGCCACAATTACATATGATTCCATACAAGATACGTGGTATATCTCGGTTTACCTCAAAATCGCGTTTGTCATAAAATAGAACGGCAGCGCTGTCAATCTACGGTTGCAATAACATCCTTATGTTGGCGTTGTTTCACTACCTTCCTGCACTTCGTTACCTTATTTTTCGTGGTCGAAGCGAACGAACAAAAATTTGGAATAATTGGATGATAGTCCCATGGGTAAAACTATCGTTTTATCCTATTGCATGTTGCACTAAAAACTGGACTCGAACATTTTTATAATAAATTCTTCTCATCGACTGGTTAGTTCGATTTGCCGTGTCTATGAGAATACCATCTATACCACCTAAAATACATGTGTTTTGACAGCTCGCAGTTTCAAGTAGCAGTTTGATCACTCGCGCTTGGAAAGTGCGGAGTCCAGGTTAGTGGGAAGCGCGCAATATTTATTTCAATTTTTTACCGTCCGACTCTACCAAGAAAAACTGAACAAGAGGGAGAGTGAGGGAATATAATCAAACAATGACATACCTGTCAGTCAGACAACAGGCACGAGGTGGCAATATGCGACTCACGTTCGAGCAATTTTCACATCGGCAAACTTCGTGACTTGTTCCGTTTGGCACGATTGCAAATAGTAAAAGACATTCAGCCGCTTTTTTGTTCCACAGTCTGTGTAGGCTATCCTTCAATTTGATACAATTTGAAAAGTTGGAAGGCAGAGAAAAAAGAAAAAGTGATAGTCCTCTTTTCTTTTTGTTTATATTGTACTTTTTGAATGTTCTAGAGTTGACGGGGCGCAAACAATTTGAAATGTCGAACCCGGTTCGACGTTCAGGCACTTGTGGAAAGTTTGTCAAGGAGCGAATATATACCCTAACAATAAGCAGGAAAGAGATGGGATCCAGTGCTCCGAGCACCTACGTCTGTCTATCGTTGTTCAATTTTTTTGAAACTTTTTCCGATTTCGTTTTTGAAATAAGAAACTGTCCAACGGCCGGAACCGACAACAATTTCAATTAAATGCGAACGACAATTGGGCTCATGCCAATCGGACACACAAATATAGTTTCTTGGTTGAAAACAATCTCATTTGATTTTGCCATCTTCATTTATTATTTTAAATTATGAACATCGATATAGTGTTCGTCTATTCACGTTTAATTTAAAACATCCTAACCTCATCCAATTATGACATCAAAATGCAACATTTTCTCCCTCCCTATTCTACTCCAAAGCAAAACCACATGAAGGTAAACGCCTAAGTGTATGCATTCCAGAAAAAGCAAGCACATCGCAGCGCCAAGCTCTATACGCAAATTATGACGGCGGCACGTTTCACCGCGGTCACAGCACAGCAGGCGGCGACTGAACGAAGATTCGCAACTAAACCAAAAACCCAAAATAAAACGTTCCCCATTCTCTCTCTCTCGTGGGGCACAGTATGGGTATGTAGATTGGCGGCACCGGCTAACAAATGACGACGTGCTCCAGTTTATCTTACCTACAGAAATCGACACAGTATTTATGATAAGGAAATCCGGTTTTTCCTAGCTAACATAACACAGAACTGGTTGACGCGTGCGACGGTGAAAAATGCGCAGTGATTGATGTTCGAATGTCGCTACGCGACGATTGTCCGCTGGAAATTGTAATTTTAAACGAAACAAATTGTAAACTAGAGGAAGGAATGGAGTCTCGTAAAGTTTGTTGACGTCGCCTACTATTTGGGGGATGAGGAGAGCTAATTTTCTTGTCGCTCTCGGTTGCAGTTACAGTCACAGACTGTCAGATGAAAAACGTTTAATTTTTCCAGGATGATTTTTGTAAATAAATGTAGCTGATGAATAGCTAGATCTACAGAAGTGCGACAAAATTTCAAAATAGCTTTTGGAAAATTGCCTGAAATTTGACAGAAAAAAATTCTTCATACGGATAGTATACAAAATTTGAAAAAAAAATTATCCAGAAAAATGATACAAATGACCTTGAAATAGAGGACCTATTTCCGTGACGCTTGAAAACTTATTTACGACAGGAATGTCATGGCTCACTTGATTTCATATTGGTTCCCAACACTTTTTTTTCTACAATAAAATAGTTGCCGCAAGAATCCCACTTTCAAGCGGCTGTTACGACCGTGGATGTACGCGAAGTACACTGCACAGCAAGTACTTTTATTGCGATCTCACGCCTGCGGTGCGAGTCGTTTAATAACAGGGCCATTAATCACAATTCCCCATTCGATGCGTGGCTCCAAGCATTAATTAAAAGGGATTCGGCTCCGCCGGCACGGTCAACGATTCTCAACTATAGTTACTATATTCATAGTTAGGCGGAGACACTGAGCGGAGCCAATTGAACATGTCAAATGGCGGAGCCAATCGAGCATGACGTCACATAATATGTTCTCTTTGGATGTATATGGAAAAGGTATTGTGATTATGGTCATAATTATTTTACTCTTTTCTTGTGTAATCGAGTGCAGAGAAACGAAAAGAACAAGATTTTTTTTTGTAACACAAAGAGATATTCGCACAAGTATGAAATCATATCATCAGAGCTACGAATTGGTTTTCCATTCGTACATGTGAAGTTCTTACTCACGACGACAATGAAATCATTAAGCTAGAGCTTGAACATTGGCATGGGTTGCCAGTGTTTTCTTCCTGGAATAAGAGCTGCCAGTTTTCCGGCTTTTGTGTCCGCCTAACTCTATATATAGGAACTCTATTCTCAACCTATACGAACGAAACCGGTCAGCGATCAATGGTCACAATGGTTGGGCCAAACACGTGTCACCCATTCTACCTACCAGGCTCCAGTTCTTTCCCCCCTATACACACATTTACATAATTCTACCGAAAACCGAAACTTCTGCTTCTCCCGAGTTATCAATGAAGTACAAAAGCCAAGCGGCGGTACCCGTTTTTTTTGTTCGTGAGTCCGCCGAAATGGTTGTTGCCATGCAAAGCATAGTAACCCCTTGTTATTCTTCTTGCTCCAAAACAAACAAGCGTCAACTAGAGGGACGCAAATCCCACGCCTCCTGGTGCTGCTGTGCAAAATTAGTTCAATTGGTAACGTGGTTCTTCACCAGCACCAGCGAAGCACGCACTCAAACTGGCGACAATTGTGTTGTCAACTTCGTTCGGTGGATGTGTGTGTGGTAGTGAGTTTGGAAATAGAATCGGCTTCAGCGTGTGGTTTCACGTGGTTCTCATGTACCACTAAATATAGGTTGAATATATCTGCATATCTTTGGGGGATTTCACGTACATTTCGCAACGATTCGTTTGATTAACTTCCGCGGTTGATTATTTCCGCAAATAAACTAATCGATTTGTTTTTCATTAACCACACCTCCGTCCGTCCTAGTAAAAAGATTTATGACCATCACTTTGAAGTGATCGACTCAAATTAGAATAAATGTTTTCTAACGGGACATCAAAAGTATTGTGCCGCTTGAAGGCCTGATGAAAAATTATCAATTTACAGTGATTGTGCCAAGTGAGAATAAAGTGATGTGCGAAAGTGAACTCTGTCAAATCTGTCAATTCTGTCAACTGTCAAAAACAAACCCAGCCTAAGCTGACCAACTCTAACGAAAAAATCCGTGCACCTACCGCAACGAAACGAAATCGTTCACCACGCTCAGGCAAATAGTCTGCACAGTGTACGGATTTTTTCGTCAGAGTTAGTCAGCTTAGGTATGCCCCTTTCCGGTCAGTTTCCCGAGGGAGCATCTCCCTCACGTTTCCAACATCGTCGATTGAGGATGGCGTCACCGATAGAACCGGTCAGCGATGTCGACGAGGAAAATCTTGCTCTTGATTAGCCTGAAATTTTTTATAAGAACGACAGAAGTCGTCGCACACTTGTGGAGTATTGGTCAACGCTACCAAGCCACAAGAGTGACGTTTTTATGACTGCGAGCAGTACCTGCCAACCTACAGTCAAACCATCATATCATCTGGCCAGTTCGGTCCAGTATATAAGGGGGAATAAAATCCCAGTCCTGCCGTTCGGTACAGCAAACCATCCAAAATGACGCTTCAAAAAAAGGAAAGGAAGAGATGCTCCGAAGGTAATCGACCAGCGCAGGCTCGGTCACGTACACACTTCGGCGAGATGGGGTAAAAGGAACCTTTTCATTTTTATTAAACAAAATGATGTTTTTAATTTATAGGAAATGTTATAGAGGTCATAAGTCTCTTTTTGGGCTAGAAATTTTTTTAATCGTTCAAGTTGGAAAAAAGGTTAAAATCAACCATAACTTAGTAGGTACTATCTCCGTAGACAAACATTCCCTTATACATAAACCAGCCACTTTGAACCAAGATTAAGTAAAACATCACGTGTATGCCTCTCCTTCCTTCTTTTCTAAATTAGTTACGGAGTTTGCGTTTCGACTTCGTCTCATCAGAATCCGACACTAACTTAGTGACAGGACTAAGCTAGTGCCGGATTGACGCTAGCTCCAGAAAAAAACGAAAACACTATTTGTGTTTCCGAACCAACTCCTAGTCCTACATGATGTCCCGCAAGAAAAGGAGCCACTAAGTTAGTGTCGGATTCTGATGAGACTAAGTCGAAACGCAAATTCCATATCTAAGTTAGTTATAGGTTTTGTGCTCTTCACGCGAAAAGAAGGTTTTAAACAAAATTTTCTCGTAAATGAAGAAAAAAGTAATTTTTCCCTAAATTTTTCTTCACTAAGGAGAAATATAGCATAGGATCCTTCTTTTCGTTGAGGTGCATTTCAGACCACTTTTCCCCAATCCTCGTTCCAAACCGGAGTCAGCTGTGCGAATTTCGGCACGAGAAATGTGACACCGAAAGAGAACTGTATCGAGTGTGCTGACTCCACGTTTCGTTATCATAAGATGGAAGGAAAATGACGCTTTTGGGTCCGGATCGGATTTAATGAGCATTCGTAAATTTTAACTAGCTTGGCCCGTAATAAAAACCGATACCAAATCTGTTAACAACTGGACTATATTCGAGCCTCTTTGATTTTGATGAAACTTTGCACATGTTTCCAGTTAGAGATTCTTTCGGCTAAACAGGAACTGTTAAAATTTTTTAGATATTTTTTTTTCGAAAATTTTCTTTTTATATTTTTAATTCTTTCAAAAATGACATTCTCGTAAATCCCTTTTTTTCGTTTAATGCTTCTTCTTGTATTTTCCCTTATTTTATTCGCACAGATTATATACGTTTAATTTTTGTTGAAGAGAACAAATTGACAGAGATTTTTAGCGAGCTTGAATTGTAAAACGGCGTCGGTAAGATATCATAAAAATCATTTTATTTACTGTATTGGCAGCCCGAAAAAAGATCCGATATGTGGGTGGGTCGACAGACAGCAAAAGTTATTTCGATACTGTGGAAATTCCGATATGTTCTGTTTGATCGTTTCTTCCCACTAACAGCTAATATATTACATTTTTTATGGAAAAGAGCAATTATAATATTTTAATCTTATGACTGTGTTGACCTATCAACTGTTCAATTGTTTTACAATACTAATGTTAACATCACTTGCGAGCAATATCGAGACATGATTTAGGACTGGCTGATTCTAAATGCTGTTTTCAAGATTTAAATTTCTAGAACGACCAAGGGTGGATCACATGTTTGTCCTACATTTAATCCTGGATAAATCCTGAGAATACTCTTTTCGTGGATTTTAAGACACCGTGCGATTCAGTGAAACGAGACCAACTATGGAAGGTAATGTCAAAACATAGCACTCGTACAAAACTAATTGAGTTAATTCGTATGACGCTGAATGGGTTTTAAAATCAAGCGTCAAGCCTACCGGAGAGACATCCGACGCTTTTATGACGTTCGATGGATTGAAGTAGGGCTATTTATTCTCTAATCTATTTTCAAACTCGAAGGTGCGATACGAAGATCTGGTGTGCAAAGAAACGCATTACAGGATATCGCATGCTTCTTAACTTCGCGTCGTGCGACTTAGACCTTTTCAAAACGATCGTAGAGTAGCGGAAGAGGCATTTGTGCCTTTTGAAAGGAAGGTTTTGACAGTCGCACTGGCTATAAACTCTGATAAGGTAAAATACGGGATAGCTGTTAGTGAACACGACAGTTAGAACGAAGTTGGTTTTGATGTGGAAATTGATCAAGGTTCTCGCCCACTTCATATACTATGGAACACTAGTGACGTGGTTCAAAGGTGTGTTACCGCACCGAATAGAACTTTCCAAGGACTGCGTAGTCTACAGACACACACAGAACTTGCTCTTAACAAATCGCTGATACTCCTGGTTCCTCTGTACGAGGCATGGGCGTTGAAGGAAGCAGATTATCGAGTACTCAGTGTGTTAGAGAGAAAAAATCTACGTGCAACACTCAGTGGTTCGGTGGAAAATGCAGTGGGTGCAGACGCATGAACCACAAGCTGTACCCAAGTATCCAAACATGCTGACAACGAAAGTTTGATAAAATACAGCCGACTTCAGAGAGTTAGACATGTATCCTAATGTACCTAGAAGAGGTTGTTGTCTTCGCGACCGAGTTCGGATTCGCTGGTTGTGTGTTTTGAGGAAGATGTCAAGTAGACTGGAGAATGCCGGCCCAAGCTCAAATAATTTGGAAATTTGAAAGACATTTGGTCATGAGTACGGAGCACCCGAATTGCTCGGCAACAATAATGATGATGATGAATATTTTACAAAGTCATAAAGATCCAATATTTTGATATCGGTTGAGTAAAATCGAAGGAGATTGTTTGGACATTACCAAGTTCTCAGCTACATCAAATTTCTAGGGGTTTGAATGACGTTGAATTTTTGTATCTGAATTTCCCAACAGGGAAAGCGCGTTAACTTAAATCACCAATTTCCCTGCTCTCCATCCAGTGCCGTGTCAAGGCTCACCGGAAAGGATCAGATAGCAATTGGTTGATCTTATTCCGCCCTAAAAATTAAACTACCTGATGTAATACAAATCACGAAAGATCTGACAAAACAGAAAAAATCTACCGTAACCGGAATTGCAAAGGTTATACCAAACAAGATTCGTGTAATTTTGTCTGGTCTGAAGCAAGCAGACCTAACTGCTTGCGATCAGCTCTTTACGTTAGAGTACCTCGTATATGACCCTTCCAGAGATGTAGAGATTGACGGTGTGCTCACCAGATCGAGTTTGACTGTCGAAAATTTGCGGATTCTTTAATTCAGCCAGCCAATATACTTGAATGCGAGCAATGACATTGACAAGGTTAGTCGGCCAGTTTACCTTTTTGTACGAGCAAATGCAAAAAGTTTGGTCATACGGCCACCTACTGTGACTAAAAAGCGTGGTGACGATAGTTTCACGAGGAAAATGGTTGCACATTCGAAGCTGGAAAGTGTCTCTATTGTTTGTGTGTCAATTAATAATGGTACGAGTCGCTTAGATTCGATCAATGTTTCGTATGACCTGCCATATGTGAGAGTGAGTTCACAGATATTATAGTCGCGGTACAGGAGTTCCTCAGAATGTAGAATGCTCACGTGAAAAAGTACTCAGGAGATAAAGAATTTCGAAAGCGTGGCAATGGAACACTGAAGTTTTCTAGTGGTGCACGCTTTTGAAAAGCAAGTTGCTCTGCGCAAAAAAAACGGCTTTTGGTGCCAGTTTGTCGACGATTTGTCGAGATAAACATCGGCGCTCTCTCTTTGAAATATTACTAAAAAAATGCACATTTCAAGTATCACGAATTAAAAACGTGGAATATTTGGTTTTGACTTTGCAAGAAAGGTATGCCCAGTCCGTGTTTGAAGTTGCAATTCTCAGTTGTACTTCTGAAATGCAAAATTAATGTTCCTGGGCCATGCAGAATAAAATACAACTTATTCAAGAAGCTTTCTGATCATGTGAAGAAACGTGTGTTGAATTTAATTCAAGAGGTTTTCTGTGCCGAAAATTGTTCCACTCGATCGGAGGTAAGTGAGAGTAATTGCTAACCATAAACCAAAAAAACC
Organism: Topomyia yanbarensis; assembly: GCF_030247195.1. Classification (NCBI taxonomy): domain Eukaryota; kingdom Metazoa; phylum Arthropoda; class Insecta; order Diptera; family Culicidae; genus Topomyia; species Topomyia yanbarensis. The sequence continues at coordinate 200,121,758 of NC_080670.1, read as the reverse complement.
AGTCTCCAACCACAATTCGTATCGGCCGCTATCAATGCTATCCTGTATCTGAAAATTGATAGAGAAAATAATCCTACAATCGTAATGGGGTTAAGGCGAACGGTTTGTTATCAGATATGGCTTTCGAGAAGGCAATGGTGAAACAGTAGCTTCACTGAGACGCTGGATCAGTTAACCACGAGTTTAATATACACCTTCTGTATTTTTAACTTTGCTGATATGAAGTATCGTATACAATAGAGATAGGACGTATCCTTGCAATCGGTTGCCTATTACGGTTCATCACTATTTGTCAATTAATCATATAAGTATCCCCTGATGTTTGCTTCCAAATTCCGGTCTTAGGTTAAGCTAACAGTTAGTTGAGCTTAATCTTGCAACCAGCAGCAACATTTTAGTTGCTCTCAAACGAAGAGCCATTAATAGGCAATCACAGTGGGGGGGGTCACTAAAATGTTGCGACTGGTTGCATAAGAGACCATTCATAAATTACGTAACGCAAAAATTTACTAAAATTGACTCCCCCCTCCCCCATGTAACAAATTGTCGCAAATTTATCCATCCCCTCCCCCTCCCCTATTACGTAACCAATTCCTAGAATTTTTTTTTTCTTCGGTGAAAACATGTTACGTAACGATCTAGCTAACTCCCCCTCCCTCTATGTCACAACTTGTTGTATCCCCTCCTCCCTAAAAGCGTTACGTAATTTATGAATGGTCCCTAAGACAAATAGGATTTTGATAATCTTGGCAATCTTCTCAAGCACTAACGGTTTTACGAGTGTTTTCATAGCCAAAAGCGCCTAACTTCTTATGCTTACCTTTAGAGCCGCTTCTAAAGGAATTTCATACTTGTAACTAATAATTAAATCACATTGATAGTCAAGTTTGATTTGTGTGAAAGCAAATCTGGCAAGATTACAAAAGAAGGTTTGAATAGGAGAATTTCTATAACATCTCGTATGAGTCTCATAAGTATCTGGCAGTACGACTTGGTCACTCAGATAGACGTTATAATCAAAAACGGAACCTGGATGTAGACTGATGTCCCACAAGCGCAGAAGTGCTGATTACTAATAAGATCATCGACCAGCAAACCAAAGATAATTCTGTTTCAACTGCATATGAGGTCATACTTCGAGCTATAATTGAGGAAAAAAATTGCGAAAGCGATATTTTTTTAAATACAAAAACTAATTTTTGATTTTTGAAATTGAAAGTGCTTTTCAACTATAAAATCTAGAGTTTGGAAGTGTTAGAAAAAAATGTGCGTCTTCGAAAACTCTGAAAATCATCTAAAATTCATGCTGGTTAAAATGCAAACTGAGAAAGTAATGTTGAAAATTTCATTTTTCTTCAATTGCCACTTGATAATCAATTTAAATTAATTTTACGATGGACAATATAAGATATACTCTCATTCTCGCGAAAAAAATACATTGTTCAAGATTTTTCTATTAATTTAAATAGTGGGTAGTGGTAGGGTAGTACCGACCCTTTTTGCGAGAACCGAGTCTGTGGCACTAAAGCCTTCAGTGCCGGTAGTACTGGTCAAAAAAACTGAAAAACCTTTCGTATTGAAAGAAAACGTTCAAAAATGTGCTTTTATTTGTAAGTTTTCACCTGTTTCAGTTTACCGTCTGATCTCGCCCTTAGCCGAAGCAAAAAATTGCTCTGTTAAAACAAGCAATCAATTTCTATTACTTTGTTGCTTATTCACTACACAAACCGTTCCCCCACCTGCACGGTGAAAAGTGCCTATACTACGAGAATCACCATAACAAGTCACTTTAAAAAAAACTCGTATTAGATCAACTGTGCTCTATGTAGAACAGTTGATAGAGGTGAAAACGGAGCTTACCCTCACGGAAATGGCTACATCATGTGCGTAATGTGGTACTGACAACGTTTAGAAGTTTAGCCGAGACAGGAAGCACAATTGTGAAGAAAGGTATGCAACACAACATCGAATACAACAACGTTTGAGCAAAGATTCCCGTATATATGAACGATGAAATTGAGGTACGTCTACTCGATTTTGCACCGTACACCAACTCGGATCTCCTTGAAGGAGAAGTCGAATTGATTACAAATGGCATTTGGAGAAACTCCATGACTTCAGTTGAACGAACCAAAAAATAACGCTCATATCCTCTAAATAACGCGTCCCATGGCGACATAACCGGGAACCCCCCACTCAGCACGTTTACATAAAAACGCTTAAGATTTTCGTGATCATCCACGTACAGCAAAACCCGTTGTCTCGCAAACATGAGAATAACCCGATGATTAAGTGAATGTTTTAGCACTAATAAACTTATAAACGCGGTTTCAAGCGGGAACCTACAAACGCTCATGTTCGCGCGATAATGCATCGGTCACGGTCGAAAATCTCGACCTTCGGTCATAGCAGTCTAGGTCCATGATTTCAGTTGGGCCAAATTGAGTATCAGATTCACTTACTTTCTTTTCAGTATATTTGAAGTTAAAGCTCGTTGTTTGTGACCAACTTTCCTTTGCGGTCGCAGGCTGTTGATTTGGAGGTGCTGAACGCTACTTTTACAGTTCTCCGCACGGTCTGAGCAGTAGCGATAATTTCGGCAACCGTTAGCGTTTTGGACTTGTCGAAACGCATTCTTCTCAGCATCTTCCGTAAAAGTTTTTTCATGGTGTGCTACCCGATTTTAATTCTGTCGCGTAGCAATCTGCACTTGATGGGTACATAGCGTGACTCGTGTTATTTTGGTTTCTTGTGTTTTGAATTGTAATGTAATTGCTATGTATGATTGAATAGATATTTCGACTGGCATCCTTACCACAAAAACGCCGTTAGGACTACCTGAGTGAGGAGTTTCTCCAAGTATCAGGTGTCCAGTTGTCCGTACTGCAACATGGAATTTTCCATGAATGGGGGAATGCCAGATCGTGTAGACGTACTTCTATTTTGTCATCTTCTATGTACATGGAAGTCTTAATTTCACTCAAGTATTTTAGGATGTCGTGTTAAATGAAACTCTCTGCATGAGCTTACATATTGAATGATATTAGCACTGAATGGCACAGGAGAAGTAACTGGATAAATGGGTGTTCGATACGCGCCGCGAAACCAATCACGTGCGCACCCGTTTGCTGTTTATCTAACTGTAATGGTTTCTACTCAGCATTTGACCCCTATTTTCATGTTTGCATCTTACTTTGCCTACCCATTGAATTAGCTGGTTGGTCATGCGAGACACACAGAAGCGGTATCATTAAGGGGATATATACAATTGGAATGGTAGAAAAAATGGATTTCTCATTCAGAGCCATTATCCCAACAAAACATATAGCATTCATTAGTTTTGTGGAAACATAAATAGTTTCACGGATACGAGGTTCATTATTCATGATTTCAGGAGCTTTGTTACGATTTTTGAAAACGTTTTTTTTTATACCGCCTGCACCAACACGATGAGCACCCAATTCTCTTTATCAGCTATATTAAACGATTGCCTTAGCGTCTACTTTTAACGGTTCGTATAATATTTATGATTAATGGCTGATATATTACCGCGAGGGTGATACGACTATTCGACGGCGCTGGTATTTTTTGTGACTATTTGTATCAGTAAGTTACTCTGGTGAACGGCAAGCTAACTGTTGCATTCAGACAGACAGACAGACGTGGGCAGATTTGAAGAGATGGTTTTCCAATGAAAGCACATTGAACGAATGAAAGGAGTTTCATACTTGTAACTAATAATTACATCACACTGACTTAGTGATCATAATGCGTATCATCAATAGTTAAGTTTAATTTTTTGGTTAGTAGATCAGTAATGACAACACAAATCACAATAAAGCTGTACGCACACGAGGCGACAAGACGCACGCCACAAAAATTTTCACTATGGATTTTGTTCTACCTATTCCAATGCAGCAACAGCAACAGACACTGTAATATTCTTGTCAAAAAAACGAGAAACTGTTTCTCTCGTTAACCCGTCGACGAACCGGCGCCAATAACTGCGTTTTTTGGCTTTCATTAGACTCTTCATTCGCCTTTCTAAAGACGCGTACTGTTGATAGCTAGCGGGTAACCCGTCTTTCCCGGAAGGCCTTATAGGTAGTGGACTTTTCCGCGTACAGCTCTGAGCACTGTCTTTGTCCCACCACAGTGTGGGAGACCGTCCTTGGGTATACTGGTTTAGTCGGAGCTTGATTCGCGCTGTCGAGAATCAAGCCAGCCAAAAACCTGTACTCTTCCTCCGGAGGAAGTGGATTGAGTGGATTCGATTTTAACGGATATCGCGGTCGCGTAACTCTTCCAATCAATGTTCCGTGTGAGGTCATACGAGACATTGATTGTTTCTGAGGGTTCTGAACCGTTAGCAATTGAAATCAAGATAGGCAAATGATCGCTACCGTGGGGATCAGGGATCACCTTCCACCTGCAATCTAACTGCAGCGATGTCGAGCAGTCGTTGTGTTTATTATAGTTATAATTGGGTTAAATGCCAAATTGCAAACGACATGCTTATTATGCGTAATAACTATAACGCATAATAAGCATGTCGTTTGCAATTTGGCATTTAACCCAATTATGGAAACGTGTCTGATAGGGAGAGTGGAGATGCCATCTTGTTATTAACATTTCACAGTGAATTTCTTCACATTAATTTGGGATATCTTTTATATTTTTTGTACGCTTTCTTTGTGCTGCAAACTTTGGAAATGATTATTAAAGTGTTAATAAGAAGCAATCCCGATGGCCGGCTATTCGGAGTTTAAATGGTTCGTTTTGAATTCTCGGAAATTGATCGCGACCGACTTCGTACATATTGCTAGGATCGTATTGTCTATAGATGAATAGACCTATATTATATTCCACTTTCTCCTTTTATGTAACGCCCCACGGAAGAATGATGATTAAAATGCCTATTCGAACGGCATTCATATTTCTACTGGAGGTCGCACACCTGAAAACATTGATCTAAAATGAGAAGACAAAGCGGCGTGAGTACTTAGCTAAATCACAGTATCTACCAAGATATATCCTGATTCGTTTCCCTACCTACTAACACCAATCCTCTCCTGTGACACTTGTGAATGATGCAGAAAATTTCTCGGTCATAATAGTCACAAGTGTTGCACTAACATTCCTTCCCATCCCAAAATTGACCTGCATGGACTACGGCTATCTACGTTATTGATCATACTATAATCTTAGTCTCTTAAGGTTCCACGTTGAGTATGCTGTGATACTCCCAAGTATCATACAATTGGTTCAATATGCGATTTTAACAGGCTTTGATCAATCACGGAAAACTCACGGGCGGTCAGCTAAGCTAAGCTATTTATCCCAAAGGACAAAATGGATTTAAACAATAGAAAGCAGGTTCAACAGTCTTGTGATTTGAATTCGATACCAATTGTATTTGGAAATTATGGAGAGCACATTTTTATTGGATACGATTTAGTAGAAAGTAGGACATTTTAGCCGCAAAGAACAGCTCATGAAATAAAGAATGAAAAATTGTGTGATTTTCGTTTCATCAGTATCTGGCAGCTAATTTGGTCACTCAATTAAACGCTCCTTTGTAAGTAATATAGAAAGAACTCGTATTTGTGATGAGGTAACAAATTTCTAATAACAACTGCTTTCCACCGCAACACAAATATGCCAACTTGGGAGGCTGTGGTCGCCAATAAACAAATCTCGATTTCGCATCCACGAAATACCGCAACACGCGCGACAACCGACAAGTCCGTTTTACGCACACACGCCTTCTTTTCTTTGAAGTCAGTCAGTCAGTCAAGTCAAAGGTACGATCGATCTGTCGGACGAAATCGGTAACGACCGGAATGCGAGTGGGCGACAGGCTGTGTGGCACAGGGAGATTGTTCGAGGTGATAGGTAACGCATGACGTCTATCTATCACGAGTTGTTTTTTTTTTGCGGTAATTCAACCAGAGCATTGACGACGATAACAGGAGTAGCAGCAGCAAAAACACTCGTCAGTGGGGTACAATCATATCATAAAGTGTGATTAGGAGGTTCGTACGCAATTTGGTGGTGAGTGAGAGAGAGAGCGAGAGAGAAGGCTTAGTTCATACAGTGGACTTCGACCAAGAGTGGAGGAAATTTCTTTGACACGTTCTCGCTGAAAGTATCATACCTTTTATGGATATATCATTTTCTTTATTATTTTTTCCTTCTTTAGGAATTGATTTAAATTCGTGTAACTAAATTTTCATATTCTAACCATTAAATATTAGCTTCAGTTCATATAAGCTTCTAGTAGGGTGTGGAACAATAAATATTTAGCTGTCGCTACACGACAATTAAAAGCACTAAACGATCGATAATTTTAGCTACTTAAGACTACTGATTACTTGTTGTTTCCTATAGTCTACAAACTAAGAACACTACTTCAGATCTTTATTCTCGCTTTTTCATTATTTGGTTTTCTCTCCTAACACACAGAAATGTTCGAATATTGCAATAAATAGGCTACTAAATCGAACTTACGGCTACTAGTAATAGTTTTAAACTATCGGAACTATTTAATCTCATCTTGCAATAGTCACCTAAATTCAGTGCTCACAGTGAACAGAAACCTCTAACCTGATGGCGGATCTGAAGTAGAAAATAGTGCTTCCAACTAGACCTTAAACGCGTGTCCAACTCAGTCTCAGTTTTTTTTTCCTTCTCCGGTTATGAGCTACGCTCTTTTTGTTCCTAAACTCAAATCGACTAGATTCTGGGAGAAATTTTGATTCTAACCTTTTTGCAACTCCCTTCTGAAATTAATACTGCTTATACAGCTGGAATTTTTCCATCGCTAATACTTTGGCTAATAAACCTCACGTCTCAGTCTACAAAATGGCGGCCGCAACGAAACGGGGCAAAAAAACGGCTTACATTTTTCAGTGCAGTTCGACCCGCGACGCCAGATAGTGCAGATGGATAAAGGTGCACAGCAGTGATCCCATATTGACCGAAGCCGTCGCCATATGGATCTGTCGGAAGCGTTTGTGCACATTCTGATACGGACTTGACCGACGGAGCTGAGCATTTTCTGTTCCGCTGAATTGTCCCACCTCCTGACCGACGGTTTCCCGTTCTTCAAAGTTATACTTGAGATGCATCAAACGTAGCATCGGAGGTGCCAGATAGAGCCACACGATCAACTCCAGCACGGCACACAGAGCCAGCGAAGCCAGCTGAACCAGTAGCATCGGTTCCCAGCTGTTAAGTGACGCCGTAATCAGTTCCGGATGAGCCGTTTGCTGCAACTTAATGAACGCCAGCAGCGTTACCACACTGAGTCCCGTTCCCATGGAAAAATACTTCGGAAACAGGATCTCCTGGATTCGACCGAACGTGTGACGTGGCAGGTTAAAGTATAGCGCTAGACCCGACACAAAAGTCATCCACATCTGCGCCCCGAAGTGCATCGCAAAAGAACCGAAGTAGGCCAGCGAAACCAACACGTTGGCACGGGTTTGCGGTCGGACACAATCGCTACCGGATGCCGACTGTTGGCCTACTATGTTCGGCCACAGCACCAGCAGCATAAAGGACACGAACAGCATCGAGATGGCATGCGATGGTTGCGTGGTTCGAGTGAGGATTCTGAAAGGGAGAAGAGAATAAAAAAAATATATTAGAACATGTATTTTTTAGGATTCAACAAAAGCCCTTTCTGCGCTTCAGGTCATCGACACGCGGACCTCCGAAAGGGGTCGAAAGAAAAGCTTGACCGATGAGCGAACGGAATGGGGTGCGCGAACGGGATAGCACTACTGTACTGTCCTCGAACTCTCGCCGAATGGCGTACGTGATTTTCGCACGGCGCTCGTGGCTTTTTCCACACGTCGCCCCCTTCCGCAGCCAAGCTTTTGTTCCAAGGTGATAACGATGATTATGAAGAAGAGCGCACGCGGGATCAATGCATGACAACGAGATGATTGTGTGGATTGCAAACTGTGAACTTACTTGTACGGGGTACTGTGACAAAGCATGTCCCCCAAGCGTTTGATGTCCTCGAACAACTTCCGGGTGGCTTCGGTGCCTCCGGCAAGCATGTCACGGTAAAGTTCCTCCTCCACCGGAGCAGCACTACGTGTGTCCTTCAACTTGCTCATTTCTTCACTTGGCACACTAAATTCACCCATAATGCGCTCGCTCAACAGCTGTTCACTCAAGCCATCTACTCGACGATTCTCCATCTCTTGTAGACACATATTAGTTCCTTACGGGCACTTGTTCTATTTTATTCACCAATAATTTAATTGCACACAGCGAGGTTCCTTCCTTTTTTTTTCTCGCGAATACACTTTCGTTCGTTCGCTTCGCTTCTGCTCTCGCGCTACTTTCCACTTGGCTGCACAATTTGGTTCTGAGCCCTCACCTACTGGGACCATCGTATATATAACATCGTGTTTCTACCACCACATTCAAAGCAAACCACACGTATCGATGTGCGAACGGGGACCAGATAAGCCCACGCTCGTTCGCTCTCTCCGTCATCATTCATTTCTCACCGACCGACGTCTCTCAGCTGATGGTGAAAGAAACGCCGCGTGTGTGACTGACTGACGGAGGTGTGGCAGTCAGGGCGGAACACGATTCCCACGGGTAGTGCGGCGGCGTTTTGTCAAAGTACCGATTTCGTCATCGATTTTTTTTCTTCTTTTGGTGAAAATCGACGAATAACTGCTCGGAACTGCTGCTGCTGGGCTCTCTGGCTGGAGGGAGGGTGACGTCGTCAAAGAGTATCGCCCAATCGGTGGCGGTAGCAGCTTTGCGACGTAACCGAACTCGATCACGAGTGAACGACGGCGTCACGATCGCGATCGTCATTCGGTGTTTTGTGAATGGATGCGATCGGAGTTCCGTTTGCTCTCTCTTTCTCTTTCTCACTGGCTCGGTCGAAGATGGTTCATATTTGGATTGATGGAAGTGCGGGTCCGGTCGGATCGGGTCGGGTCGAGGGAACAGTTGAAAAACAGACAACGATCAGATGTGCTACGCAAATGTGTTTACCTAATGGAACGGTGCTTTATGATGTAGCACGGGATCTGCGAAAGTCGATCAATGGCGTTGTACGGGTAGAGTAGAATTATTCAGTTTGGTTTTTTTCAATTGACTTACTGACCTTGATCGGGGCGTGACGTTCGTCGATGAATTGAGCATGGAGTATTTGCACTGGTTTGGGATTTTGACCTGTTGAGGCGGATTTACCGAAATTATGACAGCAGGTGTATGCGTAGTGTGAGAGGAAGAGGCACAGACTGCGAATGATGATGTGAAAAAGAGATTGCGAAATAGTTTTAGGTTTCCTATCAAATAGTGGTTAATGATGAAACATTCGAATTTTGTTGATCGAGGAGGAGCATTTTCTTCAGCTGATTCTTGAAAACCATGGTCAGTACCGTATGGAGACCATACAAATAAATATAGTTTTATTCAGTATTTGTCAGGCATCGTCAGCTCACTCATCAAATCTTGTCTTGAAAGAACAGTATTTGACTCATATTTTAAGTTCATGTCTTGGAGTCCTTGGCCTTCCGTAATGGTCCGTATTTCAAGCTCCATATTTTGCAAAACGAGGCTTTTCGAATTAATAAAACCAATTTTAAATCAAAATTGTCCCGGCAGCCGGCTGCCCAGAGCATTCACAACACATGATAAAACGAATTCCCCACGAAAAAGTCGGCAAGATTTAGTACAAAAACCGGTATCAAAATATATAATTCGTACGCAGGAAAATTCGTAAAATCGTTTAAAGATAACTACTTCCTAAGAATCGGATATATTCTTTTCCGGTTTTTATACTGAAGGTTCTTTTAAACGTTTTATACATTCAAGAGCCCCAGTTCAATCTCAACGCTTGAATTTTATATTCGATTTTAGAAATTCTAATCTTTAATTATATTTTAACAACCTTCAATTAGCTAGAGATTACTGGGTAGGGAAAGTTATGAAAATTTAGAGGATATGAAGTATACAGATCGGAAAACTAGAAGTGGTAGGGTCATTAGAACAGGCTTAATATCTTACGGGCTTAACTTTTGTCTTCTGCTGATGAGGGTCGAGCTTAGGCAGCATAACTACGAATCACTCGAGTTCACCAGCAAGTCCCTTGGCAAAGACAGACTTGTCCATCTTTACCCTTGAGTACCGACAAAATATAATATTTTAAATATTCTAATATATACAAAGCAAGTTCTTTTCTTATTTTTTTTCGTAAGTGGCTGTCTTACTATACGAATTTATTCATCCCGTGAAACACGTGAAGATGGGCAGGATTCCTCAGTCTCTAGCGGCAAAATGTGTCGGACTAACATTTTTTCTCTCCCCAAAAGTATCTATATGAGGCGATATTAATCAGCATGCAGGGATTCGGGTCTGGGTCAATTGACATAAATTTATTTGGCGTAAGGTCATTTAGCATAACGGACATTTGGCATAACGATTATTTGGCGTAATGGTCATTTGGCATAATTTCGAGAATTGATCACACTGAAGGTCATTTGCCATAACAGACATTTGGCATAATTTTGATCTCACTGAAGGTCATTTGGCACAACAGACGAAAATGTAGTTTATCGGGTGAATGACCCATAAGGTTATATTTCGGGTGAATACATTTTTAACTGATTTTTCCTTCTTTAAATATGATGAAAAAAATAAAGTAGTCAAACAAATAAAAAGAATGGAAACAAAAATTAGAAAACCTGGTAAAATTGAAAACAAAAAATAAAAATTATAAAAAATAAAATGAATAAAATTGGAAAATAAGGAAAACACAAAAATAAAGACAGCAAAAATATTTCTTTTAATGTTTGCATATTAAAAAAACTTGATTCGAATTAGTAACATTGCCTCCGAAGTGTCTCAAAAATATCTAAAACTAATAAAAAATAATCGCAAAAGCCTCATAACAGTTTCGTAATTATCCCAGATTTGTTTCCCAAATTCAATTAAATAATATTTTGTGCATCAAAATGTCATAGTTGATTTATGGTATATGCATTTTCTGATGGAGAAAAAATTAGAAAATGTCTAGAAAATTTATTCAATCTATAATATTGAAAAACAGGAATTCTATATAATTTAAAAGAATTTAAAATCTAGATTTTTTTAATTCTTAAAAATTAAAAAAAAAACTGCATCCAACTAACTAGTGTAATTTTGATGCTAGTTTAAATTTATCATCCAACTAGTCTCGTGTTAACGCTTGTTACTGATGAGCAGAATTCGAAAATCGAAAAAAAATTGTTTGCTTCGTACGATGCGTTTGTTTCTCAAAGTGGTTCGAATACCGCAAATCTGAACTTCTGTGCATGGACATCACTCGGAACCAGTCTGTTTTTTAGGCGTTCAGGCAAGTCGTTTCTGACTTTTTGGATTTAGCGTCTAAATGGCTCCAAGTTATTGCTTGTTACTGATGAAAATAATGCGAAACGCCAAAATCAAACTTGATAATCTAGGAGATCTGATATATATCTGATATGATTTTATTATTTTATATAGTTTAATAGTTATATACATTTTGAGATTTTCGAGATTGATTTGTAACTATTTTCGTCAAATTTTAAACACTCGAAGCAATTTATAACATCAAACTGGAAAAGGTTTATGCAACTGTATTAATTTTTAATTTTTGCATTAATTTAATTGATTTTTTTTTTCGTTTTTACATTATTTCTGTATTTGCACATTTCACTCATTTTTTCAATTCTTTTATTTTTTTTTCACTTGTTTCACAATTCAATTAGTTTTTTATGCTCACTTTGTTCCATTTAGTTAATCTTATCTATCTTTTTCTCCATGTTTGTTTTCCAAATGTGTTTATTTCTTCCTTAGAGCAGTTTTTCTCATTTTCATAATTTTTTTGATCATATTTTTCCTTTTTTTAATTTTTCAATGCGTTTCAAAACAATGTGGTTTTATTTTTACTTCTTCACTTTTTTCTCTTCCAGCATTGTTATTTTTTAATTTATTTTTATTATTTTTTACCCTATTTGAATTTTCTCTTTTTATATAATTTAGGATTATTCCATTTTATTTTTATATTACATTTTCTATTTTTCCCTTGTGTTAATTTTTTCAATTCCTATTTTTTATTTTTGTTTTTTTAATCTATTTCTTTTTAAACGGTTTAATTTTTTATTTTTCTATTAGTTGTTTTTTATGAGATTTTTCATAAAATGAGTTGATTTCTTTTGCCATATTTTTACATCTTTTATATAATTAGCATTTTTCCGTTTGCTTAAATTATTATCAATATTTTCTCCCATTTTTTATACTGTTCACCTTTTGTAAATTATTTCCTATCCATTCTTTTATTGTAATTTTGTTTCAATTTGTCTTATTTTCCATTTTTTCTATTTTGGCTTACCTTCTTTTTGTTTTAATTCAATACTTTCACTTTTTTCAACTTTTATTTGTGTTGAATTTAAACTTTCTTAATTTTTTTCAAGCTATAGCTATCGTCAGTTCTTTCCCATTTTTTGTAGTTTTCCCCTTCTTCTTTTTACTTTTCTTCGTCAACATTTTTTCTTTCTCATTTTTTCTGTTTTTAATTCTAATTTTTTATTTCTGTTTAGATTTTTTTCGTATTTTTCTTTTTCTTGTTTTTTGTTGTTTTTGCTAGCGTCCTTATTATGTACTTATTTTCAATTTTAGTTCTCCATACTCCCTCGTTGTCTGCTGTTTCTCTTTTCCGCCTCTCTCCTTTTTTTTCTTTCAGTTGTCTCCTTTTCCTGTACCCCTTTTACCGTTTTACTGTTAACTTTTTTTCTTTTCACCATTTATTTTCAATTTTTCTTCGCCTTTTTACTTTTTTAAATCTACTTTCCACTTCTTTGTCTTGATTTATCATTTTTTCTAATATCATATTTCGGATGACCTATTTTCTAATTCCTTTTGCTGATTTCCTACTACCTGTATTTTCTTTCTACTTCTTGTTTTAGCCCACTTCCTGTTTTCCTTCATCTTCATTTTTCTTATTGCTGTTTCCTTCTTTCTTTTTCTTTTTACCTGCCTTATTTTGCTTTCTTCTAGTTTTCAATTTCTATTAGCTTTTTTAATTTTAACTTTTAATTTTCTTTTTACTTAAACCAGTTTTGTTTCACCGTTCTCAATTTTATATTTTACAACTGTTTTTTGTACTTTTATTCCATTTTACCGATATCCATTTGCCTTTTTCTCGCTTCTTTGTTTTCCTATTTCTTACTTTTTGTTTTAATCTCTTTCTTGTCCATTTTACTTTATTTCCATTCTTCTCGTACTTTATTTTGTATGTTTTGCATCTTTATTTTTTCTCTTTCTTTTTGGCATTCTTCTCTAATATTTCTTCTTTCGAATGAAACTATTATTCTTTGTCTCTTTTTCTCGTTTATTCCTTTATTTCTCTTCGTATAATTTTTGTTCTCGTGCTTTATTTCTTTTATCACTGCTATTTTTTGTTGTAGTTTTCAATTCTTTTGCATTTTGTGCTTTTTTCTATTTTGCTCAATACAACATTTCCATTTTATTTTTTTATCATTTTCCTTATTCTGTTCCCTTTCCTCTTCTTTCAACTTTTTCCATTCCCCTTCTCTTTTAACCGTTTTTTCCACATCTCTTTTTATATTTTTGGCCTTTCACTTTTTTATATTACTTCATTCTTTATATATTTTCTAATTCCCAGTTTAACATTTCAGCTTTCTTATGTCCCTTATGCTATTTCTGCATTCTATTTTCTTCTTCCAATTGCTCGGTCTTCTTATTTCCTATTACTTGTCTACTATTTACTATTCTTGTCTTGTTGTTTCATTTTCCTATCATCTATTTCCTTTCTCGTTCTTCTTAGTTCCTATTTGTTATCTCCAATTTCTTATTACCTGTTTTTGATTTCCTATTTCTTACTTCCTATTTCTTATTTCCAATTATCTTTTTCTTTTCTATTTTCCATTTTATGTTTTTTTATTTGTTTCTTTTTTTGGTTTCCTGCTTCCTATTTTTCGTATCACTTTTTTCTTTCTTTTTTATTTTACCTGTTCTCCACATTTTATTTTTCAATCTTACCCATTCATTTTCAATTTTTCTTTTCGCTATTTTCCTTCTTTTTATTATTTCTTTTTGCTTTAATCATTTTCCCTTTTTACATTATTCGCAGTTTTTTTCCATTTTACTTGTTTTTGTATCTTGTTTCCTTATTCTATTTTTGACTTTATTTTACCTTTGCTCTTTTAATTTCATTTTTTGCCTGTTTACTCCTATTTTCGTTTTTTATTCTAGATGTTTATTCTTCCTTTTGTAACGTATTCCATAGTTGGTAAAGCTGTTTTATTGTGCAATACTAGGCCAAGCTATGTCGCTATTCAGCTCTGATACGCAACTATCCCTTACCTCCCCGAAGTGCTAACCGGAGTACGAGCCACCTTATGCCTTCAACCGCTGTTTCCTCATACATTTTGGCAGCGGTTCGGGTTGGAGGCAGACTCAGTTTCGCTTCGAGCAGGAGCTGCATTAGTGAAGCTAAAGGTACAGATAATGCTCATTTTGGGCCGCTCAAAATTATTTCATATTCTCTTCACAAATAAAATCAAGTTTTCCGTTGTAGCAGCGGTTTGTTTACTACCGATTAAGTTTTCGAGACCATTTCATTCCTTTCCTTTACTAGTTTTCCTTCTGTAAAAATATTTGGAAAACCTAGAAATCTGGAAATGATCATGAAATGATCATTGAACAAGAAATGAGAAGCAACACCCCCGATGGCCAGCTGTTCGAAATTCAAGCTACTCGAAAATTTTTTTTGGGAGAGTGATCCCGAAGGACTTTCGTGCATATAGCTAAGATCGTAGTGTCTTCCAAGACATGATCCTGATCTTTTCTCTTTCCTTCCCCGACTGCCGAACCAACATTCCTTTCCTTCTCCGGTAGAACAGCATTGGACGTGGCCGGCGTCGTTATTGACAATGTTATGAAAATATTGGGTCAGTAAAACATACCCATTGAGAATCCTCCGCAAGCATTTTTCTTCATTTTCACGCATTAAGTCAATCACTAAGTGCAACCACGGGCGGTCTACCCACGCTAAGCTTCCTTTTATAATGTTTCCCTTTTCTTTTTTCTCCCTTATTCCCTTTTATTTTTTCAATTTCCCATTTCGAATATCGTTTTTTCTTCACACTGTTCCCTAATTCTTATTTACAATATCCGATCTTCTATGTTTAGCTTTCAACTTTATATTTTTAATATTTTACCACGTTTCCTTATACTATGTCCTTCTATTTTCCATTTTTCAGTTTTTGGGCGTTTTTTCTGAAAAATATTGTGTCTCGCACATAAATGTATCCAAAAGCACACTTAATTGTGCACGTGGTTACACGGTTAGACAAATGAATTTATAAACGTGAGGCTGCTTACACGTGACACACATACGCCCACGAGATCCAACCTGTTAACATACAGACGCTCGAGCTCTGCGCGATAGAACAACCCTAGTCACAAATGTGAACATTCGGTCGCGATCTCATAATCATGAAAACGCTTCTGTTATTATATGAATGTTTACACGCCAAAAAGATTTTTAAACGTGGTTGAACGTTTTACCACGTAAACGTGGTCTCAAACGCGGTCATGAAGTTTTTACGCCCGTACATTTGAACCGTACACTCAATGCAATTGGTCTTAAGCCGTATTTTAGTTGGTGACTTTTTCTGTCCCGTCTGCAATTGTAGTGAGTGGTTCTGACAGGGAGCCCTTCCGAGAATCAAACTCTAGAGCTGCAGCTGGACAACTCTCAACAAAAAAAATGGTCTCATCAGTATCATTCACGTCGGCTTGGTTACCAGATAGCCGCTAAGTTCAAACATAGAAACTTGTGTTTCAAAAAGAAAAAAATCTGGTCACTAGTGAAATTTTCATTGCTGGATGAAAAACATAACGAAATCGAAGCCCGGTCTCGGCTAGCAATTTCGATAGTTAGTAGAAATAAATGTTAGACATTTTTAAAAGTTGAGACATATTTGTGAGTTACATTTTAAACTATTTTGAGGGAAAAGTTAGACAAATTTGAAAGAGCGTTAGATAAATTTAATTCAAATTTTGGGATTAAACTCCAATTTGTGGTGAATTCAAAACAAATTATTGGATAAATAAATGAAAAATGCAGAGTAAATGTTTGAGGGAAGTTTCAAATACGAATTGACATGTTCGAAATAAATTTGGGGCAAATTCAAGGCAATCTAATGTAGACAAGACAAATTTGATACACATTTCGCGCAAATTCGTGAAAAGTTTTATCAAATTTTTACAAAATTTGATATGCAAGAGTGAGAACCTGAGGGATAAATTCGAGTAACAACTTTAAGAGTATGTTTTTTTAGTGTGTTGGATTATCCTCGTCAGTAACTAACACCAACTTAATGCTAGATAGAAGTCCAAATCAGCACCAAATTGGCGCTAGTTATACACTAAAATCCAAAAAGTCCTACATCTTGCGTAAACACTAAACAACTGGCTTATACCGAGTGATGTCTCGATGGTAAGCACACAGAACCTATGTGCTTACTATCGAGTCATCACTCGATATAGGTTTTGGATTTTAGTGTTTAGTTAGCACTAATTTCGTGCTGGTTTGGATTTATCTAACTAGCATTAAGTTGGTGTTAGTTACTGACGAGGAGAATTAGAAATTTTTAGACCGAATTTGGCATAAACCTGAAAAATATTTTAAACAAGATTTCGACACGACAGTAAATTTGGGATTTTTTTAAATGAATGGATTAGTTTTTTTTATTTTTTAAACAATAGATCATAATTGTCAAGATTATTTCGAAAACATTGTAAACGCCTTCTTCGCGGGATTTATTCTCAAAAGGAATCTTTATCCCAGTTCTCCTTCATTGACGGCACGTGTCGGCATGACTGCGATTGAGGTACTTTCCAATCCCTCCAATTAGGATTAAAACTTACGCTCGCCGGTTCCTGCACTTTTCCGCATCGGTTTTTATCTCGTTTAAGACGGACGTGACTTAGATATTCGCTGCAACCAGCTAAGACCCTTGTCGGAGTGGAGATCCCATCGCAATCGTTTTTTTTTTTGCTGTAGGTACGCGTGTGAAATCCAATTCGTGCTGTCTCGGTTCTTTCCCCCGATTAAGAGCTAAGCCCATTGTTTCGAATGATTTACACCAAAGTAGGACGGGTAATCGATTTGTAATGCCATGATGCCGACACCCGATCTGGATTAACCAACCAACCGATTTTAGGTGGAATTCGTGGGACTCGTTTTCGAAGATGGCAGACACACGATTGCTTCTTTTTTTGTTTCCCCACCACCAGAAAAAAACAGAGAGGGAAAATCTGCTTCAAACTGGAATTTCGGAATTTCACAAATTAAGAGATCATCCAATGTGCTCTGTTTTGCCTTATTTATTTATGGTTTTCGTGGGCTAGTTTAGCCAGTTTTCGGACTCACTGGGTTCTTCCGGCAGCCATTGGTCCTCTGTCGACCGGCACGTATCCCTGATTACCAGAGGTCACACTCAAGGACTCCGAACTGGTCTGCTGTGTGTGTGTATTTCATCTCTGACTGCATAAGAGATAAGCCCGCCTGCCGCGCGACACGCTGCGAGAACGAGCTTTTTCCTTTCAATTAACCTGTTGCGTAAAGGACTTCGAGACTGAATGCATGGATGCTGCTGCTGCGCTGCTGCATGGGGATTGCACGGACGATCGCACCGTGGAGCGAGTTTCTTTTTCTTCACTCGTTGGCAGGTTGAAATCGATCATCTGATGTGGCTAATACATTTGGTTACAAAAACCATTAAATCACGGAAGGATTAAACGTTTCGGGGATTCACTTATTTTGTAGGTTTGCTAGTACATGATTTTTTTTCAGTCCACCGTTAATCCGACAGAGCTGCCGTCCTTGGAGTAGCGCTAGATAAAAGTGCATATTTATTGCCATCCCAGCATGACGGTGCGGAAAATTGCTAGCAGTTGTTTGTCTCTTTGTTTTCTAGTCGATTTTTCAATGTCGATGGTGGTGGTCGCAGAAGGATGATTTTGAACCTACGGAAATGGTTCCAAAATTGTTAGGTTCTTCCAGGAGCTATATGGCCATGTTTCCAGTGGAGATTAAACGTTTCGGGGATTCTCTGTAGAGCCTAGTCGAATTGTGACAGAGATCTGTCAATCCAGTATTGATTACCATGTCTCTTGGTGTTTTTCAATCCATTATTTGACTAGTTTCCTTCCAAAAGCAAAACGACAAACGTCCCAGTTTAAGTTTCTTCAGAGCATCGAAGCCGTACCGTATCCGGTTGTTGTTGTTGTTCCTGTACACGAAACGAATAATGGAACGTGATCCTGATGTTTTTCGACAGGCTCTTCTGTTTTTTTTAACTTACATTTTAAAAACAGTTATCGCGATAAACGATTGTAATCACCGAGAATGAGTGTATGCTTTGAATCTAAAACAGTATCTTGTTCCATTTTTAAGATCCTTGCTCTCGAACAAATTTCAAGTTTTCAAGTGAATATCACGAAAACAGCAGTGAATTAACGAGCTCTCTTAACTGACGCTAATTTGCTGTTAATTTAGATATATCGTCTAACTGACAGCAAGTTGGTGTCAGTTACTGACGAGTGGAACAGGAAACATTCAAATCCAACTTATTTATACACTGCTGCATGAATTCATCACCAGCCAGCGGTCATTTCTTTGTCCGAGCGAAGGCATGTACCGAAAGTAAATTGGCCGAAATAAAAATTATCAAAACGTGTCCAAAAGGGTTGCAAACACATTTTTCATGCATTCTCAATGTAGAACCCATAAAACAAAAAAGGGAAAAATGTTCAGGGTGATAAATGGAGAATTTTGGGGGGAGGACAGGGTTGTATCTTTTGATATTGGAGCTTAGATTTAAATGAAAATTTATTTGTTTGTTAGTTACATTGCTATTTATTCAAATAAAACTAAAAGGATTTTTCCTTTGTTTCTATTCCACAGGTGAGTATCGTTTGCTGTACTTGTACAAACTCGCAAATTCGTCCAGGTTATCTTGAAATGCAATCAAGTAAGTCAATGTACAAATCTCGGTTTATTCAGTTATTAGTAAATAGAAAACATCAGATAACGACGAATATTGAAGAATTGGTTGTTATTATTGTTGCGCTTGCCTAGTTTGTTATTCAAAATATGCCAAGCATAAACATACACTTGAGCTCAGAGATCGCTGGAAAGTTTTTATAAAGCATTAGAATAGGAATACGCCCGAAGGTTAGTTGTTACGAACTGCTAAACCGTAGACTTGCAGACGCAATTCAGGTTGAAACAGTATTAAACATTGCGACAAACAACATTATTATGATAACACAGACTGCACGAAAAAAACCGGTTCATAAATGCCGGAAAAATAAAACACTATTTCATGAACTGAACGATTTGCGGAAATTGTGAGCAAGTTCATGTAATTATGACTAATAAATTGCGTATTTATAAAACTATTTGTGTTTAAAAAAACTAATTCGCGCCAACATTTCTTTGTATAAACAATGTTAACTAAAAGAGCCGACAGTTAAAAGATGTTCGCGATTTTAGGTCCTTAGTCGTGGTTTCGTAATTTCTCATCACGTTACCGAGATATTTTATTTGTGAGTTTATTATCGGATCTGAAGCTGATTAGCTGGAATTATGTTCAAGATTTCTGAATTTTATTCACGATTTTCCTAAGTTTATTCACGTTTTCGTGAAATTTTAGTCACGAGTAATGTAATTTATGTTCATGGTTTCAGGATCTCAATCACAATTTTCGTAACTCATGCACGTTATCGTGGAATTTTAGTCATGAGCTTACTTACTCATTCCTAATTTCTCTCCACCTTATCGTAATATGTTATCTTTTGGTTACCATCGGATTTTTTACTCAGAGTAACGTAACAATATGAACTGGATCATAAAATTGTGACTGATTCGCGGGATCCTATTTTGTAAGTTATATAACGAATACGATTTGTGGCTCCATAATGTATTTTTGGTGCAGTTTTTGGCTTTCCGGAAATCACACTGAACTTTATTAAATGAATAACAATGTTCCAGGTCCTAATACTTTTCTTATACCTGGGTCGCTCAGCAGCTGGACACAACTATGTTATATTTAACGAAACAGTTCATGGAACAAAACTGATTGCGTTAATAATATTCTAAATTAGTGAAATAGCTTAGGTGAAATTTGTAGCAGCTTCAGAATTGCATGAAAGTGAAAATGATTATCTTATAATTATTACAAGCACTCACGATAGACCGTAAATACATGATTTACTACAAATCATGAAAATATTATAACTACTGGTAGAGTGTTGACACAGCAGGCAGAATGAAAGTTTGCGATTAGTGACCATTGCGCACTGGTTCCATATCTATGTCCCAGCATGCTACGTGGTAATAGATGGCGTAGTTGCCGAAATAGGCGTCGATTGCGAGGATCGAGAAGGAAAACCACCGTCCGATCTGTATCCAGAAGCTGTTTCAGAAAAAAAATCCTATTTCGACGCGACAATTAGGTCAAAGAAAATAGCAGATACACAATTTGGCTTCCGCAAAGGCTTTCCTTGCCCTACTCTCTACGGAAATTGAAATGGCCTGAATTGCCTTAACTGCAAACAGCTGGGACATACACTCATGAAAGAACATCATATGCTGCGTACAACCTGCGCGGGAAGAAACTCAAGCGCTCCTGTGAGGAACGCACAAAGGCCATTAGTTTGTTGTTAAAAAAATCTCTCACTCAACTGCAAACAAACGAGCCGTATTCTGACGGCCCACAAGAGGGAACATGTAGAGTTTTTGCGATCTCGTCCCGGAAGATGAAAAATATTTCCTCCTTTACGAGTGTGACGACGACGTGGGACATGCTTCCTTTAAGCCGAAGCTAGTTGCTCCTGGACTTTGTAATTTGAAACCAAAAAAAAGTAGTATCCCACTCTTCCAGGGACATTAAAAACCCCAAGTGTTCCTTTTTTTAAATAAACTAATGAAAGTAGGCGTAAATACCTGTACTGTTGATGATGATTGGCATAATGTACGTTAGACATAATAGACGATAGGCTTAATTTAAAAAAAAAAGAGATTTTAAACTTAAGCCTGTATTTTTTGGCAAGAAAAATCTATGCTCTGCTATGCCATTCCCTCGGCAAACTTTGAGAAGTTTTAACTTTGAAGACATCAAATATATAATCATTGTACTGAATAATATGGGAAGAAGTCATTCTAGAAGCAACAATATTTACATATTCGTTGAATGAAAAATTAGAAAATTTTCCATTCTTTATTTCATGAGCTGTTCTTTTAAGAAAAATATTTTCTTTTTGAACAATTTCAACATGCATGTTTGTTAATAATACCTAAATACAAATGAAATTGATTTGAAACGAGGATGTTAAGCCTTTATTTAGTAATGCTTCTATTGTGACCCTACCCAGCCTGTTGCTTTGACTTAAAAAAGCAAGCAAAAACACGAAAGCACCCGACGCCATCACCGCCGAAAAATGTATTTATGCCTAATGGGGTACACCCGCCAAAAACAGGGTAAATCTTAAAAACAGAAAAAGATTTAATTTGTCAAATGATGGAAGAATTAAAATAGTTAAACATATTTTGATAAATATTGGAAATGGGACAAAACATAATAAGAAACTGTGTAATTGGAAAAACAAATCAAATAGCAAAAAAATAGCCAATGAAAAAATAGAAAACATATGTGTAACTACAACAATTAATACTGGTATAATTGGAAAATGATGAAAATCAATGGGAAAAGGTACAACATTTGAATAAAAAAATAATGAAAGAGAAGTATTATAAATTGAGATAAGTAAAGACAAAAACAAATCATATCAGAAATATATGTTGAATTAAAAAAAGAGATAATGAGAACATTGCGGAAAAGCTAAAATTAAAAAAAAAACAAACTAGTCTGAAAGGTTAAAATAATGAAAACTTCAAAGAAATGACAAACACGTAAATATAGAAAAAGATTTGAAGACTATATATAAAAGAGGATTTAAAGTTAAAACAAAAATACATTAGTGGACAAATAAAAAAATCGAAAAAGTTTTAGTCGATTTTATGTAAAAAGAGAAAGAAGACAGGAAATAAATGCGAAAAGAAAAGACGAATCACAAGAAAAACCAGAAAACGACGAACTTTTCTAATTTGCAAAGAAATTAACTTAATGAACTTAATAATAATTAACAATTTAAATTAAATGTGAAAGACGAATGACAAAAAATACAAATAATTCCAAAAAATTTCGAAACAAAAGTATAGAGACAGAAAAAATATTGAAAAAAGAAAAATAATAAGGAAACTGACGATGGATGATAGAAAAATGTTAAATTTGTTTAAAAACAACAACATTTAAAAAAAGATGATATCGATGAAAATGTTAAGATTAACTGCGCAAATGTAAAAGAGAATAAACATGCAAAAAACAAACCAAGAATGAGTTATTACCAAACTATTATCCTATATGTTTAAGTATTGGCTCACATGTTTCTATAATGTTTGAAAACAAATAAGTAACAATAGGAAAAAGATAAAAAATAGGAAACATTGAAAAGGATTGACGGGTTATGTGGGAAAATATAGAAAAACAAAAAAGGAAATGAAACAATTGAAGAAAAATTATAAAAGAATAAGTACATGAAAGAAACATATTAGAGTAGTAAATGAAAGTACATAAAAGAAATAATGGAAATGCAACCAAAAGGATAAAACAATAAAGCAAAATGTATAAATGATAGAATGTAAAAATAGAAACTGAAAAAAGCTAAGCAAATTTAAAAAATGTCAAAAAATTGAAAAAATATGTAAAATATGAAAAAATAAAGGTAAGTATGGAAAAATAAAACAATAGAAGCAGTGTTAAAATAAAAAAGCATAAAAAATTAAAAACAAAGGGACTTGAATGAAAAATATGTAAAAAAATAAAAATGATTAAAAAATATGGAAATTAAATCAAAAATAAAATAGAATATAACAAAATTACAGAATTGAAAACTTTTAAATAAGGATATAATAACCAAAGGTAAAGGAAAAAATGAAAGATGTTTAAAATTGAAAAGCCATTAACGTAAACAAATGAAATAAAGACACCATAAAAAATTAAAATAATTTTTTTTTTTGTTAAAATTGGGGAAAATAACAATAGACGCTATGAAATAAAAAAGCGAAGCCTTGGTTCCAGGATCTGTTGCGAAACTAAACCTTTTATTTCGACTGACGTCGCAACCGTGTCTTGGTGTACAATGGCCAGGACCGTATCAATAGGCAGGATGGTAATCCTACTGATCACCAGGATTTTTTTCTGGCTGGAGCTCGAACATGCGAGCTCGAGGGGAGCGGGATTAGCATAGTTGGTAAACCGGTTGCCTTGTACACAACGTACCTGAGTTCGATTCCCGATCCCCGCACATAGAATTTTTTGCAGTCCGCAAAAACAGACTAATGACCTTAAGGTTAAAACATTTATAATCGAATTTAAAAAAAAAGCGACGAGTAGGTTATGAGACCAGTGCACAGTGGGACGAGACCGGACTTAAGTCCATATATGAAGGTTATGCGATATTCTCACTAGTATTTTTCTCGTATCAGCTGAGCTATCAGAGACATTTTCGCGAGATTTTCGGTGATTTGAATGCAAAATGAATTTTTGACAGCTTTTTGATGGGCATAACTCAAGTGTTTTTTGCATTATTTGACTAGAGGAACTACATACGGTTATTCTCGTTTTTCAAAGAAACGGTTGATTTTATGAATTGCATTACTTCACCAAAATTATCCGTGTGATAAAATTACATCGTGTTATCGCCAAAAATAAGTCACTAGTTGGTTTAGTTAGTGTTTAGATAACTGTTTGTCATGAATTTTTATTGAATTCGAACTTCTAAAGCGATAACAACAACGACGCCCGTGAATGCCCGCGATGACACTATACTCATTCGAAAGCTTTTCATTTTCTCTTTAAAATTAGCCTATGCTAGTTTTGCGAAAACTTGCGATAAGCAGTCAAAATTTGAAAAAACTGTGAATGGAGACGCATGGTTATTACTGATATTTAATTTGAATATTCACTTTATGACTAGAATAATGACACTAATTTATGCACAACTTTCAAATAGCAATTAGAGCATGATCTACAAGGGTTTCACTAATGATCATGAGTAAGGAGCCGAGTGGGAAGTATGGTTTTTAAGTGGTAAAGGAATTATGAATGTTTAAAATATTCAGTACATATTTTCAACCATCTGAAATGTGTCACAAAATGTTTCATGAACTATTTTTGCTAAATTACGCAATGACTGTCAAATTGTGTAAACACAGTTGAGTTCTAGTAATTTGGTGAGACTATTTTTTCCGAGTTTGCATAGCACTGATATAGCTTAAGGGTATGCGATATTATCCAAATAAAATAAGACAATTTTTAAATGAACCATATACGCGAAAAAAGGATTTTGGATTTATTTTAATTTAAGGTATGAAATAAGCAATCTAAGCAACTTAAAACACACCTGCGAAAGCAAAATCGTTAACCATCTTGTTGATTAGTGAATGTAAATCAATATTCCACTAAGACGCTCAAAATGTTTGTTTTGAAAATGAAAAAAAATGTAGTTTTCATACCAAGTAACCCACTAATGAATTAAACGTTCCAAAATTAGACAATCACATCTTATTTGATTCTAAAAAATAATATAGTCGTTTCTAAAGCCCCATAATGAGATGTCAATCAATTCGTTTCAATACGGAAAATAAATTTCAAAATTACAATTGAAAGAAATCTTTATAAAAGACAAAATATATACTTTTGAGCCACTCTAACAAGCAGTAAAATTAATTTCTATTTTCTATAACCGACATAGGAATTCACCGCGCAAAAATGTCTTTAAAAAAATCTTGAACCTTTAAAACAAAATAATTATTTTTGAGCCACCCTAATGTATGATTTTTTTTTTGCAAATGTTAATATCAAAAACAATTTAGCACACGAAAATTAATATACACAAATTTTAAGAACGATTTAGAAAAAAAATATTTTTGAGACATCCTAATGAATAGTAAATGTTTATTTTTGAAATGTTTTAATATCGAAAACGAATTCAGCGTACCAAAATTACATAAAAACGTCCTATATGAACCGATACGGAAATGTTTGGACTTTAGTCTACCTTTTGTTCTAAGTCGTGCCACTGTGCAGTGCCTTAGCCTTTGCAGCGCTAGACCAGAAATGAAAATTTTAAAATTAAAATTAGAAAAGAGATAAAATGGGACAACATTAAAATAAAATCAAATCAATTAAATCGGTGATGAAATGAAAAAAGGCGAAAGCGAACAATACGAGCGTTCCGTAGTCACTGTAGGCTGACGTGCTGTATCAGCCAAGAGCAACAGGGAGTGTCAGCGATTGGAGCAAGTTTTGTGGGAATGTGTATGCTGCATGACTTTAGCTGACTATGCAATCCGTAGAAAGTTCTACTCACAGGCCTTTTCATCTCGCGGTTAACATTATAGTAATTAATGTGATTATTTTATACCTAAAATTCCAGTAATCAGTAGTAGTGTTCCAATGCCACCTCGATTGCTCTGCGATCAACGCTAATGATGTCGATGTCGTCCGCGCAGCCAACAAACATCTCGTAATGATGGTTCCGTTTCGTTGCACATCAGATCTCCGTATCGCTTCGTCGAGCGATATGTTAAACAACTAGGGAAATAATGTCTCTCCAGCTATTTTGACGCTTGATTTTGGTCTACCCCGTGTCGTAATTGGTTTTGTCATTTTCAAATATCTGCCACCACTCGTCTCGTTTCACTGAATCGTACGCTGCATTAAAATTCACAAAAATATTATGAGTCCGCTAAGAAAAAGAATAAAAGGTTCAAAAGAAAAAAAAGATCTTTGCTTACTATAATTACTAAGAACCTACAATAGGAAATTAATTTAAGAAAATCAAAGTAGGCTACTCTTTTTAGTATACTCTGTCGTCCTAAAAAGAACCGCCGATCAGCTACGTATTTCCGACAGACGGAATGCCACAGATGGAGTTTATACTTTATTATAACTCTTTGAAGCTCTGGTTGCGATTCAGTTCCCTGAAGCTATGACATTTTAGTTGACATTTGTTACCAGATATATAAGTGAACTCTAAGAATTTTACATGGAGTTTGTTAAAATGTATATACATTCTAATCGGCGTCAGTGAATCCTAAAACAGAATCCTATTCCTACCCAGAAGTATCATTTGAAAATACTTTCACGATATCCGAAATTAAAAAAGTCACAAATGCATCCCTTCTGATGCTATTCCTACGACGACGAGTTCCAGTCAAAGTGGAGAAAAACTCACTTCAATTCTTTATCACTCTTATACTCGCCGCGAGCTTCACGTGGAAAACCTGCAAAAAACACAAAAGAAACCGCAAACAAAAATAGCATCCATCCATTGTGTTGCATCGGCAATCTAATGCGGCATGCAATAAATAAATCGCTTGACGACGACGACGACGACGGCTGGAGGCTAAATTGAGCCCAGCTCAGCTGTTCTTATTGTTGGCGACCGGCCAGTTATTGTTTTCATCTTCGTCGCAAGGATCCTCTGTTACCTGTACCCCGTCCCCCAGGAGTCAATCGGATTCAGTCACACTCTGCGGCAATGTCCAATGCTCCCTCGTGCATTAGCAGACATAATTCCTCTGCCAAAGTGTGCCGTTTTTATGTGGCGGACTCGGGTCCCAGTAGCCGGCGGTATCGCGCAGATTTAGCACCCGGGAAATCGCTTACTATACATATCGTTGGCATTTGAATACTGCATTTACCGTACCGTAGTAGCTTAATGTAGCGCGAAAAAGTGTCTACGTGACCGGTCTCAAGTAGACAGTTTTGCACGCTCCTTTGCCAATAGTGCACTTCTGTGCATTCTCGGCCCGGCTGTCGAAGGTAGTGGTTGGACGGTCGGTTGGTCGGTAGGCAGTTCGAGGGTGTCACCGAAAGAAAGAAAAAACAATCCCGATCGACGATCACATATGACAGAAATTGAAGTCTAGATGGTTGACAGGAATAGGACGAACGAAGCCACCACTATCCAAGCAACCATAGACGGCAACCGTTCAGATCCACTTATCATGTTTCCGTCGGCCGAGTGTCCAATTTTCTCATCATTCAATTACGTATAGAGTCGTCACGCTTCTTTTTCGGTTCGCTTCGCAATTTTATCGGTGGCTTCGGGTTAGTGGCGAATTGATACACTTTTTTTCTGTAGAAAGAGAATAGCCGCGTTGGGTATTCGACGCAGCGCGTCGAACAGCTCCAATAACTGTAACAGGGGGCGCCATATAACGCAGGGTAGAATAGGGAATGAGCCGATAAGCAAATGCTAAAACAAACCAGGAAACCATCAGCCGTCGGTCGTTTGACGCACGTGGACATGCGACTTCGGTTCGACAGGTGTAGGTTCGTTGAATCGTGCATACGCTTATTTCTATGTCACACGAGACTCGGTGTTAGCGAGTTGTGACAGAGCCCGTAAGGTTGTAAAATTTTAAACTCTGCGGCAAGATTGTGATGTGTATGCGGTAATGTAACATCTCGCACGTGTCAATATCTAATATTTCGGGTAGTGCCATCAATATGGAGTTTCTGTTCTGGGGTTGTACATCAAGACAGGTACACTAAGCCTACCGTGGAGCTGTGGCTTGACAGCGAATTTTTTTCTATAAATATAGATTAAAATTAGGTGTATTCTTCAAAGTCGTAGAACAGACATTTTTAACTCTCTTATTTGAAAAGTTCGTGCTGGCGCCCTCTATGCGGTGGAATGTGTTCATACCAACTTTTATGAGCTATTTAGCACAATAATCAAATTTTTCTATTCACGTTTTCTTGTTATTTGATAGAATTTACATCTCTCACCCTAAAGATGTTGCCAAACTGCACCGAAACGTTGGACAAAAAATAAATCACTTCTTTCTGTTCAATTTTTAGGTTAGGAATCGTCGCTTCAGTTTTTTTTGTAATGAAGAACTCCTATATGTTTTGGTCGAGGAAGAAAAGGGCATATAAGACATGTTCTTTTTCAATTCAAGTTATTTTCGAATTTGTTCATATCCAGCTGTTTTCTCCCGAATCGTTGTAATACTATCCAAATGAGATCTACCATCATCGACCCGCATTGATTTCAATGCAATCGACAACCGATCCAAGCCACAAAAGTTCCGTGGTTGAGTCACGATCGGCGAAATTTTTAATCCACAACAAATATTGCATTCCATTTCATCACCTCGCTCAGTGATGTACCTCTTTTGGCAAGTATAGCTACGTGGTCAAAGTACCCGCTTTCGCAACCACTCGAATTTGATTTATCGACCGTCGCTTGTCGTTCCTGTGGTGGCGTCCGTTCGGTCGGTAGATGGCAACGGATGGCCCGTATGTGTTTGTGTGTCCACGCGGCGCCCACCTGCCAATTCATCGGACATCGAACGTCGGTAGTGGGTAATGGGCTCATAATAATGGTGATAACAGGCTAGGTAGGTAGTGCTTTTCCACTGCACAATCGGCATCGCAGGCGTTATCAGTGCTGGGCACGTGTTGTACAGTCGGTCGAGGTAATAAGCGTTTTTTTGCTACAGTGTATCCCATTCATAACAATGGCGAATCTTTTGCCCGGGACATTCTGCTATAGCTTGGAGCATTCGGGGGCTGTTAACCTTTACACTGTTCCGGGTCATGAAATTCCTATCAAAATAGCAAGAGTCATTTCTGAAGATGCCTTTTCCCGCAAATGTGATGTCAGGAGCGCTAATTTCACTACATCATCAAATCGCCTGCCAGATCGGATTTTTTTTTGGAAAACTAAAAAATATCCTTTTAAATTAAAACCTGATTTTCAGATGGCTGACAGAACTTCTGTACTTTCTGTACCGTACTGCCAAAGTAGTTCTTTTCATTTTTGGATTTGCAATCTATCTCACGACCAAGTAGGTCTGCCACGATACTGATGAGTTGAAGTCGAAACAAAAATTCCTTGACTTGACGCATTAATTGTCTTTAGAAAGTCGTTATGACACAATATGTTTCTAGCCAATAATTTCAAATAAACTGGTCGTGAATCCTGGAACATTCTCACATTGATTTTAATGAAAACATTTTTGTAGGAATTTTGAGATTTCCGAGATACCTGCGGGGATATATTTTTTATCGACACCAACTTTTGCCCAAAAATTCGTTGGAAAATGGTAACCGAAAAATAAATATATTAAATGTTTAATAATTCCGTATTACGTGAATTTTTAGGTGGATAGGATTGACGGTATTGCAAACATATTCAAGGATTTTACTTATATCAGTTTAAATAAACTTAGTGCAGCAAATACCAATAATTTCTACTAGGTTATTTCTGAGATTTAGAAATTTAAGGTGTCAACTAAGAAAATTACCATTAGCCTTTCATATTGCCGTCTATCAGAAAGTTGCTTGAAGATGTGGATTGCAATACGCCTCGTTAGTGGTGCATCGAGGTGGCCGGGAAGCTTATTGGAGCCACAATTAAAGTTCTGTCATTAGTTTAAACTACCCGGTGCCACAAAATAAAACATAAATTTAATGTACTTTTAAAGTGATTTGTTAAAGGTTGTAGATCCGGTCAAATACAACACAAAACCACAATTTCAAAATTTGGTATACCTTCAAAATCTTGATTCATAGGAAAAAGAGATTTTTCGGAACAGTCGGCTCTAAATTTTTTTACGCCGTCATCTTTCAACCCAGCTTAAATTTTTGAGTGTTGTAGAAAGAAGAAGAAATGACCTTTCCAACGGTAGCTATGTTATGTTCTTTTGTTATAATTCCTATGCGGTTTTGGGTCAATAATATGAAAGTACTCATAATTTTGCGATTTTTTCATTCAAAATATGAAAAACAGTTCAACATTTTCATTAGAAAGCATCTTCATTTTAATAAAAAAATTCTATCTTAATTTTTTATTAAAATTTAATTCCGTAACCAACGACCTATTTATGGTGGTCCACATCCGTTGAAAAATGGCTGAGTTATTTATTTTTTTTTCCAAATTAGAAACTTGCTCACATGAACTATTAAGGGGACGGTCCCATACAAAATTTGCGAAAAAATAGATTTTTTGCTGAATTATGTACACATTCAAAAGTATGTGTATGAACTTTGAACTTGGAATTGGAAAAAATAACGGAAGATATAATTATAAGAATCCTATAGTGCGAGACAATACTTCACTAACCCCTTAAGAGCTCATGCGAGCAAGTTTCTAATTTGGAAAACAATACATAACTCTGCCATCTTTCAACCGATTTTGATCATAAATAGGTCGTCGGATGCAGAATTAAATGTTCTCTCTAAATTTTGAACAACTTTCATATTTAAAACGAACAAATCGCAAAAAAAGAATTACTTTCATTTTATTTACCCAAAACCGCGTAGTAATTTTAGAAAAAGAACATAACAAAGCATACCGTTGGAAAGGTTCTTCTATTTCTTCTTCTTGCCACAACACTTAAAAAATTGAAGAACGGTTGAAAAATGACCCCGCATTTTTTTTATAGCCGAAAATTCCGAAAAATCGTATTTTGCTATAAAACAAGATTTTGAGGGTATACAGCATTTTTCAAACATTATTTTGTATTGCATTTGATGAGATTTACAACCCACACTAGGTTACTTGAAAAGTACAAAATCACCGTAACACCGTGCTATCTCTATGGTATTCGGAATACTAACATTCTTTTCTCCATGAGCTGTCTGTTTTTGCCTTTCTCATTTTTCATTTAAATTATTTTTTGCCCTTCTGCTCTTGGTTGTCATAAAATCTAATATCTTCGCTCTAATAAAATTGTAGTACACGAGTGGTACCGCTATCTAACCTTTATTTCACGTATGTCTAATTATTGTGTTGATTATTCCTTTGTTGTTTCTTTCTTGGCAACACTCAATAGCTTACGCAAAATCGGAAATGTGCTAGCATACGCGACATGTAAACATCTTCGTGATAAAAACGCTCGCACTATAACATACAGACGCTCGAGTTCTTCGAGATAGTACAAATCCGAACGTAAATGTGAACAATAGACTGCCCAGAAAAATTAAGAATTTTTGAAAACTCAATCGGCCCACCCCTAATTCGATTCCTGGTCCCACCAGGAGTACTTGCACCAAGTTTGAAGCAAATCGGACAAGTCTAGCTACCGGACCAACGTGCCTGAAGTTTGTATGGAATTTTTCGACAATTTACATGGAGAAAACCTACTAGCTCACATTTTGCCGCTAGGTGTCACTGTATGCATCGTATTTTCACTGTAAGAAAGATAATTTAATTGTCCACAACTTTGTCGAAGACTGCTAGCCAATCCGGCTTTGTTGAAAGAATTTATTAAACTTTTAGCGAAGTGATGTCTCAGTCAGTTTTGCATGGGGCCTAGCAGTGCATTGTTGTGTATCAGTACTCGATTCCCACGAACTATACATTTTCGTGAAACAATCGTTCGATTTAGCTCAATAGCATATTCAGTGGTGGGCGTAGCGTAGTTGGTAAATCGATTGCCTTGTACGCAGCGCACCTGGGTTCGAGTCCCGACCCCGCACATAGGGTTAGAAATTTTTCACAAGAGATTTTTCTAACCCGAAGAGGCGAATGACCTTATGGTTAAAACCTCTATAATTGAAATAAAAAAAGCATATTCAGAAGAATTATAGCACATACTACGAGTTATGTTTTGGTTGGTAAATTTTAGTTCCAACTGTGACCGCATAGAGGGTGCCAACACTAACTTTTCATAGAAGAGAGATAGAATATCGAGATGTTCGGAAGAATTATTCCAAAACACTTGTTCTACAACTTTGTGGAAGACACTTAATTCCTATCTCTTTCCGTTGAAAAGTTAGTGTTGGCGCCCTCTATGCGGTAAAATGTGGAACTAAAATGTTCAAACCATAACATGACTCGTACTATTTATTTCAATTCTTCTGAACATGCTATAGAGCTAAATCTAACGGTTATATCACTGCACTTAAAGTATGATAACTTCTTTTAACAAAGCCGAATTCACTAGCAGTCTTTGGCAAAGTTGTAGACAATTAAATTATCTTTCTTATTTTCACTTAGAGTGATAATACGATGCATGCTGTACAACCTAACGGCAAAAATGCGAGCTAGTGCGTTTTCTCTATGTAAATTGTTCCTGCAAACTTCAGGCACGTTGGTCCGGTAGGTAGACTTGTCCGATTCTCTTCAAATTTGGTCCAAGTACTCCTGGTGGGACTATGAATCGATTGGAGTCATTGGATGGGCTAATAGGGGTCATTTTTTCCTGTCACTCTAGTGAACAATCACGCATATCCACGCACATAATCTCGCAATCATAAATCCCTTCCGATGATTAAGTCAACGTATAAGGGACCATTCATAAATTATGTAACGCTTTTAGGGGGGAGGGCGTACAACAAAATTTGATATATTGCGAAGAAATGTTTTTTAGTGAATGTTGCGTAATAGGGGAGGAAGGGGTAAAGAAATTTGTGACAATTTGTTACAAGGGGGAGGAAGGAGTCAATTTTGGGCTATTTTTGCGTTAAGTAATTTGTGAATAGTCCCCTAGCGCTTACGAAGCTATAAACGCAGTCTCAAGCGCTAACATACAAAAGCTCGCTTTCACGATTTCTTGAATCGTGCTCGTCCACTATATAGCAAGTTTCAGAGCGTAATAACTGGGGACTCCAGTGAGAATGGGTAGCTCACCTTCTCAGAACGACGGCCGGTACGAACCATTTAAAAACCCACGAGAATATGCAAACAACTTCACGGTTATATAAACGAAATTGAACACGATAAGTTATTCACATTCTAGCATCTTCGGCATAAAGATTTCCACGCAATCAAACACGTTAACCTAGAATCGCTTGTGCCTTTCGCGATAATACAAATCTGGTCACGCATGCCAACATTATCGCGTATCATTCGCACACATCTAAACCCTCGATATCCTATACATAAAACGCCTCGCTGTTGAAGTCAATATATTAGCAATCACGAATTCATTAACATGGTCTCAAGTGCGATTATATCAACGCCCGTTGCCACGTGATCATTAATCGTTCACGTTCGGGAAGCCTTGAGTCCCGTCTCAAAATAAAAAAAATAACTCATATACACTAGATGCCTCAGGGCACCATGACAGGATACTGTAATGAGTTATGGAAACTCACTCTCTTCTAGATTTAAACCATACACTCAAAATCGTGGATTTCGCGAACATTCAAAATCACACGCGAATATGCCAGCACAGGGTTAACATACAAACGCTTGAGCTCTGCTCGATAATACAACATTGGTCACAAACGCAAATCAACACTCATATACGATTGGGCAAACGTAGCTTCCCACGCAATCGCCAATCCGTCACCTTCGGAAGCCGCTAGCGCCGGTGCATGCAGCCTTGCTTCATGCTTTCAATAGGACCATTCGTAAAAAAAATCGCTTAAAGGGTGTCCCACATCAAATTGTATCACGGAAAAACACTGCAGAAAATAACCTATTAGGTAGAAGTAGTTTAGAGTGTATTGTTTACACTGTATTTTTATACGGGGCTACTGTTCTTCACCGCCCAGCACAAGTTTGATGTTCCGGAGGTAGTGAGGAAGCAGAAACCTTCAAAGTATACCAATGAATACTTGATTTAGCAAGCGATCTGCTCATGTGGCAAACAGAGTGCCCTACAATCTTCTGGCCCGATCTAGTTTCGTGCCACTATTCAAATGTTGTCCTGGAGTGATACGAATCCAACGGGGTCACTTTCGTACCCAAAGGCATGAACCCTCCAAACGCACCGGAATTACGGTCCATTGAAAAATACTCTCTTCTAGTATCTGAACCGTACACCCAAATTGACCATCAGATTAACGAGCTGTGCGATCATCCTAGAACACACGCGAATATGCGAATGGACACATGGTTGTAAAATCGAATTTATAAGTCCCGAAGTTACATACACGCTAGCACACGCGACAAACACGTTTCCGTTTCGCGATCATCAACGGTTCCTCGCAAGTATGAAAACACCCCGGTAATTAAGTGAACGTTTTAGCACTTATAAATGTACAAATATGGTCCCAAATGTGAACTTATGAACGCCCTTGAGCACGCGTTCATGAATCGATTACGTCCGGAAGTCGCCCACGTGATCGAACTCGTTAACATACAAACGCTCGAGCCTATCGCGATGATACACAAAGTCGAACATCAAATCGTGATCACGCACGCACATCTACGCTCAAGTTTTCGCCCCGATGATTTAGTGAACGCCTATAGCACCTACAATCTGATTACCGCGGCCAGAAGCACGAACGAAAAAAGATTCATTCCCACGCGATCGTGATGTTCCTACGCCCGCACATCTGAACCGTACACTCAATATCGCAATCAGTATCAATTGGTCTTAAGCAGTGCTTTAGTGGGTAACATTTCCTGTCTCGTCTGCAATTGTGGTAAGTGATTCTGACAGGGGGCCCTTCTGAGAACCCCTGCCCTACAGCTCCAGTAGGACAACTATAAAAAAATGTCTCTAGTCAATAATCTTAGCGAGTAAATTGAAATAAACTGGTCGTGAATCCTTGAACATATTCTCGGATTAACTTTGATGAAAGCATTTTTGTGAGAATTTTAAGGTCTCCCATTCCTGCGCGGATTTACATATTTTATCGACACTCACTTTAACCCAAAAAAATTCCAGCATCCACACGCGATGATAAGGAGTCAAATTAAATGATAACTGAACTCTTTATTACAATCGTCTTTTAGCGAGTGGCCAAAAATAGAACCATCCGCACGTCATCTTCTCATCTGATCCGGTATCAAACAACAAAAGGTACTAATTGTATGATAAGATGACTGGACAGATGTCAGGTTATTTTATCTGATCTTCTTGTCCCTATTACTGATCCGGAATACTATAAACTGGAGTGCACTGGAATAACAGAGAAAAAAAGGAAAATATTTCAAAAAAAAAAATTAGGAGTTGAAAACAAACTTGGACTATACTTCTGTCGCCAGATGCCACATGACCTCTAGGCTGGGTTTGTCCGGAGCAAGGTAATAACAATATAAACCTTCTAATGGATATAAGCCCTTTTAAGTATATTTAAACCAACAATGGATTAAAAACAAATCCCTCGCCCTATGCTATATTTCTCCTTAATGGAGAACAATTTTGGTAAAGACTATTTTTTCAGTTAAGCAGAAAATTGTTTAAAACCTAGAGCGAGTAAAGGCGCTTTAATCCAGGCTTATTAGCCAGGGCAAGGTGTAAATACCTCTGTCCCATCCCAAAGGACCAAAGGAGTGACATTAACCTTCTTAGCAAAGTCACTCCCAACGATTTATTATATCCCCTTTCAATTGTCGGTACGGTTGTCCTCGTTTCTTCCTACTTCACGACGTAAAATAATTCGTTAATTAAATTATCTATTAAATGCATAATTTAATTGCCGTTTAATTTTGAAACATCTTCAAACCCAACTCTGCACAGTAGGCCTGGCCGTTTTAATATTTGCGACTTATGAAAATCTGCTTCAAATATTAATCTTGACAAGAAAAACATTTCAGTATAACTGCAGTGTTTTCCAGGATGCTTTTCAATACTGGCTGTGTAAGGGTTAGAATAGAATAAGTAGAAAATTGCTTAAAACCATCTTTGAGCATTGAGAGCACAAAAAACGGATGTTGCGTTTCGACTTCGTCTCATCAGTATCCGGCACTAACTTAGTGACAAGACAAAGCTACAAATACAAATATGCGACCATGGGTAGTTTAGTACATGCAAAAATATCACCCAATTTCAGTCGGAAACATTTTGACTGTCTTCGGTTCCGATAAGCGTTTAAGTCACACCACGAAAAGGTATAAAACATATCTCATAGATCATAGGCCACCAAAGTTGAAAGCAGCCAATCAGGAAGTCACCCGTGTCAACTAGATTTAAGTTGCCAATATACTTCGAAAACGGTTCTACTCCCTATCTATCAGCGCAAGCTGCAAACCATTAAGTCCATTTAATCTCAATTTAAGCCTTTGGCCCGGTTGCGGTGCGGTACGGCTACAGGTGCTGCTACAGATACGCGATAGTCAGCTTTTACGTTTAGTCATGATGAATCAAGTGAAAATACAAAACATAACCTTTGATTCCTACTCGTGCTATGTACTTGAAAAATCGGGTTAACCTTTTATTCCTTTGCTGGAGGGGTTGAGATGCGTGAGCCAATGATAATCGGCCAGCTCCACAACCGGGGGATTTCCCAAATTGGTGGTTATTCACATATTTGCGTACTGAAGCGACCAGATAAATCCACGAACATGCTCTGCCAAAATTATCATTGCGTCATGTCAGCGAATTCAACGGGATTCATCTTTACCTATTTGGTGGAGTGGAGATGTGTAAAATGTGTTTTGGTTAGTAATTTCATGGTATTTCTTTTTGGATATGAAATAAAAAAAACAAAATTCTAAAAAAAATTAAAAGTCGTTGGATATTTGGCACGCAATGCCTTTTGTGTTTTTTTGCATTTTAAAATCTTTAAATAAACCAATTAGCTTGAGTGTTTCAGTAGCCTTTTATACTAGATTCAAGGAAAATAGATCCGTGATGAATAAGGTGTTAATAAAATGGCCTAGGTGACTTCCTTGTGGTACTACCAAATTACTACGAATCAAAGCAATTTTTGATTAATTTTGAATACAAAAATGTACAATCATACTCGATAGAGAAAAAATATTAAACCAGTAAAAAATCGTAGTTTGGGCCTCTGATGTGGATTTTACTCTACACTACTCCTAGCCTGGAAGTGAGAGTGAAATGCAAACAACAACAAAACAATGGCTAGATGAGGTCGCAGAAATGAGTTCGTTCACCTGAATTCGGTAAAGGTGGCGAATGCATCTGACTGGTAGCACGTCCTTTCATCTTACTCATGGACACACATTTCGGAGGAGTTGACGCATTATGCAAACTACTTCTACTGCCGAACACATCACATAACCATTCGCGAAAGGCAGTGAGCTTGATCCTCGATTGAACGCATTATGGAGTGGTTCACGAACGACGTACATATTTGGAAACTTCAGGTGATTCCTGCGGCGTTTGTGTTTTCCAGCATTGCGCAGAGAGGAATCATCTCCTTTTTTCTTCGATTACAGATGGAACCGGTGCAGCGGGGTTTCCAGGCTGCGAAAGTCACAGGGCGTTTTTTTCCGAATCACGGAAACATTTGGTTATGCCTGAATTTAGACGCCGCAATGAGGACGACCTTTTCGAGCTCGGGGAATAAATTCAGTTTGAACTTAATCTGTCATCGTTGATTTGGTCGTTTGTAAGCTACACTAATTTTACCATTTTATTTCCAGTGAATTAACAATGACGCACACAGCTGTAACTGGGGTCAGATATTTTAGCCAAAATTATCAATTGCTTTTATGCCCTGAAAAATAAACAACAATTAATTCTGGGTACAATTTGGTTTCTATTCAACTACCAACGGAGAAGTTGATTTTTAACATTCCTCCGATTGCTAAAATGTTCGATGTGATCATGTGTGAGAGGAGAAGGAACTCCTATTTAATTTTTTTTTGAGATTGGTCCTACTGGAGCTGTAGAGCTAGGTTCTCGAAAGAATCACTCACTACAATTGCAGACGAGACGAGAAATGTCACCCAGTAAAACACTGCTTAAGGCCACTGTCGCTGCAGGACCGTGATTCTGAATGTGTATTGTACGGTTCAGATATGTGCGATCGTAGGGACTTCTTGATCGCGTGTACTATCGCGAAGGGCTCAAGCGTTTGTACGTGAACGTGTTTGATCGCGTGTGCGTTTGTTAGGGCATTGCAAAAAAATTTTTTTTTTGAATTTTCAAACGCCCCCTCTCATATTGTGACAAATGTCAAAGTAAGCTCAGATTTTTAGACAATTTTAGAGCCCCGCCCACTTCGCTTGAAATTTTTTGAAATTGGTGGTATGGGAAAATATGGAGGAAAAATACATTAAATGCTATAACTTTTGAAGTAGCAATCAGAAAATTACAATTTATAGCTCTTTTGAAAGGAAATAATTTTTACTATTTGAATGGAGATATTTTTGTTTCTGGGAAAATACGGGAAAGTAGGGTACTGGGTCATTTTGGCCCCAAAATCCAATATTTTCAATGATTTTTCTGCTCCGTGATGCAAATCATATATATTTTGTAGTTTTTCCAATGTGAAAAAATCTCGGAAATCGAATGGAACTCTTTTGACCTTAGTCCGAATACGAGAAGTTGGGGTTATAGGGCTTTTTGTCATTCATATTAAATTTTATCATTTTCTCATATATCTCTATTATTCTTCAATCAATTCTCATAAAATGTAACTTGTTGAACGTGTAAAATTCTGAGGAACAAAACAAAAATAAAAACGGTAGAGTTAAAATTCAAAAACATCAAACTTTTTGATATTTACTCTACAAATCTCATTTTTTCATTATTTGTCCTAATGCCTCAACTTCCCCTATTTTTCCAGGAATGAAACTTTTCTCAGCATATTTTACACTAAAAGTAGTAAATCAAATGAGAATTTTGTTGTTAAATGGAGTTAATATGTGCTATTTTATGATAAAAATGTGAAATCGACACTATATGTCAGATATTTTTATGTTCCTGAATTTTACCGGTAACGAATCTCTTTTTGTTATAATCCTAAGGATTTTCCACGTTCAACAAGGTATAGTTCATGAAAATTGAGTAACGAATAATAGAGATATATGCACGAGAAAATGATGAAGTTTAATATCAATGACAAAAGGCCATTTAACCCCAACTTCTCGTATTTGGACAAAGGTCAAAAAGGCTCCGATCGATTTCCGAGGCTTTTTCACATTAGAAAAACTACAAAATATGTATGATTTGCATCACGGAGCAAAAAAATCATTAAAAATATGGGATTTCGGGGCCAAAATGACCCAGCACTCCACTTTCCCTTATTTTTCCAGAAACACAAATACTTCCATTCAAATACTAAGATTATTTCCTTTCAAAAGAGGTATAAATTGTAATTTTCTGATTGCTACTTCAAAAGTTATAGCATTCAATGTATTTTTCCTCCATATTTTCCCATACCACCAATTTCAAAAAATTTCAAGCGAGGTGGGCGGGGGTCTAAAATTGTCCAAATGATGTGAAATTTGGCATCTGAGCTTACTTTGATATTTGTCACAATATGAGAGGGGGGGGACCTTTGAGAATTCAAAAAAAAAATTTTGCAATGCCCTAGCGTTTGTACGTCGCGTATGCTTGCGTGTATATAGCTTCGCGTGTACATATTCTAGTTTATAACCGTGTGCTTTTCTCATATTCGCGTGTGCTCTTGGATGATCGTGCGCAGACCGTGAATCTGATACTTAATTTTCGGTGTACGATACAGACCCTAGAAGAAAGTCCATTTCATCAAAGTTCCAGGTCATGGTGCCATGGAACGTGTTGTTTAATTGATATGAGCGTCATTTTTTTTGTTTGGACGTAACCAATTTATGAGGTGTGCGTGGATGATCGCGAAGGGCTCGAGCGTTTGTATGTTCACGTTTTTGTCGTGTGTGCTAGCGTGTATGTAACTTCGTTTCTATAAATTATTTTCTATAACCGTGTGGCCATTCGCAGGTTCTTGAATGATCGTGCGTGAATCTGCTACTTAATTTTTAGTGCATGGTTCAAATGCTAAAAGAGAGTGAATTCTTTCATTCCACTAGAGTTATCGGTCATGTCGCCAAGCAGTGTTTTAGTGGGTGACATTTCTCGCCATGGAACGTGTTGTCTAGTGAATATGAGCGTCATTTTTTGATTGGCCCAACTGAAGGCATGAGTCTAGGCTGCTAGGATCGAGGGTAGAGACTTCAGGATGTGACCTATTCATGATCGCGCGAGCGGTGGATTAATGTTTGAGATTTCGTTTGTGAATTTATAAGTGCTAAAACGTTCGTTTTGCTTACCGAGTGTTTTGATTGTATTCTATTTCATGTTTCAATTGCATGTTCGCTTTTT
This sequence comes from Topomyia yanbarensis, assembly GCF_030247195.1. Taxonomy (NCBI): domain Eukaryota; kingdom Metazoa; phylum Arthropoda; class Insecta; order Diptera; family Culicidae; genus Topomyia; species Topomyia yanbarensis. Next base: position 200,081,632 of record NC_080670.1, on the reverse strand, counting down.
TGACTAGGTCTGTGTTATCGCGAAGGCCACGAGCGTTTTTACGCTTGTGATGGGGGATATTATGTAATGAAATAAAAAGTAGCATGCCGAATAAAAAACTACAAGGGACAGCCCTATGGGGTTGTACGAATTGCAGACGTAGGACTGCAATACGTGAAATATTTAATTTCTTATTACATTTGGATTAATAATTAATCAAACATTTCTTTCTACAGTTCACTTCATGAATCAAACAGTCTTGCTCATCAGGTCATTTTATTTATAATGGGCGATCGAATCCGATTAAAGAAAGCAGACAGAAAACTGCGATGGAAAACCGAACTAATATCTGGAACTGCTTTAAAATTTTAAAAAGTTTTCTATTGTGTGCGGTAAACAACCAGACCGATGCTTAAAAATCATGTTTTAGACAATACAGTCAGTTCTTGTATAGGACAAGCTTTATAGTTTTATTTTGCCGTTATTGTAATTTTCCTAAAGTACACATAAATGTAGCGAATGCAGTGGTCTTAATCATATATCGAAGCAAAACATATACAAGAATCGAAAATAGTTTTATGGACTTAGATGCATTTTTTGCAGCGATTTTTTGAGTAACAGTGCATCCATTCATAAATAGGCTTTGTAGTACCTATGTATTGGTAGAATCAAAGTGGGGTAGGTTGAGTGGAAATGAATCTCGTGAAATCAACAAATTGATGAAACGTAAATAATAAACCTTCGTTGCACTTTCTTCTATCCATTCGCGTGAATTTGTTGCTAAGAAAGTTTTCGTCTCCTTAGCCTGTCATGGAGACGACAACGCAAAGAAAAACCGAAAGCACAGATTTCTATCATACACGCAAAACTTGGATATACCTACACATTCGCCTCAAACAATAAACCCAAGCGAACGGTGTATCGTGCTTGAATCAAAAAGCTGTGCCAGTACATCGTGTCCTTACACGAATGGAAGATACGCAGCAAGCAAAATGAGTCTGCTACACTGGCTGTGGGAGCATGCAGCGCAGTGCTCTGCTCTGCCTGCTATCCAAGAGGCAACTGAGCTTGCCCGACCAAATCTGCTCTTTAAATAGTCGATGATGACGTCATTCATAGAAGCGTTGCGCGTTAGGTACATAGGTACATAAATCTGTCGTGCCAGACTAGGGAAGCGCAGCCTTCTGTGTGCAAATGCGTGGTATTTTAACTATGTTGAACATTATTTAAAATTTTAATGCCATGATTTCAAAAATCTTTGGGTTTATCTATTGGAATCTATTCTTAGAAGTGTTTCTGAGCGATACGCGCAAAAAAAAAATTGAAAATTTACCGTAAGATGGCTGAATTATAAGCGTTTAAAATTGAACCACTTTTCGTTACATACCATTTTTGTCGAATTTGCAACGTGCACCCCCATATCGAAAACAAAGACGTAGTCCTACGTCAAAACAAAGCTAAGTAGAAGCGTATACATTAGGGTGGGACAAAAATTAGATTCTAGCTCCGAGCAAATTTTTAGGTGCCATTTGGGTCGCAGAGCAGCTGTGCAAATTCTTAGCTTGATCCCTGAAACTATATTTTTGCGCCCACTGTTCAAAGTTTACATGGGATTTTATATGGGAAAATTAACTTTCACAAAATAATTCCTCCAGGAGTCGCCCATTGCTTCCTAAAAATAAACCATTATGTGGCTTTTGTAGGAAATTTCACACAGAAACAAAGCCTCGAAAACTACGAAACGATCTGACGCTTAAGAAAAAAGTTATTAAGCTGAAACCAATTGATGCTCTGACGATTGATAAAATATTCATTTTTTCTAGCACCACTGTAGTTGGCTGTCCAATTGTATGCAATTGTGTTTTAATATTCTCTTAATATGTCTAAATCATTTTCCCATACTGTTTGGCCACTTCGCAAGAGTTTTGATGGATAAATTGAGTCTTCTTTTGTATATAAAAAGAGAAAATTAAAAATTTTGTATATAATTCGACCTTCAGCAGCAGTGATGCTATGAAAAGTAAAATTTTCATCATTCTTCAGGGCATCAATCGGTTTTTGCTTAATAACTTTTTCCACAAGCATCAGATTGTTTTGCAGTCTTCTAGACTTTATTTCCATGATAAATTTCCTATAAAAATCAGATATCCATTTATTTTTAGGAGGTAACGGGTGACTCTTGGAAGAATTAATTTGCAAAAGACGTTTTCCCCATACGAAATCCCATGTAAACTTTAAACCGTGGGCGCAAAAATATAGTTTCACCGATCGAACTAAAAATTTGCAGAGTTGTTCTGGGAGCTAAATGGGACCCAAAAAGTTACTCGGAGCGAAATTTTATTTTTTTCATATAACCATGTCCCACTCTAGTATACATGGGCAGGGATGCCACATTGAAATCTGTGTTTCGGTCAAAAAAATCTTTTTACCATCTGTGATGACTAAAACAAGCAAAATATCTGTGACAAATTTCGAAAAAAAATCTGTGAAAAATCCCAATATTTCCAAAAATCTGTGATTTTTTTTTATCAAAATGTCAAAAATCTGTCATCTGTAAAAAAGAATCTGTGATGAAAAATTATGAAACAAATCTGTGACATTACAGAAAAATCTGTGAATGTGGTAACCCTGTACATGGGTAGTGGAAAAGCAAACTACTGGAAGTAAGCAGGTTAATATGTATAGTAGAAAAAAATAACACATGTACCATGCCATCAAACTACTTGTCTTGTCTGAAATTGCATTATGTTAGAATCTTTTCATGCTATGCTGACCGGGAATGGATGATTCCCGTGCGTCGGTAAATCGATCGTACCTTAATTTATCCAATCCGATCTTCCCGAATGAATCGAATCGAATGTACAAATTGAGTACCGGAAAAAAGTGATCAACGACTTCTAGGAAGGATTACCCACTATTCTATCATATACGCCAGTTCGGCATTAATTTCCTAACTCAGCCAGCCACAAATACTCAGACGAACACATACACAGATAGACATACGACTAGCTCATAAACAATTGTACGCTAGTACTAAAAACTACAATTATCAGAAACACTAATATGGTTTTACTTTTACATTTCTTTAATGAATTAACCTGTGCACGATGACGAAGTCGACCGATCAATCGACACACAATGACGCTCACTGCGAACCGTACCCACAAACACTGCCATTAAACTGTGGAACAATGTCTGCAAACACGGCCCACAGCAAAAGTCAATACACGTCGATCCAAGGCCCATAAGCCCTTTCGGTTTCTTCGATGCACCACTATCGAGCCGTAATGTAATAACCATTTTAAATCAGTTGTCTCTCAGAGGTTCTTTAGCATTGATGTACGCAATATGCTTGATGATGTTTGCAATACCGTTAAACCCCTCAACATAGGAGAAGGAACTCCTATCCAAATTGAGACAATATTAATCAAACATAATATTTATCCCGACAGTACTACGATGAGTTTCAAATTGTGTAAAACTCGTAATATTTGTTAATGGTTTCCGGTAATTGGTTCGAATTGGTGGTTTTTTATTCGATTGTCCAGAGTGATTTTTACTTATAGATTTGAAATTTGTTTGGTCGGCTGGGTTTCTTGTCTTAAAAAAATTGGTATGTATCGACTAAGAATCTAATTAATTGGCACAGTTTGCTAAACAGAACATGGAAGAGTATGCCTTGAAAGTTTTTAAGCTCGAAAATGAGAAAATCCAGTCAAATCGAAACCATTTTTTCTTTCGTGCAGATAATCCCAATTACTAAGCGAATTGACTCGTATAACCACTTCCGACTTTTTGAAGTTTGCTAATAGCAATTTTATTCTTTTCTTTTGGTCCCCTATCGACTATAATGCGCAACGACAAAGGAATGTCGGTCACACCAGCAGCAGGTGTTGATTCCCGTCCATATCCGATAAGATAGGGGTGAAGCTCTTGGGATTTTTTCCGAGTTGAACTCTGTAGATATGTACGCATAATAGGTACGCAATGAAGACACGGAAAAAGTATTCATCAATAGTTTGTCTTAAAACTTGGTTATTTTTTTAAACTCTGATTTGGACGAACATTTTTTAACAACTAAACAACTAATAAAAACTCCTAACCTAGGCATGAATAAAAAAAAGTCAAATATTTTTGCAGTTCTTGCCAAGTTCAAATCAGATGAAAATTATAACATTGAACCATTTTATTAAATTAATAATTCTTCTAAATAATCATTCCTAATACTGAAACTGGAAACAGTAAAACTATTTCGTCCTTTTGTTCTGAAATTTCATCTAAAGCAATGACTAAGTTCCCCAAAAAAGTGCAGTTAAAATGATATTTTCAAAATATTGAATATTTTGAATAAAAACTAAAATAAATCTGTTGTAAACGAAAATCCCAAAATTATTTTAAAATTGAGTTAGATTTTGATTTTTCTACGGAAGTTAACATAAATTGATTTTGTAAATTTTCTAATGTAACGCCTTTCCGTGCATGTTTCAAAAGACAGTTCGTTGTCTGCAGGACGCAACAATGGAAATCGACGAAACGAATGAGGGAGATTTTATCACATCTGGCTTAAATAATAATCAGTAGCGATACCATTGTTATTCTGCTATGGCACGTGTCGTATCAAATCCTAGCAGATTATTTATTCGATGTTACTTTTTAAATATTTATGCATTCTTCTGCTCATGATTTAAGCTAAAACCAGAGCACAGCCGGAACAGACGTGCCATATTCTACTCGATATACATATTTTATCCATTTTTCATTAGCATAATTAATAAGCTTCTGCTCCATTACGTGAAAAAACAACAACCAAGCTGAGAGAAGAGTCTCCCGCAGCAACAAAAAAAACTTTCCACTCCTCATAAACTACTTAGCCAACGATTCGGACATACTCTTTATCATCCCGGCACAGCGGGACACTCGTTTCCATGGTCCGTTCACGGGGGAAGGGGTCCATCTATGGGGTAGGGATGAAAAATAAAAACAATTTTATATTCTCCTTTCTCTCGAACTCCAGTCCGGGATCCCGGTTTCGTCCTCGAATCCCCAACCGGTGGGTGTCCTTCGGACCGACCGACATGAAACTGCTAGGCTGTGAGTCTTATATCGTCATACCAGCACGAGTCGGTTTTAAAATTTAAGTACCAAGATGAGTGATGAAACTAGTCGGTGTTTTGCACTACAATATTGAGTAGGAAAAGTAGATGAATCAGCTGTGGCTAGAGTCTGATGATGTCGATAGCGACACCGTCGGTCATGTGAACCACATGCGCTGACCGAGAAAAGTAAATAAAATTTAAAAAAAAATGCGGAACAATAAACATCAAGTCGTTAAATGTTGAGGGAGCGTTGTGGTAAGAAGCAAACTGCTCCGGATTCGATGTTTTGTTGTTGTTTTTTGCCATACATGTTTGTTGTTAGGATCACACCTAACGCGACGCTATCAAATGTTGCAAAGAAATAAAGCATTGAAGTAGGCTTTGTTCTGCGAACGGCAGACATAGCGTAGTTGGTAAATCGATTGTCTTGTACGCAGCTCACCTGGATTCGATTCGCAACCCTGCTCATAGGGTTAGACATTTTTTTTTAAAGAGACTTCTCTAATCCGACAAAGAGGCGAATGAAAATCAAACAAGAAACTTCTAAAATACCATTCCACATAGGTAGTTTTTACAATTAACAGAAGTAAACACGGACTTCTTTGTAGCATGTTTTTAGGTTAAAAAATACATTACTCAAATTCATTAATGTCATAACGTATTTGAAATAATTGACAATGTCAATAAACAGCACGTTTACCCTATAGTTGCGGCATCGGATACCGCACAGAAGTGAGTCTTCATATGCACATAGAAACAGTCCTCAAAATGTTATCAAAACATGTTTTCGCCGATTCCTTCGGCACGGTTCTCATACCTTCAGACAAATGATATTCCTGTCTTCGTCTTGTAATCTTTTCATCTCCAAGCAATAACACTGAATAAACAACTAAAACGATTTTTTTTTCTCTCTCTCAAACCTTTGCAGGTATATGGGGCACTGTTCAAACCACTGCGGGTGTCCCGGCATCAGTTCAAGAAGGTTCTGAACTGCATGAAACTGGTCCGGTCGCTCAAGTACCAGGAGATCTACGCCCAGGAGAAGGTCACCAAGGTGGACAGCCTGTCGCTGGTGCTGTCGGGGAAGTGAGTAGAGTTGATTTTTTTTAATGGCAAACAGACACTCTTCGTTAGGGCATCGCAAAAAAAAATAATTTTTGAATTCTCAAAGGCCCCCCTCTCATATTGTGACAAATGTCAAAGTAAGCTCAGATGCCAAATTTCACATCATTTGGACAATTTTAGACCCCCGCCCACTTCGCTTGAATTTTTTTGAAATTGGTACTATGGGAAAATATGGAGGAAAAATACATTAAATGCTATAACTTTTGAAGTAGCAATCAGAAAATTACAATTTATACCTCTTTTGAAAGAAAATAATCTAAGTATTTGAATGAAGATATACTTGTTTCTTGAAAAATACGGGAAAGTGGGGTACTGGGTCATTTTGGCCCCAAAATCCCCTATTTTTAATGATTTTTCTGCTCCGTGGGGCAAATCATACATATTTTGTAGTTTTTCTAATGTGAAAAAATCTCAGAAATCGAACGGAATCCTTTTGACCTTAGCTCGAATACGAGAAGTTGGGGTTATAGGGCTTTTTGTCAGTCATATTAAATTTTATCATTTTCTCATGCATATATCACCATTATTCTTCAATCAATTTTCATAAAATGTAACTTATTGAACGTGTAAAATTCTGAGGAATAAAACAAAAATAAAAACGTTAAATGTAAAATTCAGAAACATCTTTTTGATATTTACTCTACAAATCTCATTTTTTTCATTATTTGTCCTAATACCTCAACTTCCCCTATTTTTCCAAGAATGAAACTTTTCTCATGTGATCCCTAAGCATATTTTACACTAAAAGTAGTAAATAAAATAAGAATTTTGTTGTTAAATGGAGTTAATATGTGCGATTTCATGATAAAAATGTGAAATCGACACTATATGTCAGATAATTTGATGTTCCTGAATTTTACCGGTAACGAATCTATTTTTGTTATAATCCTAAGGATTTTCCACGTTCAACAAGGTATAGTTTATGAAAATTGAGTGAAGAATAATAGAGATATATTCACGAGAAAATGATGAAGTCTAATATGAATGTCAAAAGGCCATTTAACCCCAACTTCTCGTATTCGGACAAAGTTCAAAAGGGTTCCGTTCGATTTCTGAGATTTTTTTACATTAGAAAAACTACAAAATATGTGCATTGCATCACGGAGCAGAAAAATCATTAAAAATAGGGGATTTTGGGGCCAAAATGACCCAGTACCCCACTTTCCCGTATTTTTCTAGAAACAAATATATCTCCATTCAAATACTCAGATTATTTTCTTCCAAAAGAGGTATAAATTTTAATTTTCTGATTGCTACTTCAAAAGTTATAGCATTTAATGTATTTTTCCTCCATATTTTCCCATAGTACCAATTTCAAAAAATTTCAAGCGAAGTGGGCGGGGGTCTAAAATTGTCCAAATGATGTGAAATTTGGCATCTGAGCTTACTTTGACATTTGTCACAATATGAGAGGGGGGCCTTTGAGAATTCAAAAAAAAATATTTTTTGCAATGCCCTACTCTTCGTACATGCATTAGTTTAAGTCGTTTTATTTTACCAGGTCTGACGGTTTTGATTTTTTCTACTAGCTACTTTTGCTTTTTTCTCCATGTTTGTTACCATTTTGATTGCCTTTACTGTGATTATTTTTTCTTTTCTTATTTATCATTATTTCTATTATTTAATTTGTTTGCTATTGTTTCGGTTCCACTTTTTATACTATTTTTTCCGATTTTTGCTGAGTTTTACAATTAATTTAACTATTTTAATATAAATTTTTCGGTTTGCTTCCAATTTTCCAATTTTTTTCCAATTTTCTTATTATTTTGCTATATTCTTTTCTTATATTGTCCCCACAAAATTTCTTACTTTTGTACTATTTGTATTTTTTCTACTATGTTAGTTATTATTCGTCCTACATTTTTGTCCTACTATTTTCTTACAATTTTTATTAACGATTACCAATTTTAAATGCTTTATTCCGCGTTTATTTTTCTATCATCATTTCTTTTTTGCCCTTACTGTTTTTTAAACTGATTTTTTTATTGCATTTATCATTATGTTTTCTATTAATTTACTTACGATTGTTCATTTCATTTTTTGTACTTCTTGTCTACTATTCTAGTTTAGCTATTTTTGTATGACTTTCCGTTCCTATTTTTTTGCTTTTTTAAACTATATTTGCATTCTTTTCCAATCAAATTTTCTAAACATTTTTCTTGGTTTTTTCCAGCAATTTTTTTCTCTTTATTTTCTGATTGATATTTCCCACTATTTTCAACAATTTGTTATGCGTGTGTTTATTCTAGTTCTCCTATTATTGTTAATTCTATATTGGTGCTTACAATAATATATCAATGTGACTACTGTTTTTAAAAATAGTTCTAGAAATATTGTCAGAAATAGTATTTAGTTTAAAGGCTAATTTCTGCTATTAGTTTTGCTAATATTTTAGCTACTTTTTGTACCTGTTTTTCATATTTTTTGTATTTTTTATGCAATTTAGAACATTTTTATATTCTTTAATGCCCTTTATTCCTTGGCTTTATATCATTTGTTCAAATCATTTGGTTGTTTTTATTCTTTTATTTGATGCATTTCACTCTACTCTTTTTTTCCTTCTTTCAGTTTCACTCATATTATTCACATCGTTCGATTTGTTGTTCTTACTCTTGTTTATCGATAATTTTATTTCATTTGTTTCTCATTTCTTCTACATATTTATTTTTTTTATTTATTTGAATTTATTGATTAATATTGTCTTTTTAATTCTATATCCTAATTTTTTATACATCAATTCTCCTTTCATTCATTCTATTTTTAAGTTATTTAATGTATTTCTTCTATCCTTTTTGTTTTATTATTTTAATTCATTTTCAGTAAAGACCTATTTTTATAAGCTTCTTGCACAGTGGTGTGTGTATTTGACGACCAGAAAAATATAGCATGTATAAAATTCGTTGGAATGATAAATGAAAGGATATTTAAAAAAAAACACAATTTTTCGGAGTCATCCAAATGTAACGAGCTATAACTTCTAAAGCTTTTAATGAAAATACATAATATGTCCAGCAAAGGTATTTGTAAAAGCAATGTCAACAACTTTTTCATAGACGTCTCAGATCATTTTTACTACATAAAAAAATTAAATTGAAAAATCTCCCTTTAGGAGGATTAATTACTAAAGTCATAGCATACTATTTTTGATAAGTATCCCGAGAACACTACTGACGTTAACTCAGTCTTCTCAACATAAACAACCAATCACTATTTGAAACAGTATATTTTTCAAAAATTGCTGAATTACCTCGAATATACACGAGATCACGCAATGTTGTAATATAGAGGGTTGTCCATTTTGATAATTTAAATCTTTTTTCGGAACATACTCAACTTGTTAGGATGATATTAAAAACGTCATATGAGGGCTTTGGCTTTTAGGGGATCATCTACAAACAGCAAGCAATAATGATGAACTTATTGAAGATCTTGTCTTGTGTCTTCAGCAAAATTGTTGGCAAAAGATTGCTCCATAACTTTTCTGAAGACAATCTCAATATATATACCTGCATGAAAGTGGATGAATATATCTCACTTTTAAGGAGATTAATCATTAAAATCATAACAAATTTCTCCGAAGACGGCATTACCCCAAATTTAACGATTTAGACGTTATTTATAGATGGAACGATTTTGGAATTTTGGTAGTGCCTTGGTGTATTTTAAGCTGACAAAATGTGACATATTTTTTCTTTCGATTTAATAAACCTAATCTGTTGAATTATTCTTATTTAGTCTCATGAAGCTTTCTGATTATTTAGTATAATTTTAAAGGAATGTTTCAGCGCAAAATTAAAAAAAAAAGTTTTTTTGTCCATATTTTTATATCTTTAGGATAAGAAAAATATTACTTGTGGAATTTGCGTTTCGAATTCGTCTCATCAGAATTCGACACTAACTTAGTGACAGGACTAAGCTAACGCCGGATTGACGCTTGCTCCAAAAAAACGGAGAGACTAATTGTGTTCCTGAACAAACCCCTAGTCAAGTGTCTAGTGTCCCGCAAGAAAATGTACAAATGTGATTTTAAACAATTTTCTGCTTAGTGGAGAAAATAATAGTTTTTACTCAAAATTTTAAAGCAGCTACTCGAATTTAACTTGGTTCTTTTCATGTGAGGCTGACACAACCGGGACTACGCTGTATTCATATTCATATATGTTAATTTTTTTCCTTATTTTACTTATTTTATGTATGTATTTTATTTTTAAGTTATTTGATATTTATTTTTTATATTTATTCCTTATATCTTCATACCTTCATTTATTTTTTTCTATTATATTTTTAAAATCTTTTACTCACTGTATAGATGATTTTTGTATTCTATTTATTGAATTTATCGTATTTTTTAAGTCACCAGTACCAGTGTGGCAAATAGATCGACGGCCTTCGAGCAGGTGGATGACGGAGATTGCCACACTACTTATGTGTAGTTACAGTTCTGTATTCAGAGTGTGTCGGTGTCGCTTCTAAGTTCAAATCCCAGCCAGTGGAGTGGAAATTTTTGTTTTCACAAATTTCCATTTCTGTTTCAATTTAGTTTTTTTTTCATTTTTGTCCCGATACCGCTTTATAGATTTTACCAATTGTATTGGTGCCTTCCCGAACTACGCTACTACGGCACTGATTTTGATAACAGGTTTTGAATTGATTTTGAATTGATTTAATTTTTTGATAAACTTTTCGATTTTCGGGCTTTTCCGGTACTCGCGCTACATGCCTAGCCCACTGTACTCTGCCGTGCTTTATCAATCTTCAGATATCAGCCTGTTTGAATATTTAATACAGCTCGTGGATCACGCGTTTGCGCTACTCTGCATTTTCTATTGTCTGTCAATTTGTACGACTCTTGACCGTTGATAGCAACAGGGAGTATCAGCGATTTGTATGAAGCAAGTTTTGTGCGCTTCCGAAACCTACGTGACTTTAGCTGTGTACGTGCACCGTTGAAAGATCTCAGTCGCCGATTCTCGCAACATTCCTCTTTTACTGCTCCGCGACTTGATTGATGTCGATGTCGCTCGCGAAGCCATGAAGCATGTGAAATGTCGTAATGATGGTGACCCTACAAATATCATCAAAACACCATATAAACCCCTTTTAAACACCATTGAAGTACCATCGAAATATCATGAAAGTATTACAGAAGGACTATAGAAAAGATCATAGAAGTAGGTCTAGCAAAGGATGGCGTAAACGACTACAGGCCAGGTTCGATTATCCGCCAAAAAAGACTCGATTATGCGATCATCCAGAGACATTGCCTTCAACAAATTTTTAGTTCTTCAAAGTTACATTACACACCAATAATATTTAAGAGATGTCAGCTACAATTTCTGAAAGAATCAATATTTTCCAAAAAATAATTAAAAATTTCTTAGAAGCACCGACATGTTACTCTATAGTATTATTAATTTATAAAAGATTTACTTTTCTAGTTACGGAAAAAATTGAATACATGTACAAGTCGTGTTGAAAAAATCAGAAATTCTTTGTAGCACACCTGAAGACACCCGAATAGCGACACTTGCTTGCAAATCGACCTTTTTTTATGAATGGCCGACATTTCTCTTATTTCATTGATGTCAGAACCTACCGAGGACCAAACGCCTGACCCTTTTGTGATGGTATGTACCATACAACTCGCGCACGACTGTCCGGCATTTCCAGTTCCAAGCATGAAAGAACGATGCAGTTGAACATACAGCGACTGTCGCCTGAGATCCTTGTCGAGGGTTATGTCCGAAAGCTCGACGAACGAATCGAAGATTGGCCAACAAGTGATAACCTGAACTCAGTCTGGCAACAAATATCCACGAGGCGATCAGTACAATAGCCACAGAATTGTTGGGTACCAAACGGGGAAACCAACGAAACGGCTGGTTCAATGGCTGGTGCCAGAGGGCAACAAACAAGAGAAACCACGCTAGAAGCTTAATGCTTGCAGCGGCTAAACGTCAAAACAGGGAACGCTAACGCAAGCTGAGGACAACTGAGAAAAAAAATCTCCATCGGCGTATGAAACATGAGGAATAAAAGCACCCCAACAACGGTCATGATGAACGACCGGGACTGCAATCTGTTGACCGTTCGTACAAGAGTTTAAAAGTCAGGAGTGACTGGCTGTACGAAGCAGTCCACTGCGTGATTGAGATGATCTAGGTGGATGAAGCAAATGTCTTCAGATTGGTTGAAGGGTCTCATATATCAGGAAGGGCCTAAAACTCGAGTGGTATCGAGGCGTAACGATCCTCAATGCCGGCGACTAGATACTCTCCCGTATTTCGTTTAAAGTTGCTTTCGTAGCAAAACGCTAAAATTGTTCGAATCTATAAATATAGGTGGTACAACTCAATCTGTAATGTACGGTATAGAATACAGGCTAGTGCGAAAGCCTTGGCCCATAAGTTAGCTTAATATTTAAAATATTTTGTTGCTTTGTAGCAAGCTACTAAAACTAGCAGCACAAGTCTGTTCTGCTTGTGTTCGGCATATTTCAGTATGGATTCCCCATAATTCAAGAATGCTCATAAGTATAATTGTTCTTAGGATTCAATAGAAGGTCTCCGTTTCAAAATTTCATTATTAGAAAATGTTATTTTTATTTGCCGATTAAATTAATTGGTCACGTAATCTACACCTATATTCGACTCGTTGCCAATAAGACGTCTGCAATTCGATTTTCTTAGAGCATTTGAAATATTCATGTATCGATAGCACCAGAGTTGCCAAGAAAAATCAAATTATGAATTCCCTTTTTAGCAACGAATTGAGCATGGGTGTGGCTTACGAGATCAGTAATTTTATCGGCATATCGTGCAGTGACCTAAAACGTCGGTTTTTATACACCATTCGCTGCTAGTTGTTTGATCGCGACGGAGCTTCTACTGCTGAACTGTACATTAAGAACGGTATACTGAGAACACAATGCGTGTAGCTTTGATCAGACTAGGTTACATGCTTATAGCAGATGACTATTGGAAAGCCCAAAATATAGCAATACAGTGAAGACCCGATTTTATCAGCACCCGGTTTTATCGGCCCCCGATTTTATCAGCTTCATATGAAAAATTGATAGTAAATGCGTATTGATACCGAAAACGATAACTGTTTATCTGTTGGGTCAATTTGTGGTATGCCAGCTTAATATTTTGCACGCACTTTCAGTGCGGTATAATTAGGGCGACATATTTTGCTCTTGGAATCAGGAGAGGTTAAGGTGCGTGTGCGCAGTAACACAAAACCTGACACAACATCTAACGGAGACACACGGTGATCGAGCGTTTATCTTACTTTAAACAAATCTCTACCGTCTTCATCAAACAACCACTCCCCTCCTCCACTAACTCGATACCGTTTGGCCACAGCTATCCGCCACTAGATCATTTAGCAAGTTGCAAATGTAATAAACAAACCCGCCGCCACCATCGCAGCAAGCGAACAAGACGGTCGGGCGGTCGCGCACACAAGTCACCAGACAGACACACACACTCACGGCACGAAGTCGAAAACCACAAATCAGTAAACCGCAATAAAAAGACACTAACCTACCCCAACCAGCAGCAGTAAAAGTAAATAAATAATACTATCAGTGATTGCCTTCGCACAGAGTTTCATCACCACCACCCCCCGGTACGGACAGACGGTGGACAATCACGGCGACGACGAACCGGTTCCGTTTAGTTGTGCCCGCTGCTATCGAGGTGTATGTGTGTCAGAAAGAGTACCGAAAACAACAACAAAAAATCACCTATTATGGTAGTGAATCCTCTCCGGGGTCTTTCGTTTTCGAGATAAGCCAGCCAGCAACGATTCGTTCTATCAGGGGCTGATAAATTTTGTCGGTCGCTGCTGACAACGCGGGACCGAAGGTCAAAAGGTACCTTCTACAGTCAGTCTAGCCCAGTCATGAGAGAGAGAGTGAGCGGTCATAAACTTCTATTGGCACAATCAGCTTTTTAATCGAATGATTTATGAACCTGGCGAAGCTCGCGAGTCATCCTGCTGGCTGGCGATAAACCCGAAAAAAAAATGGCTGACGAAACGATCAAATTTGCTTATTGGTGCTGTAATCTAACCCACGTTCAGAGACATGTTGGAACTCAAAGGTTGTTGGCGACGATAGCAAAAACAGCCGAATGCGTCACCGTAGGATGAACCCGCGTGCTATATAGGATCATCAATTGTCTAGTTCTGCAGCGGCTATATGGAACCGTCAACAATACAATTTATTACTTGGTAAAATTTCTATTACGACTGTGCGTCACGAGGTGCAAATTTGATAAACAAATATTATTGCTGTTTAAGTAATGAGAATCAGTTAGAATTTATGATGAAACTGTACCGAGCTTCTGGGGCACGTGCAAAACAATTCATTTATTCTCTAACAACAGCGACTAAAATATCAAACTAAGGGATGGAACCATTGATGGACATGATCAGAAGTCGAAATTGTCGATTTGAGCAGTCGCAGTTCCAGGGTTCGAAACTCGATGGAACCAAAAACATGCCAAAACTCGTGTGTGGAAACCGTGGCGGGATATTTCGTTGCCGCTTTAAGTCCCTTATTTCTGAGTTTATTCCTGATGAGAATATGTCTGGTTTTGGAGAAAAAAATCCATGAAATAATATCTGATCTGGCAGGCGATTTGTGGTTTGTTACAAAACGAACACTCACCACTCGTCAAATCTAGTACGAATTAGTGGCAAATTTCTTAACTGTTTTTTTCGAATGCATGCTTTCAATTTAGTAGAATTTACCAGAATTCGTTTGAACTTTTCTGATATTTGTAATTTTTAAACTACTCTGCAACTCTTACATGACCCCACCCCTGCACAGTGGTCGGAAACGCCAAAAACGTGAACCTAATTCACCGGAGGCTAAAGTATCGTATATAGTCATAGGGTAATGTCACCTACTAAAACTGTTTAAGGCCAATGTAGCGGGCCGTGAAGCTGATTGTGATATTGAGTGTACGATTTAGTCAGATGTGGGTACGTGGAAGTTTCATGATCGCGAGGGAACGAGCGTTTATATGTTCGAGCTTGAAACCGCGTTTATATGACGGCACCGCTGGGTGGGTCTGGGTTCAATCACGTCTGTGGTCACGTCTTGCTTCGGAAAAGAGGTTCCCGGTCCATGAGTTGATGGATCGATAGCTAGTCCAGATAGTGAAGTTATCTCTCTGGCGTCGGTCATGAAAAAGTAGAATCCAACTTCTATACACTTACTAACAAATGTCCTCCTCCTGTTATACTTGTGGAGTGCGCAGTAGTATATACGGCCTCTAGCAAAAGCAAGTATCGGACTAACATTGCTTCCCTTTCCTTCCGCGATCTACGTTCGGGCCTGGCCGGTGTCGGTATTGATCAATAAACACTACGATTACCAGGAGTTTGTTTCGCCACTCCAAGCATAATTATCTACTGAGTCCCTGTGCAACTTCAGCTGATCCAGATCGATTACGTAGTAGAAGTCAGGGGTGGTCTTCAAGTAAAGTGGGAAACTTTTTTTGGAGCTCCTTTAAGTGAACATAACCAATTAATTTTTCGTGTTTAAACTTCCTATAGTGAAGAAAATCAAAGAAGTCATCTTTTTTCACAGAAACTAACCGAAAATATTGATTTTCCTAAGAGTTACCAAGCTCCGGAATGATCTTGTACAAAATTCAAAGCCGTGGGGTTAAGTTTGCGTAACTCCGGAACCGAAAGTCGGATCGAGGTAAAATTGAATAGCAGCGGGGATGTAACACCTTTCATTTGAGACTAGGTTTGGTCAAATCGGTTAAATCATCTACGAAAAAATGAAGTGGCATTAATTCGGAACACGGATACTTTCGCGAGGCTTCTGAACCCGTCGATAGTGGCGGTACCTAGTAAGTGAGCAGAAATGACATGAACAACTTAATTAACTACATTTTGTTGCAAAATGACACCTCATTAGCGAGTTTAGACATTTCCCACTTTACCCCAATTACCACATTTTGCAAAAATGTGAGCGTAATTTTTTGCAATGTATAGATGACACGAAATTCGTATGCATTATTAAAATTAAGACCATAACGAATTCTTTGAGTCTTACGATCGGTTTTTTTCCAAGAACAGTAAAAAATCGATGTGAAGACTTGTGCAAGAAGTAAATTGTGAAATCACTTGAATATTTTGACAATCGTCAGAGAGCACAAAAACATTTTTGCACATTAATGATTCGCTTACGATGGTAACTAACAGATCCCAGTAACACATGACAACTGTACTTTGCTAGTTTTCCCGGGAAGTGCCATTTTACCCCACTCAACCCAACTCTACCGCCCTTACTCCTACAGAATCCTAGTTCTGTTCGTTGTTACTGAAAAAGGTAATGGTTTCTGTTTGTTCATACTATTGAGTTACAACTTGTCCTTTTTAAATCCACTCAGATACAACAATGCGTATTCCATCAGCATATCCGAGCTAGCACAAGTAGGATCAAATCAGAAAAAAGTCTCTGCTTTTTTATATTTTTTGCCGAAATCCCAACAACTGAGATTTCAGCGAACATTATTTTTTGCTGATATCTCCGTAAAGCTGGTATTTGGTAACTGGAGGTGTTTCGTCAAAAATCAGTAAAAAAAAGAGAAGTCAGTTTCCAAATTGTCTGAATTGAGTGTGAACTTCTACACTTATAAAACATCGCTTGTGGACAGTAGTTTGCTTGTGAACATTGAAAACGTTACGAATGAAATAGTTTTGAAGGTCACATTAATTAAAATTAAGAAAGTGCTCTTTTTTATACGTAATATCTATTTGATGGCCAAGTCTTTTTCCATATACTGATGAGACTAAGTTGAAACCAAACCTAACCTAACGTACTAAATGTACAAAAAAGGAAATAAGTAGAGAATAACATTAAATTCGTAGGAAAAATCCTTGGGAAAAACATAAGAACATTTGCTAACAATAATAATAGCAGATTTGGGTTGGTGAAAGTGATTGGTAATAATAACGAAAGAAAAATAAGAAAGACACAGTACAAGGGAAAAATAAGGAAACAGTAGAACCCATAGAAGAAATTAAAGCAAAATTATGTTATCAAAAAATTAAATAGTGATATAAAAAATCCAATGTCGTAAAAAATAGGAATAGGAAAATTAATGAAAGTTTTCGGATATACCTAAATAAAATGATTGAGGCCTTTTTTCACACCGAGTAGGATAAACTTGGAGCAGATATCGTGGGTCGCCAACTTCTATCCACAAGATAAAAATATTCTCACTACAGCGGCGTAGTAAAAAAATTTTCGGGGGGGGGGGGGATATGAAGCTTTTTTGTATATATATGAAAAAATGTTCAAAAACATTCTGAGCAGGAAAAAAATGTTCAAAAACCAACAACTCAGGGAACGGGTTTGAGTAGTCAAGGTAGGAAAGCTAGCAGTGGGTCTAGAATTAATGCTCTTCCCGTACGAGGACAATCTGGGCGGCAAACTTCAGACTGTCTAATTTACTGAGCCCTTCAGTTCCCTTGTGCCATTCAGTACCACTTCCTCGTTGAGCTTCCGACTGGTTCGCGAACTACTCGGTCTAGTCCCCGACGATAGATCTAGCCTACTCCGACGAAAAGTTCCCCGGCGAGAGAAGTTCGAAAGCGAGTCAACCAGCCAGGTGCTGAGGTCAGTTAGGCGATTCCGATAGAGTAGAGTGTCCGGTTTGCTGGAGCCCCAGCGCGACTGGTGGTGTGTCGTCGCGGTCTACGAAGTCCAGTTCCCGGCGGTGAATCGGACTGTACACTGACGGAGAGGTCCCAGACGAAAGAAGTTCTCCCGATACCGATTCTTATTTGGTTTCAGTACCACAACTTCTTGGGCCCTTTGGCTCCGTTACCGGTGCCATTTAGCACCGCAACTCCTTTAAGCCCTTTAGTTCCCTTCTTGGGCCATTCAGCACTACTTCCTTGATGATCCATTCAGCTCCTCGACTTGTTCACGAACAACTCGGTCTAGTCCCCGACGATGGACCTGACCTACTCCGACAGAGGATTCCCCGGCGGAGATCGGTGCCGAGGTTAGTTCGGCGATTCTGGTGAAGCAGGGTGTCCGGTGCACTGGTGCGCCGATGACCCGCGGCTAGTGGTGTCTCGTCGCTGTCTACTCAGTCTAGTCACCAGCGGTGAATCTAGCTTACGCTGACGGAGAGTTCCTTGACGTTTTCCCAATATCGATTCTTCCTTGGTTTTCGCTATTTTTCTACAGGAACAACCGGTGAGGTGCCGTAGTCGGTCTGGCGAATCCGCATGGAGCGTGATGTCCTGTTCGCTGGCGTTTCGACGACTCATACTCGGTGCTCTGTTGCAGTCCTTGGCGGTGGATCTAGCTTATTCCTGCGGAGAGTTCCCTGGCGGTGATTGCTCTCCCGAAACTGTTCACTGCGTTCCACATCTTTACGTCGCTTGTCGTTCAGTAGGCTACATTATCCGGGTTGATATCCGGTCCTCCTTATATAGCTCCCTGCACTTCACTTCAAACCTCGGACATTCAAAGACACTCCGGCGTCCCCTCGACGTTCTCACACTCCGGGCACAGTGTTGACGTTGCCACACCGAAGAAGATACTCCTTAAGCAGCCGTGGCTCGGTAGGAGCTGTTACAGGTGGAAGGTCATCTCTCCGTGCTTTCTATTGATCCACGTCGGCAGGTTTGGATGAGCCGGTAGGTCCGCTTTCCTTTCTCCGTATTGTCCCATTTCTGCTGCCACGTCATCATCGAATCGATTCTCATCATCTTCCTCACGTTTCTGACGCTGAACCGCTTTGCAGTTGCTGGCCAACAACAAATCCGTCTTGTGGTGAGCTATTTGCAGCTTCACCCGTTCATCCAGCTCGTGATCGTATCTATTGTCTCCATCACCGACACCTCCATTTCTTCAAGTGTCTCACTCATCACCGTTAGTAACACGCCGTCCACGAAACCCACAATTTTTCCTGTGCAGCCGCAGTGTTGATACCCCACCGTACATCCCATTCCAAAGAGTTGGTTAGAGAATAGAGCCCTGAGGAACACCGGCTGCGACTCGCATTGCCTTCTGCCCTTTGTTCGTCTGATACAGCAGTGCTCTACTCTGAAAGTAGCTCTTCAGGATCTGGCTCATTCTTTTATGCCACGCTTCGGCATTGGTCTATACGAGGCTGGATGGCCCGGTGACTTCCCTGACTTTGGCAGCAACATCAGTTTCTGCACCTTCCTCATTTCGAGGATTACCATCGTCTAAAGACTTCAGCAGTAGCATCCTGAACATGTCCGGATATGCCAGGATCGCAGCTTTCAGCGCCACGGTTGGTATTCCATGCGGACCGTGGGTTTTCTTTGATTTTAGTCATATCGAAGCTTCTTTGAGCTCGTCGTTAGTCGCTTGCCACTCGGCTGTGTTACCTCCTTCTTTTCACCGTACGGTGTCGGTGACCAGTTAGTTGAATCGTGATTCGGGAAGAGACCCTCAACGATTATAATTTAGCTTACCTAGGCATATTTCAGCTGGTGTCGACGGACCCTCGTCTTCGTCATGACGACTCTGTACGCGTCCCCCAGGGATTGGCGTTTATTTCTCAGCACAGCTACTTATGGCAATTGGCTTGCTAAGCTTGATCTCCCGTTTTAAAGAGTCTCTACTTTCTCGAAACGTCGCTTGCGCTCCTCTCTCACTCTCCGATCTTGCGCTCTCAGACCGCCTTCTGGCTCTAAGACAAGCAGCGTGTAGCGTACTGAGCTACTCATTTAACCAGTAAACTGCACGCCGTCTACTACATGGCCCTAGTTTTCGTTACATTGTAACGTCACTAGCCGTCACAATCCTTCTTGTTAGATCATCCGCATCAATGTACTTGATTCCGTTGTTCGCTGAAGTAACTCTACAAAGAGGTTTTCGTTAAAGGTTTTCGCCTTCCACTTTAGCTTACCGCCCGTCCTTCTCCGTGCTGCAGCAGGGTTCCATTGGACGATGCGGTAGCGAATCGCCTGGTGGTCCCTTTGGGATACTTCTCGCACACTCTTCAGTCCATGTTCGCGCCGTCAGTCCAGGACTACAGAATGTGGCGAAATTTCTCTCGGTACCGATATCCGTTTCGTGAACCAATAAGCTCCCAGCTCCTCGCTTCGCCACGATCTACTCGTTACAGTCCTCGGCGGTTGAGCTAGCTTCCACAACGAGCCGACACAAACCATCAGGCAGTGTCTATAAAAGTAATGGAAATTGACATTTGAGTAAAATGACTGAATCTTATCATTGGAAGGAGATTGCGCGAGTTTCTTCGGTTTGCGCATAAATGACTCTATTTATGGATCCGTTCCATTTTGGCCCTTCATACAGCGCTATTGTGAATGTCACTGGATAATATAATTTTATCTTCACTGTCAAAAGCAACTGCCGCCACAATGGTATTCCATGCACTGATGGTGGGTTCCTATATTAATTGGTTTTCGTTAAAGAACATAACGAAAAAACAGGAAAAACCCTACTGACTCCCAAAATACAAATAAAATACTAAACTAAAACTTTTTCCACCCCTCTTACGCATTCCCTTATGATGCAACTCGCATGATTGTTGCATCACACTTTACCGCCCATGTGCCGTATGTCGCACTATCAGCTGTTGTCACGCATAGAATTTATTTTTGAAATCAAAGCAACCATTGACGGCATGTGCTGTGAAAACGAAACAAGAAAAAAAAAACAAGTTGATGACGTCGATGTCTTTTCTCGGTATTTTGAAGCTCTACCGGATTATCTATGTCTGCAGAGCATGAATCATTTAGCGCTCATTACGCGGTTTGTGACACACCTCCCATGTGTGTGATATTTTTTTGACAGACCATTAGAAAACGTGCGAAGCAGTGATTGATGTGGTTGTCGAACAATTTTCTGGTACATTTAATTTGGAGTATTAAGATCGATAATAAATTCGATGTTAATTGTCATTCATTTTCCAAAAAAAAAATCCATTTTAGTTAAATTAGTTATGGAATTTGCGTTTCGACTTCGTCTCATCAGAATCTGACACTAACTTAGTGACAGGACTAAGCTAGCGCCGGATTGACGCTAGCTCCAAAAGCAGAGACACAATTTGTCTTCATGAGTAAACTACTAGTCAAGCGTATGGTACTCATTTCAAGCTAATTTTCCATTTGACACCTACCATTTGAGCAGACTACTGCGATGCCTTCCCCAAAAAGAGCAAAACTTTATCATTAGCAGGAATGCGGATCCCATACCTTATATCTTTAAATATCATCGTGGGATGCTAATTAGCAGCTATTTATTTCCAGCATTAGAAACAATTAATTACGGTTATCCCACTCAAATCGAGTTGTTAGTGTTCTTCAGCGCGCTTCTAAAGTCAAAGTTCATTTACCCAACGGCGCACGAGCCGTTTCACAACGATCCGTTTCTCCTCGCTTTTATAAAGTCACTAACCTCTCTCGCCAGACCATGACACTGCTTCAAGGCTACAAATTGATTGATGATAACCGCTGAAAACTGCATCCTAACCAGTTTCTTTCGTACTTTTTTATCATTTCAGACTGGTAGTGTCCCAGAATCAGAAAGCCCTGCACATAGTCTTCCCCCATCAGTTCCTGGATTCGCCGGAGTGGTTTGGTGTGTCCACGGATGATTACTTCCAGGTGGGTAGCTGGCATTTATTTACGAGAGGGTTGATATTTTTGATTTAAATTGTATTTTTTTCTAGGTCTCAATTATGGCGATGGAGGAGTCCCGGGTCCTGATCTGGCATCGGGACAAACTGAAACTGTCAATTATGGCGGAACCCTTCCTGCAGGCCGTGTTCGATCACATCCTGGGTCGGGATGTAGTGAAAAAGCTGATGCAGGTCACGCAGGTGGGACAGGGAAATATTAAACACTAACAATGCTACGCAATTTAATGATTGTACTAAAACTAGGGGTCACCCTTTCGAAATCGAACGAGAATCCGATGTTTCAAGATACGAATCAAAATGTTATTAGGTTCAATAAATAACAACCCGTTTTCCTATCTCCCGGTAAAAAAAGGTCAGCGAAACGATGGCCCAGAGCAACGGGTACATTTCGTCCGGTTACGGTGATGACGCCGAGGACAAACCGATGCTGATGATGAAGGGTAAATCCGGAGACAGCAATGGTATCGGTGGAGCCGGTATTGGTGGTGGCGGAGGAGGACATGGTATCACAGCCCTCATTAATCGGCAGCTGCAGGGTAAGTTGAAGCATTTTTAGGAAAGGTTAGGAATCTCCTTTTGCGCCCTATTGCTTAGCTTCGTTCTTTCTTTTTTTTTTAATTCGAGAAGGTGATTCAAACGCAAAGCGCGTGTCGATAGCTGTTTTTATTTTTTATGGCATTTGCATTTCGATGATAGTATTTACGTCGACAGTTGCCATTGGTATAAAACCGTTAAATTATAGTACTAGACAGTTCAATTGAATGTTTCAGTTAATGTTTTGTTACTTATATGTTTAGAATTAATGAAACCCTTATCAATATTACAATAAATACAGTGGTTAAATAATAAATTGATTGTCTGTATACTTTAAATTTAATTAGCTTTCTGCTTTAAAAAATTTTATGCTAAAGACACTTACTGGTGCATCAGAAATAATTTGTTAAAGAAGGAAAACGTTGCCCCAAATCAACAGAGCGCTTTAAAAAAAAAACTCGACGATTTTTAAATTGTCCCTTTTTATTTGATTTATATAAAATATATTTTTTTTTGCCCCGCCACCAAACCACTCTAATTTTATTTCCCGTTTTGCGTCGCCACACGCTTTTCTTTTCTTTTAATTTCATTCATTTTCATCGAACATCCCACATATCAATCGACGACCCCGAATATGTGGCTCCGTACCCGACCGCCGCGCTATCACGTAGAAGAGAGCCTTCCGCTGCTGCTGAACAGTGCCAACCCAACGCCACTGATGTCGCTACATATGCGTCTGCTGCACTCCGTCGAAAACAAGTTCATCAAAAAGATCTACGACGTATGACAGCGAAGAGAGACAGAGCACATCAGCAATAACAAAAACAACAACCGGAAGAAACAACACACCCAAATCGTATTTGTCTAGTCCCTCAAATTTGCTAGTTCAGTTTGAGTTTTTCACACGTTTTCATGGAATGGATGTTTTCTTCTGTACGAGTTTAATTAATATATTTTGAGTGTGCGAGATAGAAGCGAACGGAGTTGGATAGACCTCATCGAACAACGAACCAACGATGGATCCCAGTGCAACGTGCAACGTGCAACGACTATTTTGTAACATAGTTCTTTGTTTTATTTTTGTAACCTGTTTTAAACATCAGTTCTTTTGGTAAGTTTTTATTTTCGTTTTGATCCTTTTTGCTTTGGGTTTGTAAGTTAGTTTTTGTGTGATTTTGCCGTAAACTAAATTAGCTCCTTCGATAGCAATGCGCCCGAATGTATGCTTTCTCAGATACAACATACTAAACGATTGAAACTAATATCTACCAATCCTAATTCAAACATCTTTGTCTTCTCTCGTTTATTTTCTTTACGAACAACGAAAAAACATTTCGTTCCCTGATCCACACGTCGAACTCATCGAATCGAACCATTTCCCATTCGAACCTTGTTACGAACTGAACAACCCTAGCTCTGCCTAGGATATCCAAATACTACTATTGTGGTAAGTTTCTGTGGAATCCGTCGTTCACCGAAACGAAACGGACTTCGCTGCACCTTTCATTTTTTCATGACGACAGTGTTTCACCCGAGTCGATGCCTGCTCAAAATTTTCTCATCACTCATTTGTGCTCGTGTTTTTAACCCACCATATATCTACACTCAAATGTTTACCAAAGATATTCGTAAATCCCTATACGGAAAAAGCTTGAACACTAGGAGCACCTAATTTAACGTTTATTGTTTGCACACAATGCACCTTCTGGAATGAAAGTACAGGAAACCATTTGTTGGCTAATCTAATAGAATCAACCGCTGGGCTCCCAGTTGACAGATTTGTCTATCACCGGTTGACGTCCGGATGCTCTCTATTCAATCAAAGAGTCGCAATATAACGTGTGGTGTGGCTTGTTTTATAATTTTCGGAATGTATAAGGCCCACATTTTGTCTCCCGAAATTGGTCACCTCAACACATCGCAACGCCATCTGTTGAGAATTATCAGACCAAATCTAGGGGCAGATCACTCTAGAAATGTATAACAAATTTGCATCAAATTAGAAAAAATGCATTTAATTTCCATTTTTGCATCAACTTTGCAGTCCCTCGCAGAAAAGTTTGTTTAACAAACGTCCTACGTTGATTCACTTTGTTTGACGTTTTGTTGAATGTATGGCTAGTTTTTTGTAGGGTTTTGACGTCTTACACGCAACACAAAATACATTGCACGCAAGGCAAAAAACATTATTAATTTCTATTTTGATGGAAAGAAATGCATTTAATTTAGGCGATTTTTAAAAATGCATCACAAGTGATCTGCCCCTAGGTCCAAATAGACCACTCTTTGTGTTGAAAGAAAAGTAGGCGGTCTAGTCTTAGAAGTAACATAGCAACACAAAAACATGATTATAAAATATGTCACTTCCCATTTTATTACTGCCATTTTTATTGTTTATTCCAATAGGTTATGATCGCAGATTTTGTGTTCTAAAATAAGTAAAAATAAAAATGTCTAACGGAGACAGAAATCATCAAGCAATCTCGCAGCGAGTCCAGAATCTATCTAGTTTACCAGCAAGCTAACTTTTGAGGGGTCGAGACAACTAGTACCGAAAATTACGTGCATGTGAAGGATATAAAAACAGTTCAAGTTTGGGAGGTGCGGAAAGCGGAGTTCGAAAATAAAGGCCTATAACACGGCGAGAGGGTCTACTAAGGACGATAATCGACACCAAAACGTGGGTTCGTCGAACCAGAACTCAAAAAATCGAAATCTAGGCGATGTGCAGGAAGCTGACTTCTACAATCCTGATCACCGATCAAAGAAGTGTTTCGAAGTGGCATAGAAAAAAATGCAATAGAACAAAGAAAGAAAACACGGAGAAGCGGTACAAACTGCAAATTCAAAATCCACAAGTGGAGTTAGAAATAGCTCGTCAGCAACTTCTATTGTAAGTCTCAGGTACTCAATGCTTACAAGTACATTACTTAAATCAAATTTAATGGTACACTAGGTAAAAACTTTGTTTTATTCTAGATGCAGCGCAACTCCAGAGTATTGTACAGGATGGCAACAAAAACCAAAAACTGAGAAGTTTAATCTGACGATATTGGATCATTTGCTATGGGTGTACATTCTTTTCTACATTCAATTCACGATATATCAACTATTTTTCGACGATCGAAGGGGCTGCAATGTAGTCGTGGAATCTCAGAGACGGCTTTGGAGACTATCAAACGTAAAAAGAGTTCAATCCTTCGGAGGAAAGTTGAAGCGTAAAGAAGTGCAGAAAAAAGCAACTACCGAAAGCCGCAAAACTAAAACCAGATCGGCAACACCAATTGAAATCATCAACCTCATGGAAGGAGAATGTATCAAAAGTAGCATCCGGTCCCTCTACGGAAAGGCAAATCAAAAAAACGTTAGAATGCTACTCGTTACATCTAAAGTTAGCAAAGGATTTACTTAACTAAAGTAACAATTAATGAACACTGCGAAGCGGAAAGGAAAAGAAGTTTAACCATCTCCACTCACTACAAATCAAACAAAGTCCATCGAAACTCATGGTGCATCTATTGAAGAATTTAGCGGTCAACCGGTCCTCCCAACAATTTTCGGAGCAGCAGCTGAGGTTACTCAACAACAGCCTGAATTACGTCATTACACCCCACCCGAGCAAATTCTCGTGGACTCAGCCATCATACAACCCCTTAAAAATCACGTGAATATGGTCAGTTATAAATTTTACAACCATCAATACACCATAAAATGGTCTCAATAACTAATAGATACACCAAAACATTGTTTTTACATGGGATCTACCGAACCATGGCGATGGTGTTTTCATGGGTTGATCCCATTACAAGTACTATCAAAATACCATATAATGGGGTGAATTTGGACCATGAGCAAGGGGGTATTAAGGGCTTATCGTTTGCTCGGGCAGTCAGGCATCACACAGATCATCATCGACGTAGACATGACACCAGCACAAATCAAGTAGGCTCGATCGATGACGGCAGAAACTATTAAGAAAAGTTTCCTGAAAATAAACGACGCGTGCATCAAGAAGCTCAGGTAATTGAATGAAAACCCCGCTTATTTTGTGAAGGCGAACAAAGGAAATAAAACAGTGCTATTAGACAAAGAAGACTACAACGCACAAATTCTGCAAAAACTAAGTAACAGACCTTACAAACCACAGAGTACGAACCCGCTGCCAGAAATGGTGAAATGAGTAGTAGTAGTAGTAGTGTCAAAAACTCGCCAAAGGAGATGTTGGCAGTGTAAATGCATCTATTCACATCTCTAAATATTGTCAGATTGATTGTTATAGTTAATTTGACACGAGATTGTGACGTACAGATGCTTTTTAGTTGGACAATGGTCCAACTAAAAACGGTCCAGTTAAAAAATGTCCAACCAGCGAATCACGACTGTATTATACAATGAAGACTACGACGCACAAATATTGCAAAATATTAGCAACGGATCTTACAAACCACAACGAACGAACCCGCTCCCAGTTATTGTGAAATGAGTAGATGAAACCAATAAGGAATGTGAACCAGTCGTAATAGTATAAATCAGTAATCATCGAGTACCAAATCCTACACTCCTCATAATGAAAGCACTTCCGAAAGTACCTTAACCAGGAAATGAGATAATGTTTCAGCCGCCGGAGCACCAGATGAGAAACTAGCCAAATGGACGTAGTAGATAAATTCCAAACCATACCAACAATATTCCCGAGTCGAACAATAAAAAACCCGCAGGATTTCTTATATGAACTGATTTCGAAGAATCGAGTCGCTCTAGGTTCGTTCCGAGCTGTCACATTTGTATGGATTTCGTAAATATTAGAACGAACTTAGAGCGACTAATCTACACCCGAAATCAGCATTAGATAAGCATCAGTCTTCAAACCACATTAAAGACGACGAAATCATGGTTTTCTTCGATGTCAGCATTATTTCCAAGCTTTTCAGTAAGAGAATCCAGGAATCTTCTGGAAGAATGGTTGCTTCAACAAAGTAACAACAACGGATGGAAGAACAACGCACGGTGTTACCTAAACATGATACTGTGCATGAAGGAGAACTGCTTCAAGTTTAGAAACAACTTCTATAAACAAGCTAATGGAGCACCGATGGGAACCCACTGTCGTCATTTTTAGGCAAACTCTATGCAAAACATCGAAAAAAGGACGAAAAACATTTGCTGCCAGAACGCTGGTGGAGATACGTTTACGATGTACTCTGCATCATCAAATGTGAAAAACTACCGGAACTATTAGAATTTATCCACAACAATCACATCCATTTTCGTATTCGTTTAACATGTGAACAGGAACAACCAGGAAATCTCCCGGTTAGTGACGTTATCGTTATAAGCGAAACAATTTAGAATTTGAAATCTACAGAAAGTCAAGATATCTCAGATATACTCAGGACTTCAAATCATTCTCACCGTCACAAAATCGCAGCATTTCATCACATGATTCACAGAATGAATTTTTTCCGGCTTAGTGATCAAAGAAAGCCGAAAGAGTTAGGATATATCTTCGAAACGGCGAGACTAAATGCTTACAACGAGAACTGCATCCAAAGAATCATCGACAAGAAGGCCAAAATCCAACGTAAAAAATCCCTGACCACATTGAGTCCCATCAAGGAAGAACTAAGGAGGATATCAATAGAATATGACAGGATTATAACAAGAACACATCGCCCGAAAAAAAGAAAAATTTGGTGTAGACCTCGCCTTCAGCAGTAGAAATAACCAACTCATAACAAGATTAGCACAGAGAACAGACGTCCATCTTCAATATTCAACTTGGATGTCTGCTCTCTGTCAGATCAGGATTCACGAAAGGCTCGATCGAAGAATTAAACAAATCAGGAATCTATAAAATAACATGCCAAAATATATCAGACAAACACAAAGGAATCAGATTGAACACAACAAATATCGAAAAAAAATTTGTCAAAAGGAACACCACACTGATTCAAATCAAAAGTAGCAGAACATTTTTAAAACAAGTACCGTCAATTTACAGGGTGTCGCACATCAAGTTGCATCACGGAAAAAACGCTGTAGAAAATAACCCATTGGTTATTTTCTCTTGCAAATATGGTTAGAAGTAGTTTACACTGTATTTTTATCAGTTTTTCGTCACCCGAAAAGCAAAGTTCCAATTCCATTTTGCGCTAGCACCTGAAAAATCCTCAACTCTCATCGGGACATCGGAAAAACAACTCGGAATTTTGCAGTCAACCGTAAGTCGTGTGATTAAACGTAAGTGCCAAACTCTGAGCATCGAACGGAAGAAGAAATGTGGTCATAATGGATGTTCTACTAGTGATCAAGCTCACAAGCGTGTAGCGAAAGCGATTAAGCGGAATCCAAATGCTTCGGTCAGGGATGTGACCAAAAAGTTGAATTTGTCCAAGTTTTCCGTTCAGAGAGCGAAGGACCGGGAGGGACAGCATACGTACAAAGTGAAGAAGGTTTCAAACCGTGACGACAGCAAAATACGGTGGGAAAGTCACGGGCCCGGAAACTGTTCACCCAGATGCTGACGAAGCCTCATTGTTTTATTATGGATGATGAGACGTCAAGGCGTACTTCCAGGAGCTTCCGGGGTTACTGGTTTTCACCTCCCAGCACAAGTTTGATGTTCCGGAGGAAGTAAAGAAGCAGAAACTTTCAAAGTTTGCCAAAAAATACTTGATTTGGCAAGTGATCTGCTTATATGACGAAACGGAGTGCGCCGTTCGTGACTACCGGGACGGTATTTGTTTAATACATCAAAGTTATTCCACGGTAATTATTGACGTCACGCTTATTACCCTTTTTGTGGACTGGGAACATGTTCGCGAATTTACAGCAAGATGGAAAAACGCTTCTAGCAATAGATGCTCGAACGATATAAAGAAGCGGAGTAATCAAAGCTTCGATATGCCTTTTTAGAATAACGGAGGGGAACCCGCCGGGTCCCGGATTGAAAGATGACTTAAGCCGCGAGGAAGCTCTGGTAATCAGCGGTGCCTCGATATCTTTAGCACCCAAAGCTTGACCTACAAGTGGAGCTCTGGTAGCAGCGAGTTCGATTGGCTCAATAGTTAGTGCCTCATCTGTGAATACATTCACGAATTTTTCCGAAAAAGTGCACATATGTCTCGAGATGTGGTGGCTGTATACTCAATGAAAGTCATAGACGACGGCAGTCCAGATTCCTTGCTGCTGCTCGTTCACGTTCTCCCAGAAACGTTTCGGGTGCGACTTAAGATTACGTTCAATATTTTGCTGATATCGAAAGAAAGATGGTTGACTGTAAACGTGGAGATCTACCTCAAGGAGTATCTACAGAAGCGTCTGCTTCCTCTGCTGAAGCACCATGAGGGCCCTACGATCTTCTGGCCGTTTCTAGCTTCGTGCCACTATTCAAATGTTGTCGTGGAGTGGTACGAAGCCATTGGGGTTACTTTCATACCCAAGGACATGGTCCTCAACGCACCTGTGAGTCTTCTGACCTTTTTTGCCGTCATGGCAGGATGCCAAATCCAAATCGTGTTTTTTTTCCAGGAAAGGCAGTCATTCGTTTTACCAGGTACTCTATACCAGAATTTTCCTGATTGTTGCGATGAAAATGTCGCTTTTCAAGCCATAGGTACAGATAGCCTGCTAAACCAGAGATTTTTGAACTCTTTTTGGCAATTTCATTTTCTTGAAAATATCTGACCTTTCCGATAGCAATATTCAACTTCTTCCGAGGAAGCTGTTTCCAATTTGCCTTGACATAGGTTTCGTCGTCCATTAGCAAGGAATCCAACTTCATCAGCATCGTCATGTACAGCATTCAAGATCGTGTTTTTGGCCTTTTGTTTGGTTTATTTGCGCGTGCACGACGCACACACCTACAACATGAAGGTTCTAGAATTACACGACTAAAAAAATGCGTCAAATCACTTTAGATGGCTACGCAAACTATAAAATTTTCTATTCTAATCACGCCTTTTCACCTCGTGGTTAATATCGTTATCGTCACTAGTGTTTCAAGATACATGAAATAACTACGTACCGTACTTCATCTCCACATCAGAACCAATACTTTTTTACCAAGGTCCGTGTATTTTGTCTTTTACTAATTGATAGTCATTTGCCTTTGTTTTAAATGACTCACACGTCTCTTCCACAGCTCTGCGCTCAACTCCAATGATGTTGAGATCTCTTGATTATAGTTCCGTTCTTTTGCATACCCAATTTTCGTATCGCACTTTCGAGTGCTATGCTGAACAACAGATTAGAAGGAAAGTACCGCCATCCCGAGCAAATACTCATGGATTCAAACACCACATAGCCCCTTGATAAGACCTTGAACATGGTCCGTGCCAACATTCACAACCATCTAGGCACCATAAAATGGTTTCAATAACCCATAAATACACCAACATATGGTATTTTATATGGGATCTACCGGACCATGGTGATGGTTTTTTCATGGGTTCAACCCATGTCAAACCCCATGTACATGGGGGTATTATGGGCTTTTCATTTGCTCGGGTAGGTACAGTTTTGCTTTATTTATTCACTGTAAAAGTAATAGATCTATGGCTCCATTAAGCTTACATGTACGCTCGTGTTGAGTAAACGAATTTAAAAAATGCAAATCACTGGAAACAGAATTTCAAAGTTTCTTCGAGGAACCGTTGAACATTATTTTTAGATTCTTTTGTTTGACATGACTCGAAGCATTAGCTTAACGGAGCCGTGCGTCCTTTATTTATTTATTTACAACGGAGAAATAGTAAAACAATCATATAACATATAACGGACCAATCGGGCAGAGTATATACACGTGTCTTATGCCTCATTTGCACATTCTACTGCAAAAAAAATTAAAATATTTATTTAATAATTCTTCGTCCTTCCAATGTCGCTGGTGACTGCTCTCTTCATTTTTAGTTTCCGCTTCAAAACTAAATTCCGTTGGTTGAGACCCTTCTGTATACTTCTGAATTCATAGGCTTATCTAGAACAAAAGCACTACTCTTCTTACCTCAGGAACAGATCGCTTGCCAAATCATACGTTTTTATTTATTTATTTATCATATTTTTAATCTGGCCGACATTGACAACGTGAAACAGAATGAGGAAAAGCTCATTTAAAGTTCGTGTCAAAACACTCTCCAAATGCGTGCAAAAACCTTATTATCTTTTCGCATATATATATTAGACAATATTTCACATTACATTGGGTTGAACTTAATTATACATCTAACAAATCAAAACAATTATCTGTATCACATCTTATGCAATAAGTTAATTATTTAAGCCTATTTCTAAAACCATCACAGGATACAAAGAAGTCAAAAAATTCGTACACGCTATTAAAAACACTACACATCGCCCTAGTGGGTTCGTTCTGTCCATGTTCAGTACTTTGATAGTCAAGTCTTAAAAATTCTCATCATCATGTGGGAATAATGATCTCCAAACGACAATTTGCAATCCAGCTGTACACGAAGGTCCCTGACAACTGACAGTCTTTCGAGTGATTTCCCCGAGATAGTATAGCACCAGAAAATTGGGTTTTTTCTGCGTGTGAAAGCTATAACTTAGCATTAATACACTGAGAGCCAACCGATTTCGAGCACACCAGTTACAACATTCATCAAGTTGACGCTGTAGTTTAATGCAGTCCAATTCAGATCGCACAATGAGAAACAGTTTAAGTTTATCTGTATAGATAAGTTTGCATGGAGGCAGAAGAACATTACAAACGTCATTGAAAAACAAGGAGAACAGTAAGGGTCCGAGATTGCCACCTTGGGGCACACCTGATAAATTTATGAAGTTGTGTGATTCGATATTTGCTAGTTTAACAGATAGGCCAACAAGATATGATTTGAGCCGCTCAGGAAAGCTGTGCGAGGCACCAAGCCGCTCTATCTTTGCCAGTAGAAGGGAGTGATCGACACTATCGAACGCTGCTTTAAGATCGGTATAGATTGTATCCCCTTGGGCTCCAGTTTCTATACTTTTAATGCAATGCGAAGAGAATTGTGCTAAATTCGTGGCTGCTGATCTACCTGGGTTAACCCCATGTTGAGCAGCGGCTATATATGTTTTGACTTCGCGAAATAGCACATCGCTTACAAGAATTTCGAACAGTTTGGACCCAGCACAAAGGGAAGTTATCCCTCGATAATTTGCTGTCTTACGTTTCTCCTTTCTTAAAGACGGTAAACATAACCGACTTTTTTTAACACAGGAAGCGTCGCTTGCAATAACGATTGGGTGAAGATTAGTTTTAGAGGAGCGCATAAGGCACACCTTTTCAAGATGATAGCAGGGATCACATCTGGACCAGCTGATGTCGAGAACTTCAACTTTTCGATGGCAGCAATAATGTCTTCATCAGAGAAACGAAAAATACCTAGGTTTATAACGTCACAGCGGATATCACGAAGGCTGGTTTCTACCGGTGCTGTCGTAGACGTTTAGACTATAGCTGATTTGAAACAGCGATCAGAACGCCACCACCCTTTGTTTTGCCGGAAGCAATTTTATCACGATCGTTTCAATATACTGTGTACCTAAGACCGAATAACTGTAGCAAGTTTATATCGTCTTTCAGCCATGTTTATGTCAGCACAATAATATCCTGATCCACATCAGATGTAGCCACAAACAGCTCGTCGATCTTCGTGCGCAGTCCTCTCACATTCGGGTAGTATATTCCATCGGACGGTCGGGCAGCCGTCACAGTTATGATGTCATCAGGGTTTGAGCTGTTAATCGCTAAACGAGGGGTGGTAGCGGAACTGGAGCTGTATGGTCCATCGGTTAGCTGGAGGCGGAGATTTCTTTGAGGGGGAGCTGCATCGAGCGTAGCTTCGGGGGAAATCTACCGGGAGAAGTAATCGTGGTGTCATCAAGGTCTGAGTTGCTGGTCGCTAGACGCTTTGACGAACTTGTTCGTGAAAACAAATTTACTATGCCAGTAACTTTGCTGTGAGCAGGATTATTATCAAATTTGAACCCCGGGACTTATTTGAAATCGGCGTTCGTCAATCAAGATACATTCATCAAGTGTCTTTCAATTTCCCTGAGAAACCTGAAAAACTGAGGAAAATTTTCTTTCCATATTTAGTATATTATGAACATGATATCTCTGCTGCTAATCTAATCCCCTACTAACTTATCGAGTAATTCTAACATAGAAAAAAACCAAACATTACCCTTATGCGTGAGAATCCCACAAACTAACTAAATGGGTTTTGATTTAAACGATTAAGAAACGGAGTGTTCTAGTTTTTCTGTGATATTTATGCATTAACTTTTGTTATGCGTGTACATAACTGTTCCCTTTCCTACATAGTGTGCTGTGTATTGCGTTCTCTTACTACCCTGTTGTGTCTGCATGAGTGTTATCGTTTCACCCAGCATCCTCACTAAATCTCATATAGAAGCACAATAGAACCACAATCGCACTCCAAAAACAAAAACTTAGCCGAACAAACACTGTAAACCATTCACACCTTTCTCCCTTCCCACCAGCAGCAGCGGATCCGAACGCGTGGCGTCTAGGCCGAATCGACGAAACGGACCACGAGACGGCCGTTTAATATTAGCCCCGAAGGTGTGCCCCCGATGACCACCTCTCCATCACAATCATCACCACCACCACCATCACTACAAGCTCAGCGTAGCCCAGCTCCTGCCTGCCGGGTGATTTGTTGTGCTACACCGCCATCATCCCACTGGATGTGTGAACTGGTTCGAGAGCTGCTGGAGTGCACCCGAACACAGGGGTGTGCACCGAAGCTGTGCTGTGTCCTTTTTACTGCATCCTCTCTAGGTACTCAAGAAATCAATAATTAAAAATTAAAGAAAAACAAAAAGGATTAAGCTATTACTACGCCTTTCGGAAAGCTGAGAGCAAAACCCGTTTTTAGATCTATAGGTTATAGCGAAACCAAACTCCATATTTTCTCAGCTTAGTTCCTGCGTTCTCCGTTGTACAAGTTCGATAGAAAATAAATTATATTTACATGTCTAGTTGTAACAAACAAAAATAAATAACAAACAGCAGAAAAAAAAGAAACGTTTATTATTTTTTCTGAGTCTGAGTCTATGAAAAACAAAAAAAAAATTACAATCGATTTACCATTGACTGTAGCAAAGCAATCGGATAAAATGTGTAAATGTTCAGCTGTGTAAACTAGTAGGCGGTAACAAATTCGAAGAGAATAGAATCAGAAGCCTTCCGGCAAATCCTCTCTTGTAATTTAGTATGTATAGACAGGAGTTAATGATGCCGCAAAAGAAAAATCAGTCAGAGTTCAATCAGTCAGTAAAAAACAGTCACAGAAGTGTAGTTTCATTGTTACAAAATAGAGAAATCAAATAACTCTTGATGTTTAAAGTTATATTTAGCAGAGAACAACAAACGTAACAAAACGATATATAGTGCTTAGGCGTCGGTGCAATGGAATGATGTTTTTTTTTGTCTGTGAATGTGTGATGCGGGGAAGTGGTTGGAATCGGAGGTGCAGTTGTTTTTATGTAACACTGTTTTAGTCGTAAGCAGGAATCAATAACGATTAAAGAAAATTTTGGAAGTCAGGAGAAAAAAAAGAATGAAATAGACATTGTTGGTAGTTGTAGATAGGAAACAAACAGGATGGATAGGAAGAATAATGTGAAAGGTCCCTTCTATTTTTCAAGGTCGAACCAAAATATCGAAAACATCAACACTTTCAATATTAGCTACGGCAACGCCTACTCTTTTTCGCCAAATGTGAAATTAATGTCGCTTTTGTTTGAAGCTGAAACTGACGCAATATCTAACTGGCAGCAAGTTAGTATCAGTTACTGACGAGTGGAACACGAAACATTGAAGATCGAAAATGAATTCTCCGAAGTTTCCTTTCTATGAGTTGTTCTACAAGAAACTTGCTCTATTCCAACAAAAAGAAGAAAAAAAACGAAAGGCATTTGTTGGACGAACTTTTTTGCGAGAGAGTTAAAAGTTGATGCAAAAACATGGCAATCAAATGCATTTTTTTAATTGCATGGAAGTCTGTTATTCATTCGTAGAGTGATCTGTCCCTATATTCGAAGCCAAAACCCTGAATCCTGAACTGATAGCAAAGTGAGGTTTAACCTCAGTGTCATGCAGGTACTATGTAGAGTAACTAGACCATTTTGAACTTAGCTTCTATTCTCAAGATGCCGCTCGAAAAATTCCAACATGTCTTCACTGATGGTCGTCTTCGGAAAGGCGCAAACCGGATCCTCCTCTACATTAGCCATGAAATAAAACTGATACAAGAGGATAATAAATAAGGATCGTAAAATTCGTACCGATTACAGAGAAAGGAAACCAATAATGAAACTAATCACAAAGAGAATGAAGTTAATTCCAATTAAATTCTAATATTGCTAAATATGATGCCTGGAGAGATCGTCGCGAGAGAGATAGAGATTAAAGAGAGTACATTTTATGATTGCGAATAAAAGAGAACATTTATAGATAAGTTAAATGTAAACATGCTGAACAGAGCGAAGCAGATAAAGTTGGAGAAAAAAACGATACAAAAACTATGTGACATAAGTGTTGTTTGAAATAAAACGAAGAGAAACCGAGTGAAGCAATCAATTGTGCGGAGAGATTAATTAAACCATTCGGATTGAAGAGTAAAGATATTTTAAAATAAATCCGTTGCGTTGCCTTGTGTTTTACTATAGTGGTGCGATTAGCGCACAAAAGCTAGTTTGATGACAGTCGAAGGTTACTGTGAGTTTTTTTTTACTATTTTGATACTGGCATTCAGTTTGGTAAACTTTACCATTAATTGTGGTTTCTGTGACGGAAAATTCATTTCACTTTCCACAGGTACAGATTGCCTGCCAAACGAGGCATTTTGATGCGAATTTTAACATTGTGATCCTGGAATCTAACAGTGTTCTCGGGACGGTTCTTCAATCCAAACCACCAAATGTAACGTTATCTAAGTTAGGTGCTATGCTATTACGTAACTTTTAAATAGTGCCAGGTTTCCAACCTAAGAAAACAAGAATTAATTTTCGCTTTCTCGGCATCAAACCAGTGTTGTAATAATCAGTGCGCCCCTTGTTTATGATGATTAGTGACAGCATACCAAGCATACCGACCGCGAGTACAACGCGTCTTTTTCACATCCAATCAAACTATTGAGAGCTACGATCATATAAAATAAACCCCTTATTTCCCTCCCGGTCACCAGTTCCTGTTTGGTTCACCCCGTTCCACAGGTTATGGGCCCAAAAGTGTGACTTTTTCTCGACAACAAAATGGCGGAAACATGAATCGTCATGGAAAGGATCAACAGATTTTGACTGGGCAATCTGGAAGTTCAGGCTCGAACTGTGTAACCCGTCAAGATAACAATTTAGCAATGGGTGGAAATATACCTGTTTTTGACTATACACTCCGTAGAGTATATTTGTTTTGGCAATATTATGCTCACCGCTGTTATGTATCGTTCACATTTAGTTGCAAAATTTTCGCGTTTGTGAACGGTTTTGTTTGTGCAGTTAGGTGTAGTAATTTTTGTTTGACATTTGTGCATAATTAACATACGGTTTAGTTAGGATACCACTCTCCTCTTGCAAAAATACGTATGTGCTGGTTGTGCTGCTCTTCGATGACAGCTATGCGGAGGCGGTTTGTTGTTCTTTTTTGGTTTTGGTCGTGCAGCAGGCGGCCATCGCATAAAATCAAAGTGACGAACCACGGTTGAAGACAGAAGTTGTTTATTTCGTAAACCCTTACCGCCACAATAGCTTATGAGTGGATTGCGCGTGTGTGACGGAAGAGATTCCCGTCGTAAGTGCCGGCCCGTGATTCAATCAAAAGTTTTAGTGGTGCAGGATCGCCGTCGGGGGAAGGTAGTTGCAAAGGAGTTTTCGCTTTCTCGGCTAAAAGCAAAGGATCCTCGCTGTAGAAGACAAGCCGAATGAGCTTTGCTCTGGTCTACAGCTAAAAGCCAAGGAGAGGAAAGCAGGTAGGGCAACGGCCTTGCCTGGAAAGAACATCGCGGTGTCTTTTGGGATTCTTTGCGGGAAGTAAAGAATCCGGTGATTCGTCACCACCGTCGCTAGGGAGGTTCCAACAGAGGAGCAAAGCTCACCTCCCTAGCTAAACACAAGGACCGCTGCCGGAGCAGCCAACGGAACCAAAATAGAATACGCGGTCGTTGTTTTCCCGGCCGGAGGGAACCCGCCAGTGGCAGTAGCAGTTCTACGGACAGCGGAGGAGAGTGAAACATAGGAAAAGAAACGCGGTAAAATTTAGTTTATTTGTTTGTTTACTTTTGTTATTTGTTGGGTTATTACTAAAATCCAAAACTCTTAGTAGAAGCACCTAAGCCGCCGCTAACAAGAACCCGAGTAGTGAGTAAACCGCTACTTACAACTGCTGTTGGTTAAATAGAGGATTCATGATACTGTGATACAGCCGAAACCGGTAAGGCTTGTGCAATTACTGGTCTGGCCTAGGGGCAGATCACTCTAAGAATGTATAACAAATTTAATTTCCATTTTTGCATCAGCTTTGCACTGCCTCGCAGAAAAGTTTGTTTAACAAACGTCCTACGCTGATCCACTTTGTTCGACGTTTTGTTAAATGTAGAGCTAGTTTTTCTGTAGGGTTTTGACGTCTTACACGCAACGCAAACAACATTGCACGCAACGCAAAATACATTATGAATTTCTATTTTGATGGAAATAAATGCATTTAATTTCGCTGATTTTTAAAAATGCATCGCAAGTGATCTGCCCCTAGGGTCTAGCGGTAGAAACGAATGAACGTCATAAATGCGGCGTCCACGATTGAAATATGGCGAACATCGAAGTGCTATTATGAATTGGAAAAACTCTAGTCAGAGAACTGCGGAGAGAAAAACAGCATTTTTGGCAACGTATGCCCCGGCATTGTATGGCAACACGTCCAATGTTATAAGGATAGGCAATGTTCGATTGGATTCGTTTTTTGACAGCTAAACGCGAATCCAATCGATCCAAAATGGAGTCTCCGCAGTTCTCTTTCTAGAATTTGCTATTATGAATGCGTCTCTCACTAAAAAAAATCACGTTTTACGATAACTGTTTCACTGTGTATCTCGTCAGCGTAACAATTTAGCACTGAGCCGAAATGTTCCTTTTTTTAGGTATCTCTCGGTAGAGTGTATTTATTTTCTTCAACTAACCGCTGTTCAATCGAGCGTTAAGAGGCTGAATTCCTCTATACGCAACCATAAAATAACCTACAGAATAAGTTCTTTTAACTTAAATTTAGGTACTTTTGAGCTGTGCGTCGCTTTCACACTTATTAGTGTTGTCAAAAACAAAACGAGAGATTCGACTCAATCGAGGTCTTCCGTGCAGTAAGGTACTTTTGAGTTGTTTTGGATATACTCAAAATTAGGTAAATTTAACTTAAATTTAAGTAAATTAAACGCAAGTTATTATTTTTGCCGTAGTTAAATGGAAACTACCTTCCACACGGTTTACCCAATTTTACCTTCCTGCACTATACCACGAGATTGAGTCAAAAGTACTTAATTTTAGGTAGTTTTTCGGTGGCGTGTAGAAAAAAATTCGTCTTATCGTTTGTTTACCATTTATGTCAGTGTCATTCCTATCGAGCATGAGAACTGCCAAAAGCACTCAATCCGAAGAAAAACGCTCTGAATACTTCTGGAACTAGGGCCATTGACAGGTCTCCAGCTCGATTGGAATGACACTGACAGATAAAAGGTAAACAAATGATGGAGATGGCGAGTCTTTATCCAGAGGTATTCAACGTCGTTAATCGGACGGGAAAAGCAGTTAGCTTCGAACCACATTTATTTGCAGGTCATTTTGTTACTCGAT
Organism: Topomyia yanbarensis; assembly: GCF_030247195.1. Taxonomy (NCBI): domain Eukaryota; kingdom Metazoa; phylum Arthropoda; class Insecta; order Diptera; family Culicidae; genus Topomyia; species Topomyia yanbarensis. Next base: position 200,042,343 of record NC_080670.1, on the reverse strand, counting down.
TAAGAAATATTTTTGGCAAATTCTCGGCAGTGTGTGTCTATTGCGAGCGGGAATATCCGCGAAAGTGTCTACCAGTGGTTCGAGAGCTCTGCTGTGGAGCTAGACCGCCGTTTCTGGGAAGCTAAGCGCAAAGAATCTTTCGCTTACCCGGCTACTAGTAGCACCGATCCGCCCTAGCTGGGAAGGATAAACCGAACTAGTCAAGGAGGGCGAAGCAGGTAGGACAACGGATCCGCCTAGGAAGATGTCGTTCGAGATTCTTTGCGGGGAGCAAACGAATACGCTGATTCGTCGCCAGGGAGGTTCCAACAAACGAGCCAAGCTCACTTCTCTAGCTAATTTCTGGTGCAGCAAACAATAATCTACGGAGGACCTTTCCGCCCAACAGTAGCAGACCAACAACAGCAACAGTGGAGAGAATTGGAGGGAAATTAACACGGTAAAATTTCTTGTTTTCTTCTTTGTTTACATATGAAAACCCGAAATTCTTGTAGGAGGCGCCTAGGCCGCCCTGACAAATAGGGTCGGCCAGGCGAATAAGAACCCGAGTAGTGGTTAACCCCCCTACTTACAGCTGTATGTAAAGAGTAGTAGAGGGATAAGAGGTGGTTGCTAGATTCCGGCTGCACCAACCACATGACCGGAAACGTGGAGAATTTGAATGTCCAGTCGGAGTCAAATGAAATTGTCTGCCTGGCTAATGGTCGGAGCATCCCATCGAAGGGCATCGGTAAGATGAAGGTGATCAGCGAAAACGGAGAGTGCAAAATTGTTTCTGTTTAAAACGTTTTTTTTTCATGCCCGTTGGAATTTATGCGGTGAGAATGATTTAGTGCTTTTGTAACACTTCCCACACTGTTGTTCCAGTGAGCGGCAAGTTACGGTGGGTAGTCTAGCACAATATTTCAATAGCCTGCCACTTGCCAGCACCTATTTCAACCCGCCTATTCGCCATTTCATTTACTGTTTTTTTTTGCATCTGATGAGAATTCTAGAGCTTTTATTCAAAACGACATATCTACAATAAGTGGCTATTTGTTTAATTTCTCTTCTGTCAATAATTCGGTCGCCTTAACATTTATCCTTATTCTCTGCATAATATGCTAATCAAAACCACCGTCTTTCGATCTGTACTGTAAAATAAGTGAAATGTGCTATAGCGACGCCATAAAAATCGAAAGAGAAAGTAAACAAAGAGAGTCACTCATTGTAGATATGACTTTTTGAAAAAAAAAGCTCAAGAACTATATTTATTTTAATTCTTTACCACCGCGCATTCATTCGTATACACGCTACGAGAAAGCTACGCAATAGTTACGTGATGTTCAGATATACAAAAACTAAACAATATGGCGACAACAGACAAGTTGAAGGAAGAGCTGTGGAAAGATTTAAAATTTCCCAGCGATTCACAGGAAATATTGAAGGGTAATTTGATGTTTATTCAATTTATCACCCCTTAGGTGCAACATCTTGCACTCTTTTATTTATTCTATTTCAGAAGGAGGAAAAGGCATTCTAAATTTGATTACGGTAACCGAGGAGCAGTTCATTAAAAGTGTGAAGTAACTGAACCTTGGGAATATACAATCATGGAAAACCCGTAATATAAGTACTAAAACGAAAATTTCGTCCATAAACGAAAAACTCCAAACTTTGTTTTTAATAGACCTATTTTATTTAATTTTAATCGAAAGAGCTTGCATTTCTAAGAACATTTTTGCTGATGTACGAATTTTTGACACATTTCTTGGATTTTTTATGATTTATATCAACATTAAAAATGCCAGAATGCTGAATATAGTTTTTACCTAATCAAGAATGGTGAAATGCAAAGAGCGAGTAAAGGCGCTTTAACCTAGGTCTAATGAGCGAGGGCAAGGTGTAAATTCCTCTGTTCCATTCCAAATAACTAAAGGAATGACATTAACCGTCTTAGCACAGTCACTCCCAATGTTTTTTTTCCATACCCTCTATAAACTGAAACGGTCGGTACGGTTGTCCTCATTTCTTCCTCATTCAAGTTTCAAAACGATTCGGTGGTTGAATTGTTCATTAAATGAATAATTCAATTGTCGAATAATATTGAAACATCTTCAAACCCAACTCTGCACAGTAGGCTTGGCCGCTTTAAGATTTGCGACATATTATAATATGCTTCAAATATTCATGATGACAAAAAAAACACCAAAGAATAACTGCAGAATTTTCCAGGATGCTTTTCAATACTGGCTGTGTAAGGGTTAGAATAGAATAGAAAATCAAGAATGGTAAATTGTAAACACTGTAAACGCATAGGGATCTTTAGGGGTGTGCGGGTTACGGCGTTTTCTGGTGCAGATTAGTGCTGTGAGTTTATATCTCAATCTTTTTTCTATTTTTAAGCCCAAAATTATTGAAAAAAAACACTTTTTAGTTAATTTCCTTTTAGGACAATAACACATCCAAACCCATGCGACTTGTACGACTCTATAGGTTACCTCATCAGATCTACCATAGTTTGCAGATGAAATTTGGGATGACAGGCTGCTAGCGGATTGCAAAAGTACCTGATCATGTGTGGGGCGCTGTCCCGGTTAACAATAAGGCGAACGAGATATTTGTAGATACGTCATTTAGTAGGACAGCTGTCAGTTTGTTCGCTGAATTTAATTTAGATATTTTAAATTTAAAATTCAGAAAAGAATACTTAAGGTTTAAAAATAATATGAATGTACTCGTAAGGACAATTGAATTGTCAAACTGATAGCGCAATTATCATATTTTCAGAAAACTGAATTAGATTGCTGAAAATTCTGTAGTTGTATTATGATTATGACGATTGAATTGTCCAATTTTTGCAGCAAAAATAATCTGTCAAATTGTTGGATTCGAATTGGGTCATTAAGCTATACATAGTTTTCCGTTCCATTCGATAAATTTTATGTCCAATATACATAATATAACATTATTTTAAAAAAAAATTCGTTGTGATACGTAAAAACGATTTTTTGTTTTTTAAAATAAATCTTATGTAACCTTGCAACCATACATAAGAAAACTGCGGTTGTTTACATCTGGCCTATCAAGACAACACCCATAATGTAAAAAAAAATATATGCATTGGATGATGTTCATGTCAAATTGAAATAACCCTGCGGGAAAACCGGGAAAACATGTATTAATTTTTTCTGACAGGGCATCATTTGTCGTGAAATTCGATATGTCAAATGCTTCTGGTAGTGTCAAATCCAGACTGTCAACATATTTCTTTATTTTAAATTTAAATTTTATTTTCACGTTTCCTGAGTTGGAATAAAACATTGTTGCAATCACGAAAATCAGCTTTATGGATGTATGTAATAAAACAAGATTTTTTTTCTCATTTAATGACCCAATTAAAATGTCTGTAAAAGTCTGTACATGGTTGTGTAAATCATAGATCCTACTGAGAAACAAAAATATAAAAATGAAAGAAGAGATGCTTTTCCTTTTGATTTCACCAGGTATTTATTAAATTGAACTTACACGTATTTCGTCGACGTCTTGCAGACTTCTTCAGTGCTTGTACAGAAGAAGTCGGCAAGACGTCGACGAAATACGTGTATGTTCAATTTAATAAATACCTGGTGGAATCAAAAGGAAAAGCATCTCTTCTTTTATTTCTATTTTTTTTTTCAGCATTCCACCATGACGCTAAAAGAAAAACTATTTTTAACAAAAATATGCATAAATAGCATACTTTCTAATCCCGTCTATCCTCTTTTCTTCTGCTGTTATTTTTATGCATTTTCATGCATAAACTTCTAGTAGGCATTCAATGAGTGGATAGACCGAATATGTCCAATGCATAAAAATTGCAGCAGAAGAAACGAGAGGCAGATAGAAAAATATGTTGTCGATGCATAAATGTACGCTAGAACATTATTTTTAAAGTGGATTGAAAATAGAATTATATTGTGAAGGAGTCACTCGTATTCAAATACAATTATTCTAGTGCAAATTTGCTCAACATTATTACTTTTTTAAAAGCCTGTAGAGCTGCCTCTGTAGGAGACTATCAAAAGTCTGTAAAATACAGACATGTGTGTTTTTTAACCTTCTAAATCCCACTGACCGGCAGCGGTATTACGAGAAAGTTTTCTGCATATGATTCAATCACCCCATGCAAAGAACTTAATCTCGGGATATAGTAGGTGTTAGCTCTACCGATTTTCCAATGACCTATTTCAGAATGAGAGAGACCTAGCGGTACATACATTCCGATGCCATTTTCCCGACGGCAAGCCCCGCTCTGTTATAATACGTGCACCATACCAGTATTATAATTTAACTTTCGATTCTTTGCCACGAATGTGTGTTCAAGAAATTGACGCGTATTTAGTGTGTCATACAATTTAAACCAATTGAATTTAATACATATATTTGTTAGGAATCTCAGCTTTCTACCTTATGCACGAAGTGTAATCAATTTACTTAATACAGCTAGAGCACTCTTTCTAGGTTCTTCAACGTCCGAGTTTGAACTAGCTTCGTAATCATCCTGTAAACGTTTGTTTCAGATTGACAGTTGCCTCGTTGGATCACGAATTTGACAATATATTTGGCAGACGGTCGGTCTCTTGAGAAATCTCTTCGTCGATTTTTTTTGTGGATTTTGACACTATCTATTACTTCAGGTTTCAAACAAGCAGACGCTGTTCATGCTTTCGAAATGTTGGGACCAGCTTACGCAATGGTAAGATACAACTACGGGAGGTGTATGCCCATAGATCTCAACTTGCATATGCCGTTCTCTACGAACTGAATCGAGTGGTTTATGAGACTCGGCGGGTCACAATTAAATAGTCTATTTTCAGAGCAGCTGTAATACCTTTCTGTCGAGAAAGGTGAATAATGCAACAAAAAATAACGAAAAATACCAAAAGAAAAGATGTGATACTTATAGCTAAGGGCTGCATGTAGAACCATCGTTGGCGGATTTCATTTTTCACACAGGTGTAGACTACGAAACGACTGCAAAAAGAGTACTGTCGGGTGGCTCCGGCCTCACACAAGCGATCGAAGGGTATACCTGTTGGTTTGGAACTACGACTAAAATCCATTTCTTCTCGGACGAAAGCAAATACGATTGAATCCTTTTCCGAAAAACCAACCTTTTTCACAAAATCACTATATTTTAGCAAGAAGTTGACGGGAGCGAAAAACTGCGTACTGCACTCATTTCGCATTCATTCGCACCGTTACAAATCGACACGATCTCTCGTTCACTTGGCATCGGTCTGTCACGGGTACACGGTTAAATAAAACAACCTGCAGAAAAGTTCTTTTAACTTACTTTTGAGTTGTGCGTCGCTTTCGCACTTATTAGTGTTGTCAAAAACAAAACGAGAGGTTCGACTCAGTCGAGGTCTTCCGTGGAGGAAGGTACTTTTGAGTTGTTTGGGGTGAACTCAAAATTAGGTAAATTCAACTTAAATTTGAGTATAAAAAACCTATCAATGAGTTGTAATTTTTGCCGTGGTTAAATGGAAACTACCTTCAACACGGTTTACCTAATTTTAAGTTCCCCCACGATACCACGAGATTGAGTCAAAGGAACTCAATTTTAGGTAGTTTTTTGTTTCCGTCATAGTGATGTCTGATTTTTGCAAATAATCGATTATCCGTTAATCGAATAATATTTGAGAGATTGATTAATTCATTCGATTAATCGACAAAAATAATCGATTAAAATCAATAATCGATTACTTATGTCGTTTTCGATTGAGAACCTACAAACTAACCCAGGTTAGTTGCTTCAAACGAACGTTTTTAATGAAACTGAGTTGGGTTCTCGCCAAACAGCAATGGTGTGAGCGAACCCGAAATATATTTCAGGTTGGAACCCAACCCGGTTTTCAGTTCAGTGGCGCATAACCTAGGTTGGAAACTGGCTTCAAACAAACGGTTTGACAGCAGTTAGGTCCGAAACTGAGTTAGTTTCTGCTTCAAGCGAAAACGGCATTAGTAAATCCTAGCTTGTCAACAAAAAAAAGGTCGCTCGACACATTTTGAAAAATTTGGAGAAGTCTGGTCATATTTTTTTGCTCTGCGACTTTCGTTTTCAATGCCACCCTTCATTAATTATGCTCTCGATTAATCGATATCAGCTACTCGATTTGCTCGATTATACCGAAAGCTTGTAATCGATTATTTATTTTTCGATTATTTTGGAAATTAATCGATTATTTGCGTTAATCGAGTAAAAAAAGACATCACTAGTCACGGGTTGCGTTGCTTTTAGACTTTCGGTAACAGTTTCGCGAGTGCGCTTGTTCGGAATTGAATGGAAATGGAAGATTTTTCTATTTTCATTGAAATTGTGTTCTGAAATCGAAGAAAAAAGTGATCCAATCTGGAAATCCATCCAGGAAGAGGATCGTGTGGTGAATTAAACTGCGGAGCCATTAGAGAAAGTGAAACATTTACAACAAGCGCCGCCGTTTTGTCGCGTTTCGAATCGTGTGATCGTAGTCGGCGTTATTTTATTCGGATGCGTGTATTTGTAAATAATTATCAAGCGAAGCGACGGTGGTTTAGATAGTGAAAAAAATCGCTTGTTATTGAGAACGGAGTGTATCCAAAATAGAAAAAGCTAAAGTATATGAGTTGAACATAGGAAAAAAGAGAAAGTGAAAAAAATCTTCAATTTGTTCAGCACCATTTTGAAGCATTTTGAGTGGCGTGATCGCAATCAGCGTCATTCCGTTCACTCGTGTGTGTGTATCTGCGAAATATCCTCAAATCCGAAGCAATTGAGATTTCGAAAATCGAAAAGCCGATCATTGTTGAGTGCGGAATATATTTGAAATTGAGAAAGATCAAAGAAAAGGTGGGAAATATAGGGAATCAACGAAGGTGAAAAGTACCTGTGGCTATTGTGTGGTATTTTTCTTTACGTAATCGCAACCAGCACAATTCCGTTAATCCGCGAGTGTGTGATTGTGCACTATCCCCAAACGAAGTAAAGGGGGTTTGTGAATAAAGGAAAAAGTCGATATATTATCTAGTGCGGAATATATCTAATAAGAAAAAAAGCTTATATAAAAAGGTGAAATCTAGAAGATCAGAGGAAGTCAAAAATATCTGCGGCCAGTTGGCCGCCATTTTGAATTGCAACCAGCGCCATTCCGTTCATTTTCGTGTAGGTGTGTTTGTGAGTAATCATCAAACCAAGCAACGGTGGTTTATAAGGGTGGTGAAAGCTTAAAAAAAGTCGGTTGTTAATGAGCTTCATGCAAGTCTAAAATGGAAAGGCTAATGGCTAATAAATTCCGTGTTGTGAAATTTCTCGCAAAAGTTTTATGAAGAGTTGAAAAGCAAAATTGTTCGTCAGTTATTTTCTAAATAGTGCGATTGGTTGTATATTCAAATATAGAAATATGGCGTGAAAGGTTTTTTTTACATATCCTGGAAGGCGATATTCAAAGATACGTGAATATTTCAACTATTTCTAGATATTTGATGAAATCGTAGCCATTTCGGTTCAACCTTGTTATACAATTAGGAATATACATCTTAATCGGTATTCGTCTTTACTCTTTTTTGATTGCGATGATACTTCCTGCTACTCGACCAAATTAAATCAATCGACTTCCCTAGTAACAATTGAGGTTTTATGGCAATATTCAAACTCTTCTTAAAACTTAGAACTTCGACCGTTTTGACGGTGTACTACTCACCTCACCTGCCCATTCTCTTACAGCATCAGAATCACGGGGAAACGGGATGCGGACAATATGCCGTAAAATAAATGACTACTGGACAGACTCGGGTTTGAAGATGTTTCAAAATTTTACGGCAATTAAATAATTCATTTAATAAATGAATTGTTTTGAATCTTAAATAAGGAAAAAATGAGGACAACCATACAAACCGTTTCAGTTTAAAGGGGATATAATAAATCGTTGGGAGTGATTGGCTAAGAAGGCTAATGTACCTCCTTTGGTTCTTTGATGGGATGGGACAGAGGTATTTACACCTTACCCTGGCTAATAAGCCTAGTTTATAGCGTCTTTACTCGCCAATTTTCTCCTTAGATAGGGAACTAACAAAGTGCAATCGCATTGGCTGATTTTAATGATACTCTAGAATCAGCCTACAAAGAATAAGGCAAGGTTTATTAAGATTTGAACCCTACCCTAAATTTGTCGACTCTGAGTAATCAAAGATAACGCCAGAGAAGACCAGCTTACAATATTCCTACACCGATACAGCTAAAAATAGACATCATTGTTAATAGTCTCACTTTTCAGACAGTAATTTATTCTTTATATATTTATAAGAGAACACAGCTCCAGTGGGTTTATGGCATTTACTTGACCGGTTTCATCTGCCATAGACCGTCGTTGAGGTAGTGACAATTCTCCACTCCCACTCCTTTGTTGACCTTAGCACTGCAAATCAGAACATAAATAATAAAGTAAAAAATACCCGAAACCCGAATCAAAAACCACTTACATATCCTCGGTGGACAACGTAGTCTGACCGATCGCCAACGCGTGCGATTTGCCTTCAGCCATAATCGCTACCACAATCCCCTTATCAACCTCGGTCATACAAGCCCCCGGCGACGTCAAACCGGGACACATAATGTTCGCTCCACTTAGCACGAACCGGATAGCACCCTTGTCGACCTGCTGCATCGGTAGGAAGAAGGGAAACTTGTGAAACAACCGCAACGTTGGCATCCACGAACCCTCCCGGTGCCGGAAAAACAACTGTTCACCGGAGCTGCTCACTAGGATTTCGATGTGGTCGTGACTGAAAGGAAAGGGGAAGGTTTAGAACAATTTTGGCAAACAATTCGTAAAAATTTTCATGCACCATTTAACGATACGGAACTGATCCTTCTTCGGCAGTATCTGATCGATGTGCGTTTCAATGTGTGGAAACTGTTCGATTAGTTTATTTCGGATACCTTTCTGCACAGAGGACTTGAGCTGCTGCACACCGGAAATACTTTCCTTTTCGTCGAATCTGAAGGAGCAAAAGAAAATATTGAGAATGTTTTCGTCCTCTCCATCAAGTCTAAAAAACTTACTTCTTAAACATGTTAACCAGCTACTAGTACTATAGTAAACAGTCTCAAATCTAAGAAACTACTGTGTAAACTAGGATTTTGATTTATTTCACGAGTCCGAACGGAATCTATCACCACAATATGCAACGGTAATGTTTTCGTTTAGCAGCACTACCGGGACGGGACCAAACTTCTTACGGGGCTGACGTTTCTTATTGGAAAGTGACAGGCGTGAGATTAAATCTCGACAGAGTTTTCGAAAGGTCGTAAGCGGCAAAAGTGAATAAGCTCGCCTGTTGGGGGAGCCCGAATAGAAATGCACACGGAAAAATAAAATAACCCAAAGCACTGAGAACTCGACATACAAATATGCGATGGTGATTTTCAACATATTTTCATTTAAATGTTTTTCAGGAAAGTTTGTTTCAGCTTATATGTCTGTTCTCTGTGCCCAAAGAATAGGTTATAATTTGTTTATTATGGGCTTTAAGTTGATGGTAATTCACCCAAAGAATAAGTTCTTTTAACTTAAATTTAGGTAGCTTTGAGTTGTGGGTCGCTTTCGCACTTATTAGTGTTGTCAAAAACAAAACGAGAGATTCGAGGTTTTCCGTAAAATAAGGTACTTTTGAGTTGTTGGATGAATGTTCAAAATGAGGTAAATTCAACTTAAATTTAAGTATATTAACCTCAAGGTTAGTATAGAAATCCTATCAACATGTTATGATTTGCCTTGGTTGAAGGGAAACCAACACGATTTACCTAATTTTACCTTATTCCACGATACCCCCAGATTGAGTCAAAAGAACTCAATATGAGGTAATTTTTCGTATCCGTACACAACAAAAATACAAACTTTAAACTGCGCACTTGCCACCAACCTGGACTCCGCACTTTCAAAGTGCGAGTCATCAAACTGCTACTGAAAACTGCGAGCTGTCAAACACATGCATTATTTATTACTTCACAGTTGGTTTTGTTTACATCAGTTAAAATTAACATCAGATATGGATATTACTTCTTGGGAATCTCTAGGGCCAGGCTATCCATTATTTATAAGAAATCCAAAACTACGATAAGCACCTGGATTCAAAATTACGAGACGGAAGGCATACTTTCTCGCAAGCAACGCGAGCAGGTATTCCGCAAATTTAAATCTGAGCATAGGCACTGGATCGTGGAACAGTACATGGAAAACCCTGTTCTTTTTTTGAGCGAATGTCGAGATCTGTTTTATAGCTACTTTTATCGTACCATAAGTGAATCAAGTATATGCCGGATTCTGCATGCTGAAGGATTATCTTGGAAAACTCTGGAATGCCGAGCCATTCAAGTGAAGGAAGAAGAGATATTTCGTTTCTGCGCAGAGATGAATGCTATCGATTGGGATATTTACTATCCTGTATTTTTAGATGAAGTTTCTCTAGATTGCAGAGATATGCTTAGAAACCGTGGATATGGAATCAAGGGGAAAAACTTATATTTCGAGGAGAATTTGTAAGGCGGCCTCGGGTATCTTTCCTTTGTTTTCTTGGGATGGAGGGTATGCTAGATAGCTTTGAAACAGAAGGTACTTTCACAAGAAAAAAATTCTTCGAATGTTGCCAATCCTTTGCTTTGAATCACGAAGAAGTCCGTCGATATCCTGGATTTAATTCAAAATGGATTATGGATGGAGCACGAATCCATTGTGACCAACACATAGTTATGTATCTGAGATCAATTGGAGTTTTACCTGTGTTTCTACCTCCATATTGCCCTTTTTACAATCCAATTGAGATAATTTTAGGAATAACAAAAAGAAACATGAAAAAGCGTTATGAAGAAAATTCCAATGAGAATTTGTCACATACTGCAATAGCAACATTTTTTGCCTATTCCAGATATAATTCCATATCAACATTTGAATAGGGCTAATAAGATTTGTAAACAAACTTTTGTTTTGCTGATTTCTCCTAATTTGTTATCATTTCAACACAGAAAACATTTGAAAATGATTCTACCAAGGGTAAAGATGTTGATTCATGTGTATTTTTCATGAAATTCAACTCGGTGGCGGAATAATGAGCGAAATAAGTTTGTTTACAAAAGTCTCATTCGCCCTTTTGAAGAATTACTATTGAATTGCTCAAAGCTTTATAAACATTGTGGATATCTTCCTGGGGGTATTTTCGATCCTTCAATTGGTCTATCGCAAGACATGACAGAACTAGGATTTGATTTGGATACAGCTTATGGCTAATTGTTGGTATTTGTTTCACTCTAGTGGAACGGTACATCTCATGGATAGTTTATTATTAACAGTTCAGATATAAAACTTGCAATGAAAATAAAACATCTCTTTTATTAAACTACAAGTGGTCTACATCTGGAATATTCGAAATTTTACTGACCAAGCTTCTGCTTAATTCATCCTCTTCTGGCCTTATTGATTCCTGCATAGATGATACGAGGCTTAAGTTGGTAGCACAACGTAATCTCATCGCTCATCGGATACGTGATTTGAGACGTTTCCCCAGCGATATTAGCTGTTCTACTTCTGAATCCAATTCATCCAATTCCGCCGCAAAGCTATCGTTTATCGTGTTGGCCACGTTGAGACCGCTGCATATACTATTCATCCGAACAGCCTCTGATACAGGAACCGAACGGAAAAATTTTAGTAGATAGGTTGGTGGCAGTGATGATAGTCTTTGATCTCTTTCATGAGCGAGTCCTGTGTGAATATAGTTAGCCCACAGTTTCCAAGCACTGGAGTGGCCAGTGAGACAGCTACCATGCTTGTTCCGTAGCTCTTCAGCATGTGTTGTGAGTGCTTGGTTACTTGGGGCTCCTGCTCGATCCGCATTCTGGTGGCGCACTAGTTGCTTATCCACAGCATCCCACAGTGACTTACATGCAACTGAAGTAGAATACATGTGTACGTGTATCCTAATCTTCTTGTGACGCCAGTTAATTAATGCTTTGCTGTCCAGCTTGTCGACATTCACTCGCCTTTTCTGTTGGGGGTCTTGCAGCACGACAAACTTTGAAAGGTCTTCAAAACTAGACTCTGCCTTAGCCCAGGCTGCCTGTTGTGACCCTTGTTCTTCGCGTATAATCACTTCGCGAGAGATGATTGCTACATCCCAAATATAGTGAAGAATATAATTCACCGTATTCCCATACATAATACGAGCAGTAACTTGGCTTCCGGACGTTTCGCCCACAAATGGTCTTTTGAAGACAACTCCATTTAGAGATAAGTTGTATTCCCGCTCGGATTCGTTTTCTAGTGGCTGAATGTCTATCACATCCATTCGTTGAATTTTCGACTGTGGCTCAATATCTCCGTTTTCATGATCATTTCCAGAAAATGATGAAATATCGACATCATCCAATGCCTCTATACTGTAATCACTATGTTCCGTCTGGGTTTCGTCTCCGTTCATTGTTTACAAATCAATGTATTTACAACGCCAATCTGTAATTCAGAGATGGTTGCAACGAAATTTTAGTGAAACAAATTGAAAAAAAACGTTACCTGTACAACGCCGACTGCATAATATCCCTGTATTGATGGAACGACAGGTGTGCAAGCGGAAAAAAACATTAGCCAATTTCAATAAATTTTTCATTTGTTTTGATTTTGCTATGCGTAGCAAGTTATAAAGATGGTCACCTCCTAGACAGGCCAGCCGAGCTAACCGGTCTATGAAAGAAATTGATAATTGCGCAGTGCGGGTCAAATCCAGTTTTTGTTGCCACAAGCAATATTTAGTCGAAAACCGGGCCACATTTTAAAATGATGTTTCTAATTTATCAACAGCCAATGGTGAAATTTGCTGATGAGCAGCATCCAAGCTCCAGCACCGGTACTAATTTGGAGCAACTGTTTAGCAGATTAAAACCAGCGATGGACGATTCTTCGAATGATTCAGGTGATATTACTTGTATCAAATAGAAATTAAATACGTCAAGATCCCGTTCAAAAGGCTCATCACTTTTTGGCTCTCGAAATAAACAAATTACGCCACCCAATTCTCCCGTTTTGCCTTGACAGATAAGAGTTATTAAAACTGGCAACGCTCCCTGATCAAAGTAGGCAATGGATTTTGTAGTTTTAGAAAGCAGTACATCTTTTTTATCTTTTATTTGTTGTATTATAGTTATCAGCTAGGATAGTATACATAGGGCGTACAAAACCAAGCGACATGTGGTGAATCACATGTCAGGATACCATGGTGAAGTCGAAGAGTAAAAGAAAATTGAGGAAATAATTTTTGTGCTTTCAATTATCAATAGCCGAACTTACGTTTTCCACAACACTACTGCTTCCTGCTCGAGTTGATACCAATGTCGTTAAGACAGGCATTAAATTTTCTTTTTTAACGAGTCCAAATACATATGTTGAAATTGATTCTCAAAACTTTCAAACTAGGAATTACAATAGGAAACGAATTACAAATTACCTTCGATATAATCACGTGATACCAACAGAAATCTTTATTATTTTCCATTCTAATTTCCAGCTAACATCTCCACACTCCGAACTCCCGTCGATGGCCCAATATGCAACCGCTTGTGCCGTGTCAGATGGCCAACTTGAACAAATGCCTCGCCGCAAACTTCGCACACGTACGGTCATTCACCAGCACCGATTTGCGGGCGAATTTTCTGTCGCAAAATTCACACTTATGTAAACTGCGTCCGGTATGAGCGATCATGTACGTAACCAGCTTGTCCCACAAACCGCACACTCGTGCGATCTAGTATCGAAGTGCATCAATTCCGGCTGGTGACGGCTGAGGTTACGGGATCGAGAGAATGTCTTCCCGCGCTTTCGCAGCCGTGCAGCCAATGTTTGTCCAACTTGACACGAGTGGTGAATACATTGAAACACATTTCGCAGCAATGAGGTTTCTTGCCGGCATGAACTCGCATGTGACGGTAAAGATGGGCTAACTGAATGAAGGTTTTTCCACAAGCACTGCATTCGTAGGGACGTTCACTGGTATGAGTGCGTTGGTGATGATCCTAATAAAGCTGTCGGGGAAAGGATTTTCCGCATAGCCCACATTCGTACGTTCGTTTGCGGATATGTGTATACATCTGCTGCGAAAGTTGAGGAATGATTACCCTATTCCGCCAATATCCACCAGCAGCAGCAGCAGGTAGGCCGACCACGACACACACACGAATGCCCCAGATTCGAAGAAGTCCGAAGCGGTATGCCTGATATAACAGTGGACAATACCGTCGAAGAGATGTGCCGCGACGAGCATATCTGGGACGCTGTCAACAGAGTGGTTACGAGTATACTCTCCGAGCTGCAAAGGAAATGGCGAAGGGACCAACAAAGTAACGACATTGGTTAGAACGCCGTAGTGGAACCACAAATAGGGTTTCGGGAGAAATTCCGCCGCCGGGAAACCGACGGTGTAGACTGGGTCCACCGCCAGGGACCAGTTGAGTAGTACGCGATATAGGCTCGGGTCGTCGGGGCGCCAGCAAACTGGACGTCAGGCTTCACCCGAATCGTCGGACCGACCTCGACACTACCGAGTAGCTCGTGAGTAGACTAGATCCACCGCCGAGGATTAGACCGCGTCGAATAGCCAGAAGTGGATCGTTGGGGCGTCAGTGAACCGGAAGCTACGCTCCACCTGGAATCGCTGGATGGACCTCAGCACCTACTGGCTGGCTGTTGAGTAGGCTAGGTCCACCGCCGGGGACTAAACCGAGTAGACGAAGCGGGGAGCTGAATGGCTCACAGAAACGTACATCGGTATCGGGAGCAATCTACCGCCGGGGAATTCACGATAGGGTAGATTCTCCGCCGTGGATTAACCCAAAGAATCGGGACAAAAAGGGGAGCTAATTGGCTCACGAAGTAAACACCGGTGACGAAAGAAATTCCGTTGTCGGGGAACTCTCAATCGGAGTAGGATAAGCGGTAAAGCTGGTAGCTAAATGGTTCAAGAAAGCGGGTATCGGTGTCGGGGGAAATTCCTCCGTCGTGGAACTATCGGTCGGAATAGGATGAGTTCACCGTTGAGCACTATCCAAGCAGATCGTGATAAGACCGACTCACGGAAACATGAGCTGAATGGCTCAGGGAATCAGCACCTAAACGGCTCACCACGGGGACGAGTACTAAACGGCGACGTAATAGATGGAGACAAGAAGCAAGAGAAGAGTCAAGAGTTAAATCAATGCTCATAGGTCGTGCCACCTAATGAACCAAGCGAGAGTCCGAGATAGAGCAGCAGAAAGAAGTGCGACGAAAGCGCGTAATACGAAGTAATACGATGACGTAGTTCCGTGGGGAAGAAGGGCGTAAATAGTAAAATATGTTTTTAATGGTTAGGCACGAACGTGAGTCGTGAGTCCCACACAGTGCCAATACACTACAGGCCAGGCTTTTGAAGCTTTTTTTAACCTTACCATAAAATTTTCACTGGTTGGTTACTTTAACTGGTCCGCTTTTTAGTTGGACCTCCGCTAGTTCGACCATTGTCCAACTTAAAAAAAAGCATCTGAACGCCGAAATCTCATGTCAAATTTACTTTGACAATCTATCTATCAATCCTTTACACTACTAACGTCTTCTTTGGAGAGCTTTTAACTTTTGTCAGTCTGTTCAATTATGGAATGAAATTCATTAGTTGGACAGAGACTGTGGCCCAACGAGCGATTACGACTGTAATACATAAGATTATAAATGAGGAAGAGCCTTTCAATAATTACTATCCCAAAGTAGATCCCGTAGCCGACCCTGAAAGCCTTCGTGCTTTCATGATCGAGCTAGCCAGAGAAGAGACCGTATGAGTCCACCCCAAACGGTCACCGTGGCTTGACCAGGGACTAGGTCAAACTAGAGATTGAGTCAAACGTACAGAATTTTAGGTAGTTTTTCGGTGGCGTGTAGTGCGATAAGAATTACGCAGAGTGCGTCGAACAATGCCCAACAAACAATTTAGCTGGATAATGGCTATAACAGCTATCGTTCAGCTTATTCCCTCTTAATAAAGGCTTGTTCAGCTTTGTTTGTTTGTTGGGTGTTAAAACTGTAATAACTATAATATTGATTGTAGGGTATATGCTACTGTAAAATTCTATCCGAGCTATACTCACAAGTTATCGTGCTCAATAAAATTGGGAAATTACAAAAACAGAATCCATTATATTTTCATTGTAAATTCTTCAGCATTTCTAATTAAAAAATATTGCAATTTATTCAAAACAACATGCTGAAATTCTTCTGTACATTTCTATTCGGGTAGCGTACCCAGCAACCATCACTAAATATTGGGACTCTACTGTATTTTGCTCCGCACCATGACCAATACGAAAACAGCAAGCCAAATCAGGGATGCCAGATTTGCAGACAAGTCTGCAAATTCGCAGACTTTTAATTTAAGCAGCAGATTTTTTCGATGACGCAGATATTTGCAGATTTTCTAGTTTGGTTGCAGATATTTGCAGATTTTTTAGTTTTGTTGCAGATATTTGCAGATTTTTGAATATAAAGGCTTTTGGTTACACTAGCTTTCCTGACATTTTTTGTTCTTCCCAGACTTTTAAAATTATTATTGCAGACATTTGAAAAAAGTACCTGGCATCTCTGAGCCAAATATGCCAAGCTGAAAAAGTACCGTCGAAACGATAGGAGGGTGTTCCGTTATAGTTTGTTTTTCGAGAAGCTGGAAAAATCGCAATTTTGTGTAATTTCCCCGGTTTCTCGCGTATAATGACCACGCAAGGTTTGAAGAGCTGCTTCACCTGCTTCCGGAGAACGGAAAATTTTCTCAACATCACCAAGAATGACACCGCCAGCGGAGAAAACGTGGAGGAAATTTTCGCCAAGCATTTTTGGTTTACCGTAAGTGACATTTTATGGGTGCTTCGTGTTATTTTTTTCCTCCTGCTGCGCACTGTACTAAAAAGTTTGTTTTTTTTTGTTCTGTCTACAGCGCGACGAGTTTCTGAATCGTATAGTTTGCACTAGCTGCTGGGAAAAGATTGACGAATTTCACAAATTCTACTGCGAAGTTGAACGATTCCATGCACCGGATATGATACTGGAGGTGAAGATGGAAACGAGCGACGAAACACCAACGGATAGTGCGATGTTTCTGTCGGAAGTTGACTGTATAGCACAGGACGACACGAAAACGTCAGGGCTGAAGGCTGCCCTGGAGGAAATCGATGTTGGTGGCAGGTATGTTGATTTTTTTTTCTCGACATGATAAGGTGTACAAATGTAGGAAATGGGGTATTATGGGCTAATAAAATAGGTACAATAATTGTATTTGTTTAGATCGCTACAATTAACTATTACAAATTAATTTTGGAGTGAGCTTTTCCTTGTAACCAGACTACCTCTTGTATTCTGAAATTTGTTATTATTTTAAATCTATAGGTAACTTTGGTATAAACTTACCTATATAAATAGCAAACAATTTATTGCAAGGTCGTTGACCGGAAAACTGCGCATTCCATGGTGACATTATTTTTTTACGCTTTCAAAAAGCGAAAAAATAATACTAAAAACATGCTCATAGTAGATTTGAGAGCGTGGGATTAGTTGCCAAGACTTGCATCAACCTTCATTTGATTATTTAAAATTGAACAATTAATTGACAAATTTAGCTTAAAGTTTACGCGATAAAATACGAAGCTCCGAATGGTCCGCTAGTCAGAGATAGGGTTAAACCGCAAACAGCGAGTTGCTCCAAACTAAAGTCCTGCCTTGTTTCAAAGACGTTGCAGAAACGCAACTGAAACATCCGGACTTGCAATGTGTTCTGCTGCACCTGTTCAACACGATTCGTCGAGTTCGTCCGGACTGGCAGAGCAATTACAAAATGGAAATTTGTCCGGCGCTACTACTCACAAGGTAAATTCAGCTGAAATCATCATTCTCTAAATACAATCAAACCGATTGACTGTTCATAGGGCACTGATCGGGAGACACAGTGTATCGCCGACGCAGCAAACAGTACCGTCTCCATGGATCGCATCGAATTGGGAAAACTTCACACCCGACTGGATGCCATCGAAGCAAAAATGGACGCTCACACCAGCATACTAGGAAAGATAGCATCTTTTATGGAGGACCCTAACAGATTCGCGCCGCCGCGATCTACGGTCGCATCCACATCGAATCTAACCGTGCCCAGTCGAAACGATTCCAAACAGCGACTGATAGAAAACGAAGACTTTTCCGAGTTTGACCGAATGGCTAAAATTGAAACGGGCGAACAACTGACGGAACTGGAAAACAATCTGCAGGATCTTGCCTACGAAGCAAAATTTCTACGGTACTTCCAAACAGTGTATATCTTGAACGGTAAACGGGAAGGTTACCCGTTCTTTAAAACCGTGATTCGGAAACTGATTGCACCGGTTGCGTTGCTGCCGTACTCATGGAAGGGTGGCAGTCGCACCGAGAAGGGTGCCGAAACCGGCGCCGCTAGGAATATGAGCTTCCGGCTGTCATTTCCAAACTTTGTACGATTCGTACGGCGGGTGGTCAGTGCGGCTGATTTCGATTACACCGAAGAGGACAACGAGAAAGCTTTTAGCGATTTTCTGCGACAGAAGAACACCGAGGTAAAGCGGTACGCGTTTGGGAAACTGGAACAGCGGGTTGCCCATACGCGAAAGCGACGGCGCAAGATGGCCAAAGTGTTGCGAAGGTTGGAAGAGGACCGGGTGGAGGATGGAGGGTTGAGTTCCTGTGACGAGTCGGTACCACAGGGGGTTGAACCCGCCGTGGCTGATTGGGGTGGATTTGACGAGTGCTATGAGGATGGTGCGATGAAGTTGGAGATAGAATAGCGATAGCTGTGTGCTATAATTTAGATTTATGGATATAAGTACTGAATGACGATAATATATTCAATAAAGTAATTTGTTCGTTCTTTGAAATGTCTGTATCCTGGTTGGTTGGAGCAACAGATCGTTATTAAAATAGACATCGGTCTTCATTTCATAATTTACCGCTTTATATTCCGGATGTTCTAAATTAAATGCAAAGCTGCGACTTCACTGGTAGGAAGTACGATTGAATCCAATGCCCTCCTGGTTTTGGCCTCACAAGACTAGGTTTATTCCAGTACTAGAAGACATTTGAACTGCTCCAAAAGCTTGTTTCTGTATTCTTCTATAGTAGCACATCAAAGTACACAGAAGTCAGTTGTTTTTGTTTCTTGTTGCTCAGAATCAACTGGAAGTAAGAAGTGTATACTGAAACAAACCTTTTAGGGGTTCTTACACGCGCAATAAAAGTGTCATTACCTAGTAATGACGTTACTGGAATTATAAGGGAATTTTGTCATTACTCGCCTTACATATCAGTGAAAGTGCTTCGTGTAAATGTGGCTTTCGATGTCTTGATCTAGTAACCCGCGATATAGCTGCATCCTAGAAACGAAATATTTTTCCATTATTATTTTACTTTTCACCCTACCAACGTTGTTTTATCATCGATCATTTATAAACCGAAAAAAGTACCTAGCCGTAAGATGTGTGAAGTAATTTCAATTTCAATATACGAGTGAGCAATTCAAGATTTTTGTTGAGTATCCTGCATTCTAGCAACAGCAGAAAAAAAGCGAAGGGAAATGGATTCAGTACAGAAGTTTTTGGATCAGTCAGTGGTGCGAGCATCTGGAAACAACGCGGTCTTGGCAATTGAGCTCATTAAAAAATGGTCTTGCATGAGAGGACACGTGGAGTACCATGATACCAAGAGGTTGGCTAGGACATAAAGAGACGACGGAAGCGTGGAATACACACATTTAGAATGACGGTTTCTATAACCATTGTTGTCACTTGGTACATTGCTCCGATCAGAGCGAATTGGCAGATTGGATCGACGTAAGACCAGGAGGGTGTCACTCCTGTCATCCTCTATGGAGATACAGACTTTGATAGTAGTCAACATATGTGGGCCTAGCCGCATCTAGGCCCATGTCGCCTGTGCAATAGCATTGGGTTGTTTTGATTTGAACAAAGGCAGATGTTGGCTAGGACAAAATGGCTGCCTAGCAGGGGGCTGCGTAAGACAGAGTAGGTAGATAAAGATTTGACGGTTGGGAGGTTTTGAACGAACCTATTTTATTTCCAATCAAGATCGACTACGCTGCAGATTACTTTAACATCACGATAAGCTAAATGTACTTATGCGATCCCAATTTTTAGACATAATTAACAATAACCATCGATTAACAGGGTCAATCGAAAACCACCTCTGGCCATGCCGTAGTTACTAGCAGCTACCAGTGTGACATCCAAAACAACCACTGCTATTGCAAAACCAAGACGATTTATATCCTTACAACTAGTCAAACTGGAAGAGATACAGGATGTGGAACTGAGGACCCTGGAACTTGAATCACTACCGGACCTCCCCCATATCTGGCAGATATATAATATTCTGCAAGAATGTACACGAAAAGGACGGCAGAAGCCTTCTGGTCGAAAAAACAACAAGCAGCCGCTCTGACTGATTGCATCCAACCTGGCACAGCGAATCAGCGGAGAAGCAGAGATCAACATCAATGCCACCGATTCCAGAGCTGATGACACCAAACTTATCGTCTGTGAAACAACCGTTGTCGAATGGTAATCCATCTCTACCGAAACCACTGTTGCTTGGACTACCACGACCTTAACCACGGCTTCGGCAACCACTGCTGTAGCTGCCGGCTTATATACCGTTGCATACAGGTACCCCGAATCCATCACGAGCCGCTGGTAAACTATTGCAAACCACGTACGGTAAGACCGATGAAATCGATGCTGATAAAAATCCAGACGGTATACCTTAGCAAAGATGAACCTCTTCTATCTCTAGTCCAACAGCTTGGACCGTCCAGCTAGCTGACGTTCTAAACATACAACAAAGGTCACCCTCGCAATCAACTAGCCTTCAACCCTTCTCCAGCAAATCTGTGGACTTAGCGATGTTTATTAGTAACTATCACAACAGTTCTTGCCTACCGAAAATCGCATTGTACTACAAAGGTGCGTAAAGGGTTCGTTCGAGCGGCCTGAACTGTTGATAAGCACGCCACTGACTAAAGTACCGCCAAAAGAAAGAAGTTGGAATCTCTCGCTGACTTAGGAATAGTGACCATTTGGAAACAACCAATCAATGCGCACATCTTTCAAACCCATCGAACTGGTAGACAAGCTATTCTTCTTCTTCTTCTTTTTGATTGAGCTGTCCTATAGCTCGTAAGGGCCAGTTGCGTCGACTATATGCCCTGCAGTACTTTTGCTTTTAGCATTACAAATTGAGCATGGCTCTTTTACAAAAATCTACTATTTCTTCCAGAGCTTTGGTATTTTTCTTACTCATCACATGTTTAAACATCTCCGTCATGTTTCTATAGCATCCGTCGAATTCATATTCACTTCGCAGTGTTCCATATTTAGGGCAGTGTAGTATTAAGTGCTCTGCACTTTCGTCTTTATCACATAAATCACAGTTTGGATCTTCGACAATCTTCATTTTGTGCAACCAATAATTGGAATAATCATGGCCACTGATAAGCCTGTTTAGGAGTCTGACTTGTTTAGCGCACATATCCAGTCCTGTGAACCATGGCGAGTAGCCGAATTTTTGAAATATTTCAAAGAATTTTCGTCCCTTTTCTCTTGAGTACTCTTGGTACCGTTTGTTTGTCACTTCGGATTTCCGTTTTTTTAAATAGTATAATGCATCTTTTAGTAGCTGCGGATTCTTGGCTACTGTGAACGGTCTGGTTAACCCATTTTTGGCTAATTTATCTGCAATTTCGTTTCCGTGTATGTTTGTGTGTGAAGGGATCCATTGAAAATCGGTGTTCCAGTTCTGCGCCGTTTCTAATATTCGCACGATGACGCTTTCTCCTTTGCCTTCTGACATGACGTTGCTCATCATAATTAATGATGATTTAGAATCCGTATAAATAACATAGTTCGCCAGCTGTTGACTTTCAATGATCCGTGTAGCTTCTAATATGGCCAGCAGCTCCGCCGATGTAATACTGGTTTCCAATGTTAGTTTTATACTGAATCGCTGTCCGGTATCCTCGACGTAGACATTCATTTCCTTCTTTTGATGCGTCCGTAAAGATCTTACCACGATTTTGGTATCTCCCATTCATGGCACAGAGTGCCGCTTGTTTCAGCACTCTATCGTTCAATTCTTTCTTGGCAACCGTTATTCCATCCAAGGTGTGCCTGACTCCCACCGCTCGGTAGGCTGTAAACTTGATTATCGGTGATATCGAATCAAAAATTTCTTGATGTTCTAGATACATTAACTCCATGAATGAAAATTTGTCGTCGCTTATTTCATCTCGATCTTGTACCTTTATTGCCTTTAATTGTTTTGCTTGCCATAGTTCGACTTATTTCTCTGGCTGCGACATATTCTAATCTTAGTTTGATTGGATCTTGCCCGCTGATAGCGTGTAGCACATTTATGGGGGTAGATTTTGAAAGTCCGGTCGCTTTCCTCAAGCATTGATTGTTTACGATTTCAAGTTTTCTCAGGTTTGATTTGCTGGCGTTGCTATGTGCTGTGCAGCCGTATTCCGCTACGCTCCGAATCAATGCTTCATAAAGTCTTAACGACACCTATGGGTGGCTTCCGTGCTTGATTCCCGAGAGTACTTTTAACATGTTCTGCCTGTCCCTCAGTTTTTCACCCATTTGTCTAAGATGGGCTCCAAAATTTAACGTTTGATCGATATGGACTCCCAGTAGCTTTAGTTTTTTAACCGTTTCGACGTCAATCCCGTTGATTTTGAGTGTTAGTTGTTTGTTATTGGCTTGAAACAAGATGGCCTTCGTCTTTTGCGTATTTATTTTGAAGTTCAGATCATCAGCACTGGTCTGAAAACGGTCTAGGTATACTTGCGCCTTGTTATTGACCTCTGTGAGATTCTTGGCTTTCACAAGAACGAAATCATCGGCAAACTGGACTAGCACCACGTCCTCGATTGCAATGCTATGCAATCCGAGTGTGTGAACGTTGAATAAGGTTGGCGACATGACGTCACTCTGAGGTAATCCATCACTTACAATTCTTTCGATGGTTTCACTTCTCATACTCAATTGCAATGTTCGGTTTTTCAGGAAAGAGTCGACCCAAATTTGAATTTCGTTTGGAACCTTCAGTTTAGACATTATCTTGCCTAGCTTGTCCGTTTTTACTGCATTGAATGCGTTTGACAGATCAATTGACACGAGGGCAACGACCTTTCCTTCTCTCTTCGCCTTCTTAATCTCGTTGATCAGGTACGACACGCACGTGGTCGTGGACATGTGGTGCCTGAACCCGAATGATGTCGCCGGAAGAATATTGTTTTCCTCTAGAAAAAGTTTAAGCATGTTTAAAACCGCTGTGTTTGCCACTTTTGTAATAGTCGGTACAAGAGATATTGGCCGTTTTCCCTCCGGTGTTGATTGATCTCGTCCAGGTTTTGGTATTGGTACTACTTTAATTACCTTTAACTCGTCGATTATCGATCCTCTGAACCACATTTTGTTCAGATCCTCAATGATTGTATCTGTAACAGCCGGGCTTAAATGAGCCAAGGTATCGTAGGAGATAAGATCTACACCTGGAGCTGATTTTTTCTTTTTGGTTGCCCCAATGTTTCTCCATTTTTCACTAGTGAGTAAGGGATAGTCGACTATCTTTCCGTAGCTTGTATTCTGTACAGCATTATGTCTCTCGAAGTGTGTATCTAAGAACCGCTCAACCGCTTCTCTATCGTCATGCAATATGTTATTTTCCTTTCTTCTTTTTTTGTGGCCTGTTATCATTCCCACTTTTTGCCAAAGCTCCTTGGACGTGGAGAAGGGACTGATCTCACCTGGTAACGCCTCGAATTTCTTGCGTATTTCTTGCCGTTTGAGCCTTTGAAATGCTGCTGCCTTCTTTTTATACGTTATGAGGTTTTCCTGGCTTGATATGCGGTTGAACAGCCGTTGAGCTTGAGTTTTGTCTCTCCACGCTAGATCAACTTCCGCCGACCACCAATATTGTTTCGTGTTGTTCCGTACATTTTTCACACCGTCGACGACCTTTGCAGTTGTTTTCTCGGTGGTTAAATCTCAAACAATTTTTGCATATTATCACGTTTTGGTAGAAGGGACGTACAGTGCTTTTGCAGCAAAAGAGTCGTACGTAGTCTGGAAGCTGGTTGGCTCTAAATGACACACTGATCCATGTCGTTGGTAATTTCTCTGATGTTCTAGTTAACCGCCGAACTCCTAAAATTGGGACATCGCAATCTATGCCTTCCAATATTTCTTTTTCGGTGATGTTTTCAGGGATTCCGGAAATTACGCCAGTGATTGCGATAAGATGTCTTGGCACGTAGGCCCGATAAGTTGAATTTTTCTCGTTAAACGCTTCAACCATTTCATTAGCCTTCTTGTAACTGCTTAGGTAAACCATGATTCGACGGGCTCCAGTGTATTTCATGTCTGTAACATACTTCCTAAATTCTGCATGGTTTCGAAGCAACAAACCCACGGTGTATTTATTAATCTTGCTGTCCTTGTTTTTTATCTCTATGTAAACCCTGTACGGCGCATTGTCTTTGTATGTGTAAGCGAAATTTTTACGTATTGTAGCTCCTGCGTTTGTACCGTTCTTGTTTTTCGTTTCGTCAGTTTTCTGCTGCATTCCACTTGCGCCTTCTTGTAATTCTTCTGAATCATTATCCGACCGTATAATCTGTATTTCATCTTCCCAGGGCGGGTCCGGGGGATCTTTCATCCCCATCATCTCCCTATTCTTCTCTTCGTCTTCTTTTTGGAATTCTTCTTTGTTATTACTTTCTTTTTTGCGAAAATCAATATGGCGTCTCTTTCGTCGGTGAATTTTTCACTTTTTAATTTTCTATTTTTCTCCACTAGCCGGCTTTTTTCCGCGCATTCACTTCACTTTCACGGTATGTAAACGTAAATCTGAAACTCTCCACTACCGGTACTCAACGTACGAAACTAGCAGCGACAAGATAAAACGTCCGTCTCGATTGAAAATAGACTTGCGAAAAAAGAAGCTGTTGTTAACTGCATTTTTTATGAACATTGACTTAAAATGTGTCACATAGAATAAATTAAGAAAGAACAAACATTGACCGACCATACTGGCATTGTCATCCCCTTGTGTTAAGTAGTGTAAATTGGATTGCTACCCAGCGGTGGCTCGGAAGCGCGGCCAAAAATTGGCTTCACAACACAGCTTTGCCAGCAGCAGAACAAACTCGGCATCGAACAAATCAAGCCGCGTGAATTGCGGAAAAGCTTGTAATTAGTTGTATTTAGTTTAGATTGTCTAATTAATAATCAGTCAGTTATTGAAGTGTCGTTTAAGTGCAAGTGAGGTATTATTTGGACTTGGCCGAAATTACACCCGCTTCCAGCGCACCTAGAACCAGAGTTAAAAATAATCGAAGCCTAGCCTCTTTTTTGGCGGCCGAAAATGAACCTGTTGCGACTCGCGTTGAATAGAAAAAATATTCATTCAACTATCCATCTTATTCATTCAGTTGAATATCGTACAATATATTCATTACACTAATTATCTAGGAAAATGTTTTCAAATGCCGATAAAGCATATGAAACAACAATCATCATCGCTTACATTGTGCCAGGGCCTACTTTGATGCGTTTGATTCGTTGCTGCACGGTCGCGCTTCGTGTAATAATCGGTGTCGAATAAAAATCTGCATGGATGAATGGGCGGTTTGGTCGTTTGACGTTTTCAGCTGCGTCACTGAATATTGAAAATGAATGCGGCTGAATATGATCAATTTTCATTCAATGAATTTGAATATTTTTAACTCTGCCTGGAACAGTGTACATAACTAACGGATAAACATCGGATCGGAAATCTGCTGACCAGATCCGGGTACCCTATAGAGCTATCGAACACACTCTATCAATAATTGTAGTCAACGATGAAGGCTGAGAAGTGGTGAAGTCACGAGCAGTAAGCGTACGCAAGCCATAAGGATACGACACAAAGGCATCTAAAAACCCTTGGTATCACCATCGATCGAACACTGCATTGCAAACTAATAGCATTTTCGTTTTAGCCACAGACGGCAAGCATTGCTCTTCTTTTGACGTCGAAACGAGGACACGCGTGCCCGAACCTGTGGAGGTACTGTCGGAAGCAGACATGGCCTGACAGGAATTGTATCAGATGGTAGTGAACTTCCCCATGGGGTCTTCCCACCCAGCTCGATATGCTAGGTATCAGCCGGTGGATCCACCTACCTTTCGAAGAGTTATCCCACTTACACTGCCATCTGGCGACCGAGGTCACCCTGGTGCGCTCGCGGGCTCCTCTATTTCCACGTAGCTCGAAGCACTCCTCATCTTCCCGAATGACCAGCCCGACTGGCATTATGCTCGCTATCACGCAGGATGCATCGTGTGATACCGTGCGGTAGGCAGATATCACTCTGAGGCACATCACGCGGTAGGTGCGCTCCAGTTTCTGCAGGTAACTGGTTACCCTCGGTGCTCTTGACCATGACGGGCCGCCGTACCGGAGGATAGATACGGCAACGCCTGCCAGTAACCTACGTCTACTGGCGCACACCTTTGAGCAGTTGGACATCATCCTCGATAGTGCCGCAACAGCAGTCGACGCTCTCTTGCATGTATAGTCGACGTGGCTGCCGAAGGTCAGCTTGTCATCTATAATGACTCCGAGAGACTTCAGACTGCGCTGTGAGGTGATCACGACTTCTCCCACATGGATAACTGCATGTTGTGCCGACTTGCGGTTGTTGACGATAACTACCTCCGTCTTATGCTGCGCGAGCTCCAGGCACGTCGCGCTCATCCATTCCTCCACCGTGTTCTGCAGATAGTTCTACCTCAGGGATTGACTCCCCGTAGACCTCCAAGGTTACGTCGTCGGCAAAGCCGACGATCTTGATCCCAGGAATCTCAGAACCCCGTCATACATGAGGTTCCATAGCACCGGGCCTAGGATCGAGCCCTGCGGAACTCCGGCGGTAATCGGAACTCTTTTCTGACCGGCATCGGCTCGTAGGCCAAGCCGGTGTAACGAGAGCGCAATAGCATCCCAGCTTGCGCTGCTGAATGTGTTTTTTCACGTCAAGTGTCACTAAGGCACAGTATCGAATGCCTCGCCTTTTTCGTTGGATCGCTATCTCGGCAGTCTTTATCACTGAGTTGCTAGCGTCCACTGTGGACTTACCCTTCCGAAAGCCAAGCTGGTTGCTTGACAGGCCGTCCAGGCGTTCCCGGGCTTCGGCAACAACACCAATTTTTGCCTTTTCCATCTATCGGGAAAACGGCACTCGTCAAGGCATCTCTGCATAGCTAGCCTGAACAGGTTCGGGTTTGCTATGATCGCTGCCTTGAGAGCGCTGTTTGGAACTCCATCCGGCCCTGGAGCTTTGTTCATTGTTAGGGATTTAGCCACTGCGAGTAGTTCTTCATTCGTCACTGGAGCCACCATTTCGGCCGTGCCCGCACTGTCTCGTAGTGCAGGTGTCCAGGGGCTTGTTGCTCGAGACGGGAAGAGTACTTCGATAATCGTCGAAAACCGGTCCGGAGACCGTTCTGTTGGTGAAGAGCCCCCTTTGGTCTTGGCCATCATGATTCTGTAGGCGTCACCCCACGGATTCGCGTTGGCAATCTCACACAGGTTGTCGAAACACGCTCTCTTGCTGCTTTGAATGAACTTGTTAAGGGCCAATTTCGCAGCTCGAAACACTACACGGCGGTTCTCTCTTGCATCCTCGGTGCGGGCTCTTTGCATCCTACGTCTAGCTCTGAGGCAGACTGATCGTAGAGCTGCAATCTCGGCACTCCACCAGTATACCGGGCATCTGCCTTTTCTTGGTAGGGTTTTTCTCGGCATAGTGGCGTCGCACGCGCGTGGTAGAACAGCTACCAGCGCATCTCCGCTTAGACTGTCGGTATTAGCTTCCAGTCCCAGGGCCGCGGTGAAAGCTTCGCTGTCGAAGTGATTGGACTTCCACCCGCGTACCTGACAGGGATCTCCCGCCCTCGGATGCTGCACACCATAGTTGATCCTAAAGCGGATTGCTAAATGATCGCTATGGGTGTAGCCCTCGTCTACCCTCCATTCCATGCCTGGAACCAGACTCGGGCTGGCAAATGTTACGTCAATCCATGCCTCCACCCCGTTTCTACGGAATGTGCTAGCGAAGCCATTGTTAGCTAGCACAGGATCGAGTTTCGCAAGCTTGACCCCTGCTATTTGTACAGCGGCTGCCCCACTCCACTGCCCAAGCGTTAAAGTCTCCCGCTATGACTACCGGTTTCCGGCCCACTAGGTCCGACGAGAGCCTGTCGATCATCTGGTTGAACTGTTCTATTGGCCACCTTGGTGGGGCGTAGCAGCTACAATAGAACATACCATTGATCTTGGCAATCGCAACACCCTCGGCGGAGGAGTGTATTACCTCCTGAACCGGGAACCGTCCCGTTGTACTGATTGCCACCATTCCAGACCCGTCCGACACCCAATTGCCGTTGCCGGCAGGGATGCGGTACGGGTCTGATAGGAGGGCGACATCTGTCCTCGACTCCGAGACCGACTGCCACAACAGCTGTTGGACTGCTGCACAATGGTTAAGATTTAGCTGTGTGACGTTCACGGCTTCTTCCTATTTGCCTCACCGAAGGGACACGAAGGTCCGCCCATAGCATGATTACGGACTTGCTTCTTAGCGGTGCAGATAAGGCATTTATGCGCCTCCTCGCCGCAGCGACGACATAGTTTGCTCCTGTCTGTACCTTTACCTATCCACTGAAGGCGGCTGGGTTAGGCTAACTGAGCATACTGACCAGCCGATCTTCAGTTTACCTATCACGGTAACCTTTTTGCATCTGCTTTCAGTAGCCTGAGGTAGCTCAATTGCTACGTCACATTGTTCCTTAACGGCTGCGACGACATCTTCTGCGGTCGTGAACTCGTCCAGATGCTTGCACTGGAGAGTCATTTCCGCCCCTAGCGACCTGACTTGGGCGCCTTCACCAAGGACCTCTTGGGCCAAGGCCTTGTACACCGCACTAGATTGTGCGCCTCGCTTCAGCACCAGAAGCATTTCTCCCGTGTTGGTGCGTCTCACGCTACGCACATCTCGCCCAAGGGCCGAAAGGCTTTCGGCCGCCTTCATCGACTTTAGGACATCGGCGTATTTGTCCTTGTCGGTTTTTAACCACAAGGCCTCGCCTCTGTCCTTGGCCTTCTTTGCGGGCCGCGGTACCTCCGGTGTCGGTGCCGGCTTCTTCCTGGTGACCAGCGTCCAGGGGTTAACGCCCCCTGCCCTGGTCGCGCCGGGTTGCTGGTACCAACGCTCTGCTCAGCGAGGTCACTCTCGCCCTCGCTTACCTCAGCCAGACGGCGTTTGGCCTTAACGGTTGCACGCCGTGTGGTGTCGGTTTTTGCACCCTCGCCTGGCGACTTCCTAGGGCGCTTCGCATTCAACGCCGTCTTACGATTGCCCTTGCCTTTTCCCTTCGAGGGGAACTCGGCCGCCGCTTCGAGCGACGTGGCTGCTCCATAGAAGGTGAAGGCCACTGTCTGTGTGCCTGTATCGACCTTCCCTCTTCCCTCCCTCTTGGAGGCCACTGTCTGGGTTTCTTTGTCGGACTTCTCCCGACATTTCACCCTCTTGGCATAAGCCTGCTGTTTCTGTCTTGCGACACGAATAGTTTTCAGGAGCTCCAGGAGACTCTGCTTTAACTCCTTGCTTATGTTTTGCTTTGCGCTAGTGAACTCGATTATTGAATTGAGCTGCTCCACCACTTTGCGCATCGCGGATAGTGGCCCGTCCAGTGCGTTGGTAGGGCTATTTCCTACCACTACTGGGGGGTCACCGGTGCTATCAGATGCAGCACTCGTCGCTCCACTACTCTCCCCACGGGGGGAGACCTCGTCAAACCACCTTTAGCACCTCCGTTTTTTGGTTTTTGTTATTTTTCACGTCGCCCATTGATCCCACGAGTCGCGCAAGAAAGAAAGGTCCGCCACGCCAGAGCTCCGCAGTAACGTGATAAGGGATGCTTCCCAGGTATCCCACAGGCTCCGTGTACGATCGAGCATGTTTTTCACCCCCTCGATCACTCATCCCTCGGCACGGGTCGCTTCACGCCTTGGACTTGGGGTTATGACCTATTTTGCTTTACGTGGTGACCGCGGCCCAGATCATCACAACTATCCTCCTTTACCGGGGCTTTGGACCTGTAGCTCTGGTTCTCAATAGTTCCAAGTACGTAGGTTATTACAGACATGCTACTATTGAGATCCGTCATTCGCTAGCGGAGTTAAGTAGTTTTTACTTACCGTGACGCATTTGCTCACTTCTCTTTTACCCGTGTTTCACGGCTTCTGCGAATTCAGGATCGTCATCACCGGGGATGTACGTGAAATGTTCCTACAAGTGACGATGAATCAAAATGACAATGTCCAAGATTTATACGGCGAAAAGGTGAGCTTGACCGTGATGGGATTGTCTGCCTTAAAGATATTACCAATGATGTCGCGTATTGACAGTTGGGGAAGAGCCATGAACCGAGAGAAAAACTAAAGCTTTGAGACGTACTAGTGGAGCGGGGTTAATTTTAATCGTACGACTTAGCACACGTTGTTAGGAGCAGGATACATTGGACTAGACAAAATAGAGTACTTGACGTTACACACTTCAAGACAAACAGGTGCAAAATTTACTTGAAAGACAGTTGCCATTTCGTCCGATTTTGCAAATTTTGTCTTGCGGGACGGACCGAGATTCCCTAAGCTCTAAGCTGCAGTCCTATCAGCCCGCTAAAAAACTATCATAATTACACAAAGCATCAGTACTTCTTATTAGCGAATAAAAGGCACGACACGGGTTTGGCGATACAGAGTGTGTTATATTCATTAAATTTCTATATAATAATGCACCATTGAACATCAATATCTTTAATTTTCATTGCAAACTATTGTAAATTGAACGAGTGACAGTGAATCTTCGGTTCAGTGATGAAAATTTAGGAAAATATGGTTCAAATTCGTATTAGATTCGACTTTTTTCACCTTAAGTACCTTACGTTCCCTTAAGGAACTTTTTGCAGTCCGAAAACTGTTCTTCGCTAGTTTAAAATAGTAATTTTAGTTATATTTTTAGTTGGGACTACCGTGTCATGGCATTGACGATTTGGACACATCGAAAATAGAAATTTGATGAAACAAATCCGAAGTGGCAAGGTCGAGGGTATCTAGGTGGACCCATGTCGTGTTTAGCGGACAGACCAGATCAGATTGCCGTTTGAATACACCAATTTGCCTCGATCTTCACAAGCAAATTTTGTGTCCAAATCAATCACATTTCGCAGAGCGTTTCGTTGTTTTTTGTTGTTTAAGCGGACGTCAAATTCCTGTTGATCAGGCGAACCGCAGCCAGCACACTGCTTTTCGCCTTCAGCATATATATCGCGGTAAAGTGTGTCTAATCGTTGATAAACGCTACCACCATCTTTTGATCACACAGATGTTTGTGGACGCTTTACACTAGGCTCGTGATCAAAAGATGGTGGTAGCGTTTATCAACGATTAGACACACTTTACCGCGATATATATGCTGAAGGCGAAAAGCAGTGTGCTGGCTGCGGTTCGCCTGATCAACAGGAATTTGACGTCCGCTTAAACAACAAAAAACAACGAAACGCTCTGCGAAATGTGATTGATTTGGACACAAAATTTGCGTGTAGGCTGCGATATTTCGGAAGCAGAGTGCCCCGAAAAAGAAGCGAACTAAATGGGATGCTAAAAGCAAGGTTTCGCAGCCAATAGATATCCTTTGGAGCAATACGAAAATTAAACGGAAGAATGAAATTTTTATTGAGGATCTGGGCTACGACTACCAAGAAACCTACGCCCCAGTGCAGTGATGCGAATGTCGACTGTGCGGATCCTGGCTGTCGAAGCGCGATTGGCATGTACATCTTCCCTAGATGGATGTGCGTGATGGCTTCTGGAACGGTTGGCTAGAAGAAACATTCTCCTCGATTTGATCGTTTTTGCGACGTCGGATGCACGACGTCTGTGCTGAACTAAAGGCCGAGTTATCCCAAAATAACCAGCAAATTTCGCGTCTCGCCCTATAGGTTCAACGGCTCGGCCAAATCTAGGAACCTCTCGAACACCTCAGAAGCATCGTCGCGAAGATGGCCCTGATACAAACAATATTCTTGTTGGCGGTCGAAAGCTAGTGGATAATAGCAACATTGTAACGGACCCACCTTCCACGGAGTTCCTCTGGTTGTATCTTTCCCCTTTGCATCCCAGCGTTAGCAAGGAGACTGTCGAAAAAATGTCTAAAGAAGTACTAAATTGCAACGAGGAGATAAAGGTTATTCCGCTTGTTAAAAAAGACATAGACGTCAGTACTTTGAACTTCATATCCTTCAAAGTTGGAGTTCACCCAAAGAATCGTGATGCAGCTCTTAACCGACACATGGGCGCAAGGTATACTTCTGATCTCGCACAACGCGGAAGCAAAAAATCGTTACGCTATAGGCACCAGCGGAACAAGCCAGCGCTTTGTTCTATATTCAGTGCACAAATAGTATTGTATCGTTGCCCCGCCCGCGCAGTGGAATCAGTTTGCCAAAGGGAACAAATCTGTCCGTGCTACAGAATAAGAATACTTTAAGAAATCTCGTGTTAGACCCACATTTCAGGAGGTAGAACTACTAGTTGAGGTTAAATCTCGCGGATGTTATGAATATGCAGCTACGTCAAAATCTGTGTTTCGATTCCGTTTGGAAGTTTAACACAGACAGAAAACTTCATTGCAGAGAACAACATGCAACTCAAGGTCGAATTTATTAACACCAAAATCAAGATCCCCATGTATATGGAAAATCACATGGTCGATGTCGCAATACAGAGTAGTGGAAACTATTACATATGACACCTGGAGATTTTTTTACACCGGTATTCCTTGCTGCGTTCGTATTGTAAGGATGCGAGTGACTAAACCAATACCTTCTTACGTGACTATCGAATGCGAATCACCCAAGGATGGCGTAACCTATAAGCAAACGACGCTGATCACATATCCCGGACAGACCCCTACATGCCAATTCTCTAACCAGACAGTCCACTACGGAAAAAACATGCGCGAAGCAACTAGTCAAACTCATCTACTACAGCGAATTCTAATAAACAGCCACTGGTGCTTACAGATAAACCATAACGACCCAATTAACCCATAATTAAGGGACAACGACGACGACAACCGCTCCTAAACCAACAACTAGCATCGCCAATAAACAAGCAAATATCGGTAAAGACGGATTTACAGCGACCCGTTGGAATAAGATACAAATGAGAACTTCTGACCGTGAACAGCAAAAAAGCAGTACCGATGAGGACATGAATTTGAACGATAACGCGAAAGAGGGCAGACTGAATGGCCCCCAAGCTGCGACGGATATTAACCACCAAGGAAAAGGATCTCAACACGCAGCAGCAAACTGCTTCAACAAGATCTGGCTGACAGAAATTCCTGGTATTTTTTAGTTTCACTGATTGTAAAAACTTAAAAGATCTTCGGCTCAGTTGTGCTAACGCATTGAGCTGTGTCAAATAAACCTATAGGAAAAAAGACCCTGTCGAGGATTGGCAATGCCATTATACTAAGCTACACCGTCATTTGGATTTGGTATTATGGAAGTCCTCGATCCCCTCGCCATAGTCGAGCCCTTGTCGCCAGTGTTCAGCAGTCGTCCCGGGCCTGTGTGTGTATGGGTGGAGAAGGAATCCCCCAAGTAGCCATTCTCGGCAAGTATTATATAAATTTTCACGATAAAACAGCTGAACCGTTTCACGCGTTTCGCTTCCAGTAATTTGTGTTTTGCTCCGACATCTTGTGGCCAGATTTCAACCATTTCTCTCGCTGACGACGATCGTTGTAATCTGGGGTGCGACGCAGTTGATTCGGGATGCCTGCAATCTCCGCGCTCAAAACGGTAACATGGTTTCGCTCTCTGCTTAACCTGATTTGTCCTCGAAACAAAATCGAGATTTACTACCAGAATGTTGGGGCTTAAATACATCAACGGACAGCTATTTGCTCACGGCCAAGGGCTGCTGTTATAACGTCATCACCTTGACCGAGACGTCGCTCGACAACCGTACTCTGTCACGCCATGTGTTTGGTTCAACATTCGATGTCTACCGCTGCGACCGCAACGCCCTCAACAGTCATAAGACGTCGGGTGGTGGTGTGCTTATCGCTGTTCGCAGTGGTATGAAAACAAAAGTGATCAACGATGATCGGTGGGCGAGCTCCGAGCAGTGTGGCTATTAGAAAACTTCCTCCGTTTCTTTCGTGACCTCAATTACCACTCAGAAGGAAGATATCATTATTTTGGGCGACTTCAGCTGTGGTGTCCAGCAAGCAATGGATTTCTAAGACTTGGTACCGAACAATCTGCGGTTATCACAACGCCAGTTGTATAGTAGCCAGCTACAGTGGCGCCACTCTTCGACAAATCAATAATGTCATCAACTAGAATGGACGTACATTGGATCGCTGCTTTGGAGCGCTCGGGATGACGCTCCATATTGCTGCACGGACTTCAACGAGTCTTCAAACTACCTCTTGCTACTGGAACACCCTGTATCCAGTTCACAAAAAGGGAAACAAATCGAACATTGATAATTATCGGAGAATCTCGTGTTTAGGTGCCGAGCTGGTTGTTTTAGACCCTGTGTTCTTTCACTGCAAGCACTACTACATCGCAGGCGACCTGCATGGATTTATGCCTAAACGATCGACGACGACACACTTGCTCTCATTCACAAAGTATGTATTTAACGGATTTGCCAACGGGCAGCAAACCGAAGCTTTTACATGGATCTATCCGGGTCCTTCGACAAAATCAACCATGATATGGCAATAGTGAAGTTACGCAAACTCGGTCTTCATGGATAACTTCTGGGCTGGTTCCGTTCTTACCTTGATGAAAGGCAACGCCAAATTAGCATTAAGGACTGTCTAACTGCAGCTTTCCTTGCTACATCCGGCATCCCGCAAGGAAGCCACCTCGACCCATTCATATTCCCCCTCTACTTTAAGGACGTCAATATCAAACTAATGGATTCCACCTTTCCATCGCCGATGATATGAAGATTGTTCGATAAATACGGGATGAAACTAATGCTGAGCTTCAGAGTGAACTGGAGAGCGTGGTGTGTTCTAAACAAAATGGTTTTAGACCCGTGTAACTGCTAAATCGTTACGTTTACGCGGAAACGTCATCTGACTCAGTTTAACTACCTTTTTTCGACTCGAGCATTCTAAGACACTCACATTAAGGATCTCGGAGTCACCATGGATTCGAATATTGTTCTGCTGTTCAGAATCCGTACTACCAGAACGGGATTGACAGAGTCGAGGCTGTCCAACACTTTGCCCTTCGACATCTTCCTTGGCGAAACAGATTCCAGTTACCGGCCTACGAAAACCGTTGCCAAATAATACACCTTGGTACACTCAGCATCCGGAGGGACTGCTCTCAAGCCCTATTCGTTTCGGAGTTACTCTGCCACAGAGGATTTCTTTACAATTCTAGAACGCTTGAGATTTCAAGCCCGCATTCGAACACTGCGTACTCTCTTCTGCGTCTACCTTTTAGGAGAACCAAACATGGGTTTAACAGCGCTGTTCCCGGACATCAGCAAGTTTTCGATAGAGTTACCACAGGAATCGACTTCCCCTGGACTAGGAATACGATTAAAAATGAATGTTTGTCTATCCTTTAATGCAACTAAGCTAAGAACCACCATTGGGACCAAGGGGTTTGTTGGTGTTGATACAAAAGATAAACAAATATCAGTCAATTTATACTTGTTTTCTTTACTCGGCATGTTATGATTCCTCTTATTACTAGTCATATTAAGACTCACTAACACAATGAGTTCATATTCTCTCATATAACCTTATAATATGTCCAATTTCAAACGTACAAATGCTCTTGACCCTCGCGATAACACAAACGCGAACATGCAATAGCACTTAAGTAAACGTTTTAGCGCTTGTAAATTCACAAACACAGTTTCAAGCATTAACCCATCGCTCGCGCGATCATCAATCAATCACGTTCGGAAGTCTCTACCCTCGATCCTAGCCTTCAGTTAGACCAATAAAAAATGACGCTTATATTCACTAGACAACACCTTCCATGGGGACATGACCGGAAACTCTAGTGATATGGGGACTCTCTTCTAACATCTGTACCATGCCCTAAAAATTAAGTATCAGATTCCCGATTCGTGCATGATCATTCAATACACGCGTACACAGGGATGCTAAAGGTACTGGTAAACTACATTTTTTTTAGGTATATTTAAATTTGCACAAGCCGTACAGCCCGCTACAGCGACGCATCACTACAGCTCTTGCCAGAACGGTAGCCAAACCGAGTACATTTTCACGTAGAGCAGTAGAATACATTTTTGTTTTGCTGCTATACTCCGACTGCTCGGTGAGAGTGTGGCGTAGTAAAGTTTGTTCTCTCGCTTTGTACACTTTCTCTGCGTAGTCAAAGGGAGAGGCCCGCACACGAAAGCGATGATGCAGGTCGTGGCGTAAACGAATCGCATTTATTGCCGTAGTTTGTGATTGAAAATATTGAATAGATTAAAAATATTAAAAAGTGTAAAATAAGGAAAGAGACGCTGTACCGCTCGCATCTGGTGGCTGTACTGGGGGCAGTATTTCTTTGTCATGTTACTGCTTTGCTTACAGACTGCCGTACAGCGCTGGGCGTCCTGCAATAGCAAACGACGGCAGCGTCAAAAGAGAAATGAGAATGTAGGCAGAAAAAATACAGCCGCAGCTTTTCTGTAGGCATTTTGCATCCTTGCGCATACACATACACGTTAGCGCTAGCGACAAACACGTTAACATACAAACGCTCGAGTCCTTCGCGATCACACTATTATGCAATTATGGAATAGTCACGCCAACTCAGACAGATTTGGAGTCAAGGCTTGAAGAGTACAATTCACAACTTGTACATACAAAGTCACACGTAATAATTACACGTATTCGTCTGTCAACCGTCCATCTTTTCAAGCCACCACCCTCGACTCTAGCTGCTCCATAAGGGATAAAAAAAATTCAAGATCTCTATTACCAATGTTGATAACATTTTTCCCTTTGCATCATTCTAATAAATTTTCTACTATCAAATTCCATTTGCAGTCAAATGTTTGTGGAAGCAGTCTACCAACCGGAAGACACAAAATCGCCACTGAAATCAGAGGAAAAACACGAACCAAGGGACGAAACGAAAGTCAAAAAATCCACCAAACTCGGCGGCGGCGATGACAAAGGCAAAGACGCCAAGAATAAAGACGGCGACAATGAAGACGACGACGACGACAGCGGCGAGGAAGAAGAAGACGATTCCGACCTTGATGCAGATTACAAGCCACCGACCAAGAAGAAAAAGGTTAAAGTCGAACAGTCGGAATCGGAACCGGAGCGTGATGTACGGGCGGCGCGTGGTGGTGCAACGAAACGACCCCGACAAAAGAAGCCAACGGAAGGCAACGACAATTTCACCTGTCACAAGTGCATCGTTGCCGGTACGGACAAGGGAGAAACATTTTCCACTTTCTATAAGTTGAAACAACATTTCCAACAAATGCACGATTCGCCCTGCTACTTGTTCTGCTGCGACAAACAGTGGACATCGTCGCGAAGCTATAAGATGCACATCAGCTTTCACAGTGGAAATCCGAGAACCAAAAGTAACAAACGGAGGTGCATCGAGTGTTGCCGATGGTTCAAGGATGAGGGTTCTTTTGCCGATCACATGGCTCTGGTTCATACACCCGAGGAGGAAAAGCGGTTCAAGTGCGATCGCTGCCCGAAAGCTTTCACGGGGGAGGATCAACTCAACAGTCACATCAAATGGCACGATGAGGTCGAGCAACGGAACCATCATTGTGCGTTGTGCAATCGATACTTCCTGAACATAGGAAATTTGCATAATCATAACCAAAGTCATCACGGAAGTAAGCCGCTGGCGGGTGAAGCAGACGATAAGGACGAAAGCGAGCCGGAATCATCGGAGAAACCGATCGAGGAAGCTAAAAAGAGTAACAAAAAAGGTTCCGATTTCCTACCGAAACGTGAACGAAGCACTCCGGAACAAATCGCCGAACAGGAAGCGCTAATTCGTCAAATCGTTTCGCTGAACTGTACTCGATGTGAGTTTGTTAGTGATTCCTACACTAAGCTAGCCTATCACAATCGAAAGTTTCACAAGGAGACTGGCGGAGCGATTCACTGCTGCGAACGTCGTTTCGACTGTCGACTGCGTCTGTACGAGCACTGTTTGCGTCATCTGAATCCGGATCACTTCAAGTGTGAACTGTGCGGTAAGGTTTTCAAAGACAGTCAGGGTTTGCAACATCACAACTGGTGGATTCATACGCCGGCTTCGGAACGGCCCTACAAGTGTGACATTTGCGGGGATGCGTTCGTTAAGGATTACCAGCTGAAGCAGCACGTCGAGCGGCATATAGAGAAGGAACGTCAGACGCATACTTGTGATCAGTGCGGTCGTATTTACACAACGGGGTTGCAGCTAAAGAAGCACATGCAAAGACAGCACGGAGCGTTGAGCGATTGGGTTTGCGACGTGTGTGCGAAAGGTTTCAGCCACCGGGTGCTTCTTGAGCGACATCGTTTGACGCATAGCGAGGAGGGTATTGCTAAACTGCGGAAACAGTGTGAGAAGTGTGGCAGATGGTTATCGAACATTCGGAACTATCAGCGCCATAAGCGGTTCTGCTACGATACCAGTGGACCGGTTAAGTGCGAGATTTGTGGGCTGGTTTCGGTTAATGAGGCTGCGCTGAGAACTCACAATCGGTTGCATCATTCCAACAAACCGAAGTATGCGTGTAGTTACTGCGGAAAGGAGTTTAAGAAGCAGATTCGTTGCAAGGTTGGGTGTTTTTTTGTTTCGTCGGTTGGTGTAGGTCGAATTAATAATTTTAACCTTTGTTTTGTAGGAACATGAAGCTAATCACACCGGGGTGGTGCTGTACAGGTGCCCATACTGTCCGCGAATGTGTAATTCTAGTTCGAACATGTACACTCACAAGAAGACGGCCCACCCGGAGCAGTGGGCGGAGACGGTTGCTGCAAAAATTTTCAAACCGACGTAGATTTTTTTCTGGGTGTGTGTATGCATTACGGGCCGATTAGGTAAGTACACTCTATTTTAATCTTTTATGATAATCATTATATAAATGGGAAATAAAAGCTCCAGATTTGGGTTTGGATGCATACACGGCTGTCTACTTCGAATGTTGGTCCGTATTTGAATATTACATCCTGACGAGTTTGTGCAAAGTTCGTTCGCACATTTAAACCGACTTAGGTTTACAAGACATGCAGCAGAAAACCTTTTCCCTGGAAAATTTGACGACGAGAATTTTACCCCAGAAACTACCACTTCACCGACCTGGGGAAGAGAGACTGCTTTGAGTTGGACATTGCCTGGACACTTAAAAAAAGACACTTAGTGAAAAGAAATGAGCTGTAGCAGATTATGTCAGAACATGGCTTTCCGGCAAAACTGATTAGATTGATACGTGCAACGTTGGATGGTTCAAAATCAAGTATTCGGATTGCAGATGATATCTCAACCTCATTTGTGACCTTAGATGGACTTAACCAAATTTGCTGTTCAATATTGCTCTTGAAGGAGCTATCAGGAGAGCCGGCGTGCAAAGGAATGGAACTATCATCACAAAGTCGCATATGATCCTTAGTTTTGCGGACGATATTGATGTAATTGGAATTGATCGTAGAGCAGTGGAAGAGGCCTTCGTGCCTTTCAAGAGGGAGACAGCGAAGATAGGCTTAGTCACAAGTTTCAGTTTCGCTTTGTCTTATTGGCATAAACAGAGCTTCTCTTCGGACGGAACATCACGTTTGACCAGACGTTGGATTCAAACACAAAGTGTTTTAAGTTTAGGGATTTCCGTCAAGCCGGCACTAATCTATTCCGACAAAAAGTTAGTATCGGTTTCTGATGAGACGAAGTCGAAACGCACCCGAGTAATAAGTAAGGATTTGTGTCCTTCAAGTGCAAAGACTGGTTTTCCAAAAAAAAATTTCGTCCTGGTGAGAAATTTTGGTGTTTACCCAATTTTTCTTCTTAGGGTGGAATATAGCATAGAACTAAAATGTGTTAAGGTCGTGCATATCGTAGCTTATTGAATTAATACCATCGATGAATAAAACGGATACTAGAAGTCCTTACAGGTATTGTCTCTTCGTTGCAGATACGACCGCCAATTAGCAGGAAAAGTATATTGTATATAAGTATATATTGTGCAATTGTAAAGGTAACGGAGACGCCGGCGAATGCGTAACCTTTCACCGTGTGGGAAGATGTAAGGCTTTGAAAATGATAATGAGCTTCACAAAGCGATGAAATGTTTCTTCACGCTGGATAGCATGGGAGTCATCAAACCAAACAACTCGCTTCTCTCTCAGGACAATCAACGGGTTAAGTCATTGTTAGAATCCCTGTAGCGTCCATTGCTTAACCATTTCATATCTGGCCTGCTTTGAAAACACGATCACGTTCGACTTCCGGATTGATTCAGTACTAACCGAGGTTCTTGACCAGAAGATCCAAGAACATGTCAAGAAGGGTGACGTGTGGAAGCTGGCTTTGGAAGAACTTCAAGAAAAGCGTGCGCGTATTTGGTGCCTACCTATATTCGTTGTAGTGAGCGCAAATAAACCGGGCAAGTTTCACCTAGTGTGGGACGCAGTTGCCACCGTCTATGGTGTTTCTTTAAGCCCAGTCTTCCGTGAGTTACGTCCAGAACATGAACGCAAGACGAATCGAGTGGGACCATAAAGAGGTGACCGATGCAATTATCGATTCACTTTCGAAATTTGCTCCCGTTGCGATGAAAATCTGCTCTCCGGCGCTCGCGGCCGACCAAATGCGAAGTTCCCCGCACATTGATGATGATGTACGATCCATTGGGTTTGATTATGCGCCTGTTGATGTTTTTGATGGTTCTTCAAAAACATCAACTTGCAAGAAATATGGAGAACATCAGTGAGCTGTAATTCTCCTATAGAAGACACGCAGTTCGAGAAATGGTTGACGTGGCAGGCCGTTTTTCGGAAGGTAGGATCTGTGTAAGCAAGGAGATTACAGTTACAGAACGCCAACAACCACAACATTTTGTCCATCACGGTTAGCAAGTGGTACTTCTGAACAGATTCCAAAGACGTGTTATGCTGGCTGAGATCGGACCACCGGCGATATAGCCCTTTCGTTGCGTTTCTCGTCAGTTAAATTTTAGAGTCGACGGAAGCTGCTGAGTGTCGTTGACTTCCGACGAAGCAGAACGTTACCGATGAAGGGACGCAGTGAGCACGTGTTCTGGCTACCAGAAGTTCTTGGACAAAACGAACACGTTTGGCTGCCGATTCCTAGCTTCGAGAAACCGACACGGATGAGTACCCCTTCAAGATATTCTGAATGATGGGGACACCCCGAAGTTCAGGTATGACGGCTTGAGCAGCGATAAGGTTCAGGATTTAACGGTTTGCGACCATCTCATAAAATATAAAATTTTCAGCAGCAGCCTATCAACCAGGGAAATCAACTTTCACGGCACTGCACAATCTTGTCCAAACGGTTTAAAATGACGTTCGGGGTGTCTTCGACAACCCTGCCCTCGGTGCGATTCAGCGTACTGCTGAATCAAAGGGGATAGACCAGTTCACTGTCGAATGAATCACTGAAATGTTGTGCTACCGGACTGTGATAGCGTCGTAGAGACGCGAGACTATAACTAACTATGAGAACCAGTAGAGGCTGTCCTCAAGGAGGAGTGCTGTCACCCCTTCTTTGGTCCTTGGTAGTAGACGGACCTCTGACTGAAGGTCTAAGATTTGAAGTAATGGGACACGTCATGACTGTTAGGGGCAAGGATGAATCTACGAGCTTGGACCGTACTCAAGCTACTGTGAAC
Source organism: Topomyia yanbarensis (assembly GCF_030247195.1). Taxonomy (NCBI): domain Eukaryota; kingdom Metazoa; phylum Arthropoda; class Insecta; order Diptera; family Culicidae; genus Topomyia; species Topomyia yanbarensis. The sequence goes on along the minus strand of NC_080670.1, from coordinate 200,000,206 downwards.
GCGACATCCCCAAAACATCACCGCGATTTCATTTACAAGATAAAAGAAAGTCAAAATCAAACCACCTATTCCTAATGGAAAAACTATCGAATTTGCTAGGGAAGTAACACTTCTTGGACTAATAATAGATAGTACACCACTATGGAATCTGCATATCAAGAGAACAAATGGGTTTTAAACCAAATTTGGCGCGCAGGCTATACATTTCAGTTATCAGATCTATGGTATGTCTCCAAGTACATTCGAAACCCGGCACCTTAGCCGTTGGAGGTAGGCTCAGTTGAAGGCTCATGACTAGAGCCGAACGCAGTACCCCATGAAGGATCGCGTCAACCCTCGCACGTCGAAACCAAGCATTACCCAAGAAAACTAGCGGTCTGTGTTGCCTAAAGCGACGTAGCTGAGTCAAAAAAGCGAAGAACTCCACGAATTCATGAAAAGCAAGGGAGATGGATAGATCAAGGATCTAGTGATTAGCATCAAATCCGCCGTAGCAGCAGCCGAATGCGAACGGATGGCGTTACTAGAGAGAGAGAGCTGAAAACGTTGAAAAGACGCTGAAGACCACCGATATAGCGAAACCACAAGCCCATGAGACGCTGAAGGGTGACCGGTGTTCTCGTTCATTGACAAGAGTAAGGGAAACACCAGAAGAGGAGGAGGAACTGAAGAAGCTCAAGAAGGTCGATTAAAGACAGGGAAACAGCCGACAAATGCAGGGTGAATGGCGAACTGTAGAAACCGTAGAAGAGAGGAGCAAAATACAGAAAGAAAAGTATGAAACGAAGAAAAAAGACTTTCGGCCGCGCCGCTCTAGTCGTCAAAGCAAACGATGGCGTGAAGTGCGTTGCGATTCTCAAAAGGGTGAGAGAGGATCCCAAGCTGAAGGAGCTGGGGAAGAACGTAGCGTAAAATCAGGCGCACGCAGAAAGGCGAGATGTTGTTCGAGCTGAAGAAACATTCATTGATCAAGAGCTTGGCCTATCGGGAACTCGTGGCAGAAGCGATGGAAGGAGAAGCGAATGTGAGAGCTTTAGTTCAGGAAGCAGTGGTTCATTACAAGAATCTGGACGAGATCACAACGGAAGACGAAGTGAGGAGCACGCTATTAGAGCAATGTTACCTGGAGAAAGAACAGATGTCAATCAGGTTGAGCAAGGGGTACAGTGGCATATAGACAGTAGGGATACGCTTAACACCAACCGCAGCCAACAAGCTTATGTCGACCGGTAAGATCAAAGACGGATGGTCGGTGTGCTCGTTACGACTGATCCCTAGATAAAAAAAAACAAGCGGAGATGTTTTAGTGCTTGGTTGGGTTTTGCCCTTCAGGCCAGAAACTGTAGAGACATGGACAGATCAAATCTGTGCAGAAAATGTGGGGAGAAGGGACACATTGCTAGAGACTGCACAAAGCAATCGAAGGGCTTGCTCTGCACAAATGAGGGCGGAATAGACGACATGACTTCTTATGCCGGCTTCTTAAGGCGAAGGCTGGATGATGGAGATTACGCAGCTCAATCTTAATCATTGCGACATTGCACAGTAACTGTTGTGTCAGTCAACAACAGAAACGAACTGTGACGTTGAAATTATTGCAGAGCCGTATCGTGTTCCTCCCGATATCGGTAACTGAGTGGTGGATAGTGAAGGCAATCCAAATGATGGGTGGTTTTCCTGCCCAGGAGGTTGTGGGTAGCACACACGAAGGCTTCGTGATCGTCAGGATCAACGGCATATTTGTATGTAGCTGTTAAGCTCGCTCACGGTGGACACCTGAGCAGTACAATCGGATGCTGGACGCACTAATCGACTCGTTAGTCGATAGTAGGAGGATATTTCAACGTTTGGACTGTGGAGTGGAGTAGCAGGCAGACCAACGCAAGAGGTTACAACATGTTGGAAGATCTGGCGAAGCTGAATGTAAGGCTGTGCAACGAAGGTTCCTCTAGCACATCCCGTAAAGACGGCCGGGAATCCATCATCGACGTAACATTCAACATTCTGCATTATAACGCGGAGAGTGAGGACTGGCCAGCGGCAAGGACTTCGACAACGACCTTTTTTGGAAGCGCTTCGCGCTGACAGCCTTGCTCCAATTTAGAATACCGATGATCTGTGACGAGGAAATTGTAACCGATGAATTGCCGGCGTACTGGTGGAACGAACGGCTCAGCATCTTCCGTGCTGCCAGACTGAAAGCAATAGGACGCTAGCTCTGAGGATGTCAGAGAAGAGTGAAAGTTGACAGTTGGCGAGCGACGCTTTTAAACGCGATATAGTGTTTAATAAGTCCACCTGCTACAAGGAGCTGTGCAGAAAAGTAGACGCTAACCCCTAGGGCAAGGCTTACCGCATCGTTATGGCCACGATCAAGGGTGTGCTCGAAATGTGCTCTGACAAACGGAAGTCTTCATCGACGACGACTGAAAACGAAGAAAGCTTTCGGTCCGGACGGTATCCCCAACGTGACACTGAAGACCGCGTTTCCGGACATGTTCTATAGTAATGCCTGGACGAAGGCTTCTTCCCGGACAGATGGAAGATTCAGAAGCTGGTGTTGGTGCCAAAACCAGCGAAGCCACCAGGATATCCAGCTTCGTATCGGCCTTTATGCCTACTGGAAACTCTTGGTAATCTTCTGGAAAGGTTCATCCTTAACAAGCTGACGAACTACGCAGAAAGTAAGTACGGGCAAAAGCAGTTCGAATTCCGGAAAAGGATCTCGACGGTGGACGCTATCCGTACAGTTATCGAAAGCACAGGAGAATCACTACTGCGTCGTGGTAACGATCGAGGTGAAGAACGCGTTCAACAGTATCAGCTGGGCGGCGATCGCGGTAGCGCTGCACAGAATGCGGGTATCGGACTGACTGTACAAGGTTCTGAAAAGTTACTTTCAGAATCGAGTACTGGTCTTCCAAACAACCATGGGGCAGAGGTCGATTGGGAGTACCTCAGGGCTCCCTACTTGACCCAACGCTCTGGAACATAATGTACAACGGAGTTTTAACACTGAAACTGCTCAGGGGAGTTGAGCTTTGCAGATGACGATAACCGGCGAGACCCTCGAGGATGTGGTGATGTTGACAGCAGAGATAATAAGCATCATGGAAACCTGGATGGCTGATGTCAAGTTGCAATTGGCTCATCATAAGACGGAGGAGCTGCTGGTCAGCAATCGTAAAAATATTCAGCGCGTCGTGATCAGCGTCGGGGACACTTAATCCCATCGATGCATACGCTGAAGCACCTGGATGTGATGGTCGACGAACGGTTAAATACAACAGCCATGTCGATTATGTATGTTGGATATTGGAGGAGCAAGATGCAGCACAAGACCTCTCCTGTCTCATCCTTAATACTTTGGTATGGCGTTCCGACCTGTGCCCAATGGCTGTTCGTGTCGTGAGCGCGTACAGAACGATATCGTGGCGGAGGCGATATATGTCATTGCCGGAATGATTCCCATCAGCATCACTCTGGTTGAGGATGTGGAGTGCTACCAACGGAGGAATACACGAAATTCAAGAGGACTGATAAGAGCGGGCTCGTTGGCTAAGTGGCAGCAAGAGTGGGACAACGCGGAGAAAGGAAGGTGGACCCATCGGCTCATCAAAAATTGTCTCGCTGTGGATGCGTAAGAAGCTTGGCGTTTGACGCAGTTTTTGTCCAGGCATGGATACTTTCGGAAGTGTCTCTATCAGTTTGGGCTTTGCCCGGAGTGCGTGAACGTGCAAGAGACACTGTCTTGTGGTGAGACAGCTGGAGCATGGCGTTGGCCATCTAGGTTGTCTCTGCCGTCAACATCTCCACCTCCTTCTCAAGGGTCTCACCGGTCAGGACAACGTCATCTGCAAAGTCGACGACCTCGACTCCCCTGAGCAGTTCCAGTGTTAATACTCCGTTGTACAGAGCGTTGGGCCGAGTATGGAGCCCCAAGGTACGACCGTCGTGACCCTAATAGACCTCTGTCCCTAGTAGGAAGTCGTGGTCCTTATTGTAGGTTCTACGCCGCCAGTCTTTCAAGCGAAGGTTGAGCACGCCTCAACCTTCGCTTGAAAAACTGACCAGAATGTTTCTGTTTAGAAGTGATCTAGTTGGGAGTACGGAGTTGGTCATTCTGTCAGATCACGAGACTGGATTAAGAGCTCGGGGTTCATGTAATTTCGAGTCTAAACTCGTTTATGGCTGTCGGCAAATTCGGATGGATAGGGCAAGTAAATGCAAACTCAGCTTAGATGTGGGTGCTAGGGCACATGAGAATCGTCCTTCATTAGTTGGACCTTTGAATATCTCGGGCACCGAAACATCACAAAGCTTTGTTCCCCGGGTACCCTATGTGATACCGGACTAGCTTTACACCGATAGGAGATGCCAACAAACAACACAAAATACAATGGCAACAAGGTTCTGGCTATGTCTAATCCATACCCGTCGGCACAGGACCATGGGAACCTCATCAGGGAAGTACCGCTCACATTCCCCTCCAGCATTCATCCTTTCGATTCATAAACATCCACCACAGAGTAGCAGTTTGATCACTCGTACTTTAAAAGTGCGAGGTCCAGGTTGTTGGGAGGTGCGCAAATGGTTACTCTAGATGCCTATGGCCAAAACGTCGGTGCCACTGGTGCTGGCATAGAGGATTGTGCGTTTTTTCTTCTATCTTCTTCGACACTTCACTTAGCTGCAGTCGATATAAACAGCCTGATCGCTCACCAGAAACTACCACCTTACCGGTATTATCGCGAATTTCACAACCAGTGGTATTAAAAACAGCCGTGAACCCTTTGTTGGTTAATTTACGAGTAAGACTTTAGTTAGATTTACGTTTACAATGCTTCCATTACCGTTCACTGCACAAAGAGTTCCGTTACCGTAATCCGTCGCTTTAACCACCTTTCCGGCAGCCAAAACAACACTTGGGCCACTTTTCTCAGTGAGGTGTGCGAACAAATGTTCATCATTTGTCATATGACAGCTGGCACCACTATCTACATACCACGAGTTGCATTTTTCGTTTCCAGCCATGCAGCATACATCACTAATATCATCGGTAGCCTTCTTCGCTATTAGTTTCATCTCGGGTTTCTTCTTTTCAGCATCTCCCTTCTTCGAATTCTTCCACGCATGACAATCTCTTCGGAAATGTCCCGGTTTACCACAATGGTAGCACACTTTCCCCGCACTACCCTTTTTCGTTGCACTTTTCATGGCAGTAGCTTTACCATTTGCCTTATTAATCGTTCTTCCGGATCGCTCACTTCTTCGCTCATATTCCCCGGGCATCTTTACTTTCACTACTTCCAGAGTCGTACCTGCATCCAGCTGGCTCTGCAACAAGGTCGCCATATGACTCTGGTAAACTTCTGAACAGTAAAACAATCTTGAACCATTCGGACAAAACTTGTTTAGCGACAGCGAGTCTGTCGTAAATTTCTTCCAGCTCCCGTATGTGGTTTTCAACGTCACCACCTTCAGGAAGATTCATACTCCACAACTTATTCAGTAGTGCCACTTGCGTCGTAACAGTAGATTTTTCATGACACGCGCAGAAATTTTTCGCTGAATCAGCATTTTTCACACGACTGTATTGGCTTTCTTCTATACACAGCCCTAGTGTAGCTCTAGCCTTCTGATCAGCCTTTTTCCACGGATCGTTCACTGGCTCCGGCTTCGGCTCGGCTATTACATGCCAAAGGCCTTCCCGCGTGAGCAACATTTCGCTCCGAAACTTCCACGTGCTCCAATTTCAATTGTTCAATTTATCGAGCGCCAGAGCCTTGAAGTCCGCCATTTTGTTCGCTCACTCTTACGACCCGAACCAACCTTGACCGAATCACTCGCGACGCCAATCGAAACTATCCGAAAAAACAAACGTTCTCAAATACTTTACACTTTCCGAAACGCAATCTGGGCCCGTAACCTGTGGGAGAGTGCGCTATTACAGTGGGAAAAACTGGTAGTTTCGGAAATGCTGGAAAAGTATTAACACGCGGTTTGACAAAAAACGAGAACGATTTATTTGTGCTTCTTGCACATTCGAGCGACAATGAAACAGTAACGGTATTCTCTTCTTTGCACCTTCAGGATGCATACGTTTGACAGATCACCCAGTGGCAAAACGATGGGTGGGTTGTACGTTCGGTGAATGACGAGGGGACAGTCATTGCTTATTACTTGTATTGAATCCAACTTTTAAACGGTGTTGTACAGTTCTTGTGAGTGGACCTTGAACATTTGAGACGTAGCTAGCGCTAGTGGCATTTGGTGGCAGCTTCAGGCAACAAACAGTTTTCAGGGGGCTGATTTTAAGTGGCTTGAAGCAAATAGAATTTACGTTCGGATTTTTTTCAGCGTACGCTTAAAAATCTGTACAATACAAATAAATTTGCAGTATCATATCTAACGTTTAAAATATGCACACTGAAATCTCGCACTTTTATACTACCGCGCTCCCCTCAGGCCCAGAATAGAGGTGTGCGCAACGCCGCCGCGCCGCGCCAACGATTGCATGTAAAAATAGTAAGCACATCGGTGTAATGCCAGCGCCGCCGATTTTTACCTGAAATCGGCAGCGCGGCGCACACCTCTAGCGCACAAGCGGTTTTTTGCCTCCCAATTCGCCGTGTAAAAGTTTAGTTTTCCTCCCAATTTAAACGTACCACAATACCAACCCAGCAGGATAAGTCTATATATGGCAACTCTGCACCCGACAAAAGCGACTGCTAGTGATGTCTGATTTTTGCAAATAAACGATTATCCGTTAATCGAATAATATTTGAGATTGATTAATTCATTCGATTAATCGACAAAAATAATCGATTAAAATCAATAATCGATTGCTTAGTAAATCCTAGTTTGTCAACCAAAAAAAAAAGGTCGCTCGGCACATTTTGAAAAATTTGGAGAAGTCTGGTCATATTTTTTTGCTCTGCGACTTTCGTTTTCAATGCCACCCTTCATTAATTATGCTCTCGATTAATCGATATCAGCTACTCGATTTGCTCGATTATACCGAAAGCTTGTAATCGATTATTTATTTTTCGATTATTTTAGAAATTAATCGATTATTTGCGTTAATCGAGTAAAAAAAGACATCACTAGCGACTGCTCCCACCTGAATGAGTACATCTTTTGTGTTGTGGGCAATCAAAGCAATCTGATGAACAAGTCTTCGATATTCTGTCAAAGTTTGTTCAGATTTTACGAGTTTACGTACTGATTTGCTAGTTTTATTCTATGGTTTTACAAAACTCGAATCAAAACATTAGGATAAAGGCCTAGTTACTTCCGTGATGTCTGCTCAAGTGAACAGCGCGGAGCTCAGCTCAAAGACGAGAAACCGTGAACAGTGCTGAAAACGCAGCGAAAGCCCGATTGATGTAAATACAGGTAGGTTGGTTGTATTATGCAGTCAGGATTCCAAATAACCGAGAAATAAATTTCTAATTCAGACACCAGCCATTGTCTGGCTAAGAAAAATCTAACGAACATGCCTACAGAATATAAAGAATTCAAGTTTCTGGTAAACCAGGAAGTCACCGAATCGATTGATGACGAAATGATAGATCAACAATATAAGATCACGGTTAAGATGGAATTTTGGCCGGAAGAAAATCTCGTAGTAAATTCTGACTACCCCAATGATTCGATCAAATCAACCAACCACGATGTCGAAGTTCCTCATTCAGATCTAGTTCAGCATAGCATCGAAATCAAACACGAGCAGAGGTTCCTGCTTCCTTTTTATGTCACTGACAACGCAAACTGATAGACGCTCTTTTATTGCAGGGATAAGTTGGATGTTATGCCGCAGACAGACTCTAAATCAAACGGCCATGAACTATCACTCCCTGACAGCAAGAAACCCTTCAAGTGTTCTGTCTGTAGCAAAGCATTCCGCAGTCAAAACCTCCTTACGAGGCACAGTTCCACCCACGATAAAGACCATCCGTATAAGTGTGGAGTCTGTGGTAAAACATTCTGCCATTTGTATAATCTGAATCGGCACGAAAAAGTGCACTCCGATAGAAAGCCTCTTGTATGTGACATTTGTGGTAAAGAGTTTATCCGGCCAAATAGGCTCGCCGTCCACATGCGATGCCACACCGGTGAACAACCGAACAAGTGCGAGATCTGCGGCAAAGGGTTCTCC